>NC_054480.1:145650522-146349272 GCF_017639515.1 Carcharodon carcharias
TGGGAATCACACACTGCAGTGCCTGCCAGAGGGAATCACACACTGCTGCACCTACCAGTGGGAATAACACACTGCTGTGCCTGCCAGAGGGAATCAATAACTGCTGCACTGACCAGTGGGAATAACACAATGCAGCATCTGCCAGTGGGATTCACACACTGCAGAACCTGCTCGTTGGAATCACACACGGCATTGCCTGCCAGTGGGAATCACCCACTGCAGCACCTGCCAGTGGGAATCACAAACTTCAGCGCCAGCCAGTGCGAATCATTCACTGCAGCACCTACCAGTGGGAATGACACGCTGCAGCACGTACCAGTGGGATTCACACACACTGCAGCGCCTACCACTGGGAATCACACACTGCAGCAATTTCCAGTGGGAATCACACACTGCCACACCTCCCAGTGGGAATCACACACTGCAGTGGGAATCATACACTGCAGCGCCTACAAGTGGGAATCACCCACTGCATTGTTAGCCAGTGGGAATCACACAGTGCAGCAATTACCAGAGGGACTCACACACTGCAGCACCTCCCAGTGGGAATAACACACTGCAGCGGAAATAACACACTGCAGCACCTGCCAGTGTGTATCACCCTCGTCAGTGCTAGCCAGTGGGAATCACACAGTGCAGCACCTGCCAGTGGGAATCACAGACTGCAGCGCAAGTTCACACACTGTAGCAATTACCAGTGGGAATCACACACTGCAGCACCTGCAAGCAGGTATCACACACTGCAGTGGGAATCATACACTGCAGTGCCTACCATTGGGAATCACACACTGCAGCACGTACCAGTGGGAATCACGCACTACAGCGGGAATCACACACTGCATTACCTGCCAGTGAGAATCACACAATACATTGCCAGCCAGTGGGAATCACACCGAGCAGCACCTGCAAGTGGGATGCACACATTGCAGCGGTAATAATGCACTGCAGCGCTTACCTGTGGGAATCATACACTGCTGCAGCTGCCAGTGGGAATTGCACACTGCAGCTTCTGCCAGTGGGAATCACACACTGCAGTGCCTGCCAGAGGGAATCACGCACTGCTGCACCTACCAGTGAGAATAACACACGGCTGTGCCTGCCAGAGGGAATCAATAACTGCTGCACCGACCAGTAGGAATAACACAATGCAGCATCTGCCAGTGGGATTCACACACTGCAGCACCTGCTCGTTGGAATCACACACTGCATCGCCTGCCAGTGGGAATCACCCACTGCAGCACCTGCCAGTGGGAATCACATACTTCAGCGCCAGCCAGTGGGAATCACACACTGCAGCACCTACCAGTGGGAATCACACACTGCAGCACCTGCCAGTAGGAGTGACACACTGCAGCACCAGTGGGAATCACACACTGCAGTGCTTGCCTGCGGGAATCATACATTGCAGTGCCTACCAGTGGGAATCACCCACTGCAGTGCTAGCCAGTGGGAATCACACAGTGCAGCAATTACCAGTCGGATTCATACACTGCAGCAACTCCCCGTGGGAATCACAGACTGCAGCGGAAATCACACATTGCAGCATCTGCCAGTGAGAATCAGCCTCGGCAGTGCTAGCCAGTGGGAATCACACAGTGCAGCACCTGCCAGTGGGAATCACACACTGCAGTGGGAATCACACACTGCTGCACCTGCCAGCAGGTATCACACACTGCAGTGGGAATCAAACACTGCAGCGCCTACCAGTGGGAATCACACACTGCAGCACCTACCAGTGGGAATGACAGACTGCAGATCCTGCCAGCAGGAAACACACACTGCAGCAGGAATCAAACACTGCAGCAACTGCCAGTGAGAATCAGCTTCGGCAGTGCTAGCCAATGGGACTCACACATTGCAGCACCTGCCAGTGGGAATCACAGACTGCAGCGGGAGTCACACACTGCAGAAATTACCAGTGGGAATCACACACTGCAGCACCTCCCAGTGTGAATCACACACTGCTGCACCTGCCAGCCGGTATCACGCAGTGAAGTGGGAATCAAACACTGCAGCACCTACCAGTGGGAATCACACACTGCAGCACCTACCAGTGGGAATGATACACTGCAGGGTCTGCCAGCAGGAACACACAAACTGCAGCAGGAATCAAACACTGCAGCACCTGCCAGTGAGAATCACCCTCGGCAGTGCTAGCCAATGGGAATCACACAGTGCAGCACCTGCCAGTGAGAATCACAGACTGCAGCAGGAGTCACACACTGCAGAAATTACCAGCGGGAATCACACACTGCTGCACCTGCCAGCAGGAAACACACACTGCAGCAGGAATCAAACACTGCAGCACCTACCAGTGAAAGTCACACACTGCAGAGCCAGCCAGTGGGAATCGCAACGTGCAGCACCTGCAAGTGGGATGCACACACTGCAGCGGGAATAATGCAATGCAGTGCCTACCAGTGGGTATCATACACTGCAGAGCGTGCCAGCGAGAGGCACAGACTTCAGCGCATGCCAACGGGAATCACAGGGTGCAGCACCTGCTAATGGGAATCACACACTGCAGCGGGAATCACACACTTCAGTACCTGACAGCGGGAATCACAAACTGCAGCACCTGCCAGTGGGAAACACACACTGCTGCAGCAACCAGTGGGAATTGCACACTGCAGCACCTGCCAGTGGGAATCACACACTGCAGCGCCTGCCAGTGGGAACCACACACTGCAGCACCTGCCAGTGGGAAACACACACTGCTGCAGCTGCCAGTTGGAATTGCACACTGCAGCACCTGCCAGTGGGAATCACACACTGCAGTGCCTGCTAGAGCGAATCATGCACTGCTGCACCGACCACTGGGAATAACACATTGCAGTGCCTGCCAGTGGGAATCACACACTGCAGCGCATGCCAGTGGGAATCACAAACTGCAGCAGCTGCCAGTAGAAATCAAACACTGCAGCAGGAATCACACACTGCAACACCTGCCACCTGGAATCGCACACTGCAGTGCCTGCCAGAGGGAATCACGCACTGCTGCACCTACCAGTGGGAATAACATACTGCTGTGCCTGCCAGAGGGAATCATACACTGCTGCAACTACCAGTGGGAATAACACAATGCAGAGTCTGCCAGTGGGACTCACAAACTGCAGCACCTGCTCGTTGGAATCACACACTGCAGCACCTGCCAGTGGGAATCACATACCTCAGCGCCAGCCAGTGGGAATCATACACTGCAGCACCAACCAGCGGGAATCACACACTGCAGCACCTGCCAGTAAGAATTACCCACTGCAGTGATAGCCAGTGGGAATCACACAGTGCAGTACCTGCCAATGGGAATCACAGACAAGAGTGGGAATCACACACTGCATCAATTACCAGTGGGAATCACACACTGCAGGACCTACCAGCAGGCAACACGCACTGCAGCAGGAATCAAGCACTGCAGCACCTGCCAGTGGGAATCACACACTAAAGCGGGAATCACACACTGCATTACCTGCCAGTGAGATTCACACACTGCAATGCCAGCCAGTGGGAATCACACCCTGCAGCACCTGCAAGTGGGATGCGCACAATGCAGTGGGAATAATGCACTGCAGCGCTTACCAGTGGGAATCATACACTGCAGCACCTACCAGTAAGAATTACCCACTGCAGTGCAAGCCAGTGTGAATCACACAGTGCAGTACCTGCCAACGGGAATCACAGACACGAGTGGGAATCACACACTGCATCAAATACCAGGGGGAATTACACACTGCAGCACCTCCCAGTGGGTATCACACACTGCAGTGGGAATCACACACTGCAGGGCCTGCCAGCATGAAACACACACTGCAGCAGGAATCAAACACTGCAGCACCTGCCAGTGGGAATCACACACTACAGCACCTCCCAGTGGGAATCACACACTGCAGGCCCTACCAGCAGGAAACACGCACTGCAGCAGGAATCAAACACTGCAGCACCTGCCAGTGGGAATCACACACTAAAGCGGGAATCACACACTGCATTACCTGCCAGTGAGAATCACACACTGCAGTGCCAGCCAGTGGGAATCACACCGTGCAGCACTTGCAAGTGGGATGCACACACTGCAGCGGGAATAATGCACTGCAGCACTTTCCAGTTGGAATCATACAATGCTGCAGCTGCCAGTGGGAATTGCACACTGCAGCTCCTGCTAGAGGGACTCAAACACTGCAGTGCCTGCCAGAGGGAATCACGCACTGCTGCACCTACCAGTGGGAATAATGCACTGCTGTGCCTGACAGAGGGAATCACACACTGCTGCACCGACCAGTGGGAATAATACAATGCAGCATCTGCCAGTGGGACTCACACACTGCAGCACCTGCTCGTTGGAATCACACACTGCATTGCCTGCCAGTGGGAATCACCCACTGCAGCACCTGCCAGTGGGAATCACATACTTCAGCACCAGCCAGTGGGAATCATACACTGCAGCACCTACCAGTGGGAATCACACAGCGCAGCATGTACCAGTGGGATTCACACACTGCAGCATCTACCAGTGGGAATCACACAGTGCAGCAATTACCAGTGGGAATCACACACTGCAGCACCTCCCAGTGGGAATCACACACTGCAGTGGGAATCATACACTGCAGTGCCTACCAGTGGGAATCACACACTGCAGTGCTAGCCAGTGGGAATCACACAGTGCAGCAATTACCAGTCGGAATCACACACTGCATCAACTCCCAGTGGGAATCACAGACTGCAGCGGAAATCACACACTGAAGCACCTGCCAGTGAGAATCACCCTCGGCAGTGCTAGCCAGTGGGAATCACACAGTGCAGCACCTGCCAGTGGGAATCACAGACTGCAGCGGGTGTCACACACTGCACAAATTACCAGTGGGAATCACACACTGCAGTACGTCCCAGTGGGAATCACACACTGCAGCGGGAATCACACACTGCTGCACATGCCAGCAGGTATCACACACTGCAATGGGAATCAAACACTGCAGTGCCTACCAGTGGGAATGACACACTGCAGCACCTACCAGTGGGAATGACACACTGCAGGGCCTGCCAGCAGGAAACACACACTGCATCAGGATTCAAACACTGCAGCAACTGCCAGTGAGAATCACCCTCGGCAGTGCTAGCCAATGGGAATCACACAGTGCAGCACCTGCCAGTGGGAATCACAGACTGCAGCACCTGCCAGATGGAATCATACACTGCAGTGCCTGCCAGAGGGAATCACACACTGCTGCAACATACCAGTGGGAACAACACAATGCAGAATCTGCCAGTGGGACTCACACACTGCAGCACCTGCTCGTTGGAATCACGTACTGCATCGTCTGCCAGTGGGAATCACACACTGCAGCACCTGCCAATGGGAATCACATACTTCAGCGCCAGCCAGCGGGAATCATACACTGCAGCACCTACCAGTGGGAATCACACACTGCAGCACCTGCCAGTAGGAGTCACACACTGCAGCACCAATGGGAATCACACACTTCAGTGCTTGCCTGCGGGAATCACACACTGCAGTGACTGCCAGCAGGAATCAAACACTGCAGCGCCAGTGGGAATCACACACTACAATGAGAATCATGCAGTGGGAATCATACACTGCAGCACCTACCAGTAAGAATTACACACTGCAGTGCTAGCCAGTGGGAATCACACAGTGCAGTACCTGCCAACTGGAATCACAGACAAGAGTGGGAATCACACACTGCATCAATTACCAGGGGGAATCACACACTGCAGCACCTCCCAGTGGGAATCACACACTGCAGTGGGAATGACACACTGCAGGGCCTACCAGCTTGAAACACACACCGCAGCAGGAATCAAACACTGCAGCACCTGCCAGTGGGAATCACACACTAAAGCACCTCCCAGTGGGAATCACACACTGCAGGGCCTACCAGTAGGAAACACGCACTGCAGCAGGAATCAAACAGTGCAGCACCTGCCAGTGGGAATCATACACTGCAGTGCCAGACAATAGGAATCACACTGTGCAGCACCTGCAAGTGGGATGCACACACTGCAGCGGGAATAATGCACTGCAGTGCATACCAGTGGGAAACATACAGTGCTGCAGCTGCCAGTGGGAATTGCACACTGCTGCTCCTACCAGTGGGAATCACAGACTGCAGGGCCTGCCAGAGGGTATCACGCACTGCTGCACCTACCAGTGGGAATAACACAATGCAGCATCTGCCAGTGGGACTCACACACTGCAGCGGGAATCACACACTGCAGCACCTGCTGGCTGGAATCACACACTGCAGCACCTGCCAGAGGGAATCATACACTGCAGTGCCAGCCAGTGGGGATCACACCGTGCAGCACCTGCAAGTGGGATGCACACACTGCAGCGGGAATAATGCACTGCAGTGCTTAACAGTGGGAATCATACACTGCTGCAGCTGCCAGTGGGAATTGCACACTGCAGCACCTGCCAGTGGGAATCGCGCACTGCAGTGCCTGCCAGAGGGAATCACAAAATGCTGCACCTACCAGTGGGGATAACACACTGCTGTGCCAGACAGAGGGAATCACACACTGCTGCACCTACCAGTGGGAATAACACAATGCAGCATCTGCCATGGGACTCACACCGTGCAGCACCTGCAAGTGGGATGCACACACTGCAGTGGCAATAATGCACTGCAGCGCTTACCAGTGGGAATCATACACTGCTGCAGCTACCAGTGGGAATCACATACTTCAGCGCCAGCCAGGGGGAATCATACACTGCAGCACCTACCAGTGGGAATCACACGCTGCAGACCCTGCCAGTGAGAATCACACACTGCAGTGCCTACCAGTGGGAATCACACACAGCAGTGCCTGCCAGAGGTAATCAAGAAATGTTGCACCTACCAGTGGGAATAACACACTGCTGTGCCTGACAGAGGGAATTACACACTGCTGCACCTACCAGTGGGAATAACACAATGCAGCATCTGCCAGTGGGACTCACACCGTGCAGCACCTGCAAGTGGGATGCACACACTGCAGTGGGAATAATGCACTGCAGAGCTTACCAGTGGGAATCATACACTGCTGCAGCTGCCAGTGGGAATTGCACACTGCAGCTCCTGCCAGTGGGAATCAAACACTGCAGTGCCTGCCAGAGGGAATCAAACACTGCAGTGCCTGCCAGAGGGAATCACCCACTGCTGCACCTACCAGTGGGAATAACACACTGCTGTGCCTGCCAGAGGGAATCACACGCTGCTGCAACTACCAGTGGGAATAACACAATGCAGCATCTGCCAGTGGGATTCACACAATGCAGCACCTGCTCGTTGGAATCATACAATGCATTGCCTGCCAGTGGGACTCACCCACTGCAGCACCTGCCAGTGGGAATCACATACTTCAGCGCCAGCCAGTGGGAATCATACACTGCAGCACCTACCAGTGGGAATCACACACTACAGACCCTGCCAGTGAGAATCACACACTGCAGCGCCTACCAATGGGAATCACACACTGCAGCACGTACCAGTGGGATTCACACACTGCAGCGCCTACCTGTGGGAATCACACACTGCAGTGGGAATCATACACTGCAGCACCTACCAGTGAGAATCACCCACAGCAGTGCTAGCTAGTGGGAATCACACAGTGCAGCAATTACCATTCGGAATCACACACTGCAGCACCTCCCAGTGGGAATCACAGACTGCAGTGGAAATCACACACTGCAGCACCTACCAGTGAGAATCACCCAGTGCAGCACCTGCCAGTGGGAATCACAGACTGCAGCGGGAGTCACACACTGCAGAAGTTACCAGTGGGAATCACACACTGCAGCACCTCCCAGTGGGAATCAGACACTGCAGCGGGAATCACACACTGCTGCACCTGCCAGCAAGTATCACACACCGCAGCAGGAATCAAACACTGCAGCACCTTCCAGTGGGAATGACACACTGCAGGGCCTGCCAGCAGGAAACACACACTGCAGCAGGAATCAAACACTGCAGCACCTGCAAGTGGGAATCACGCACTGCAGCCCCTGCCAGTGAAAGTCACACACTGCAGAGCCGGCCAGTGGGAATCGCAACGTGTGGCACCTGCAAGTGGGATGCACACACTGCAGCGGGAATAATGCAATGCAGCGCCTACCAGTGGGTATCATACACTGCAGACCCTGCCAGCTAGAGGCACAGACTGCAGCGCATGCCAACGGGAATCACACAGTGCAGCACCTGCCAATGGGAATCACACACTTCAGTGCCTGCCAGCGGGAATCACACACTGCAGCACCTGCCAGTGAAAGTCACACACAGCAGAGCCAGCCAGTGGGAATCGCAACGTGCAGCACCTGCAAGTGGGATGCACACACTGCAGCGGGAATAATGCAATGCAGCGCCTACCAGTGGGTATCATAAACTGCAGACCCTGCCAGCTAGAGGCACAGACTGCAGCGCATGCCTGCGGGAATCTCACACTGCAGCACCTATCAGCGGGAATCACATACTTCAGCGCCAGCCAGTGGGAATCATACACTGCAGCATCTACCAATGGGAATCACACACTGCAGCAGGATTCACACACTGCAGAGCCTGCCAGCGGGGATCTCTCACTGCAGCACCTGCCAGCGTGAGTCACCCAATGCAGCGCCAGTGGGAATCACACACTGCAATGCCTGCCTGCAGGAATCACAAACTGCAGTGACTGCCAGCAGGACTCACACACTGCAGCTCCAGTGGGAATCACACACTGCAGTGAGAATCAGACACCGCAGTGCCTGCAAGGGGGAATCACACACTGCAGTGCCTACCAGTGGGAATCACACACTGCAGCACGTACCAGTGGGATTCACACACTGCATCACCTACCAGAGGGAAGCACACCCTGCAGCACCTGCCAGCGAGAGTCAAACACTGCAGTGCATGCCAACGGGAATCACACAGTGCAGCACTTGCCAATGGGAATCACACACTGCAGTGGGAATCACACAATGCAGTGCCTGCCTGCAGGAATAACACACTGCAGTGACTGCCAGCAGAAAACACGCGCTGCAGTGACTGCCAGCAGGAATCACACGCTACAGCGCCAGTGGGAATCACACACTGCAGCGGGAATCATACACTGCAGTGCCTGCCATTGGGAATCACACACTGCAGCGCATACCAGTGGGATTCAGACACTGCAGCGCCTACCAGTGGGAATCACACACTGCAGCGCATACCAGTGGGATTCAGACACTGCAGCGCCTACCAGTGGGATTCACACACTGCAGCAATTACCAGTGGGAATCACACACTGCAGTAGGAATCATACACTGCACCGCCTACCAGTGGAAATCACACACAGCAGTGCCTACGAGCGGGATTCTCACACTGCAGCGCCTACCAGTGGGAATCACACACTGCAGCGATTACCAGTGGGAATCACACACTGCAGTACCTTCCAGTGGGAATCCCACACTGCAGTGGGAATCATACACTGCACCGCCTACCACTGAGAATCACACACTGCATTGCCTACGAGCAGGATTTTCACACTGCAGCACCTGCCAGTGGGAGTCACCCACTGAATCGCCAGAGGGAATTAGACACTCCAGTGCCTGCCTGCGGGAATCACACACTGTAGTGACGGCCAGCAGGAATCACACCCTGCAGCACCAGTGGGAATCACACACTGCAGCGCCTGCCAGTGTGAATCACAAACTGCAGCAGCTGCCAGTGGAAATCAAACATTGCAGTGGGAATCACACACTGAAGCATCTGTCAGTGGGAATCACACACTGCAGCACCTGCCAGCGGGAAACACATACTTCAGCGCCAGCCAGTGGGAATCATACACTGCAGCACCTACCAGTGGGAAACATACACTGCAGAGCCTGCCAGCGAGAATCCCACACTGCAGCAAATGCCAGCGGGAATCAAACACTGCAGCACCTGCCAATGGGACTCACACACTGCAGCGGGAATCACACACTGCAGCACCTGCCAGTGGAAGTCACCCACTGCAGCACCTGCCAGCTGGAATCAGACACTGCAGCACCAGTGGGACTCACACACTGAAGTGAGAATCATATACCACATTGCCAGCCAGTGGGAATCACACACTTCAGCGCCTGCAAGTGGGAATCACACACTGCAGCAATTACCAGTGGGAATCACACGCTGCAGCATTTCCCAGTGGGAAACACAAACTGCAGTGGGAATCATACACTGCAGAGCCTGCCAGTAGGAATCTCGCACTGCAGCACCTACCAGTGGGAGTCACCCACTGCAGCACCTGCCAGCTGGAATCAGACACTGCAGCATTTCCCAGTGGGAATCACACACTGCAGTGAGAATCATGCACTGCAGCACCTACCAGTGAGAATTACCCACTGCAGTGCTAGCCAGTGGGAATCAAACAGTGCAGCAATTACCAGTGGGAATCACACGCTGCAGCAACTCCCAGTGGGAACCACACACTGCAGCGGGAAGCACACATTGCAGCACCTGCCAGCGGGAATCACACACTGCAGCAGGAATCACAAACTGCAGCACTTGCCACTAAGTATCACACACTGCAGTGCTAGCCAGTGGGAATCACACAGTGCAGCACCTGCCAGAGAGAATCATAACTGCAGCGGGAATCACACAGTGCAGCACCTGCCAGTGGGATGCACACACACAGCAGCAATAACGCACTGCAGCGCCTACCAGTGGCAATCATACAATGCATCACCTGCCAGCGAGAGTCACGCACTGCAGTGCATGCCAACGAGAATCACACAATGCAGCACCTGCCAATGGGAATCACACACAGCAGCGGCAATCATACACTGCAGCGCCTGCCAGTGGGAATCTCACACTGCAGCACCTACCAGTGGGAGTCACCCACTGCAGCACCTGCCAGCTGGAATCACACACTGCAACGCCTGCCAGAGGGAAGCATACCCTGCAGCACCTGCCAGCGAGAGTCAAACACTGCAGTGCATGCCAACGGGAATCACACAGTGCAGCACTTGCCAATGGGAATCACACACTGCAGTGGGAATCACACACTGCAGTGCCTGCCTGCAGGAATAACACACTGCAGTGACTGCCAGCAGAAAACACACGCTGCAGTGACTGCCAGCAGGAATCACACACTACAGCGCCAGTGGGAATCACACAATGCAGCGGGAATCATACACTGCAGTGCCTGCCAGTGGGAATCACACACTGCAGCGCATACCAGTGGGAATCACACACTGCAGCACGTACCAGTGGGATTCAGACACTGCAGCGCCTACCAGTGGGAATCACACACTGCAGCAATTACCAGTGGGAATCACACACTGCAGCACCTCCCAGTGGAAATCCCACACTGCTTTGGGAATCATACACTGCACCGCCTACCAGTGGGAATCACACACTGCAATGCCTACGAGCGGGATTCTCACACTGCAGCGCCTACCAGTGGGAATCACACACTGCAGCAATTACCAGTGGGAATCCCACACTGCAGTGGGAATCATACACTGCACTGCCTACCACTGGGAATCACACACTGCACGAGCGGGATTTTCACACTGCAGCACCTGCCAGTGGGAGTCACCCACTGCATCGCCAGAGGGAATTAGACACTCCAGTACCTGCCTGCGGGAATCACACACTGCAGTGACGGCCAGCGAGATTCACACACTGCAGCACATGCCAACGGGAATCACACAGTTCAGCACCTGCCAATGGGAATCACATACTGCAGTGGGAATCACACACTGCAGCGCCTGCCAGCGGGAATCTCACACTGCTGCACCTACCTTTGGGAGTCACCCACAGCAGCGCCAGTGGGAATCACACACTGCAGTGCCTGCCTGTGGGAAGCACACACTGCAGTGACTGCCAGCAGGAATCACACGCTGCAGCACCAGCGGGAATCACACACTGCAGCGGGAATCATACACTGCAGTGCCTGCCAGTGGGAGTCACACACAGCAGCATATATCAGTTGGGATTCACACACTGCAGCACCTACCAGGGGGAATCACACGCTGCAGCAATTACCAGTGGGAATCAAACACTGCAGCGACTGACAGTGGGAATCACACACTGTAGCACATATCAGTGGGATTCATACACGGCACCGCCTACCAGTGGGAATCACACATTGCAGCAATTACCAGTGGGAATCACACACTGCAGCGCCTACCAGTGGGAATCACACATTGCAGCACATACCAGTGGGAATCATACACTGCAGCGCCTACCAGTGGGAAACACATACTGCAGCACCTGCCAGTGGGAATCACACACTGCAGCACCTACCAGTGGGAATTGCACACTGCAGCACCTGCCAGTGGGAATCGCACACTGGAGCGCCTGCCAGTGGGAATCACACACTGCAGAACCTGCCGCAGGAATCACACATGCAACACCTGTTGGTGGGAATCACACACTGCAGCACCAGTGGGAATCACACACTGCAGCGCATGCCAGAGGGAATCATGCACTGCAGCGCCAGCCAGTGGGAATCATATACTCCAGTGCCTGCCACTGGGAACCACACACTGCATTGCATGCCTGTGGGAATCAAATACTGCTGCACCTGCCAATGCGAATCACACACTGTAGCGCCTGCCAGCGTGAAACACACTGTAGCAGCAGTGGGAATCACACACTGCAGCGCATGCCAGAGGGAATCATGCACTGCAACACACAGTGGGAATCACACACTGCAGCACCTCCCAGTGGGAATCCCACACTGCAGTGGGAATCATATACGGCACTGCCTACCAGTGGGAATCACACACTGTAGCACCTACCAGTGGGAATCACGCACTGCAGTGCCTACGAGCGGGAATCTCACACTGCAGCACCTGCCAGTGGGAGTCACCCACTGCAGCGCCAATGGGAATCAGTCACTGCAGTGCCAGTTTGCGGTAATCACACACTGCAGTGACTACCAGCAGGAATCACACCCTGCAGAGCCAGTGGGAATCACACACTGCAGTGGGAATCATGCACCGCAGTGCCTGCCCGTGGGAATCACACACTGCAGCACATATCAGTGGGATTCATACACGACACCGCCTACCAGTGGGAATCACACATTGCAGCAATTACCAGTGGGAATCACACACTGCAGCACCTGCCAGCGGGAATCACACACTGCTGCACCAGTCAGCTGGAATCACTCACTGCAACGCCTGGCAGTGGGAATCACACACTGCAGTGCCAGCCAGTGGGAATTACACACTGCAGTGCCTGCCACTGGGAATCACACACTGCAGCGCCTGCCAGTGGGAATCACACACTGCAGCGCCTATCAGTGGGAATCACACACTGCAGTGCCAGCTAGTGGAAATTACACACTGCAGTGCCTGCCACTGGGAATCACACACTGCAGCGCCTGCCAGTGGGAATCACACACTGCATGCCAGCGGGAATCACACACTGCAGTGGGAATCACACACTGCAGCACCTGCCAGTGGGTGCACACAGTGCAGCGGGAATAACGCACTACAGCGCCTACCAGTGGGTATCATACACTGGAGAGCCTTCCAGCAAGAGTCACACACTGCAGAGCATGCCAACGGGAATCACATAGTGCAGCGGGAATCACACACCGCAGCACCTACCAGTGGGATTCACCCACTGCAGCACCAGTGGGAATCTCACACTGCAGTGCCTGCCTCCGGGAATCACACATTGCAGTGCCTTCCATTGGGAATCCCAATTCCAGCACGTACCAGTGGGAATCACACACTGCAGCGCCTAACAATGGGAATCACACACTGCAGTAATTACCAGTGGGAATCACACACTGTCGTGACTGCCAGTGGGAATCACATACTGGAGTTCCTGCCACTGGGAATCACACACTGCAGCGCATGCCAGAGGGAATCATGCACTGCAGCACACAGTGGGAATCACACACTGCAGCACCTACCAGTGGGAATCACGCACTGCAGCGCCAATGGGAATCAGTCACTGCAGTGCCTGTCTGTGGTAATCACACACTGCAGTGACTACCAGCAGGAATCACACCCTGCAGTGCCAGTGGGAATCACACACTGCAGTGGGAATCATGCACCGCAATGCCTGCCCGTGGGAATCACACACTGCAGCACGTATCAGTGGGATTCACACATTACACTGCCTACCAGTGGGAATCACACACTGCAGCAATTACCAGTGGGAATCACACACTGCAGCACCTGCCAATGGGAATCACACATGCAGCGCTTGCCAGTGGGAATAACAAACGGCAGCACCTGCCAGTGTGATTCACACAGTACAGTGCATGCCAGCGTGAAACACACTGCTGCACCAGTGGGAAATCATACACTGCAGTGCATGCCAGATGGAATCATGCAGTGCAGCGCCAGCCAGTGGGAATAATATACTCCAGTGCCTGCCACTGGGAACCACACACTGCATTGCCTGCGTGCGGGAATCAAATACTGCTGCACCTACCAATGCAAATCACAAACTAGCGCCTGCCAGCGTGAAACACACTGTAGCACCAGTGGGAATCACACACTGCAACACCTGCCAGAGGGAATCACGCACTGCTGCACCTACCAGTGGGAATAACACACTACAGTGCCTGCCAGTGGGAATCAAACACTGCAGCACCTGCCACCGGGAATCACTTACTTCAGCGCCAGCCAGTGGGAATCATACACTCCAGAGCCTGCCAGCGGGAATCACACACTGCAGCGCCAGCCAGTGGGAATCACATACTGCAGTTCCTGCCACTGGAAATCACACACTGCATTGCCTGCCTGCAGGAATCAAATACTGCTGCAGCTGCCACTGGGAATCATACACTGCAGCGCCTGGCAGCGTGAAACACACTGCAGCAACAGTGAGAATCACACGCTGCAGCGCATGCCAGAGGGAATCATGCACTGCAGCACACAGTGGGAATCACACACTTCAGCACCTCCCAGTGGGAATCCCACACTGCAGTGGATTCATGCACTGCAGTGCCTACGAGCGGGAATCTCACACTGCAGCACCTACCAGTGGGAGTCACCCACTGCAGCGCCAATGGGAATCACACACTGCAGTGACTACCAGCAGGAATCACACCCTGCAGAGCCAGTGGGAATCACACACTGCAGTGGGAATCATGCACCGCAGTGCCTGCCCGTGGGAATCACACACTACAGCATGTATCAGTTGGATTCACACACTACACCGCCTATCAGTGGGAATCACATTCTGCAGCAATTACCAGTGGGAATCACACACTGCAGCACCTGCCAGTGGGAATCACACATGCAGCGCTTGCCAGTGGGAATAACAAACAGCAGCACCTGCCAGTGTGAATCACACACTGCAGTGCCTGCCAGCGTGAAACACACTGCTGCACCAGTGGGAATCATACACTGCAGCGCATGCCAGATGGAATCATGCAGTGCAGCACCAGCCAGTGGGAATAATATACTCCAGTGCCTGCCACTGGGAACCACACACTGCATTGCCTGCCTGCGGGAATCAATTACTGCTGCACGTGCCAATGGGAAGCACACACTGTAGCGCCTGCCAGCATGAAACACGCTGTAGCACCAGTGGGAATCACACACTGCACTGCCTGCCAGAGGGAATCATGCACTGCTGCACCTACCATTGGGAGTCACCCACTGCAGCGCCAGTGGGAATCGCACACTGCAGTGAGAATCATATATCGCAGTGCCTGCCAGTGGGAATCAGTCACTGCAGCGCCTGTCTGCGTTAATCACACACTGCAGTGACTACCAGCAGGAATCACACCCTGCAGAGCCAGTGGGAATCACACACTGCAGTGCCAGCCAGTGGGAATCACAGACTTCAGCAGGAAGCACACACTGCAACACCTGCCAGTGGGTGCACACACTGCAGTTGGAATAACGCACTGCAGCGCCTAACAATTGGAATCATACACTGCAGAGCCTGCCAGCAAGATTCACACAGAGCAGCGCGTGGCAACGGGAATCACACAGTGCAGCACCTGCCAATGGGAATCACACACTGCAGCGGGAATCATACACTGCAGCACCTACCAGTGGGAGTCACCCACTTCAGCGCCAGTGGGAATCTCACACTGCAGCACCTGCCAGTGGGAGTCAAACACTGTAGTGGCAGTGGGAATCAGACACTGCAGTGCCTGCCTGCTGTAATCACACACTGCAGTGACTGCCCGCAGGAATCACATGCTGCAGCGCCAGTGGGAAACACACACTGCAGCGGGAATCATACACTGCTGTGCCTGCCAGTGGGAATCCCACACTGCACCACGTACCAGTGGGATTCACACACTGCAGCACCTACCAGTGGGAATCACACGCTGCAGCAATTACCAGTGGGAATCAAACACTGCAGCGACTGCCAATGCAAATCACACACTGCAGCAGGAATCATACACTGCAGTGCCTACCAGTGGGAATCACACACTGCAGCACCTACCAGTGGGAATCATAGACTGCAGCGCCGACCAGCGGGAATCACAAACCGCAGCAGGAATCAAACACTGCAGCACCTACCAGTGGGAATCGCACACTGCACCGCCTGCCAGTGTGAAACACACAACTGCAGTGCCTGCCAGTGGGAATCACACACCGCAGTGCCTGTCAGCGCGAATCATACACTACAGCACCAGTCAGCGGGAATCACTCACTGCAATGCCTTCCAGTGGGAATCATACATGCAACACCTGCCAGAGGGAATAACAAACGGCAGCATCTGCCAGTGGGAATCACACACTGCAGTGCCTGCCAGCGTGATACACACTGCTGCACAAGTGGGAATCACAAACTGCAGCACATGCCAGAGGGAATCATGCACTGCAGCGCCAGCCAGTGGCAATCACATACTGCCGTCCCTGCCACTGGGAATTACACACTGCATTGCTTGCCTGCGGGAATCAAATACTGCTGCACCTGCCATTGGGAATCACACACTGCAGCACCTGCCCACGTGAAACACACTGCAGCACCAGTGGGAATCACACACTGCAGTAGGAATCATACACTGCAGCGCCTAAAAGTGGGAATCACTCATTGCAGCATATACCAGTTGGAATCATACACTGCAGTGCCTACAAGTGGGAATCACACACTGCAGCAGGAATCAAACACTGCAGTACCTGCATGTGGGAATCACACACTGCAGCACATACCAGTGGGAATTGCACACAGCAGCACCTGCCAGTGGGAATCACACACTGCAGTGCCTGCCAGTGTGAATCACACAATTGCAGTTCCTGCCAGTGGGAATCACACACTGCAGCACCTGCTGCGGGAATCACACATGCAACCCCTGCCAGTGAGAATCACAAACGGCAGCACCTGCCAGCGGGAAGTACACACTGAAGTGCATGCCAGAGTGAATCATGCAGTGCAGCGCCAGTCAGCAGGAAACACACGCTGCAGCGCCCGTGGGAATCACACAGAGCAGTAGGAATCATACACTGCACTGCCAAACAGTGGGAATCACTCATTGCAGCACATAACAGTGGGAATCATACACTGCAGTGCCTACCAGCGGGAATCACACACTGCAGCAGGAATCAAACACTGCATCACCTGCCTGTGGGAATCACACACTGCAGCAGATACCAGTGGGAATTGCACACTGCAGCACCTGCCAGTGGGAATCACACAACTGCAGTGCCTTCCAGTGGGAATCACACATGCAACGTCTGCCAGTGGGAATCACAAACGTAAGCACCTACCAGCGGGAAGCACACACTGCAGCACCAGTGGGAATCACACACTGCAGTGCATGCCAGAGTGAATCATGCACTGCAGCGCCAGTCAGTGAGAAACACATACTGCAGTGCCTGCCACTGGGAATCACATACTGCAAAGCCAGTTAGTGGGAATCACACACTGCAACGCCTGCCAGTGGGAATCACACACTGTAGTGCCCGCCAGTGGGAAGCACACACTGCAGCGCCTGCCAGTGGGAATCACACATTGCATGCCAACGGGAATCACACACTGCAGTGGTAATCACACACTGCAGCACCTGCCCATGGGAACCACACACTGCAGTGCCTACCAGCGGGAATCAAGCACTGCAGCAATTACCAGTGGGGAATCACACATTGCAGTGCCAGCCAGTGGGAATCACACACTGCAGTGCCTGCCACTGGGAATCACACACTGCATGCCAGCGGGCATCACACATTGCAGCGGTAATCACACACTGCAGCACCTGCCCGTGGAAACCACAAACTGCAGCACCTACCAGTGGGAATCACACACTGCAGTGCCTACGAGCGAGAATCCCACACTGCAGCACATGCCAGTGTGAGTCACCCACTGCAGCGCCAGTGGGAATCAGAAACTGCAGTGCCTGCCTGCACAAATCACACACTGCAGTGACTGCCAGCAGGAATCACACCCTGCAGCACCAGTGGGAATCATACACTGCAGTGCCTGCTGGTGAGAATCACACAAAGCAGCACGTACCAGTTGTATTCACACACTGCAGCGCCTACCAGTGGGAATCACACACTGCAGAGCCTGCCAGTGAGAATCACACACTGCAGCGGGAATAACACACTGCACTGCTTGCCAGTGGGAATCACGCACTGCAGCACCTACCGGGGGAATCAAACACTGCAGTGCCTGCCAGTGGGAATCACTAACTGCAGCAGCCTCCAGCGGGAATCAAACACTGCAGCAGGAATCACACACTGGAGCAACTGCTCGTTCGAATCACACACTGCCACTCCTGCCAGTGGGAATCACACACTGCAGCCCCTGCAAGCGGGTATCACATAGTACAGCGCCATCCATTGGGTATCATACACGGCAGCACCTACCAGTGGAAATCACACATGCAGCGCCCATCAGTCGGAATCACACACTACAGCACCTGTCAGCGGAAATCACTCACTGCTTCACCTGCCAGTGGGAATCACACACTACAGCGCCTGCCACTGGGAATCACACAACTGCAGTGCCTGCCGGTGGGAATCATAAACTGCAGCGCCTGCCAGTGGGAATCACAGACTGCAGCAGCAGTGGGAATCACACACTACAGCGCCAGCCAGTGGGAATCACACACTGTAGAACCCGTCAGTGGAAATTACACACTGCAGCGCCAGAATACCATGTCTAGACTACCATGTCTGCCCGTGGGTAGCACACACTGTAGCACCTGCCAGTGGGAATCACACAATGCAGCACCTGCCAGCGGATATCACACACTTCAGCGCCTGCCAGTGCGAATCACACACTGCACGCCATTGGGAATCACACACTGCAGCGCCTACCAGCCGGAATCACACACAGCAGCGGGAATCACACATTGCAGCGCCTGCCAGTGGGAATCACATACTGCAGCGCCTACCAGCGGGAAACATACACAGCAGCGGGAATCAAACACTGCAGCACCTGGGGTGGGAATCTCACACTGCAGTGGGAATCACACACCACAGCATCTGCCAGTGGGAATCACACTACAGCATCTGACAGTGGGAATAACACACCGCAGCGCCTGCCAGAGGGAATCATACACTGCAGCACCTACCAGTGGGAATGACACACTGCGGCAGCTGCGAGTGGGTAATCAAACACTGCAGCACCTGCCAGCGGGAATCACACACTGCGGTGGGAATCACAAACTTCAGTGCCTACCAGTGGGAAGCGCACACTGCAGCACCTGCCAGCGGGAATCACACAGCGCAGCACCTGCCAGTGGGAATCATACAATACAGCACCTGCCAGTGGGAATCACAGACTGCAGCACCAGTGGGAATCACACACTACAGCAACATTCAGTGGGAATCAAACACTGAAATGCCTGCCAGTGGGAGTCACAAACTGCAGTGCCTGCCACTGCGACACACACACTGCAGTGCCTGCCAGTGAGAATCACCCATTGCAGTGCCTGCCACCTGGAATCACACATTGCAGCGGGAATCACAAACTGCAGTGCCTACCAGTGGGAAGCAGACACTTCCGCACCTACCAGTGGGAATCACACACTGCAGCACCTGCCAGTGGGAATCACACATGGCAGCGGTAATCACACAAGGCAGCACCTACCAGCACGAATCGCACACTGCAGTGCCTGACAGAGGGAATCACACAATGCAGCGCCTGCCAGTGGGAATCACACAACTTTAGCACCTGCCATTGGGAATCAAACACTGCCGCACCTGCCGGGGGAATCACACACTTCATCACCTGCTAGCCAGAATGACACATTGCAGTGGGAATCACACACTGCAGAGCCTGCCAGTGAGAAGCACACACTGCAGCACCTACCAGTGGGAATTACTTACAGCAGCAGCTGCCAGCAGGAATTGAATATTGCAGCATGAATCAAACACTGCAGCACCTGCCAGTGGGAGTCAGACACTGCAGCAGGAATAAAACAGTGCAGCACCTACCAGTGGGAATTACTTACAGCAGCAGCTGCCAGCAGGAATTGAACATTGCAGCATGAATCAAACACTGCAGCACCTGCCAGTGGGAGTCAGACACTGCAGCAGGAATAAAACACTGCAGCACCTGCCAGTGGGAATAACTAAATGCAGTGCCGGCCAGCAGGAATCACACACTGCAGCACCTGCAATTGGGAATATCACACGGCAGCACCTACCAGTGGAAATCGCACATGCAGCGCCCATCAGTCGGAATCACACACTACAGCACCTGTCAGCGGAAATCACTCACTGCATCACCTGCCAGTGGGAATCACACACTACAGCGCCTGCCAGTGGGAATCACACAACTGCAGTGCCTGCCGGTGGGAATCATAAACTGCAGCGCCTGCCAGTGGGAATCACAGACTGCAGCAGCAGTGGGAATCACACACTACAGCGCCTGCCAGTGGGAATCACACACTGCAGAACCCGTCAGTGGAAATTACACACTGCAGCGCCAGACTACCATGTCTAGACTACCATGTCTGCCCGTGGGTAGCACACACTGTAGCACCTGCCAGTGCGAATCACACACTGCACGCCATTGGGAATCACACACTGCAGCGCCTACCAGCCGGAATCACACACAGCAGCGGGAATCACACACTGCAGCACCTGCCAGTGGGAATCACATACTGCAGCGCCTACCAGCGGGAAACATACACAGCAGCGGGAATCAAACACTGCAGCACCTGGGGTGGGAATCTCACACTGCAGCGGGAATCACACACCACAGCATCTGCCAGTGGGAATCACACTACAGCACCTGACAGTGGGAATAACACACCGCAGCGCCTGCCAGAGGGAATCATACACTGCAGCACCTACCAGTGGGAATGACACACTGCGGCAGCTGCGAGTGGGTAATCAAACACTGCAGCACCTGCCAGCGGGAATCACGCACTGCGGTGGGAATCACAAACTTCAGTGCCTTCCAGTGGGAAGCGCACACTGCAGCACCTGCCAGCGGGAATCACACAGCGCAGCACCTGCCAGTGGGAAGCACACACTGCAGCGCCTGCCAGCGGGAATCAGACATGCAGCACCTGCCAGTGGGAATCATACAATACAGCACCTGCCAGTGGGAATCACAGATTGCAGCACCAGTGGGAATCACACACTACAGCAACATTCAGCGGGAGTCAAACACTGAAATGCCTGCCAGTGGGAGTCACAAACTGCAGTGCCTGCCACTGCGACACACACACTGCAGTGCCTGCCAGTGAGAATCACCCATTGCAGTGCCTGCCAGCTGGAATCACACATTGCAGCGGGAATCACAAATTGCAGTGCCTACCAGAGGGAAGCAGACACTTCCGCACCTACCAGTGGGAATCACACACTGCAGCAGCTGCCAGTGGAAATTACATACTGCAGTGGGAATCAAACACTGCAGCACCTGCCAATGGGAATCACACAACTGCAGCACCTGCCAGTGGGAATCACACACTGCATTGCCTGCCAGCGGGAATCACACATTCAGCGCCTGCCAGTAGGAATCACAAGCTGCAGCACCTACCAGTGGGAATCACACACTGCAGCGCATGATAGCAGAAATCACACAGTGTAGCACCAGTGGGAATCACACACTGTATCGCCTGCCAGTGCGAATCACACACTGCAGTGCCTGCCAGTGGGAATCACACAACTGCAGCGCCTGCCAGTGGGAATCACACACTGTATCGCCTGCCAGTGGGAATCAAACACTGCAGCACCTGCCAATGGGAATCACACAACTGCAGCACCTGCCAGTGGGAATCACACACTGCATCGCCTGCCAGCCCGAATCACACATTCAGCGCCTGCCACTAGGAATCACAAGCTGCAGCACCGGCCAGTGAGAATCACACACTGCAGCGCATGGTAGCAGAAATCACACAGTGTAGCACCAGTGGGAATCACACACTGCAGCAAATGCCAGCGGGAATCATGCACTGCAGCGCCAGCCAGTGGGAATCACATACTGCAGAGCCTGTCACTGGGAATCACACACTGCATCACCTGCCTGCAGGAATCAAGTACTGCAGCGCCAGCCTGCAGGAATCACATACTGCAGCGCCTGCCAGTGGGAATCACACACTGCAGCGCCAGCCAGCAGGAATCACACACTGCAGCACCTGTCAGCGGGAATCACACACTGTTCGCCAGCCAGTGGGAATCACATACTGCAGTGCCTGTCACTGGGAATCACACACTGCATTGCCTGCCTGCAGGAATCAAAAACTGCAGTGCGTGCCACTGGGAATCACACACTGCAGAGGCAGCCTGCGGGAATCACATACTGCTGCGCCTGCCAGTGGGAATCAAACACTGCATTGCCAGCCAGCAGGAATCACACACTGCATTGCCAGCCAGCAGGAATCACACACTGCAGCACAAGTCAGCGGGAATCCCACACTGCAGCGCCAGTCAGCTGGAATCACACACTGCAGCACCTGCCAGTGAGAATCACACATCGCAGCGGGAATCAAACACTGCAACGCCTGCCAGAGGTAATCACACACTGCAGCACCTGCCAATGGGAATCAAACAATGCAGTGCCAGCCAATGGGAATCACACACTGCAATGCCTGCCCCTGGGAATCACACACTGCAGCGGGAATCACACACTGCAGCATCTGCCAGCGGGAATCACACACTGCAGCGCCTACCAGCGGGAATCACACACTCAGTGCCTGCCAGCAAAAATCAGAGACTGGAGCACCTGCCACTGGGATTCACAGACTGCATCACCTGCCAGTGGAAATCTCACACTGTAGCGGGAATTACACACTGCAGCACCTGCCAGAGGGTATCACGCACTGCAGTGCCTACCAGTGGGAATCATACACTGCAGTGGGAATCACACACTGCAGCGTCTACCAGTGGGAGTGACACACTGCAGCAGCTGCCAGCAGGCAATCAAACACTGCAACACCTGCCAACGGGAATCACACGCTTCAGTGTGATTCACAAACTGCAGTGTCTACCAGTGGGAAGCACACACTGCAGCAACTGCCTTTGGGAAGCACAAACTGCAGTGGTAATCACACACTGCAGCACCTGCCAGTGGGAATCACACATGGCAGCGGTAATCACACAAGACAGCACCTACCAGCGGGAATCGCACACTGCAGTGCCTGACAGAGGGAATCACACAATGCAGCGCCTGCCAGTGGGAATCACACAACTTTAGCACCTGCCAGTGGGAATCAAACACTGCCGCACCTGCCAGGGGGAATCACACACTTCATCACCTGCTAGCTGGAATGCCACATTGCAGTGGGAATCACACACTGCAGAGCCTGCCAGTGGGAAGCACACACTGCAGCACCTACCAGTGGGAATTACTTACAGCAGCAGCTGCCAGCGGGAATCGAACATTGCAGCATGAATCAAACACTGCAGCACCTGCCAGTGGGAGTCAGACACTGCAGTGCCTGCCCCTGGGAAGCACACTCTGCAGAAGCTGCCAGCGGGAATCAAACACTGCAGCAGGAATAAAACAGTGCAGCACCTGCCAGTGGGAATCACACACTGCAGAGGGAATCAAACACTGCAGCACCTGCCAGTGGGAATAATTGAATGCAGTGCCGGCCAGCAGGAATCACACACTGCAGCACCTGCAATTGGGAATATCACACGGCAGCACCTACCAGTGGAAATCACACATGCAGCGCCCATCAGTCGGAATCACACACTACAGCATCTGTCAGCAGAAATCACTCACTGCATCACCTGCCAGTGGGAATCACACACTACAGCGCCTGCCAGTGGGAATCACACAACTGCAGTGCCTGCCGGTGGGAATCATAAACTGCAGCGCCTGCCAGTGGGAATCACAGACTGCAGCAGCAGTGGGAATCACACACTACAGCGCCAGCCAGTGGGAATCACACACTGCAGAACCCGTCAGTGGAAATTACACACTGCAGCGCCAGACTACCATGTCTAGACTACCATGTCTGCCCGTGGGTAGCACACACTGTAGCACCTGCCAGTGGGAATCACACAATGCAGCACCTGCCAGCGGGTATCACACACTTCAGCGCCTGCCAGTGCGAATCACACACTGCACGCCATTGGGAATCACACACTGCAGCGCCTACCAGCCGGAATCACACACAGCAGCGGGAATCACACACTGCAGCACCTGCCAGTGGGAATCACATACTGCAGCGCCTACCAGCGGGAAACATACACAGCAGCGGGAATCAAACACTGCAGCACCTGGGGTGGGAATCTCACACTGCAGCGGGAATCACACACCACAGCATCTGCCGGTGGGAATCACACTACAGCACCTGACAGTGGGAATAACACACCGCAGCGCCTGCCAGAGGGAATCATACACTGCAGCACCTACCAGTGGGAATGACACGCTGCGGCAGCTGCAAGTGGGTAATCAAACACTGCAGCACCTGCCAGCGGGAATCACACACTGCGGTGGGAATCACAAACTTCAGTGCCTACCAGTGGGAAGCGCACACTGCAGCACCCGCCAGCGGGAATCACACAGCGCAGCACCTGCCAGTGGGAATCACACACTACAGCGCCTGCCAGTGGGAATCACACAACTGCAGTGCCTGCCGGTGGGAATCATAAACTGCAGCGCCTGCCAGTGGGAATCACAGACTGCAGCAGCAGTGGGAATCACACACTACAGCGCCAGCCAGTGGGAATCACACACTGCAGAACCCGTCAGTGGAAATTACACACTGCAGCGCCAGACTACCATGTCTAGACTACCATGTCTGCCCGTGGGTAGCACACACTGTAGCACCTGCCAGTGGGAATCACACAATGCAGCACCTGCCAGCGGGTATCACACACTTCAGCGCCTGCCAGTGCGAATCACACACTGCACGCCATTGGGAATCACACACTGCAGCGCCTACCAGCCGGAATCACACACAGCAGCGGGAATCACACACTGCAGCACCTGCCAGTGGGAATCACATACTGCAGCGCCTACCAGCGGGAAACATACACAGCAGCGGGAATCAAACACTGCAGCACCTGGGGTGGGAATCTCACACTGCAGCGGGAATCACACACCACAGCATCTGCCAGTGGGAATCACACTACAGCACCTGACAGTGGGAATAACACACCGCAGCGCCTGCCAGAGGGAATCATACACTGCAGCACCTACCAGTGGGAATGACACGCTGCAGCAGCTGCAAGTGGGTAATCAAACACTGCAGCACCTGCCAGCGGGAATCACACACTGCGGTGGGAATCACAAACTTCAGTGCCTACCAGTGGGAAGCGCACACTGCAGCACCTGCCAGCGGGAATCACACAGCGCAGCACCTGCCAGTGGGAATCACACACTACAGCGCCTGCCAGTGGGAATCACACAACTGCAGTGCCTGCCGGTGGGAATCATAAACTGCAGCGCCTGCCAGTGGGAATCACAGACTGCAGCAGCAGTGGGAATCACACACTACAGCGCCAGCCAGTGGGAATCACACACTGCAGAACCCGTCAGTGGAAATTACACACTGCAGCGCCAGACTACCATGTCTAGACTACCATGTCTGCCCGTGGGTAGCACACACTGTAGCAAATGCCAGTGGGAATCACACAATGCAGCACCTGCCAGCGGGTATCACACACTTCAGCGCCTGCCAGTGCGAATCACACACTGCACGCCATTGGGAATCACACACTGCAGCGCCTACCAGCCGGAATCACACACAGCAGCGGGAATCACACACTGCAGCACCTGCCAGTGGGAATCACATACTGCAGCGCCTACCAGCAGGAAACATACACAGCAGCGGGAATCAAACACTGCAGCACCTAGGGTGGGAATCTCACACTGCTGCGGTAATCACACACCACAGCATCTGCCAGTGGGAATCACACTACAGCACCTGACAGTGGGAATAACACACCGCAGCGCCTGCCAGAGGGAATCATACACTGCAGCACGTACCAGTGGGAATGACACACTGCGGCAGCTGCGAGTGGGTAATCAAACACTGCAGCACCTGCCAGCGGGAATCACACACTGCGGTGGGAATCACAAACTTCAGTGCCTACCAGTGGGAAGCGCACACTGCAGCACCTGCCAGCGGGAATCACACAGCGCAGCACCTGCCAGTGGGAAGCACACACTGCAGCGCCTGCCAGCGGGAATCAGACATGCAGCACCTGCCAGTGGGAATCATACAATACAGCACCTGCCAGTGGGAATCACAGACTGCAGCACCAGTGGGAATCACACACTACAGCAACATTCAGTGGGAATCAAACACTGAAATGCCTGCCAGTGGGAGTCACAAACTGCAGGGCCTGCCACTGCGACACACACACACTGCAGTGCCTGCCAGTGAGAATCACCCATTGCAGTGCCTGCCACCTGGAATCACACATTGCAGCGGGAATCACAAACTGCAGTGCCTACCAGTGGGAAGCAGACACTTCCGCACCTACCAGTGGGAATCACACACTGCAGCACCTGCCAGTGGGAATCACACATGGCAGCGGTAATCACACAAGGCAGCACCTACCAGCGCGAATCGCACACTGCAGTGCCTGACAGAGGGAATCACACAATGCAGCGCCTGCCAGTGGGAATCACACAACTTTAGCACCTGCCAGTGGGAATCAAACACTGCCGCACCTGCCAGGGGGAATCACACATTTCATCACCTGCTAGCCAGAATGCCACATTGCAGTGGGAATCACACACTGCAGAGCCTGCCAGTGGGAAGCACACACTGCAGCACCTACCAGTGGGAATTACTTACAGCAGCAGCTGCCAGCGGGAATCGAACATTGCAGCATGAATCAAACACTGCAGCACCTGCCAGTGGGAGTCAGACACTGCAGTGCCTGCCGGTGGGAATCATAAACTGCAGCGCCTGCCAGTGGGAATCACAGACTGCAGCAGCAGTGGGAATCACACACTACAGCGCCAGCCAGTGGGAATCACACACTGTAGAACCCGTCAGTGGAAATTACACAGTGCAGCGCCAGACTACCATGTCTAGACTACCATGTCTGCCCGTGGGTAGCACACACTGTAGCACCTGCCAGTGGGAATCACACAATGCAGCACCTGCCAGCGGGTATCACACACTTCAGCGCCTGCCAGTGCGAATCACACACTGCACGCCATTGGGAATCACACACTGCAGCGCCTACCAGCCGGAATCACACACAGCAGCGGGAATCACACACTGCAGCACCTGCCAGTGGGAATCACATACTGCAGCGCCTACCAGCGGGAAACATACACAGCAGCGGGAATCAAACACTGCAGCACCTAGGGTGGGAATCTCACACTGCAGCGGGAATCACACACCACAGCATCTGCCAGTGGGAATCACACTACAGCACCTGACAGTGGGAATAACACACCGCAGTGCCTGCCAGAGGGAATCATACACTGCAGCACCTGCCAGCGGGAATCACACGCTGCGGTGGGAATCACAAACTTCAGTGCCTTCCAGTGGAAAGCGCACACTGCAGCACCTGCCAGCGGGAATCACACAGCGCAGCACCTGCCAGTGGGAATCATACAATACAGCACCTG
Source organism: Carcharodon carcharias (assembly GCF_017639515.1). Lineage (NCBI taxonomy): Eukaryota > Metazoa > Chordata > Chondrichthyes > Lamniformes > Lamnidae > Carcharodon > Carcharodon carcharias. The sequence continues at coordinate 145,678,391 of NC_054480.1, forward strand.
CCAGTGGGAATCACAGACTGCAGCACCAGTGGGAATCACACACTACAGCAACATTCAGCAGGAATCAAACACTGAAATGCCTGCCAGTGGGAGTCACAAACTGCAGTGCCTGCCACTGCGACACACACACTGCAGTGCCTGCCAGTGAGAATCACCCATTGCAGTGCCTGCCACCTGGAATCACACATTGCAGTGGGAATCACAAACTGCAGTGCCTACCAGTGGGAAGCAGACACTTCCGCACCTACCAGTGGGTATCACATACTGCAGCACCTGCCAGTGGAAATTACACACTGCAGTGGGAAGCAAACACTGCAGCACCAGCCAGTGCGAATCACACACTGCAGTGGGATTCACACACTGCAGCACCTACCAGTGGGTATCACACAATGCAGCACCTGCCAGTGGGAATCACACACTGCAGCACCTAGCAGTGGGAATCACACACTGTATCGCCTGCCAGTGTGAATCACACACTGCAGTGCCTGCCAGTTGGAATCACACAACTGCTGCGCCTGCCAGTGGGAATCACGCACTGCAGCACCTGCAAGTGGGAATCACACACTGTATCACCTGCCAGTGGGAATCAAACACTGCAGCACCTGCCAATGGGAATCACACAACTGCAGCACCTGCCAGTGGGAATCACACACTGCATCGCCTGCCAGCAGGAATCACACATTCAGCGCCTGCCTGTAGGAATCACAAGCTGCAGCACCTACCAGTGGGAATCACACACTGCAGCGCATGATAGCAGAAATCACACAGTGTAGCACCAGTGGGAATCACACACTGTATCGCCTGCCAGTGCGAATCACACACTGCAGTGCCTGCCAGTGGGAATCACTCAACTGCAGCGCCTGCCAGTGGGAATCACACACTGTATCGCCTGCCAGTGGGAATCAAACACTGCAGCACCTGCCAATGGGAATCACACAACTGCAGCACCTGCCAGTGGGAATCACACACTGCATCGCCTGCCAGCCCGAATCACACATTCAGCGCCTGCCACTAGGAATCACAAGCTGCAGCACCGGCCAGTGGGAATCACACACTGCAGCGCATGGTAGCAGAAATCACACAGTGTAGCACCAGTGGGAATCACACACTGCAGCAAATGCCAGCGGGAATCATGCACTGCAGCGCCAGCCAGTGGGAATCACATACTGCAGAGCCTGTCACTGGGAATCACACACTGCATCGCCTGCCTGCAGGAATCAAGTACTGCAGCGCCTGCCAGTGGGAATCACACACTGCAGCGCCAGCCTGCAGGAATCACATACTGCAGCGCCTGCCAGTGGGAATCAAACACTTCATCGCCAGCCAGCAGGAATCACACACTGCAGCACCTGTCAGCGGAAATCACACACTGTTCGCCAGCCAGTGGGAATCACATACTGCAGTGCCTGTCACTGGGAATCACACACTGCATTGCCTGCCTGCCGGAATCAAAAACTGCAGTGCGTGCCACTGGGAATCACACACTGCAGAGGCAGCCTGCGGGAATCACATACTGCTGCGCCTGCCAGTGGGAATCAAACACTGCATTGCCAGCCAGCAGGAATCACACACTGCATTGACAGCCAGCGGGAATCCCACACTGCAGCGCCAATCAGCGGGAATCACACACTGCAGCACCTGCCAGTGAGAATCACACACCGCAGCGGGAATCAAACACTGCAACGCCTGCCAGAGGTAATCACACACTGCAGCACCTGCCACTGGGAATCAAACAATGCAGTGCCAGCCAATGGGAATAACACACTGCAATGCCTGCCCCTGGGAATCACACACTGCAGCGGGAATCACACACTGCAGCACCTGCCAGCGGGAATCACACACTGCAGCGCCTACCAGAGGGAATCACACACTCAGTGCCTGCCAGCAGGAATCACAGACTGGAGCACCTGCCACTGGGATTCACAGACTGCATCACCTGCCAGTGGAAATCTCACACTGTAGCAGGAATTACACACTGCAGCGCCTGCCAGAGGGAATCACGCACGGCAGTGCCTACCAGTGGGAATCACACACTGCAGTGGTAATCACGCACTGCAGAACCTGCCAGCAGGAATCACACACTGCAGCGGTTATCAGACACCACAGCACCTGCCAGTGGGAATCTCACACTGCAGCGGGAATCGCACACTGCAACACCTACCAGCAGGAAACACACACTGCAGCACCTGCAGGTGGGAGTCACACACTGTAACACCTGACAATGGGAATCACACACCACAGCGCCTGCCAGAGGGAATCACGCACTGCAGCGCCTACCAGTGGGAATCACACACTGCAGTGCCTGCAGACGGGAATCACACACTGCAGCGCATGCCAGTGGGAATCACACAATGCAGCACCTGCCAGCGGGAATCACACACTGCAGTGGGAATCACACACTGCAGCGCCTACCAGTGTGAATGACACACTGCAGCAACAGTCAGCAGGTAATCAAACACTGCAGCACCTGCCAGCGGGAATCACATGCTGCAGTGGGAATCACAAACTGCAGCACCTGCCAGTGGGAAGCACACCCTGCAGCACCTGCCAATGGGAATGACACACTGCAGTGGTAATCACACACTGCAGCACCTGCCAGCAGGAATCACACACTGCAGTGCTAATCACACACTGCAGCACCTGCCAACGGGAATCACATACTGCAGCGGGAATCAGACAGCGCCGCACCTGCCAGTGGGAATATTATACTGCAGCGGGATCACACAGTGCAGCGCCAATCAGCGGGAATCATCACTGCAGCACCTGCCAGTTGGAATCTAACACTGCAGTGGGAAATACACCCTGAAGCACCTGCCAGTGCGAATCACAGACTGCAGCTCCTGTCAGTGGGAATCTCACACTGCAACGGGAATCACACACCGCAGCGCCTGCCTGAGGGAATCATGCACTGCAGCACCTACCAGCGGGAATCACAAACTGCAGCAGCTGCCAGTGGGAATCACACACTGCAGCACCTGCCAGTGGGAATCACACACTGCAGTGTAAGCACACACTGCAGCACCTGCCAGTGGGAATCACACACTGCAGTGGTAATCACACACCACAGCGCCTGCCAGAGGGAATCACACACTGCAGTGCCTACCAGTGGGAATCACACACTGCAGTGCCTGCAGGCGGGAATCACACACTGCAGCACATGCCAGTGGGAATCACACAATGTGGCACCTGCCAGCGGAAATCACACACTGCAGTTGGAATCACACACTGCAGCATCTACCAGTGTGAATGACACACTGCAGCAGCTGCCATTGGGTAATCAAGCAATGCAGCACCTGCCACTGGGAATCACATGCTTCAGTGGGAATCACAAACTGCAGCACCTGCCAGTGGGAATCACACACTGCAGCGCCTGCCAGAGGGAATCACGCACTGCAGTGCCTACCAGTGCGAATCACACACTGCAGTGTCTGACAGTGGGAAGCACACCTCTGCAGCACCCGCCAGTGGGAATCACACACTGCAGCACCTGCCAGTGGGAATCAGACATGCAGCACCTGCCAGTGGGAATCACAGACTGCAGCACCAGTGGGAATCACACACTACAGCAACTGTCAGTGGGAATGAAACACTGAAGTGCCTGCCAGCATGACTCACAAACTGCAGTGCCTGTCACTGGGAATCACAAACTGCAGTGTTTGCCGTGGGAATCACCCATTGCAGCGCTTGCCAGCCGGAATCATACATTGCAGTGGGAATCACAAACTGCAGCGCCTAGCAGTGGGAAGCACAAACTGCAGCACCTGCCAGTGGGAATCACATACTGCAGTGGTAATCACACACTGCAGCGCCTTCTAGTGGACATTACACACTGTGCACCAGTGGGAATCACACACTGCAGTGCCTGCCCATGGGAAGCACACACTGCAACACTACCTGTGGCAATCACACACGGCAACAGCTGCCAGCGGGAATCAGACACTGCAGTGGGAATCAAACACTGCAGCACCTGCCAGTGGGAATCTCACACTGCAGTAAGAATCACACACTGCAGCGTCTACCAGCGGGAATCCCACACTGCAGCGTCAATCACACACTGCAGCACCTGCCAGTGGGAATCACACACTGTAGCACCTGCCAATTGGATTCACATACCGCAGCACCTGCCAGTGGGAATCACACACTGCAGCACTTGCCAGTGGGAATCACACAACTGCAGCGCATGCAAGTGGGAATCACACACTGCAGTGCCTGCCAGTGGGAATCACACATTACAGCACCTGCCAGTGGGAATCACAGACGGCAGCACAGTGGGAATCACACACTACAGCAACTGTCAGCAGGAATCAAATACTGAAATAACTGCCAGTGGGAATCACAAACGGCAGTGCCTGCCACTGGGAGTCACACGATGCAGTGCTTGCCAGTGGGAAGTACGCACTGCAGCACCTGCCAGTGGGAATCACAAACTGCAGCGGTAATCACACACTGCAGCACCTGCCAGTGGGAATAACACACTGCAGTGGTAATCACAAACTGCAGCGCCTGCCAGTGGAAATTACACACTGCAGCACTAGTGGGAATCACACACTGCAGCACCTACCAGTGGGAATCACACACTGCAGCAGCTGCCAGCTGGAATCAAACAATGCAGTGGGAATCACACACTGCAGCACCTTCAAGTGGGAATATCACATCGCAGCACCTACCAGCGGGAATCACACACTGCAGCACCTGCCAGTCGGAATCACACACTCTAGCACCTAGCAGTCGGAATCACACACTGTATTGCCTGCCAGTGGGAATCACACACTGCAGCATCTGCCAGTGGGTATCACACAACTTCAGTGCCAGCCAGTGGGAATCACGTACCGCAGTGCCTGCCTGCAGGAATCAAATATTTCAGCGCCTGCCAGTAGGAATCACACACTGCAGGGCCACACTGTGGGAATCACATACTGCAGCGCTTGCCAGTGGGAATCAAACACTGCATCGCCAGCCAGCAGGAATCACACACTGCAGCGTCAATCAGCGGGAATCACACTCTAGAGCACCAGTCAGCAGGAGTCACACACTGCAGCAACTCCCAACGAGAATCACACACTGCATCGGGAATCGAACACAGCAATGCCTGCCAGAGGTAATCAGACACTGCAGCACCTGCCAGTGGGAATCACACACTGCAGTGCCTACCGCTGGGAATCACACACTTCAGCGCATGCCAGTGGGGATCACACACTGCAGCACCTACCAGCGGGAATCACACACTGCAGCGCCTACCAGCAAGAATCACACACTGCAGCACCTGCCAGTGGGAATCACATACTGCAGCACCGACCAGCAGGAATCATACACTGCAGTGGGAATCAAAAACTGCAGCACCTGCTAGTGGGAATCTCACACTGCAGCAGGAATCACACACTGCAGTGCCTACCACCGGGAATGACATACTGCAGCAGCTGCCAGCTTGTAATCAAACACTGCAGTACCTGCCAGTGGGAATTACATGCTGCAGTGGGAATCACAAACTGCAGCACCTGCCAGTGGGAATCACACACTGCAGCGGTAATCACGCACTGCAGAACGTGCCAGCAGGAATCACACACTGCAGCGGGTATCAGACACCGCAGCACCTGCCAGTGGGAATCTCACACTGCAGCGGGAATCGCACACTGCATTGCCTACCAGCAGGAAACACACACTGCAGCACCTGCAGGTGGGAATCACACACTGTAGCACCTGACAATGGGAATCACACACTGCAGCGCCTGCCAGAGGGAATCACGCACTGCAGCGCCTACCAGTGGGAATCACACTGCAGCGCCTGCAGGCGGGATGCACACACTGCAGCGCATGCCAGTGGGAATCACACACTGCAGTGGGAATCACACACTGCAGCGCCTACCAGTGTGAATGACACACTGCAGCAGCAGTCAGCGGCTAATCAAACACTGCAGCAGCTGCCAGCGGGAATCACACGCTGCAGTGGGAATCACAAACTGCAGCACCTGCCAGCGGGAAGCACACACTGCAGCACCTGCCAATGGGAATGACATACTGCAGTGGTAATCACACACCACAGCACCTGCCAGTGGGAATCACACACTGCAGTGCTAATCAACACTGCAGCACCTGCTAACGGGAATCACACACTGCAGTGGGAATCAGACAGCGCAGCACCTGCCAGTGGGAATATTACACTGCAGCAGGATCACACAGTGCAGCGCCAACCAGCGGGAATCATACACTGCAGCACCTGCCAGTGGGAATCTAACACTGCAGTGGGAAATACACCCTGAAGCACCTGCCAATGCGAATCACAGACTACAGCTCCTGTCAGTGGGAATCACACACCGCAGTGCCTGCCTGAGGGAATCATGCACTGCAGCACCTACCAGTGGGAAACACAAACTGCAGCAGCTGCCAGTGGGAATCACACACTGCAGCACCTGCCAGTGGGAATCACACACTGCAGCACCTGCCAGTGGGAATCACACATTGCAGCGCCTGCCAGAGGGAATCACACACTGCAGCACCTGCCAGTGGGAATCACACACTGCAGCACCTGCCAGTGGGAATCACAGACTGCAGCACCAGTGGGAATCACACACTACAGCAACTGTCAGTGGGAATGAAACATTGAAGTGCCTGCCAGCGTGACTCACAAACAGCAGTGCCTGTCACTGGGAATCACACACTGCAGTGCTTGCCAGTGGGAATCACCCATTGCAGCGGGAATCACAAACCGCAGCGCCTAACAGTGGGAAGCACACACTGCAGCACCTACCAGTGGGAATCACACACGGCAATGGTAATCACACACTGCAGCACCTGCCAGTGGGAATCACACACTACAGTGGTAATCACACACTGCAGCGCCTTCTAGTGGACATTACACACTGCACGCCAGTGGGAATCACACACTGCAGTGCCTGCCCATGGGAAGCACACACTGCAACACCTACCTGTTGCAATCACACACGGCAACTGCTGCCAGCGGGAATCAAACACTGCAGCGGGAATCAAACACTGCAGCACCTGCCAGTGGGAATCTCACACTGCAGCAGGAATGACACACTGCAGCGTCTACCAGCGGGAATCCCACACTGCAGCGTCAATCACACACTGCAGCACGTGCCAGTTGTAATCTCACACTGCAGCACCTGCCAGTGGGAATCACACACTGTAGCACCTGCTAATTGGATTCACACACTGCAGCACCTGCCAGAGAGAATCACGCACTGCAGAGCCTACCAGTGGGAATCACACACTGCAGCGCCTGCAGGCTGGAATCACACACTGCAGAGCATGCCAGTAGGAATCACACAATGCAGCACCTGCCAGCGGAAATCACACACTGCAGTGGGAATCACACACTGCAGCACCTACCAGTGTGAATGACACACTGTAGCAGCTGTCAGCGGGTAATCAAACACTGCAGCAGCTACAAGTGGGAATCAGACACTGCAGCACCTGCCAGTGGGAATCTAACACTGCAGTGGGAATCACACACTGCAGCACCTGCCAGTGCGAAACACAAAACTGCAGCTCCTGTCAGTCGGTATCTCACACTGCAGCTGGAATCACACAACGCTTCGCCTGACAGAGGGAATCCAGCACTGCAGCACCTACCAGTGGGAATCATACAGTGCAGCGCATGCCAGCAGGAATCACACAGTGCAGCACCTACCAGTGGGAATGACACACTGCAGCAGCTGCCAGTGGGTAATCAAACAATGCAGCACTTGCCAACGGGAATCACACACTACAGCACCAGCCAGTGGGAATCACACACCACAGCACCTGCCAGAGAGAATCATGCACTGCAGCGCCTACCAGTGGGAATGACACACTGCATCAGCTGCGAGCGGGTAATCAAACACTGCAGCAACTGCCAGCGGAAATCACACGCTGCGGTGGGAATTACAAACTGCAGCACGGACCAGTGGGAAGCACACACTGCAGCACCTGATAGTGTGAATCACACACTGCAGCGGGAATCACACACCGCAGCACCTGCCAGTGGGAAGCACACACTTCAGTGGGAATCACACACTGCAGTGGGAAGCACACACTGCAGCACCTAAAAGTGGGAATCACACACGGCAGCACCTACCTGTGGAAATCACACACTGCAGCACATGCCAGCGGGAATCACACACTTCAGTGCCTGCCAGCAGGAATCACACACTGCAGCACCTGCCAGTGGGACTCACACACTGCAGCACCTGCCAGTGGGAATCACAGACTGCAGTGTCTGACAGTGGGTATCACACAATTGCAGTTCCTGGCAGCGGGAATCACCGACTTCAGTACCAGTGGGAATGACACACTACAGCAACAGTCAGTGGGAATGAAACACTGAAGTGCCTGCCAGTGGGAATCACAAACTTCAGTGCCTGCCACTGGGAGTCACACACTGGAGTGCTTGCTAGTGGGGATCACCCATTGCAGCGCCTGCCAGCCGGAATCACACATTGCATCGGGAATCACAAACTGCAGCGCCTACCAGTGGGAAGCACACACTGCAGCACCTACCAGTGGGAATAACACACTGCAGTGCCTAACAGCAGAAAACACACACTGCAGCACCAGTGAGAATCACACACTGCAGCACAAGCCAAAGGGAATCATGCATTGCAGCGCCAGCCAGTGGGAATCACATAATTCAGTGCCTGTCACTGGGAATCACACACTGCATCGCCTGCCTGCAGGAAACAAATACTGCAGCACCTGCCAGAGGGTATCACACACTGCATCGCCAGCCAGCAGGAATCACACACTGCAGTGGGAATCACAAACTGCAGTGCCTACCAGTGCGAATGACACACTGAATCAGCTGCCAGCAGGTAATCAAACACTGCAGCACCTGCCAGAGGGAATCACACGCTGCAGTGGGAATCACAAACTGCAGCATCTGCCAGTGGGAATCACAGACTGCAGCACCGTCCAGTGGGAATCTCACACTGCAGCGGTAATCACACACTGCAGCACCTGCCAGTGGGAATCACACACGGCAGTGGTAATCATACATGGCAGCACCTGCAGTGGGAATCATGCATGGCTGCTCCTACCAGTGGAAGTCACACACTGCAGCACCTATCAGTGGGAATCACACACGGCAGAGGTAATCACACATGGCAGCTCCTGCAGTGGGAATCACGCATGGCTGCACCTACCAGTGGAAATCACACACTGCAGCACCAACCAGTGGGAGTCACACCCTGCAGCGCTAATCACACACTGCAGCATCTGCCAGCGGGAATCACACAATGCAGCGGGTATCAGACACCGCAGCACCTGCCAGTGGGAATCTCACACTGCAGCGGGAATCACACACTGCAGCAACTGCCAGTGGGAATCACACTCTTAGCACCTGCCAATGGGAATCACACACCGCAGCGCCTGCCAGAGGGAATCATGCACTGCAGCGCCTACCAGTGGGAATCACACACTGTAGCACCTGACAATGGGAAACACTCAGCGCAGTGCCTGCCAGAGAGAATCACACACCGCAGCACCTGCCAGTGGGAATATCACACTGCAGCAGGAATCACACACGGCAACGCCTATCAGCAGGAATCACACACTGCAGCACCTGCCAGTGGGAATCACACACTGTAGCACCTGACAATGGGAAACACTCAGCGCAGCGCCTGCCAGAGAGAATCACGCACTGCAGCGCCTACCAGTGGGAATCACACACTGCAGTGCCTGCAGGCAGGAATCACACGCTGCAGCGCATGCCAGTGGGAATCACACAATGCAGCACCTGCCAGCAGGAATCACACACTGCAGCAGGAATCACACACCGCAGCACCTGCCAGTGGGAAGCACACACTGCAGCAGGTTTCACACACTGCAGGGGGAAGCACACACGGCAGTGCCTACCAGTGGGAATCACACACTGCAGCACCTGCCAGCAGGAATCACACACTTCAGTGGCTGCCAGCAGGAATCACACACTGCAGCTCCTGCCAGCAGGAATGAAACACTGAAGTGCCTGCCAGCGGGAATCACAAACTGCAGTGCCTGTCACTGGGAGTCACATTCTGCAGTGCTTGCTTGTGGGAATCACCCATTGCAGCGCCTGCCAGCCGGAATCACACATTGCAGCGGGAATCACAAACTGCAGCACCTGCCAATGGGAATCATAGACTGCAGCACCTTCCAGTGGGAATCACAAACTGCAGTGGTAATCATACACTGCAGCACCTGCGAGCGGGAATCACACACGGCAGCGGTAATCACACATGGCAGCACCTGCCAGTGGGAATCACACAAGGCTGCTCCTACCAGTGGAAATCACACACTGCAGCACCTACCAGTGGGAATCACACACGGCAGCAGTAATCATACATGGCAGCAACTGTAGTGGGAATAACGCATGGCTGCACCTACCGGTGGAAATCACACACTGCAGCACCTACCAGCGGGAATCACACCCTGCAGCGCTAATCACACACTGCAGCATCTGCCAGCGGGAATCACACACTGCAGCGGGTATCAGACACTGCAGCACCTGTCAGTGGGAATCTCACACTGCAGCGGGAATCACACACTGCAACGCCTACCAGCAGGAATCACACACTGCAGCAACTGCCAGTGGGAATCACACTATTAGCACCTGCCAATGGGAATCACACACCGCAGCGCCTGCCAGAGGGAATCATGCACTGCAGTGCCTACCAGTGGGAATCACAAACTTCAACGGTAATCATGCTCTGCAGCACCTGCCAGTGGGAATCACACACTGCAGTGGTAATCACACACTGCAGCACCTGCCAGTGGGAATCACACACTGCAATGGTAATCACACACTGCAGCACCTGCCAGCGGGAATCACACACTGCAGCGGTTATCCGACACCGCAGCACCTGCCAGTGGGAATCTCACACTGCAGCGGGAATCACACACTGCAACGCCTATCAGCAGGAATCAAACACTGCAGCACCTGCCAGTGGGAATCACACACTGTAGGACCTGACAATGGGAAACACACACCGCAGTGCCTGCCAGAGGGAATCACGCACTGCAGCGCCTACCAGTGGGAATCACACACTGCAGCGGCTACCAGTGTGAATGACACATTGCAGCAGCTGTCAGCGGGTAATCAAACACTGCAGCATCTGCCAGCGGGAATCACACGCTGCAGTGGGAATCACAAACTGCAGCACCTGCCAGTGGGAATGACACACTGCAGTGGTAATCACACACTGCAGCACCTGCTAACGGGAATCACACACTGCTGCGGGAATCAGACAGCGCAGCACCTGCCAGTGGGAATCTTACTCTGCAGCGGGATCTCACAGTGCAGTGCCTACCAGCGGGAATCATACACTGCTGCACCTGCTAGTGGGAATCTAACACTGCAGTGGGAATCACACCCTGAAGCACCTGCCAGTGCGAATCACAGACTGCAGCTCCTGTCAGTGGGAATCTCACACTGCAGCGCCTGCCTGAGGGAATCACTCACTGCAGCACCTGCCAGAGGGAATCATACATTGCAGAGCAGGCCAGCGGGAATCGCACAATGCAGCACCTGCCAGCGGGAATAACACACTGCATTGGGAATCACACACTGCAGTGCCTCCCAGTGGGAATGACACACTGCAGCAGTAGCCAGCATGTAATCAAACACTGCCGAACCTGCCAACGGGAATCACACACTACAGCACCTGCCAGTGGGAATGACACACTGCAGCAGCTGCACGCAGGTAATCAAACACTGCAGCGCCTGCCAGCGGAAAACACACGCTGCAGAAGGAATCACAAACTGCAGCGCCTACCAGTGGGAAGCACACACTGAAGCACCTGCCAGCGGGAATCACACACTGCAGTGGGAATCACACACCGCAGCACCTGCCAGTGGGAAGCACACACTGCAGCAGGTTTCACACACTGCAGTGGGAAGCACACACTGCAGTGCCTACCAGCGGGAATCACACATTTCAGTGCCTGCCAGCAGGAATCACACACTACAGCACCTGCCAGTGGGAATCACACACTACAGCACCTGCCAGTGGGAATCACACACTACAGCACCTGCCAGTGGGAATCACACACTACAGCACCTGTCAGCGGGAATGAAACACTGCTGTGCCTGCCAGAGGGAATCACACACTGCAGCACCTGTCAGCGGGAATCAAACACTGCCGCGCCTGCCAGTGGGAATCACACACTGCAGCACCTGCCAGCCGGAATGACACACTGCAGCGGGAATCACACACTGAAGTGCCTACCAGTGGGAATCACATACTGCAGCACCTGCCAGTGAGAATCGAACACTGCAGTGGGAATCAAACACTGCAGCACCTGCCAGTGGGAATCAGACTGCAGCACCTGCCAGAGGGAATCACACACTGCAGCGCCAACCAGTGGGAATCACAAACTGCAGCGGTAATCACACACTACAGCACCCGACAGTGGGAAAGACACACTTCAATGGTAATCACACACTGCATCACCTGCCATTGGGAATCACACACGGCAGCGGTAATCACACATGGCAGCACCTGCAGTGGGAATCACACATGGCTGCACCTACCAGTGGAAATCACACACTGCAACACCTTCCAGCGGGAATCACACACTTCAGTGCCTGCCAACAGGAATCACAGACTGCAGCCCCTGCCACTGGGAAGCACACAGTGCAGCGCCTGCCAGTGGTAATCACACAACTGCAGCGCCTGCCAGTGGGAATCACACACTGAAGCAACTGCCAGCAGGAATCACAAATGTAGCATCTGCCAGTGGGAATCACACACTACAGCACCTGTCAGCGAGAATCAAATACTGCCGTGCCTGCCAGTGGGAATCACACAACTGCAGCACCTGCCAGTGGGAATCACACACTGCAGTGCCTGCCAGCAGGGATGACACATGTAGCACCTGTCAGTGGGAATCACACACTACAGCACCTGTCAATGGGAATCAAATACTGCCGCGCCTGCCAGTGGGAATCTCACACTGCAGCACCTGCCAGCCAGAATGACACATTACAGTGGGAATCACGCACTGCAGCACCTGCCAGTGGGAAACTGACACTGCAGCACCTACCAGTGGGAATCACATAATTCAGCAGCTGCCAGCGGGAATCAAACATTGCAGCAGGAATCAAACACTGCAGCACCTGCCAGTGGGAATCACACACTGCAGCACCTGCCAGCCAGAAGGACACATTGCAGCGGGACTCACACACTGCAGCAACTGCCAGTGGGAAGCACACACTGCAGAACCTACCAGTGGGAATCACATACTTCAGCAGCTGCCAGAGGGAATCGAACATTGCAGCAGGAATCACGCACTGCAGCACCAGCCACTGGGGAGCACACAGTGCTGTGCCTGACAGAGGAAATCACACAACTGCAGCACCTGCCCGTGGGAATCACACATGCAGTGACTGCAAGCGGCAATCACACATGTAGCACCTGCCAGTGGGAATCACACACTACAGCACCTGTCAGCAGGAATCAAACACTGCTGCGCCTGCCAGTGGGAATCAGACACTGCAGCACCTGCCAGCCGGAATGTCACATTGCAGCAGGAATCACACAACTGCAGCACCTGCCAGTGGGAATCATGCACTGCAGCACCTGCCAGCCGGAATTACACATTGCAGTGGGAATCACACACTGCAGCACCTGCCAGTGGGAATCACATAATTCAGGAGCTGCCAGCGGGAATCGAACATTGCAGCAGGAATCAAGCACTGCAGCAACTGCCAGTGGGAGTCACACATTGTCACACCTGCCAGTGGGAATCACAGACTGCAGCACAGTCCAGTTGGAATCTCACACTGCAGCGGGAACCACACACCGCAACACCTGCCAGACGGAATCACGCACTGCAGCGCCTACCAGTGGGAATCACAAAATGCAGTGGTAATCACACACTGCAGCACCTGCCAGTGGGAATCACACACTGCAGTGGTAATCACACACTGCAGCACCTGCCAGTGGGAATCATGCATGGCTGCACCTACAAGTGGAAATCATACACTGCAGCACCTACCAGTGGGAATCACACACTGCAGTGCTAATCACACACTGCAGCACCTGCCAGCTGGAATCACACACTGCAGCGGGTATCAGACACTGCAGCACCTGCCAGTGGGAATCTCACAATGCAGCGGGAATCATACACTGAAACGCCTACCAGTGGGAATCACACACTGCAGCACCTGCCAGTGGGAATCACACACTGTAGCACCTGCCAGTGGGAATCACACACCGCAGCGACTGCCAGAGGGAATCACACAATGCAGCACCTGCCAGCGAGAATCACACACTGCAGTGGCAATCACACACTGCAGCACCTACCAGTGTGAATGACACACTGCTTCAGCTACCAGCGGGTAATCAAACACTGCAGCACCTGCCAGCGGGAATCACACGCTGCAGTGGGAATCACAAACTGCAGCACCTGCCAGAGGGAATCACACACTACAGCACCTGCCAGTGGGAATCAAACACGGCAGCGCCTTCCAGCAGGAGTCACACGTGCAGTACTTGCCAGTGGTAATCACAGACTGCAGCGCCTGCCAGTGGGAATCACAAACTGCAGTGCATGACAGCGGGAATCACACACTGCCGCACCAGTTAGCAGCAATCACACACTGCAGCACCTGCCAGTGGGAATCACACACTGCAGCGGGAATCACACACTGCAATGCCCGCAGGGGCAATCACACACTGCATCAACTGCCAGTGGGGATCACACACTGCAGCACCTACCAGCGGAAATCACACACTGTAGCGCCAGACAGTGGGAATCACATACTACAATAGCAGTCAGCGGGAATCACACACTGCAGCACCTGCCAGTGAGAATCACACACTGCAGTGGGAATCACAAACTGCAGCACCTGCCAGAGGGAATCACACACTACAGCACCTGCCAGTGGGAATCAGACACGGCAGCGCCTTCCAGCAGGAGTCACACGTGCAGTACCTGCCAGTGGTAATCACAGACTGCAGCGCCTGCCAGTGGGAATCACAAACTGCAGTGCATGACAGCGGGAATCACACACTGCCGCACCAGTTAGCAGCAATCACACACTGCAGCACCTGCCAGCGGGAATCACACACTGCAGCGGGAATCACACACTGCAATGCCCGCAGGGGCAATCACACACTGCATCAACTGCCAGTGGGGATCACACACTGCAGCACCTACCAGCGGAAATCACACACTGTAGCGCCAGACAGTGGGAATCACATACTACAATAGCAGTCAGCGGGAATCACACGCTGCAGCACCTGCCAGTGAGAATCACACACTGCAGCGGGAATCACACACTGCAGCACCTTCCAGCGGGAATCACACACTGCAGCACCTGCCAGTGAGAATCTATCACTGCAGTGAGATTCACACATTGCAGCACCTGCCAGTGGGAATTACAGACTGCAGCACCTTCCAGTGGGAATCTCACACTGCAGCGGGAATCACACAAAGCAGCACCTGCAAGAGGGAATCACGCACAGCTGCGCCAACCAGTGGGAATCACAAACTGCAGCGGTAATCACACACTGCAGCACCCGACAGTGGGAATCGCACACTGCAGTGGCAATCACACACTGCAACACCTGCCAGTAGGAATCACACATGGCAGCGGAAATCACACATGGCAGCACCTACCAGAGGGAATCACACACGGCAGTGGTAATCACACATGGCAGCACTTGCAGTGGGAATCACGCATGGCTGCACCTACCAGTGGAAATCACATACTGCAGCACCTACCAGCGGGAATCACACACTGCAGCGCTAACCATATAGTGCAGCACCTTCCAGTGGGAATATCACACTGCAGCGGGAATCACACACTGCAGTGCCTAGCAGCGGGAATCACACGCTGCAGCACCTGCCAGTGAGAATCCAACGCTTACCAGCAGGAATCAAACACTGTAGCACCTGCCAGTGAGAATCTAACACTGCAACGGGAATCACAAACTGCAGCACCTACCAGCGGAAATCACACATTGTAGCGCTAATCACACACTGCAGCACCTGCCAGCGGGAATCACACACTGCAGTGGATAACAGACACCGCGGCACCTGCCAGTGGGAATCTCACACTGCAGCAGGAATCACACTGCAGCGCCTACCAACGGGAATCACACACTGCAGCACCTGCCACTGAGAATCTAACACTGCCATGGAAATAACACACTGCAGCACCTGCCAGTGGGAATCACAGACTGAAGCACCTTCCTGTACGAATCTCACACGGCAGCGGGAATCACACACTGCAGCATCTGCCAGAGGGAATCACGCACTGCTGCGCAAACCAGTTGTAATCACAAACTGCAGCGGTAATCACACACTGCAGCACCTGCCAGTGGGAATCACACACTGCAGTGTTAATCACACATGGCAGCACCTGCCAGTGGGAATCACACACGGCAGCGGTAATCACACATGGCAGCACCTGCAGTGGGAATCAAGCATGGCTGGACCTACCAGTGGAAATCACACACTGCAGCACCTGCCTGTTGGAATCACAGACTGCAGCACCTGCCACTGGGAAGCACACAGTGCAGTGCCTGACAGAGGGAATCACACAGTGCAGCGCCTGCCAGTGGTAATCACACATGTAGCACCTGCCGGTGGGAATCACACACTACAGGACCTGCCAGTGGGAATCACACACTACAGCACCTGTCAGCCGGAATCAAACACTGCTGTGCCTGCCAGCAGGAATCAAACAATGCCGCGCCTGCCAGTGGGAATCACACACTGCAGCACCTGCCAGCCGGAATGACACATTGCAGCGGGAATCACACAACTGCAGCACCTGTCAGTGGGAATCACACACTGCAGCGACTGCTAGCAGGAATCACACATGTAGCACCTGCCACTGGGGATCACACACTACAGCACCTGCCAGTGGGAATCACACACTGCAGCGCCTGCCAGCCAGAATGACACATTGCAGCGGGAATCACACACTGCAGCACCTGCCAGTGGGAAGCACACACTGCAGCACCTACCAGTGGGAATCACATACTTCAGCAGCTGCCAGCGGGAATCGAACATTGCAGCACCTGCAATTGGGAATATCACACGGCAGCACCGACCAGTGGATATCACACACGCAGCGCCTGCCAGTTAGAAACACACACTACAGCACCTGTCAGTGGAAATCACACACGGCATCACCTGATGATGGGAATTACACACTGAAGCGCCTGCCAGTGGGAATCACACAACTGCAGCGCCTGCCAAGGGGAATCACACACTGCAACCGTTACCAGCTGGAATCTCACACTGCAGCGGGAATCACACACTGCAACGCCTACCAGCGGAAATCACATACTGCAGCACATGCCAGTGAGAATCTACCACTGCAGCAGGAATCGCACACTGCAGCACATGCCAGTGGGAATCACAGACTGCAGCATCTTCCAGTGGGAATCTCACACTGCAGCAGGAACCATGCACTGCAGTGCCAGCCAATGGGAATCACAAACTGCAGCGGTAATCACAGACTGCAGCACCCGACAGTGGGAATCACACACTGCAGTGGTAATCACACACTGCAGCACCTGCCAGTGGGAATCACACATGGCAGCGGTAATCACACATGGCAGCCCCTGCCAATGGGAATCACACACAGCAGCGGTAATCACACATGGCAGCACCTGCAGTGGGAATCACGCATGGCTGCACCTACCAGTGGAAATCACACACTGCAGCACCTACCAGCGGGAATCACACAATGCAGTGGTTAACAGACACTGCAGCACCTGCCTGTGGGAAACTCACACGGCAGCACCTGCCAATGGGAATCATACACTGCAGCGGGAATCAAACACTGAAGCGCCTACCAATGGAAATTACACACTAAAGCGCCAGTGGGAATAAAACACTGCAGTGCCTGCCCATGGGAAGCACACACTGCAGCACCTACCAGTGGGAATCACACACTGCAGCAGCTGCAAGCCGGAATCAAACACTGCAGCAGGAATCAAACACTGCAGCACCTGCCAGTGGGAATCACACACTGCAGCGGGAATCACACAATGAATCACCTGCCAGTGGGAATCACAAAACTGCAGCGTCTACCAGTGGGAATCACACACTGCAGCACCTGCCATTGGGAATAACACACTGCAGTGCATGACAGCGGGAATCACACACTGCAACACTTACCAGCTGGAATCACACATTGCATAGGGAATCATACACTGCAGCACCTGCCAGTCTGAATCACACATTGCAGCGCCTACCAGCGGGAATCATAAACTGCAGTGCCTACCAGTAGGAATCACACACTGCAGCGGGAATCACACACTGCAGCTCCTGCCAGCGGGAATCACATACTGCAGCGCCTAACAGCGGGAATCATACACTGCAGCGGGAATCACACACTGCAGCACCTGCCAGAGGGATTCACAAACTGCAGCACCTACCAGTGGGAATCACAGACTGCAGTGCCTGCAGGCGGGAATCACATACTGCAGCGCATGCCAGCGGGAATCACACAATGCAGCACCTGCCTTCGGGAAACACATGCTGCAGTGGGAATCACAAATTGCAGCTCATACCAGTGGGAATCACACATGCAGCACCTGCCAGTGGGAATCACACATTACAACACCTGCCACTGGTAATCACAGACTGCAGCACCAGTGGGAATCACACATTACAGCACCTGTCAGCCGGAATCAAACACTGCAGCGCCTGCCAGTGGGAATCACAAACTGCAGTGCCTGCCAGTGGGAATCATACATTACAGCGCCTGCCAGCCGGAACCACACACTGCAGCCCCTACCAGAGGAAATTACACACTGCAGTGCCAGTGGGAATCACACACTGCAGTGCCTGCCCATGGGAAGCACACACTGCAGCACATACCAGTGGGAATCACACTCTGCAGCAGCTGCCAGATGGAATCAAACACTGCAGCAGGAATCAAACACTGCAGCACCTGCCAGTGGGAATCACACACTGCAGCAGGAATCACACAATGCATCACCTGCCAGTGGGAATCACAAAACTGCAGCACCTGCCAGTTGGAATTACACACTGCAGCGCCTTCCAGTGGGAGTCACACATGCAGTGCCTGCCAGTGGGAATCATACACTGCAGCACCTGCCAGTGGGAATCACAAACTGCATTGCATGACAGAGGGAATCACACACTGCTGCACCAGTTAGCAGGAATCACACACTGCAGCACCTGCCAGCGGGAATCACACACTGCAACGCCCGCAGTGGGAATCACACACTGCATCACCTGCCAGAGGGAATCACACACTGCAGCACCTACCAGTGGAAATCACACACTGCAGTGCCAGCCAATGGGAATCACACACTGCAGTGTCTAAACCTGGGAATCACACACTACAGCGCCTGCCAATGGGATTCACACACTGCACGCCAGCGGGAATCACACACTGCAGCAGGAATTACACACTGCAACACCTACCAGCTGGAATCACACTTTGCAGCGGGAATCACACACTGCAGCACCTGCCAATGGGAATCCCACACTACAGCGCCTACCAGCGGGAATAATACACTGCAGTGCCTACCAATAGGAATCACACACTGTAGTGGGAATCACACACTGCAGCACCTGCCAATGGGAATCCCACACTGCAGCGCCTACCAGCGGGAATCATACACTGCAGTGCCTACCAGAAAGAATCACACACTGTAGTGGGAATCAAACACTGCAGCTCCTGCCAGCGGGAATCACATACTGCAGGGCCTACCAGCGGGAATCATACACTGCAG
Source organism: Carcharodon carcharias (assembly GCF_017639515.1). Classification (NCBI taxonomy): domain Eukaryota; kingdom Metazoa; phylum Chordata; class Chondrichthyes; order Lamniformes; family Lamnidae; genus Carcharodon; species Carcharodon carcharias. Next base: position 145,698,094 of record NC_054480.1, read on the forward strand.
CGGGAATTACACACTGCAGCACCTGCCAGTGGGAATCTCACACTGCAGTGGGAATCACACCCTGCAGCGTCTACCAGCGGAATCGCACACTGCAGCAGGAATCACACACTGTAGCACCTGCATGTGGTAATCACACACTACGGCAACTGCCAGTGGGAATCACAAATTGCAGCACCTGCCAGAGGGAACCACGCACTGCAGCGCCTACCACTGGGAATCACAGACTGCAGTGCCTGCAGGCGGGAATCACATACAGCCACGCATGCCAGCGGGAATCACACAATGCAGCACCTGCCAGCAGGGATCACACGCTGCAGTGGGAATTACAAACTGCAGTGCCTACCAGTGGGAATCACACATGCAGCACCTGCCAGTGGTAATCACAGACTGCAGCACCAGTGGGAATCACACACTTCAGCACCTGTCAGATGGAATCAAACACTGCAGCGCCTGCCAGTGGGAATCACAAACTGCAGTGCCTGCCAGTGGGAGTCACACACCGCAGTGCTTGACAGTGGGAATCACCCATTGCAGCGCCTGCCAGCCGGAATCACACTCTGCAGCACCTATGAGTGGGAATCATACACTGCAGCGGGAATCAAACACTGCAGCGCCTACCAGTGGAAATTACACACTGCAGCGCCAGTGGGAATCATACACTGCAGTGCCTGCCCGTGGGGAGCACACGCTGCAGCACCTACCAGTGGGAATCACACACTGCAGCAGGTGCCAGCTGGAATCAAACACTGCAGCAGGAATCAAACACTGCAGCACCTGCCAGTGGGAATCACACACTGCAGCGGCAATCATACAATGCATCACCTGCCAGTGGGAATCACAAAACTGCAGCGCCTGCCAGTTGGAATCGCACACTGCAGTGCCTTCCAGCGGGAGTCAAACATGCAGTGCCTACCAGTGGGAATCACACGCTGCAGGGCTAATCACACACTGCAGCACCTAAAAGCGGGAATCACACAATGCAGCGGATATCAGACACTGCAGCACCTTCCAATGTGAATCTCACACTGCAGCGGGAATCACACACTGCAATGCCTACCAACTGGAATCACATACTGCAGCACATGCAAGTGAGAATCTACCACTGCAGTGGGAATCACACACTGCAGCACCTGCCAGTGGGAATCACAGACTGCAGCACCTTCCAGTGGGAATCTCACACTGCAGCAGGAATCACGCACTGCAGTGCCAGCCAGTGGGAATCACAAACTGCAGCGGTAATCACACACTGTAGCACCCGACAGTGGGAATCACACACTGCAGTGGTATTCACACACTGCAGCACCTGCCAGTGGGAATCACACACGGCAGCGGTAATCACACATGACAGCCCCTGCCAGTGGGAATCACACACAGCAGCGGTAATCACACATGGCAGCACCTGCAGTGGGAATCACGCATGGCTGCACCTACCAGTGGAAATCACACACTGCAGCACCTTCCAGTGGGAATCTCATACTGCAGCGGGAATCACACACCGCAGCACCTGCCAGTGGGAATCACGCACTGCAGCGCCTACAAGTGGGAATCACAAACTGCAGCGATAATCACACACTGCAGCACCTCCCAGTGGGAATAACACACTGCAGTGGTAATCACACACTGCAGCACCTGCCAGTGGGAATCACACACGGCAGCGGTAATCACACATGACAGCCCCTGCCAGTGGGAATCACACACAGCAGCGGTAATCACACATGGCAGCACCTGCAGTGGGAATCACGCATGGCTGCACCTACCAGTGGAAATCACACACCGCAGCACCTACCAGCGGGAATCACACACTGCAGTGGGTAACAGACACCGCAGCACCTGCCCGTGGGAATCTCACATGGCAGCACCTGCCAAAGGGAATCATACACTGCAGCGGGCATCAAACACTGCAGCGCCTACCAGTGGAAATTACACATTGCAGCGCCAGTGGGAATCACACTTCAGTGCCTGCCCATGGGAAGCACAGATTGCAGCACCTACAAGTGGGAATCACACACTGCAGCAGCTGCCAGCCGGAATCAAACTCTGCAGCAGGAATCAAACACTGCAGCACCTGCCAGTGGGAATCACAAAACTGCAGCACCTGCCAGTTGGAATCACACACTGCAGCGCCTTCCAGCGGGAGTCACACATGCAGGGCCTGCCAGAGGGATTCACATACTGCAGCGTCTACCAGTGGGAATCACACACTGCAGCACCTGCCAGTGGGAATCACACACTGCAGTGCATGACAGCGCAAATCACACACTGCAGCACCAGTTAGCGGGAATCACACACTGCAACACCTACCAGCTGGAATCACACATTGCATAGGGAATCACACACTGCAGCACCTGCCATTGGCAATCACACACTGCAGCGTCTACCAGCGGGAATCATACACTGCAGTGCCCACCAGCGGTAATCACACACTGCAGCAGGAATCACACACTGCAGCTCCTGCCAGCGGGAATCACATACTGCAGTGCCTACCAGCGGGAATCACACACTGCAGCAGGAATCACACACTGCAGCACCTGCCAGTGGGAATCACACACTACAGCACCTGCCAGTGGGAATCACACACTGCAGCACCTGCCAGAGGGAATCACGCACTGCAGCGCCTACCAGTGGGAATCACAGACTGCAGTGCCTGCAGGCGGGAATCACATACTGCAGCGCATGCCAGCGGGAATCACACAATGCAGCTCCTGCCAGCGGGAATCACATGCTGCAGTGGGAATCACAAACTGCAGCGCCTACCAGTGGGAATCACACATGCAGCACCTGCCAGTGGGAATCACACACTACAACACTTGCCAGTGGTAATCACAGACTGCAGCACCAGCGGGAATCACACACTACTGCACCTGTCAGCCGGAATCAAACACTGCAGTGCCTGCCAGTGGGAATCACAAACTGCTGTGCCTGCCAGTGGGAATCATGCATTACAGCGCCTGACAGCTGGAATCACATGCTGCAGCCCCTACCAGTGGAATTTACACACTGCAGCGCCAGTGGGAATCACACACTGCAGTGCCTGCACGTGGGAAGCACACTCTGCAGCACCAACCAATGGGAATCACACACTGCAGCAGGAATCAAACACTGCAGCACCTGCCAGTGGGAATCACACACTGCAGCGGGAATCACACAATGCATCACCTGCCAGGGGGAATCACAAAACTGCAGCGCCTGCCAGTGCGAATCACACATTGCAGCACCTGCCAGTGGGAATCACACACTGCAATGCATGACAGCGGGAAACACACACTGCAGCACCAGTTAGCGGGAATCACACACTGCAGCACCTGCCAGCAGGAATCACACACAGCAGCGGGAATCACACACTGCAATGCCCGCAGGGCGAATCACACACTGCATCACCTGCCAGCGAGAATCACACACTGCAGCACCTACCAGCGGAAATCACACATTGCAATGCCAGCCATTGGGAATCACCCACTGCAGTGTCTGAACCTGGGAATCACACGCTATAGCGCCTGCCAGTGGGAATCACACTCCACGCCAGCGGGAATCACACACTGCAGCAAGACTTACACACTGCAACACCTGCCAAGGGGAATCACACACTGCAGTGCCTACCAGCGGGAATCATACACTGCAGTGCCTACCAGTAAGAATCACACACTGTAGCGGGAATCACACACTGCAGATCCTGCCAGTGGGAATCACATATTGCAGTGCCTACCAGTGGGAATCTCACACTGCAGTGGGAATCACACCCTGCAGCGTCTACCAGCAGGAATCGCACACTGCAGCGGGAATCACACACTGCAGCACCTGCCAGTGGGAATCACACACTACAGCAGCTGCCAGTGGGAATCACACACTGCAGCACTTGCCAGAGGAAATCACACATGGCAGCGCCTACCAGTGGGAATCACACACTGCAGCACCTGCCAGCGGGAATCACATGCTGCAGTGGGAATCACAAACTGCAGCGCCTACCTGTGGGAATCACACATGCAGCACCTGCCAGCTGGAATCACACAATGCAGCACCTGCCAGTGGGAATCATACACTGCAGCGCCTACCAGTGGAAATTACACACTGCAACACCAGTGGGAATTACATACTGCAGTGCCTGCCTGTGGGAAGCACACGCTGCAGCACCTACCAGTGGGAATCACACACTGCAGCAGCTGCCACCCGGAATCAAACACTGCAGCAGGAATCAAACACTGCAGCACCTGCCAGTGGGAATCACAAAACTGCAGCGTCTACCAGTGGGAATCGCACAATGCAGCTCCTGCCAGTGGGAATCACACACTACAGCAACTGCCAGTGGGAATCACACACTGCAGCACCTGCCAGAGGGAATCACACACTGCAGCACCTACCAGTGGGAATCACAGACTGCAGTGCCTGCAGGCGGGAATCACATACTGCAAAGCATGCCAGCGGGAATCATACAATGCAGCACCTGCCAGTGGGAATCACACGCTGCAGTGGGAATCACAAACTGCAGCGCCTACCAGTGGGAATCACACATGCAGCACCTGCCAGTGGGAATCAGACACTACAACACTTGCCAGTGGTAATCACAGACTGCAGCACCAGCGGGAATCACACACTACTGCACCTGTCAGCCGGAATCAAACACTGCAGCACATGCCAGTGGGAATCACAAACTGCAGTGCCTGCCAGTGGGAATCATGTAATACAGCGCCTGCCAGCCGGAATCACACACTGCAGCCCCTACCAGTGGAAATTACACATTGCAGCGCCAGTGGGAATCACACACTGCAATGCCAGCCCGTGGGAAGCACACACTGCAGCACCTACCAGTGGGAATCACACACTGCAGCACCAGTTAGCGGGAATCACACACTGCAGCACCTGCCAGCGGGAATCACACACCGCAGCGGGAATCACACACTGCAGCACCAGTTAGCGGGATTCACACACTGCATCACCTGCCAGTGGGAATCACAAAACTGCAGCGCTGGCCAGTTGTAATCACACACTGCAGCGCCTTCCAGCAGGTGTCACACATGCAGTGCCTGCCAGTGGGAATCACATACTGCAGCGTCTACCAGTGGGGATCACACACTCTAGCACCTGCTAGTGGGAATCACACACTGCAGTGCATGACAGCGGGAATCACACACTGCAGCACCAGTTAGCGGGAATCACACACTGCAGCAACTACCAGCGGGAATCACACACTGCAGCGGGAAAGAACACTGCAACGCCCGCAGGGGGGATCACACACTGCATCACCTGCCAGTGGGAATCACACACTGCAGCACCTACCAGCGGAAATCACACAATGTAGCGCAAGTCAGTGGGAATCACACACTACAGCAGCAGTTAGCGGGAATGACACACTGCAGCACCTGCCAGTGAGAATCAAACACTGCAATGCCTGCCAGTGGGAATCACACACTGCAGCGGGAATCACACACTGTAGCACCTACCAGCGGGAATCACACACTGCAGCACCTGCCAGTGGGAATCACAGACTGCAGCACCTTCCAGTGGGAATCTCACACTGCAGCGGGAATCATACACCGCAGCACCTGCCAGCGGGAATCACGCACTGCAGCGCCTACCAGTGGGAATCACAGACTGCAGCGGTAATCACACACTAGAGCACCTGCCAGTGGGAATCACACACGGCAGCGGTAAGGACACATGGCAGCACCTGCAGTGGGCATCATGCATGGCTGCACCTATCAGTGGAAATCACACACTGCAGCACCTGCCAGCGGGAATCACACAATGCAGCGGGTATCAGACACTGCAGCACCTGCCAATGGGAATTTCACACTGCAGCGGGAATCACATACTGCAGCACCTGCCAGTGAGAATCTACCACTGCAGTGGGAATCACACACTGCAGCACCTGCCAGTGGGAATCACACACGACAGCGGGAATCACACAATGCAGCACCTGCAGTGGGAATCACACATGGCTGCACCTACCAGTGGAAATCACACAGTGCAGCACCTACCAGCAGGAATCACACACTGCAGCGCTAATCACACACTGCAGCACCTGCCAGACGGAATCACACACTGCAGTGGGTAACAGACACCGCAGCACCTGCCCGTGGGAATCTCACAGGGCAGCACCTGCAAATGGGAATCAAACACTGCAGCGCCTACCAGTGGAAATTACACACTGCAGCGCCAGTGGGAATCACACTGCAGTGCCTGCACGTGGGAAGCACACAATGCAGCACCTACCAGTGGGAATCACACACTGCAGCACCTGCCAGCCGGAAACAAACACTGCAGCAGGAATCAAACCCTGCAGCACCTGCCAGTGGGAATCACACACTGCAGCGGGAATCACACAGTGCATCACGTGCCAGTGGGAATCACAAAACTGCAGAGCCTGCCAGTTGGAAACATATACTGCAGCGCCTTCCAGCGGGAGTCACACATGCAGTGCCTGCCAGTGGGATTCACATACTGCAGCGTCTACCAGTGGGAATCACACACTGCAGCACCTGCCAGTGGGAATCACACACTGCAGTGCATGACAGCAGGAATCACACACTGCAGCACCAGTTAGCGGGAATCAGACACTGCAACACCTACCAGCTGGAATCACACATTGCATCAGGAATCACACACCGCAGCACCTGCCAGTGGGAATCACACACTGCAGAGCCTACCAGCGAGAATCATACACTGCAGTGCCTACCAGCGGGAATCAAACACTGCAGCGAGAATCACACACTGCAGGTCCTGCTAGCGGGAATCACATACTGCATCGCCTAACAGCGGGAATCATACACAGCAGCGGGAAACACACACTGCAGCACTTGCCAGTGGGAATCACACACTAAAGCAACTGCCAGTGGGAATCACACACTGCAGCACCTGCCAGAGGGAATCACGCACTGCAGCGCCTACCAGTGAGAATCACAGACTGCAGTGCCTGCAGGCGGGAATCACATACTGCAGTGCCTGCCAGTGTAAATCATGCATTACAGCGCCTGCCAGCGGGAATCACACACTGCAGCCCCTACCAGTGGAAGTTAAACACTGCAGCGCCAGTGGGAATCACACACTGCAGTGCCTGCACGTGGGAAGCACACACTGCAGCACCCACCAGTGGGATCACACACGGCAGCAGCTGCCAGCCGGAATCAAACACTGCAGCAGGAATCAAACACTTCAGCACCTGCCAGTGGGAATCACACACTGCAGCGGGAATCACACAATGCATCACCTGCCAGTGGGAATCACAAAACTGCAGCGCCTGCCAGTTGGAATCACACACTGCAGCGCCTTCCAGCGGGAGTCACACCTGCATGGCCTCCCAGTGGGAATCACATATTGCAGGGCCTGCCAGTGCGAATCACAAACTGCAGCACCTGCCAGTGGGAATCACACACTACAGTGCATGACAGCGGGAATCACACACTGCAGCACCAGTTAGCGGGAATCACACACTGCAGTGCCTGCCAGCTGGAATCAAACACCGCAGCGGTAATCACACACTGCAATGCAAGCCAATGGGAATCACACACTGCAGTGTCTGAACCTGGGAATCACACACTACAGCGCCTGCCAGTGGGAATCACACACTGCACGCCAGCGGGAATCACACGCTGCAGCACGAATTACACACTGCAACACCTACCAGCTGGAATCACACATTGCAGCGGGAATCACACACTGCAGCACCTCCCAATGGAATCCCACACTGCAGCGCCTACCAGCGGGAATCATACACTGCAGTGCCTACCAGTAGGAATCACACACTGTAGCGGGAATCACACACTGCAGCTGCTGCCAGCGGGATTCTCACACTGCAGTGGGAATCACACCCTGCAGCGCCTACCACTGGGAATCACAGACTGCAGTGCCTGCAGGTGGGAATCACATACTGCAACGCATGCCAGCTGGAATCAAACACTGCAGCACCTGCCAGTGGGAATCACACACTGCAGCAGGAATCACACAATGCATCACCTGCCAGTGGGAATCACAAAACTGTAGCGCGTGCCAGTTGGAATCACACACTGCAGCGCCTTCCAGCGGGAGTCACACATGCAGTGCCTGCCAGTGGGAATCACACACTGCAGCTCTAATCACACACTGCAGCAAATGCCAGCGGGAATCACACACCGCAGTGGGTAACAGGCACCGCAGCACCTGACCGTGGGAATCTCACACTGCAGCACCTGCCAATGTGAATCATACACTGCAGCGGGAATCAAACACTGCAGTGCGTACCATTGGAAATTACACACTGCAGCGCCATTGGGAATCACACACTGCAGTGCCTGCCCATGGGAAGCAGACACTGCAGCACCTGCCAGCGGGAATCACACGCTGCAGTGGGAATCACAAACTGCAGCGCCTACCAGTGGGAATCACACATGCAGCACCTGCCAGTGGGAATCGTACACTACAGCACCTGCCAGTGGGAATCACAGACCGCAGCACCAGTGGAAATCACACACTTTAGCACCTGTCAGCTGGAATCAAACACTGCAGCGCCTGGCAGTGGGAAGCACATGCTGCAGCACCTACCAGTTGGAATCACACACTGCAGCAGCTGCCAGCCGGAATCAAACACTGCAGCAGGAATCAAACACTGCAGCACCTGCCAGTGGGAATCACACACTGCAGCAGGAATCACACAATGCATCACCTGCCAGTGGGAATCACAAAACTGCAGCGCCTGCCAGTTGGAATCACACACTGCAGTGCCTTCCAGCAAGAGTCACACATGCAGTGCCTGCCAGTGGGAATCACACACTGCAGCTCTAATCACACACTGCAGCAGCTGCCACCCAGAATCAAACACTGCAGCAGGAATCAAACACTGCAGCACCTGCCAGTGGGAATCACACACTGCAGCGGGAATCACATACTCTAGCACCTGCCAATGGCAATCCCACACTGCAGCGCCTACCAGCGGGAATCACACACTGCAGTGCCTACCAGCGGGAATCACACACTGCAGCGGGAACCACACACTGCAACGCCCGCAGTGGGAATCACACACTGCATCACCTGCCAGCGGGAATCAGACACTGCAGCACCTAGCAGCGGAAATCACACACTGCAGTGCCAGCCAATGGGAATCACACACTGCAGTGTCTAAACCTGGGAATCACACACTACAGCGCCTGCCAGTGGGAATCACACACTGCACGCCAGCGGGAATCACACACTGCAGCAGGAATTACACACTGCAACACCTACCAGCTGGAATCACACATTGCAGCAGGAATCACACACTGCAGCACCTGCCTTTGGGAATCCCACACTGCAGTGCCTATCAGCGGGAATCATACACTGCAGTGCCTACCAGTAGGAATCACACACTGTAGCGGGAATCACACACTGCAGCTCCTGCCAGTGGGAATCACATACTGCAGCGCCTACCAGCGGGAATCATACACTGCAGTGGGAATCACACACTGCAGCACCTGCCAGTGGGAATCTCACACTGCAGCGGGAATCACACACTGCGGTGTCTACCAGCGGAAATCACACACTGCAGCGGGAATCACACACTGCAGCACCTGCCAGTGGGAACCTCACACTACAACAACTGCCAGTGGGAATCACACACTGCAGCTCCTGCCAGAGGGAATCACACACTGCAGTGCCTACCAGTGGGAATCACAGACTGCTGTGCCTGCAGGCGGGAATCACATACTGCAGCACGTGCTGGCGGGAATCACACAATGCAGCACCTGCCAGCGGGAATCACACGCTGCAGTGGGAATCACAAACTGCAGCACCTACCAGTGGGAATCACACATGCAGCACCTGCCAGTGGGAATCACACACTACAACACCTGCCACTGGTAATCACAGACTGCAGCACCAGTGGGAATCACACTCTACAGCACCTTTCAGCCGGAATCAAACACTGCAGCGCCTGCCAGTGGGAATCACAAACTGCAGTGCCTGCCAGTGGAAATCATGCATTACAGCGCCGGCCAGCCGGAATCACACACTGCAGCCCATACCAGTGGAAGTTACACACTGCAGAGCCAGTGGGAATCACACACTGCAGTGCCTGCCCTTGGGAAGCACACACTGCAGCAGCTGCCAGCCGGAATCAAACACTGCAGCAGGAATCAAACACTGCAGCACCTGCCAGTGGGAATCACACACTGCAGCAGGAATCACACAATGCATCACCTGCCAGTGGGAATCACAAAACTGCAGCACCTGCCAGTTGGAATCACACACTGCAGCGCCTTCCAGCAAGAGTCACACATGCAGTGCCTGCCAGTGGGAATCACACACTGCAGCTCTAATCACACACTGCAGCAAATGCCAGCGGGAATCACACACCGCAGTGGGTAACAGACACCGCAGCACCTGACCGTGGGAATCTCACACTGCAGCACCTGCCAATGTGAATCATACACTGCAGCGGGAATCAAACACTGCAGTGCATACCATTGGAAATTACACACTGCAGCGTCATTGGGAATCACACACTGCAGTGCCTGCCCATGGGAAGCAGACACTGCAGCACCTGCCAGCGGGAATCACACGCTGCAGTGGGAATCACAAACTGCAGCGCCTACCAGTGGGAATCACACATGCAGCACCTGCCAGTGGGAATCGTACACTACAGCACCTGCCAGTGGGAATCACAGACTGCAGCACCAGTGGAAATCACACACTTTAGCACCTGTCAGCTGGAATCAAACACTGCAGCGCCTGGCAGTGGGAAGCACACGCTGCAGCACCTACCAGTTGGAATCACACACTGCAGCAGCTGCCAGCCGGAATCAAACACTGCAGCAGGAATCAAACACTGCAGCACCTGCCAGTGGGAATCACACACTGCAGCAGGAATCACACAATGCATCACCTGCCAGTGGGAATCACAAAACTGCAGCGTCTGCCAGTTGGAATCACACACTGCAGTGCCTTCCAGCAAGAGTCACACATGCAGTGCCTGCCAGTGGGAATCACACACTGCAGCTCTAATCACACACTGCAGCAAATGCCAGCGGGAATCACACACCGCAGTGGGTAACAGACACTGCAGTGCGTACCATTGGAAATTACACACTGCAGCGCCATTGGGAATCACACACTACAGTGACTGCCCATGGGAAGCCGACATTGCAGCACCTACCAGTGGGAATCACACACTGCAGCAGCTGCCACCCGGAATCAAACACTGCAGCAGGAATCAAACACTGCAGCACCTGCCAGTGGGAATCACACACTGCAGCGGGAATCACATACTCTAGCACCTGCCAATGGCAATCCCACACTGCAGCGCCTACCAGCGGGAATCACACACTGCAGTGCCTACCAGCGGGAATCACACACTGCAGCGGGAACCACACACTGCAACGCCCGCAGTGGGAATCACACACTGCATCACCTGCCAGCGGGAATCAGACACTGCAGCACCTACCAGCGGAAATCACACACTGCAGTGTCAGCCAATGGGAATCACACACTGCAGTGTCTAAACCTGGGAATCACACACTACAGCGCCTGCCAGTGGGAATTACACACTGCACGCCAGCAGGAATCACACACTGCAGCAGGAATTACACACTGCAACACCTACCAGCTGGAATCACACACTGCAGCACCTGCCATTGGGAATCCCACACTGCAGTGCCTACCAGCGGGAATCACATACTGCAGCGCCTACCAGCAGGAATCATACACTGCAGCGGGAATCACACACTGCAGCACCTGCCAGTGGGAATCTTACACTGCAGTGGGAATCACACCCTGCAGCGTCTACCAGCGGGAATCACACACTGCAGCACCTGCCAGTGGGAATCTTACACTGCAGCGGGAATCACACACTGCAGTGTTTACCAGCGGAAATCACACACTGCAGCGGGAATCACACACTGCAGCACCTGCCAGTGGGAACCACACACTACAACAACTGCCAATGGGAATAACACACTGCAGCTCCTGCCAGAGGGAATCACACACTGCAGTGCCTAACAGTGGGAATCACAGACTGCTGTGCCTGCAGGCGGGAATCACATCCTGCAGCACGTGCCAACGGGAATCACACAATGCAGCACCTGCCAGCGGGAATCACATGCTGCAGTGGGAATCACAAACTGCAGCACCTACCAGTGGGAATCACACATGTAGCACCTGACAGTGGGAATCACACATTACAACACCTGCCACTGGTAATCACAGACTGCAGCACCAGTGGGAATCACACTCTACAGCACCTGTCAGCCGGAATCAAACACTGCAGCGCCTGCCAGTGGGAATCACAAACTGCAGTGCCTGCCAGTGGGAATCATGCATTACAGCACCTGCCAGCCGGAATCACACACTGCAGCCCATACCAGTGGAAGTTACACACTGCAGAGCCAGTGGGAATCACACACTGCAGTGCCTGCCCTTGGGAAGCACACACTGCAGCAGCTGCCAGCCGGAATCAAACACTGCAGCAGGAATCAAACACTGCAGCACCTGCCAGTGGGAATCACACACTGCAGCGGGAATCACACAATGCATCACATGCCAGTGGGAATCACAAAACTGCAGCGCCTGCCAGTTGGAATCACACACTACAGCGCCTTCCAGCGGGAGTCACACATGCAGTGCCTGCCAGTGGGATTCACATACTGCAGCGTCTACCAGTGGGAATCATACACTGAGCTGCCAACCAGTAGGAATCACACACTGCAGCGGGAATCACACAATGAAGCACCTGCCAGCGGGAATCACATACTGCAGCACCTAACGGCGGGAATCATACACTGCAGCGGGAATCACACACTGCAGCACCTGCCAGTGGGAATCACACACTAAAGCAACTGCCAGTGGGAATCACACAATGCAGCTCTTGCCAGCGGGAATCACATACTGCAGCGCCTAACAGCAGGAATCATACACTGCAGCGGGAATCACACACTGCAGCACCTGCCAGTGGGAATCACACACTAAAGCAACTGCCAGTGGGAATCACACACTGCAGCACCTGCCAGAGGGAATCACTCACTGCAGCGCCTACCAGTGGGAATCTCAGACTGCAGTGCCTGCAGGCAGGAATCACATACTGCAGTGCATGCCAGTGGGAATCACAAACTGCAGCGCCTACCAGTGGGAATCACACATGCAGCACCTGCCAGTGGGAATCACACACTACAACACTTGCCAGTGGTAATCACAGACTGCAGCACCAGTGGGCATCACACACTACAGCACCTGTCAGCCGGAATCAAACACTGCAACGCCTGCCAATGGGAATCACAAACTGCAGTGCCTGACAGTGAGAATCATGCATTACAGCACCTGCCAGCCGGACTCTCACACTGCAGCCGCTCCCAGTGGAAATTACACACTGCAGCGCCAGTGTGAATCACACACTGCAGTGCCTGCCCATGGGAAGCACTTACTGCAGCAACCACCAGTGGGGAATCACACCATGCAGCAGCTGCCAGCTGGAAACAAACACTGCAGCAGGAATCAAACACTGCAGCACCTGCCAGTGGGAATCACACACTGCAGCAGGATTCACACAATGCATCACCTGCCAGTGAGAATCACATAACTGCAGCGCCTGCCAGTTGCAATCGCACACTGCAGCGCCTTCCAGCGGGAGTCACACATGCAGTGCCTGCCAGTGGGATTCACATACTGCAGCGCCTGCCAGTGGGAATCACACACTGCAGTGCATGACAGCGGGAATCACACACTGCAGCACCTGCCAGCGGGAATCACACACTGCAGCAGGAATCACACACTGCAACGCCTGCAGTGGGAATCACACACTGCAGCACCTACCAGCGGAAAGCACACACTGCAGTGCCATCCAATGGGAATCACACACTGCAGTGTCTGAACCTGGGAATCACACACTACAGCGCCTGCCAGTGGGAATCACACACTGCAGCAGGAATTACACACTGCAACACCTACCAGCTGGAATCACACATTGCAGCAGGAATCACACAGTGCAGCACCTGCCATTGGGAATCCCACACTGCAGCGCCTACCAGCGGGAATCAGACACTGCAGTGCCTACCAGTAGGAATCACACACTGTAGCAGGAATCACACACTGCAGCTGCTGCCAGCGGGAATCTCACACTGCAGTGGGAATCACACACTACAGCAACTGCCAGTGGGCATCACACACTGCAGCGCCTACCACTGGGAATCACAGACTGCAGGGCCTGCAGGCGGAAATCACATACTGCAACGCATGCCAGCGGGAATTAGACACTGCAGCTGCTGCCAGTGGGAATCACATACTGCAGTGCCTAACAGGAGGAATCATACACTGCAGCAGGAATCACACGCTGCAGCACCTGCCAGTGGGAATCACACACTACAACAACTGACAGTGGGAATCACACACTGCAGCACCTGCCAGAGGGAATCACACACTGCAGCACCCGACAGTGGGAATCACACACTGCAGTGGTAATCACACACTGCAGCACCTGCCAGTGGGAATCACAAACGGCAGTGGTAATCACACATGGCAGCACCTGCAGTGGGAATCATGCAAGGCTGCACCTACCAGTGGAAATCACGCACTGCAGCAACTACCAGCGGGAATGACACACTGGAGCACTAATCACACACGGCAGTACCTGCCAGTGGGAATCACACAACTGCAGTGCCTGCCAGTGGGAATCACACACTGCAACACCTACCAGCTGGAATCACACATTGCATTGGGAATCACACACCGGAGCACCTGCAAGTGGGAATCACACACTGCAGTGCCAGCCAATGGGAATCACAGACTGCAGTGCCTCAACCTGGGAATCACACACTACAGCGCCTGCCAGTGGGAATCATCCACTGCAACACCTACCAGCAGGAATCACACCTTGCAGTGGGAATCACACACTACAGCACCTGCCAATGGGAATCACACACTGCAGCACCTACCAGTGGAAATCATACACTGCAGCGGGAATCAAACATTGCAGCGCCTACCAGTAGAAATTACACACTGCAGCGCCAGTGGGAATCACACACTGCATTGCCTGCCCGTGGAAAGCACACAATGCAGCACCAACCAGTGGGAATCACACACTGCAGCAGCTGCCAGCCGGAATCAAACACTGCAGCGGGAATCAAACACTGCAGCACGTGCCAGTGGGAATCACACACTGCAGCAGGAATCACACACTGCATCAGCTGCCAGTGGGAATCACAAAACTGCAGCACCTGCCAGTTGGAATCACACACTGCAGCGCCAGCCAGTGGGAATCACACATGCAGTGCCTACCAATGGGAATCACATACTGCAGCGCCTACCAGTGGGCATCACACACTGCAGCAGCTGCCAGTGGGAATCACACACTGCAGCGCACGTCAGTGGGAATCACATACTGCAGTGCCTGCCACTGGGAATCACACACTTCATTGTCAACCTGCGGGAATCAAATACTGCAGCCCCTGCCAGTGGGAATCACACACTGCAGTGCATGACAGCGGGAATCACATACTGCAGCGTCTACCAGTGAGTATCACACACTGCAGCACCTGCCAGGGGGAATCACACAATGCAGTGCATGACAGCGGGAATCACACACTGCAGCACCAGTTAGCGGGAATCACACACTGCAGCACCTGCCTGTGGAAATCACACAGTGTAGCTCCAGTCAGTGGGAATCACACACAACAGCAGCAGTCAGCGGGAATGACACACTGCAGCACCTGCCAGTGAGAATCACAAACTGCAGCGGGAATCAAACACTGCAACGCCTGCCAGTGGGAATCACACACAGCAGCGGGAATCACACACTGCAGCACCTACCAGCGGGAATCTACACTGCAGCACCTGCCACTGAGAATCTAACACTGCAGCGGGATTCACACAATGCAGCACCTGCCAGTGGGAATCACAGACTGCACTACCTTCCAGTGGGAATCTAACACTGCAGCGGGATTCAAACACTGCAGCACCTGCCAGTGGGAATCACACACTGCAGTGCATGACAGCGGGAATCACACACTGCAGCACCAGTTAGCGGGAATCACACACTGCAACACCTACCAGCTGGAATCACACATTGCATCGGGAATCACACACTGCAGCACCTGCCAGTGGGAATAACACATTGCAGCGCCTACCAGCAGGAACCACACACTGCAGATCCTTCCAGTGGGAAGCAGACACAGCAGCACCTACCAGTGGGAATCACGTACTTCAGCAGCTGCCAGCGGGAATCGAACATTGCAGCAGGAATAAAACACTGCAGCACCTACCAGTGGGAATCACACACTGCAGCAGCTGCCAGCGGGAATCAAACTATACAGCAGGAATAAAACACTGCAGCACCTGCCAGTGGGTATCACACACTGCAGTGGGAATAACACACATCAGCACCGGCCAGTGGGAATCACAGACTGCAGTGCCGGCCAGCGGGAATCACACACTGCAGCACCTGCAATTGGGAATATCACACGGCAGCACCTACAAGTGGAAATCCCACATGCAGTGCCTGCCAGTCAGAATCACACACTACAGCACCTGTCAGCGGAAATCACACACTGCATCGCCTGATGGTGTGAATCACACACTGCAGTACCTGCCAGTGGGAATCACACAACTGCAGTGCCTGCCAGTGGGAATCACACACTGCAACACCTACCAGCTGGAATCACACATTGCATTGGGAATCACACACCGGAGCACCTGCAAGTGGGAATCACACACTGCAGTGCCAGCCAATGGGAATCACAGACTGCAGTGCCTCAACCTGGGAATCACACACTACAGCGCCTGCCAGTGGGAATCATACACTGCAACACCTACCAGCAGGAATCACACCTTGCAGTGGGAATCACACACTGCAGCACCTGCCAATGGGAATCACACACTGCAACACCTACCAGTGGAAATCATACACTGCAGCGGGAATCAAACATTGCAGCGCCTACCAGTAGAAATTACACACTGCAGCGCCAGTGGGAATCACACACTGCATTGCCTGCCCGTGGAAAGCACACAATGCAGCACCAACCAGTGGGAATCACACACTGCAGCAGCTGCCAGCCGGAATCAAACACTGCAGCGGGAATCAAACACTGCAGCACGTGCCAGTGGGAATCACACACTGCAGCAGGAATCACACACTGCATCAGCTGCCAGTGGGAATCACAAAATTGCAGCACCTGCCAGTTGGAATCACACACTGCAGCGCCAGCCAGTGGGAATCACACATGCAGTGCCTACCAATGGGAATCACATACTGCAGCGCCTACCAGTGGGCATCACACACTGCAGCAGCTGCCAGTGGGAATCACACACTGCAGCGCACGTCAGTGGGAATCACATACTGCAGTGCCTGCCACTGGGAATCATACACTTCATTGTCAACCTGCGGGAATCAAATACTGCAGCCCCTGCCAGTGGGAATCACACACTGCAGTGCATGACAGCGGGAATCACATACTGCAGCGTCTACCAGTGAGTATCACACACTGCAGCACCTGCCAGGGGGAATCACACAATGCAGTGCATGACAGCGGGAATCACACACTGCAGCACCAGTTAGCGGGAATCACACACTGCAGCACCTGCCTGTGGAAATCACACAGTGTAGCTCCAGTCAGTGGGAATTACACACAACAGCAGCAGTCAGCGGGAATGACACACTGCAGCACCTGCCAGTGAGAATCACAAACTGCAGCAGGAATCAAACACTGCAACGCCTGCCAGTGGGAATCACACACAGCAGCGGGAATCACACACTGCAGCACCTACCAGCGGGAATCTACACTGCAGCACCTGCCACTGAGAATCTAACACTGCAGCGGGATTCACACAATGCAGCACCTGCCAGTGGGAATCACAGACTGCACTACCTTCCAGTGGGAATCTAACACTGCAGCGGGATTCAAACACTGCAGCACCTGCCAGCGGGAATCATGCACTGCAGCGGGAATCACACACGGCAGCACCTACCAATGGGAATCAAACACTGCAGCACCTGCCAGCGGGAATCACGCACTGCAGCACCTACCAGTGGGAATCACAAACTGCAGCGGTAATCACACACTGCAGCACCTGCCAGTGGGAATGACACACTGCAGTGGTAATCACACACTGCAGCATCTGCCAGTGGCAATCACACACGGCAGTGGTAATCACACATGGCAGCACCTGCAGTGGGAATCATGCATGGCTGCACCTACTAGTGGAAATCACATACTGCAGCACCAACCAGCGGGAATCACACACTGCAGGGCTAATCACACACTGCAGCACCTGCCACTGGGAATCACACACTGCAGGGCTAATCACACACTGCAGCACCTACCAGCGGGAATCACACAATGCAGCGGGTACCAGACACTGCAGCACCTGCCAGTGGGAAACTCACACTGCAGCGGGAATCACCCACTGCAATGCCTACCAGCGGGAATCACACACTGCAGCACCTGCCAGTAAGAATCACACACTACAGTGGGAATGACACACTGCAGCACATGCCAGTGGGAATCACACACTGCAGCACCTTCCAGTGGGAATCTCACTCTGCAGCGGGAATCACACACCACAGAACCTGCCAGAGAGAAGCACGCAATGCAGCGCCAACAAGTGGGAATCACAAACTGCAGCGGTAATCACACACTGCAGCACCCGACAGTGGGAATGACACATTGCAGTGGTAATCACACACTGCAGCACCTGCCAGTGGGAATCACACACGGCAGCGTAAATCACACATGGCAGCACCTGCCAGTGGGAATCACACACGGCAGCGGTAATCACACATGGCAGCACCTGCAGTGGGAATCACGCATGGCTGCACCTACCAGTGGAAATCACACACTGCAGCACCTACCAGCAGGAATCACACACTGCAGCGCTAATCACATAATGCAGCACCTGCCAGTGGGAATCACACACTACAACACCTGCCAGTGGTAATCACAGACTGCAGCACCAGTGGGAATCACACACTACAGCACCTGTCAGCCGGAATCAAACACTGCAGCGCCTGCCAGTGGGAATCACAAACTGCAGTGCCTGCCGGTGTGAATCATGCATTACAGCACCTGCCAGCCGGCTCACACACTGCAGTGCCTACCAGTGGAAATTACACACTGCAGCGCCAGTGGGAATCACACACTGCAGTGCCTGCACGTGGGAAGCACACACTGCAGCACCTGCCAGTGGGAATCACACACTGCAGCGGGAATCACATAATGCATCACCTGCCAGTGGGAAACACAAAACTGCAGGGCCTGCCAGTTGGAATCACACACTGCAGCGCCTTCCAGCGGGAGTCACACATGCAGTGCCTGCCAGTGGGAATCACATACTGCAGCGCCTGCCAGTGGGAATCACACACTGTAGTACCTGCCAGTGGGAATCACATACAGCAGTGCATGACAGTGGGAATCAAACACTGCAGAACCAGTTAGCAGGAATCACACACTGCAGCACCTACCAGCGGGAATCACACACTGCAGCGGGAATCACACACTGCAATGCCCGCAGGGGGAATCACACACTGCACCACCTGCCAGTGGGAATCACACACTGCAGCACCTACCAGCGGAAATCACACACTGTAGCGCCAGTCAGTGGGAATCACATACTACAGCAGCAGTCTGCGGGAATGACACACTGCAGCACCTGCCAGTGAGATCCACACACTGCAGCGGGAATCACGCACTGCAGCACCTACCAGCGGGAATCACACACTGCAGCACCTGCCAGTGAGAATCTAACACGGCAGCGGGATTCACACACTGCAGCACCTGCCAGTGGGAATTACAGACTGCAGCACCTTCCAGTGGGAATCTCACACTGCAGCGGGAATCACACACCGCAGCTCCTGCCAGTGGGAATCACGCACTGCAGCGCCTACCAGTGGGAATCACAAACTGCAGCAGTAAGCACACACTGCAGCACCCGACAGTGGGAATCACACACTGCAGTGGTAATCACACACTGCAGCATCTGCCAGAGTGAATCACACACTGCAGCGCCAACCAGTGGGAATCACAAACTGTAGAGATAATCACACACTGCAGCAACTACCAGTGGGAATGACACTCTGCAGTGGTAATCACACACTGCAGCACCTGCCATTGGGAATCACACACAGCAGCGGTAATCACACATGGCAGCACCTGCAGTGGGAATCAAGCATGACTGCAGCTACCAGTGGAAATCACACACTGCAGCACCTTCCAGCGGGAATCACACACTTCAGTGCCTGCCAACAGGAATCACACACTGCAGCACCTGCCAGTTGGAATCACAGACTGCAGCACCTGCCACTGGGAAGCACACAGTGCAGTGCCTGACAACGGGAATAACACAATGCAGCGCCTGCCAGTGGTAATCACACAACTGCAGCACCTGCCAGTGGGAATCACACACTACAGCACCTGTCAGCGGGAATCAAACACCGCTGCACCTGCCAGTGGTAATCACACACTACCGCACCTGCCAGTGGGAATCACACACAGCAGTACCTGCCAGCCGGAATGACACATTGCAGCGGGAATCACACACTGCAGCACCTACCAATGGGAATCACATACTTCAGCAGCTGCCAGTGGGAATCAAACAATGCAGCAGGAATAAAACACTGCAGCACCTGCCAGTGGGCATGACACACTGCCGTGGAAATCACACACTGCAGCACCTGCCAGTGGGAATCACACACTGCGGTGTTAATCAGACATTGCAGCACCTGCAGTGGGAATCACGCATGGCTGCACCTACCAGTGGAAATCACACACTGCAGCACCTACCAGCGGGAATCACACACTGCAGGGCTAATCACACACTGCAGCACCTGCCAGCGGGAATCACACAATGCAGCGGGTATCAGACACCACAGCACTTGCCAATGGGAATCTCACACTGCAGCGGGAATCACACACTGCAATGCCTACCAGCGGGAATCACACACTGTAGGGCCAGTCAGTGGGAATCACACAATACAGCAGCAATCAAACACTACAACGCCTGCCAGTGCGAATCACACAGGGCAGCAGTCATCAGACACCGCAGCACCTGCCAGTGAGAATCACACACTGCACCGGGAATCACACACTGCAGCACCTGCCATTGGGAATCACACACGGCAGCGGTAATCACACATGGCAGCACCTGCAGTGGGAATCAAGCAAGGCTGCACCTACCAGTGGAAATCACACACTGCAGCAACTTCCAGCGGGAATCACACACTTCAGTGCCTGCCAACAGGAATCACACACTGCAGCACCTGACAGTTGGAATCACAGACTGCAGCACCTGCCACTGGGAAGCACACTGTGCAGTGCCTAACAGAGGGAATCACACAGTGCAGCGCCTGCCAGTGGAAATCACACAACTGCAGCACCTGCCAGTGGGAATGACACATTGCAGCGGGAATCACACAACTGCAGCACCTGCCAGTGGGAATCACACAATGCAGCGCCTGCCAGCAGGAATCACAAATGTAGCACCTGCCAGTGGGAATCATACACTACAGCACCTGTCAGCGGGAATCAAACACGGCCGCGTCTGCCAGTGGGAATCACACACTGCAGCACCTGCCAGCCGGAATGACACATTGCAGCGGGAATCACACACTGCAGCATCTGCCAGTAGGAATCACACACTGCAGCACCTTCCAGTGGGAGTCTCACTCTGCAGCGGGAATCACACACCACAGAACCTGCCAGAGAGAAGCACGCAATGCAGCGCCAACCAGTGGGAATCACAAACTGCAGCAGTAATCACACACTGCAGCACCCGACAGTGGGAAGGACACACTGCAGTGGTAATCACACACTGCAGCATCTGCCAGTGGGAATCACACACGGCAGCGGAAATCACACATGGCAGCACCTGCCAGTGGGAATCACACACGGCAGCGGTAGTCACACATGGCAGCATCTGCAGTGGGAATCACACATGGCTGCACCTACCAGTGGAAATCACACACTGCAGCACCTACCAGCAGGAATCACACACTGCAGCGCTAATCACATAATGCAGCACCTGCCAGTGGGAATCACACACTACAACACCTGCCACTGGTAATCACAGACTGCAGCACCAGTGGGAATCACACACTACAGCACCTGTCAGCCGGAATCAAACACTGCAGCGCCTGCCAGTGGGAATCACAAACTGCAGTGCCTGCTGGTGTGAATCATGCATTACAGCACCTGCCAGCCGGCTTACACACTGCAGCACCTACCAGTGGAAATTACACACTGCAGCGCCAGTGGGAATCACACACTGCAGTGCCTGCACGTGGGAAGCACACACTGCAGCACCTACCAGTGGGAATCACACACTGCAGCAGCTGTCAGCCGGGATCAAACACTGCAGCAGGAATCAAACACGGCAGCACCTGCCAGTGGGAATCACACACTGCAGCGGGAATCACATAATGCAACACCTGCCAGTGGGAATCACAAAACTGCAGCGCCTGCCAGTTGGAATCACATACTGCAGCGCCTTCCAGCGGGAGTCACACATGTAGTGCCTGCCAGTGGGAATCACATACTGCAGCATCTGCCAGTGGGAAGCACATACTGCAGCACCTGCCAGTGGGAATCACATACTTCAGCGGCTACCGGCGGGAATCGAACATTGCAGCAGGAATCAAACACTGCAGCACCTACCAGTGGGAATCACACACTGCAGCAGCTGCCAGCGGGAATCAAACATTGCAGCAGGAATCAAACACTGCAGCACTTACCAGTGGGAATCACACACTGCAGCAGCTACCAGCGGTAATCAAACAATGCAGCAGGAATCAAACACTGCAGCACCTGCCAGTGGGAATCACACACTGCAGTGTAAATCAGACATTGCAGCACCTGCAGTGGGAATCACGCATGGCTGCACCTACGAGCGGGAATCACACACTGCAGGGCAAATCACACACTGCAGCATCTGCCAGCGGGAATCACACAATGCAGCGGGTATCAGACACCGCAGCACCTACCAATGGGAATCTCACACTGCAGCGGGTATCACACACTGCAACGCCTACCAGCGGGAATCACACACTGTAACGCCAGTCAGCAGGAATCACACACTACAGCGGCAATCAAACACTACAACGCCTGCCAGTGGGAATCACACACGGCAGCGGTTATCAGACACCGCAGCACCTGCCAGTGAGAATCAAAGACTGCACCGGGAATCACACACTGCAGCACCTACCAGCGGGAATCACACACTGCAGCACTGCCAGTGAGAACCTAACACTGCAGCCGGATTCACACAGTGCAGCACCTGCCAGTGGGAATTACAGACTGCAGCACCTTCCAGTGGGAATCTCACACTGCAGTGGAAATCACACACCGCAGCACCTGCCAGCGGGAATCACGCACTGCAGCACCTACCAGTGGGAATCACAAACTGCAGCAGTAATCACACACTGCAGCACCTGCCAGTGGGAATCTCACACTGCAGTGGAAATCACACACCGCAGCACCTGCCAGCGGGAATCACGCACTGCAGCACCTACCAGTGGGAATCACAAACTGCAGCAGTAATCACACACTGCAGCACCTGCCAGTGGGAATCACACACGGCAGCGGTAATCACACATGGCAGCACCTGCAGTGGGAATCACGCATGGCTGCACCTACCAGTGGAAATCACATACTGCAGCACCATCCAGTGGGCATCACACACTGCAGCGCTAATCACACAGTGCAGCACCTACCAGCGGGAATCACTCAATGCAGCGCATATCAGACACCGCAGCACCTGCCAGTGAGAATCTACCACTGCAGCGGGAATGAAACACTGCAGCACCTGCCAGTGGGAATCACAGACTGCTGCACCTTCCAGGGGAATCTCACACTGCAGCGGGAATCACACACCGCAGCACCTGCCAGAGAGAATCACGCACTGCAGCACCAACCAGTGGGAATCACAAACTGCATCAGTAATCACACACTGCAGCACCCGACAGTGGGAATCACAGACTGCAGTGGTAATCACACACTGCAGCAACTGCCAGTGGGAATCACACACGGCAGCAGAAATCATACATGGCAGCACCTGCCAGTGGGAATCACACACTGCAGCGCTAATCACATAATGCAGCACCTGCCAGTGGGAATCTCACAATGCAGCACCTGCCAGTGAGAATCCAACACTGCAGCAGGAATCACAGACTGCAGAACCTTCCCGTGGGAATCTCACACTGCAGCCGGTATCAGACACCGCAGCACCTGCCAGTGGGAATCACACACTGCAGCGGGAATCACACACTGCAATGCCTACCAGCGGGAATCACACACTGCAGCACCTGCCAGTGAGAATCTAACACTGCAACGGGAATCACACACTGCAGCACCTGCCAGTGGGAATGACAGACTGCAGCACATTCCGGTGGGAATCTCACACTGCAACGGGAATCACACACCGCAGCACCTGCCAGAGGGAATCACACACTTCATCGCCAACCAGTGGGAATCACAAACTGCAGCGGTAATCACTGCAGTGCCAACCAGTGGGATCACAAACTGCAGCGGGAATCACACACTGCATCACCTGCCATTGGGAATCACACACGGCAGTGGTAATCACACATGGCAGCACCTGCAGTGGGAATCAAGCAAGGCTGCACCTACCAGTGGAAATCACACACTGCAGCAACTTCCAGCGGGAATCACACACTTCAGTGCCTGCCAACAGGAATCACACACTGCAGCACCTGACAGTTGGAATCACAGACTGCAGCACCTGCCACTGGGAAGCACACTGTGCAGTGCCTGACAGAGGGAATCAAACAGTGCAGCGCCTGCCAGTGGAAATCACACAACTGCAGCACCTGCCAGTGGGAATCACACACTGCAGCGACTGCCAGCAGGAATCACACATGTAGCACCTGCCAGTGCGAATCACACATTACAGCACCTGCCAGTGGGAATCACACACTACAGCACCTGTCAGCGGGAATCAAACACTGCTGCGCCTGCCAGTGGGAATCACACAATGCAGCACATGCCAGCCGGAATGACACATTGAAGTGGGAATAACACAACTGCAGCACCTGCCAGTGGGAATCACACACTGCATTGCCAGCCTGCGGGAAACAAATACTGCAGCCCCTGCCAGTGGGAATCACACACTGCAGCGCAGGACTGCGGGCATCACATGCTGCAGCGTCTACCAGTGGGAATCAAACACTGCAATGCCAGCCAGCAGGAATCACACACTGCAGCACCAGTCAGCGGGAATCACACAATGCAGCGCATGCCAGCGGGAATCACACAATGCAACACCTGCCAGCGGAAATCACACACTGCAGTGGGAATCAGCACTGCAGCGCCTAACAGTGGGAATGTTACACTGCAGCAGCGGCCAGCGGGTAATCAAACACTGCAGCAACTGCCAGCAGGAATCATACACTGCAGTGGGAATCAAAAACTGCCACACCTACCAGTGTGAAGCACACACTGCAGCACCTGCCAGTGGGAATCTAGCACTGCTGTGGGAATCACACACCGCAGCACCTGAGCGTGGGAATCACAGACTGCAGCACCTTCCAGTGGGAACCACACACTGCAGCGCTAATCACACACTGCAGCACCTGCCAGTGGGAATCACAGACTGCAGTGGGTATCAGACAACGCAGCACCTGCCTGTGGGAATCTCACACTACAGTGGGTATTCACACACTGCAGCGCCTACCAGCGGGAATCACACATTGCAGCACCTGCCAGTGAGAATCTAACACTGCAGCGGGAATCACACACTGCAGCACCTGCCAGTGGAAACACAGACTGCAGCACCTTCCAGTGGGAATCTCACACTGCAGCGGGAATCACACACGGCAGCACCTGCCAGAGGGAATCACAGACTGCAGCGCCAACCAGTGGGAATCACAAACTGCAGCGGTAATCACACTCTGCAGCACCCAACAGTGGGAATCACACACTGCAGTGGTAATCACACTGCAGCACCTGCCAGTGGGAATCACACACGGCAGCACCTGCAGTAGGAATCAAGCATGGCTGCACCTACCTTTGGAAATCACACACTGTGGCACTTGCCAGTGGGAATCACACACTGTAGCGGGTATCAGATACCGCAGCACCTGCCAGTGGGAATCTCACACTGCAGTGGGAATCACACACTGCAGCACCTGCCAGAGGGAATCACAGACTGCAGCACCTTCCAGTGGGAATCTCACACTGCAGCGGGAATCACACAGTGCAGCACCTGCCAGAGGGAATCATGCACTGCAGCGCCAACCAGTGGGAATCACAAACTGCAGTGGTAATCACACACTGCAGCACCTGCCAGTGGGAATCACACATGGCAGCGGTAATCACACATGACAGCAACTGCAGTGGGAATCAAGCATGGCTGCACCTACCAGCGGGAATCACACACTTCAATGCCTGCCAGCAGGAATCACACACTGCAGCACCTGACAGTTGGAATCACAGACTGCAGCACCTGCCACTGGGAAGCACACTCTGCAGTGCCTGACAGAGGGAATCACACAGTGCAGCGCCTGCCAGTGGTAATCACACAACTTCAGCACTTGCCAGTGGGAATCACACACTGCATTGACTGCCAGCAGGAATCACACATGTAGCACCTGCCAGTGGGAATCACACACTACAGCAGGAATCAAACACTGCCGCACCTGCCAGTGGGAATCACACATGGCATCGCCTGCCAGCCGGAATGACACATTGCAGTGCGAGTCACACAACTGCAGCACCTGCCAGTGGGAATCACACACTGCATTGACTGCCAGCAAGAATCACACATGTAGCACCTGCCAGTGGGAATCACACACTACAGCACCTGTCAGTGGGAGTCACACACTGCAGCATCTGCCAGTGGGAAGCACAAACTGTAGCACCTACCAGTGGGAATCACATACTTCAGCAGCTGCCAGCGGGAATCGAACATTGCAGCAGGAATTAAACACTGCAGCACCTGCCAGTGGGAGTCACACACTGCAGTGCCTTCCTGTGGGAAGCACACACTGCAGCAGGTGCCAGCGGGAATCAAACAATGCAGCAGGAATAAAACACTGCAGCACCTGCCAGTGGAAATCACACATGCAGCGCCTGCCAGTCGGAATCACACATTACAGTACCTGTCAGGGCAAATCACACACTGCATCGCCTGATGGTGGGATTCACACACTGCAGCACCTGTCAGTGGGAATCACACACTGCAGCGGGAATCACACACTGCAGCACCCGACAGTGGCAATCACACACTGCAGTGGTAATCACACACTGCAGCACCTGCCAGTGGGAATCACACACGGCAGCAGTAATCACACAATGCAGCACCTGCCAGCGGGAATCACACATTGCAGCGCTAATCACACACTGCAGCACCTACCAGCGGGAATCACACACTGCAGCGGGTATCAGACACTGCAGCACCTGCCAGTGGGAATCTCACAATGCAGCAGGAATCACACACTGCAGTGCCTACCAGCGGGAATCACACACTGTAGCACCTGCCAGTGAGAATCTAATACTGCAGCAGGAATCACACACTGCAGCACCTGCCAGTGGGAATCATAGAATGCAGCACCTTCCAGTGAGTATCTCACACTGCAGCGGGAATCTCAGACCGCAGCACCTGCCAGAGGGAATCACAGACTGCAGCACCTTCCAGTGGGAATCTCACACTGCAGCGGGAATCACACACCGCAGCACCTGCCAGAGGGAATCACAGACT
This sequence comes from Carcharodon carcharias, assembly GCF_017639515.1. NCBI lineage: Eukaryota > Metazoa > Chordata > Chondrichthyes > Lamniformes > Lamnidae > Carcharodon > Carcharodon carcharias. The sequence goes on from NC_054480.1 coordinate 145,725,721, forward strand.
GCAGCGCCAACCAGTGGGAATCACAAACTGCAGTGGTAATCACACAGTGCAGCACCTGCCAGTGGGAATCACACATGGCAGCGGTAATCACACATGACAGTAACTGCAGTGGGAATCAATCTTGGCTGCACCTACCAGCGGGAATCACACATTTCAGTGCCTGCCAGCAGGAATCACACACTGCAGCACCTGCCAGTTGGAATCACAGACTGCAGCACCTGCCACTAGGAAGCACACACTGCAGTGCCTGACACAGGGAATCACACAGTGAAGAGCCTGCCAGTGGAAATCACACACTGCAGCACCTACCAGCGGGAATCACACACTGCAGGGCTAATCACACACTGCAGCACCTGCCAGCGGGAATCACACAATGCAGCGGGTATCAGACACCACAGCACTTGCCAATGGGAATCTCACACTGCAGCGGGAATCACACACTGCAATGCCTACCAGCGGGAATCACACACTGTAGGGCCAGTCAGTGGGAATCACACAATACAGCAGCAATCAAACACTACAACGCCTGCCAGTGCGAATCACACAGGGCAGCAGTCATCAGACACCGCAGCACCTGCCAGTGAGAATCACACACTGCACCGGGAATCACACACTGCAGCACCTGCCATTGGGAATCACACACGGCAGCGGTAATCACACATGGCAGCACCTGCAGTGGGAATCAAGCAAGGCTGCACCTACCAGTGGAAATCACACACTGCAGCAACTTCCAGCGGGAATCACACACTTCAGTGCCTGCCAACAGGAATCACACACTGCAGCACCTGACAGTTGGAATCACAGACTGCAGCACCTGCCACTGGGAAGCACACTGTGCAGTGCCTAACAGAGGGAATCACACAGTGCAGCGCCTGCCAGTGGAAATCACACAACTGCAGCACCTGCCAGTGGGAATGACACATTGCAGCGGGAATCACACAACTGCAGCACCTGCCAGTGGGAATCACACAATGCAGCGCCTGCCAGCAGGAATCACAAATGTAGCACCTGCCAGTGGGAATCATACACTACAGCACCTGTCAGCGGGAATCAAACACGGCCGCGTCTGCCAGTGGGAATCACACACTGCAGCACCTGCCAGCCGGAATGACACATTGCAGCGGGAATCACACACTGCAGCATCTGCCAGTAGGAATCACACACTGCAGCACCTTCCAGTGGGAGTCTCACTCTGCAGCGGGAATCACACACCACAGAACCTGCCAGAGAGAAGCACGCAATGCAGCGCCAACCAGTGGGAATCACAAACTGCAGCAGTAATCACACACTGCAGCACCCGACAGTGGGAAGGACACACTGCAGTGGTAATCACACACTGCAGCATCTGCCAGTGGGAATCACACACGGCAGCGGAAATCACACATGGCAGCACCTGCCAGTGGGAATCACACACGGCAGCGGTAGTCACACATGGCAGCATCTGCAGTGGGAATCACACATGGCTGCACCTACCAGTGGAAATCACACACTGCAGCACCTACCAGCAGGAATCACACACTGCAGCGCTAATCACATAATGCAGCACCTGCCAGTGGGAATCACACACTACAACACCTGCCACTGGTAATCACAGACTGCAGCACCAGTGGGAATCACACACTACAGCACCTGTCAGCCGGAATCAAACACTGCAGCGCCTGCCAGTGGGAATCACAAACTGCAGTGCCTGCTGGTGTGAATCATGCATTACAGCACCTGCCAGCCGGCTTACACACTGCAGCACCTACCAGTGGAAATTACACACTGCAGCGCCAGTGGGAATCACACACTGCAGTGCCTGCACGTGGGAAGCACACACTGCAGCACCTACCAGTGGGAATCACACACTGCAGCAGCTGCCAGCCGGGATCAAACACTGCAGCAGGAATCAAACACGGCAGCACCTGCCAGTGGGAATCACACACTGCAGCGGGAATCACATAATGCAACACCTGCCAGTGGGAATCACAAAACTGCAGCGCCTGCCAGTTGGAATCACATACTGCAGCGCCTTCCAGCGGGAGTCACACATGTAGTGCCTGCCAGTGGGAATCACATACTGCAGCATCTGCCAGTGGGAAGCACATACTGCAGCACCTGCCAGTGGGAATCACATACTTCAGCGGCTACCGGCGGGAATCGAACATTGCAGCAGGAATCAAACACTGCAGCACCTACCAGTGGGAATCACACACTGCAGCAGCTGCCAGCGGGAATCAAACATTGCAGCAGGAATCAAACACTGCAGCACTTACCAGTGGGAATCACACACTGCAGCAGCTACCAGCGGTAATCAAACAATGCAGCAGGAATCAAACACTGCAGCACCTGCCAGTGGGAATCACACACTGCAGTGTAAATCAGACATTGCAGCACCTGCAGTGGGAATCACGCATGGCTGCACCTACGAGCGGGAATCACACACTGCAGGGCAAATCACACACTGCAGCATCTGCCAGCGGGAATCACACAATGCAGCGGGTATCAGACACCGCAGCACCTACCAATGGGAATCTCACACTGCAGCGGGTATCACACACTGCAACGCCTACCAGCGGGAATCACACACTGTAACGCCAGTCAGCAGGAATCACACACTACAGCGGCAATCAAACACTACAACGCCTGCCAGTGGGAATCACACACGGCAGCGGTTATCAGACACCGCAGCACCTGCCAGTGAGAATCAAAGACTGCACCGGGAATCACACACTGCAGCACCTACCAGCGGGAATCACACACTGCAGCACTGCCAGTGAGAACCTAACACTGCAGCCGGATTCACACAGTGCAGCACCTGCCAGTGGGAATTACAGACTGCAGCACCTTCCAGTGGGAATCTCACACTGCAGTGGAAATCACACACCGCAGCACCTGCCAGCGGGAATCACGCACTGCAGCACCTACCAGTGGGAATCACAAACTGCAGCAGTAATCACACACTGCAGCACCTGCCAGTGGGAATCACACACGGCAGCGGTAATCACACATGGCAGCACCTGCAGTGGGAATCACGCATGGCTGCACTTACCAGTGGAAATCACATACTGCAGCACCATCCAGTGGGCATCACACACTGCAGCGCTAATCACACAGTGCAGCACCTACCAGCGGGAATCACTCAATGCAGCGCATATCAGACACCGCAGCACCTGCCAGTGAGAATCTACCACTGCAGCGGGAATGAAACACTGCAGCACCTGCCAGTGGGAATCACAGACTGCTGCACCTTCCAGGGGAATCTCACACTGCAGCGGGAATCACACACCGCAGCACCTGCCAGAGAGAATCACGCACTGCAGCGCCAACCAGTGGGAATCACAAACTGCATCAGTAATCACACACTGCAGCACCCGACAGTGGGAATCACAGACTGCAGTGGTAATCACACACTGCAGCAACTGCCAGTGGGAATCACACACGGCAGCAGAAATCATACATGGCAGCACCTGCCAGTGGGAATCACACACTGCAGCGCTAATCACATAATGCAGCACCTGCCAGTGGGAATCTCACAATGCAGCACCTGCCAGTGAGAATCCAACACTGCAGCAGGAATCACAGACTGCAGAACCTTCCAGTGGGAATCTCACACTGCAGCCGGTATCAGACACCGCAGCACCTGCCAGTGGGAATCACACACTGCAGCGGGAATCACACACTGCAATGCCTACCAGCGGGAATCACACACTGCAGCACCTGCCAGTGAGAATCTAACACTGCAACGGGAATCACACACTGCAGCACCTGCCAGTGGGAATGACAGACTGCAGCACATTCCGGTGGGAATCTCACACTGCAACGGGAATCACACACCGCAGCACCTGCCAGAGGGAATCACACACTTCATCGCCAACCAGTGGGAATCACAAACTGCAGCGGTAATCACTGCAGTGCCAACCAGTGGGATCACAAACTGCAGCGGGAATCACACACTGCATCACCTGCCATTGGGAATCACACACGGCAGTGGTAATCACACATGGCAGCACCTGCAGTGGGAATCAAGCAAGGCTGCACCTACCAGTGGAAATCACACACTGCAGCAACTTCCAGCGGGAATCACACACTTCAGTGCCTGCCAACAGGAATCACACACTGCAGCACCTGACAGTTGGAATCACAGACTGCAGCACCTGCCACTGGGAAGCACACTGTGCAGTGCCTGACAGAGGGAATCAAACAGTGCAGCGCCTGCCAGTGGAAATCACACAACTGCAGCACCTGCCAGTGGGAATCACACACTGCAGCGACTGCCAGCAGGAATCACACATGTAGCACCTGCCAGTGCGAACCACACATTACAGCACCTGCCAGTGGGAATCACACACTACAGCACCTGTCAGCAGGAATCAAACACTGCTGCGCCTGCCAGTGGGAATCACACAATGCAGCACATGCCAGCCGGAATGACACATTGAAGTGGGAATAACACAACTGCAGCACCTGCCAGTGGGAATCACACACTGCATTGCCAGCCTGCGGGAAACAAATACTGCAGCCCCTGCCAGTGGGAATCACACACTGCAGCGCAGGACTGCGGGCATCACATGCTGCAGCGTCTACCAGTGGGAATCAAACACTGCAATGCCAGCCAGCAGGAATCACACACTGCAGCACCAGTCAGCGGGAATCACACAATGCAGCGCATGCCAGCGGGAATCACACAATGCAACACCTGCCAGCGGAAATCACACACTGCAGTGGGAATCAGCACTGCAGCGCCTAACAGTGGGAATGTTACACTGCAGCAGCGGCCAGCGGGTAATCAAACACTGCAGCAACTGCCAGCAGGAATCATACACTGCAGTGGGAATCAAAAACTGCCACACCTACCAGTGTGAAGCACACACTGCAGCACCTGCCAGTGGGAATCTAGCACTGCTGTGGGAATCACACACCACAGCACCTGAGCGTGGGAATCACAGACTGCAGCACCTTCCAGTGGGAACCACACACTGCAGCGCTAATCACACACTGCAGCACCTGCCAGTGGGAATCACAGACTGCAGTGGGTATCAGACAACGCAGCACCTGCCTGTGGGAATCTCACACTACAGTGGGTATTCACACACTGCAGCGCCTACCAGCGGGAATCACACATTGCAGCACCTGCCAGTGAGAATCTAACACTGCAGCGGGAATCACACACTGCAGCACCTGCCAGTGGAAACACAGACTGCAGCACCTTCCAGTGGGAATCTCACACTGCAGCGGGAATCACACACGGCAGCACCTGCCAGAGGGAATCACAGACTGCAGCGCCAACCAGTGGGAATCACAAACTGCAGCGGTAATCACACTCTGCAGCACCCAACAGTGGGAATCACACACTGCAGTGGTAATCACACTGCAGCACCTGCCAGTGGGAATCACACACGGCAGCACCTGCAGTAGGAATCAAGCATGGCTGCACCTACCTTTGGAAATCACACACTGTGGCACTTGCCAGTGGGAATCACACACTGTAGCGGGTATCAGATACCGCAGCACCTGCCAGTGGGAATCTCACACTGCAGCGGGAATCACACACTGCAGCACCTGCCAGAGGGAATCACAGACTGCAGCACCTTCCAGTGGGAATCTCACACTGCAGCGGGAATCACACAGTGCAGCACCTGCCAGAGGGAATCATGCACTGCAGCGCCAACCAGTGGGAATCACAAACTGCAGTGGTAATCACACACTGCAGCACCTGCCAGTGGGAATCACACATGGCAGCGGTAATCACACATGACAGCAACTGCAGTGGGAATCAAGCATGGCTGCACCTACCAGCGGGAATCACACACTTCAATGCCTGCCAGCAGGAATCACACACTGCAGCACCTGACAGTTGGAATCACAGACTGCAGCACCTGCCACTGGGAAGCACACTCTGCAGTGCCTGACAGAGGGAATCACACAGTGCAGCGCCTGCCAGTGGTAATCACACAACTTCAGCACTTGCCAGTGGGAATCACACACTGCATTGACTGCCAGCAGGAATCACACATGTAGCACCTGCCAGTGGGAATCACACACTACAGCAGGAATCAAACACTGCCGCACCTGCCAGTGGGAATCACACATGGCATCGCCTGCCAGCCGGAATGACACATTGCAGTGCGAGTCACACAACTGCAGCACCTGCCAGTGGGAATCACACACTGCATTGACTGCCAGCAAGAATCACACATGTAGCACCTGCCAGTGGGAATCACACACTACAGCACCTGTCAGTGGGAGTCACACACTGCAGCATCTGCCAGTGGGAAGCACAAACTGTAGCACCTACCAGTGGGAATCACATACTTCAGCAGCTGCCAGCGGGAATCGAACATTGCAGCAGGAATTAAACACTGCAGCACCTGCCAGTGGGAGTCACACACTGCAGTGCCTTCCTGTGGGAAGCACACACTGCAGCAGGTGCCAGCGGGAATCAAACAATGCAGCAGGAATAAAACACTGCAGCACCTGCCAGTGGAAATCACACACTGCATCGCCTGATGGTGGGATTCACACACTGCAGCACCTGTCAGTGGGAATCACACACTGCAGCGGGAATCACACACTGCAGCACCCGACAGTGGCAATCACACACTGCAGTGGTAATCACACACTGCAGCACCTGCCAGTGGGAATCACACACGGCAGCAGTAATCACACAATGCAGCACCTGCCAGCGGGAATCACACATTGCAGCGCTAATCACACACTGCAGCACCTACCAGCGGGAATCACACACTGCAGCGGGTATCAGACACTGCAGCACCTGCCAGTGGGAATCTCACAATGCAGCAGGAATCACACACTGCAGTGCCTACCAGCGGGAATCACACACTGTAGCACCTGCCAGTGAGAATCTAATACTGCAGCAGGAATCACACACTGCAGCACCTGCCAGTGGGAATCATAGAATGCAGCACCTTCCAGTGAGTATCTCACACTGCAGCGGGAATCTCAGACCGCAGCACCTGCCAGAGGGAATCACAGACTGCAGCACCTTCCAGTGGGAATCTCACACTGCAGCGGGAATCACACACCGCAGCACCTGCCAGAGGGAATCACAGACTGCAGCGCCAACCAGTGGGAATCACAAACTGCAGTGGTAATCACACAGTGCAGCACCTGCCAGTGGGAATCACACATGGCAGCGGTAATCACACATGACAGTAACTGCAGTGGGAATCAATCTTGGCTGCACCTACCAGCGGGAATCACACATTTCAGTGCCTGCCAGCAGGAATCACACACTGCAGCACCTGCCAGTTGGAATCACAGACTGCAGCACCTGCCACTAGGAAGCACACACTGCAGTGCCTGACACAGGGAATCACACAGTGAAGAGCCTGCCAGTGGTAATCACACAACTTCAGCACCTGCCAGCAGGAATCACACACTGCAGCGCCTACCAGCAGGAATCATACACTGCAGCGGGAGTCACACACTGCAGTGCCTGCCCGTGGGAAGCACACACTGCAGCACCTACCAATGGGAATCACACACTGCCGCAGCTGCCAGCGGCAATCAAACAATGCAGCAGGAATAAAACACTGCAGCACCTGCCAGTGGGAATCACACACTGCAGTGGGAATCACACACTTCAGCACCTGCCAGTGGGAATCACAGACTGCAGTGCCAGCCAGCGGGAATCACACACTGTAGCACCTGTAATTGGGAATATCACACGGCAGCACCTACCAGTGAAACTCACACATGCAGCGCCTGACTGTCGGAATCATACACTACAGCACATGTCAGTGGAAATCACACACTGCATCGACTGATGGAGGGAATCACACACTGCAGCACCTGTCAGTGGGAATCACACACTGCAGCACCTACCAGCAGGAATCACACACTGCAGCACCTACCAGTGGGAATCACACACTGCAGCACCGGCCAGTGGGAATCTCACACTGCAGCACCTGCCAGGGGGAATCACACACTGCAGCGCCTACCAGAGGGAATCACACAATGCAGCGCATGCCAGCAGGAATCATACAATGCAGCACCTGCCAGCGGAAATCACACACTGCAGTGGGAATCACACACTGCAGCACCTACCAGTGGGAATGACACACTGCAGAAGCTGCCAGCGGTTAATCAAACACTGCAGCACCTGGCAGCAGGAATCACACGCTGCAGTGGGAATCACACACTGCAGCACCGGCCAGTGGAAATCACAAACGGCAGTGGTAAACACACACTGCAGCACCCACCAGCAGGAATCACACACTGCCGCGCCTACCAGCAGGAATCACACACTGCAGCGGGAATCACACACTGCAGCACCTGGAGGTGGGAATCACATACTGCAGCGCCTACCAATGGGAATCACACACTGCAGCACCTGCCAGTGGGAATCTCACACTGCAGTGGGAATCACACACTGCAGCGCCTATCAGCGGGAATCACACACTGCACACCTGCCAGGGGGAATCACACACTGCAGCGCATGCCAGCGGGAACCACACAATGCAGCGCATGCCAGCAGGAATCATACAATGCAGCACCTGCCAGCGGAAATCACACACTGCAGTGGGAAACACACACTGCAGCGCCTATCAGCGGGAATCACACACTGCAGCACCTGCCAGGGGGAATCACACACTGCAGCGCATGCCAGCGGGAATCATACAATGCAGCGCATGCCAGCAGGAATCATACAATGCAGCACCTGCCAGCGGAAATCACACACTGCAGTGGGAATCACACACTGCAGCACCTACCAGTGGGAATGACACACTGCAGCAGCTGCCAGCGGTTAAGCAAACACTGCAGCACTTGCCAGCAGGAAACACACATTGCAGTGGGAATCACAAACTGCAGCGCCTACCAGTGGGAAGCACACACTGCAGCACCTGCCAGTGGGAATCACACACTGCAGTTGGAATCACACACTGCAGCGCCTATCAGCGGGAATCACACACTGCAGCACCTGCCAGGGGGAATCACACACTGCAGCGCATGCCAGCGGGAATCACACAATGCAGCGCGTGCCAGCAGGAATCATACAATGCAGCACCTGCCAGCGGAGATCACACACTGCAGTGGGAATCACACACTGCAGCACCTACCAGTGGGAATGACACACTGCAGCAGCTGCCAGCGGTTAATCAAACACTGCAGCACTTGCCAGCAGGAATCACACATTGCAGAGGGAATCACAAACTGCAGCGCCTACCAGTGGGAAGCACACACTGCAGCACCTGCCAGTGGGAATCACACACTGCAGTTGTAATCACACACTGCAGCACCTGCCACCGAGAATCACACACTGCAGCGGGAATCAAACACTGCAGCGCCTACCAGAGGGAAGCATACACTGCAACGCCTGCCAGTGGGAATCACACACTGCAGCAGGAATCACACACTGCAGTCCCTACCAGCGGGAATCACACACTGCAGCGCCTACCAGTGGGAATCACAAACTGCAGCGGTAATCACACACTGCATCACCTGCCAGTGGGAATCACACACTGCAGTGGTAAGCACACATTGCAGCACCTGCCAGAGGGAATCACACACGGTAGCGGTAATCACACATGGCAGCAACTGCAGTGGGAATCATGCTTGGCTGCACCTACCAGTGCAAATCAAACACTGCAGCACCTATCAGCGGGAATCAGACAATGCAGCGGTAATCACACACTGCAGCACCTGCCAGCGGGAATCACACATGACAGTAACTGCAGTGGGAATCAATCTTGGCTGCACCTACCAGCGGGAATCACACATTTCAGTGCCTGCCAGCAGGAATCACAGACTGCAGCACCTGCCAGTTGGAATCACAGACTGCAGCACCTGCCACTAGGAAGCACACACTGCAGTGCCTGACACAGGGAATCACACAGTGAAGTGCCTGCCAGTGGTAATCACACAACTTCAGCACCTGCCAGCAGGAATCACACACTGCAGCACCTACCAGTGGGGATCACATACTTCAGCAGCTGCCAGCGGGAATCGAACATTGCAGCAGGAATCAAAAACTGCAGCACCTACCAGTGCAAATCACACACTGCAGCAGCTGCCAGCGGGAATGACACACTGCAGTGGTAATCACACACTTCAGCACCTGCCAGTGGGAATGACACACTGCAGTGGTAAGCACACACTTCAGCCCCTGCCAGTGGGAATATCACACTGCAGTGTTAATCAGACATTGCAGCACCTGCAGTGGGAATCACGCATGGCTGCACCTACCAGTGGAAATCAAACACTGCAGCACCTACCAGTGGGAATCACACAAAGAAGGGCTAAGCACACACTGCAGCACCTGCCAGCGGGAATCACACAATGCAGCGGGTATCAGACACCGCAGCACCTGCCAATGGGAATCTCACACTGCAGCGGGAATCACACACTGCAATGCCTACCAGCGGGAATCACACACTGTAGCGCCAGTCAGCGGGAATCACACACTACAGCGGCAATCAAACACTACAACGCCTGCCAGTGGGAATCACACACGGCAGCGGTTATTAGGCACTGCAGCACCTGCCAGTGAGAATCACACACTGCACCGGGAATCACACACTGCAGCACCTACCAGCAGCAATCACACACTGCAGCACCTTCCAGTGGGAATTTCACACTGCAGTGGGAATCACACACCGCAGCACCTGCCAGTGGGAATCACGCACTGCAGCGCCTACAAGTGGGAATCACAAACTGCAGCGATAATCACACACTGCAGCACCTGCCAGTGGGAATCACACACTGCAGTGGTAATCACACACTGCAACACCTGCCAGTGGGAATCGCGCATGGCTGCACCTACCAGTGGAAATCACATACTGCAGCACCATCCAGCGGGCATCACACACTGCAGGGCTAATCACACATTGCAGCACCTACCAGCGGGAATCACTCAATGCAGCGCGTATCAGACACCGCAGTACCTGCCAGTGGGAATCTCCCACTGCATTGGGAATCACACACTGCAATGCCTACCAGCGGGAATGACACACTGCAGCACCTGCCAGTGGGAATCACAGACTGCTGCACCTTCCAGTGGGAATCTCACACTGCAGCGGAAAACACACACCGCAGCACCTGCCAGAGACAATCACGCACTGCAGCGCATACCAGTGGGAATCACAAACTGCAGCGGTAATCACACACTGCAGCACCCGACAGTGGGAATCACAGACTGCAGTGGTAATCACACACTGCAGCATCTGCCAGTGGGTATCACACACGGCAGCGGAAATCACACATGGCAGCACCTGCCAGTGGGAGTCACACACTGCAACGCTAATCACATAATGTAGCACCTGCCAGTGGGAATCACACATTACAGCAACTGTCAGCGGGAATCAAACACTGCTGCGCCTGCCAGTGGGAATCACACACTGCAGCACCTGCCAGCCGGAATGACACATTGCAGCGGGAATCACACACTGCAGCACCTACCAGTGGGGATCACATACTTCAGCAGCTGCCAGCGGGAATCGAACATTGCAGCAGGAATCAAACACTGCAGCACCTACCAGTGCGAATCACACACTGCAGCAGATGCCAGCGGGAATCAAACAATGCAGCAGGAATAAAACACTGCAGCACCTGCCAGTGGGAATGACACACTGCAGTGGTAATCACACACTTCAGCACCTGCCAGTGGGAATCACACACTGCAGTGGTAATCACACACTTCAGCCCCTGCCAGTGGGAATATCACACTGCAGTGTTAATCAGACATTGCAGCACCTGCAGTGGGAATCACGCATGGCTGCACCTACCAGTGGAAATCAAACACTGCAGCACCTACCAGTGGGAATCACACACTGAAGGGCTAATCACACACTGCAGCACCTGCCAGCGGGAATCACACAATGCAGCGGGTATCAGACACCGCAGCACCTGCCAATGGGAATCTCATACTGCAGCGGGAATCACACACTGCAATGCCTACCAGCGGGAATCACACACTGTAGTGCCAGTCAGCGGGAATCACACACTACAGCGGCAATCAAACACTACAACGCCTGCCAGTGGGAATCACACACGGCAGCGGTTATCAGGCACTGCAGTACCTGCCAGTGAGAATCACACACTGCACCGGGAATCACACACTGCAGCACCTACCAGCAGCAATCACACGCTGCAGCACCTTCCAGTGGGAATCTCACACTGCAGCGGGAATCACACACCGCAGCACCTGCCAGTGGGAATCACGCACTGCAGCGCCTACAGGTGGGAATCACAAACTGCAGCGGTAATCACACACTGCAGCACCTGCCAGTGGGAATCACACACTGCAGTGGTAATCACACACTGCAACACCTGCCAGTGGGAATCGCGCATGGCTGCACCTACCAGTGGAAATCACACACTGCAGCACCATCCAGCGGGCATCACACACTGCAGGGCTAATCACACAGTGCAGCACCTACCAGCGGGAATCACTCAATGCAGCACGTATCAGACACCGCAGCACCTGCCAGTGGGAATCTCACACCGCAGTGGGAATCACACACTGCAATGCCTACCAGCAGAAATGACACACTGCAGCACCTGCCAGTGAGAAACTACCACTGCAGCGTGAATTACACACTGCAGCGCCTGCCAGTGGGAATCACAGACTGCTGCACCTTCCAGTGGGAATCTCACACTGCAGCGGAAATCACACACCGCAGCACCTGCCAGAGACAATCACGCACTGCAGCGCCAACCAGTGGGAATCACAAACTGCAGCGGTAATCACACACTGCAGCACCCGACAGTGGGAATCACAGACTGCAGTGGTAATCACACACTGCAGCATCTGCCAGTGGGTATCACACACGGCAGCGGAAATCACACATGGCAGCACCTGCCAGTGGGAATCACACACTGCAGCGCTAACCACATAATGCAGCACCTGCCAGTGGGAATCTCACACTGCAGCGGGAATCACACAATTCAGCGCCTACCAGCGGGAATCACACACTGCAGCACCTGCCAGTGAGAATCCAACACTGCAGCGGGAATCACAGACTGCAGCACCTGCCAGTGGGAATCACAGACTGCAGCACCTTCCAGTGGGAATCTCACACTGCAGCGGGTATGAGACACCGCAGCACCTGCCAGTGGGAATCACACACTGCAGCGGGAATCACACACTGCAATGCCTACCAGCGGGAATCACACACTGCAGCACCTGCCATTGAGAATCTAACACTGTAACGGGAATCACACACTGCAGCACCTGCCAGTGGGAATCACAGACTGCAGCCTCTTCCAGTGGGAATCTCACAATGCAACGGGAATCAGTCACCGTAGCACCTGCCAGAGGGAATCACACACTGCATCGCCAACCAGTGGGAATCACAAACGGCAGCGGTAATCACACACTGCAGCACCTGCCATTGGGAATCACACACAGCAGCGGTAATCACACATGGCAGCACCTGCAGTGGGAATCAAGCAAGGCTGCACCTACCAGTGGAAATCACACACTGCAGCAACTTCCAGCGGGAATCACACACTTCAGTGCCTGCCAACAGGAATCACACACTGCAGCACCTGCCAGTTGGAATCACAGACTGCAGCACCTGCCACTGGGAAGCACACTGTGCAGTGCCTGACAGAGTGAATCACACAGTGCAGCACCTGCCAGTGGAAATCACACAACTGCAGCACCTGCCAGTGGGAATCACACACTACAGCACCTGTCAGCGGGAATCAAACACTGCTGCGCCTGCCCGTGGGAATCACACAATGCAGCACCTGCCAGCCAGAATGACACATTGCAGCGGGAATCACACACTGCAGCCCCTACCAATGGGAATCACACACTGCAGCAGCTGCCAGCGGGAATCAAACAATGCAGCAGGAATAAAACACTGCAGCACCTGCCAGTGGGTATCACACACTGCAGCGGGAATCACACACTTCAGCACCGGCCAGTGGGAAGCACAGACTGCAGTGCCAGCCAGCGGGAATCACACACTGCAGCACCTGCAATTGGGAATATCACACGGCAGCACCTACCAGTTGAAATCACACATGCAGTGCCTGCCAGTCGGAATCACACACTACAGCACCTGTCAGCGGAAATCACGCACTGCATCGCCTGATGGTGGGAATCACACACTGCAGTGCCTGCCAGTGGGAATCACACAACTGCAGTGCCTGCCAGTGGGAATCACACACTGCAACACCTACCAGCTGGAATCACACATGGCAGCGGGAATCACACACTGGAGCACCTGCGAGTGGGAATCACACACTGCAGTGCCAGCCAATGGGAATCACAGACTGCCGTGCCTGAACCTGGGAATCACACATTACAGCACCTGCCAGTGGGAATCACACACTGCAACACCTACCACCTGGAATCATACATTGCAGCGGGAATCACACAATGCAGCACCTGCCAGTGGAATTCATACACTGCAGCGGGAATCAAACACTGCAGTGCCTCCCAGTGGAAATTACACACTGCAGCACCAGTGGGAATCACACACTGCAGTGCCTGCCCGTGGGAAGCACACACTGCAGCACCTACCAGTGGGAATCACACACTGCAGCAGCTGCCAGCCGGAATCAAACACTGCAGCGGGAATCAAACACTGCAGCACATGCCAGTGGGAATCACACACTGCAGCAGGAATCACACACGGCATCAGCTGCCAGTGGGAATCACAAAACTGCAGCGCCTGCCAGTTGGAATCACACACTGCAGCGCCAGCCAGCGGGAATCACACATGCAGCATCTACCAGTGGGAATCACACACTGCAGCAGCTGGCAGTGGGAATCACACACTGCAGCGCATGCCAGTGGGAATCACATACTGCAGTGCCTGCCACTGGGAATCACACACTGCATTGCCAGCCTGCGGGAAACAAATACTGCAGCCCCTGCCAGTGGGAATCACACACTGCAGCGCAGGACTGCGGGCATCACATACTGCAGCATCTACCAGTGGGAATCAAACACTGCAACGCCAGCCAGCAGGAATCACACACTGCAGCACCAGTCAGCGGGAATCACACAATGAAGCGCATGCCAGCAGGAATCACACAATGCAACACCTGCCAGCGGAAATCACACACTGCAGTGGGAATCACACACTGCAGCGCCGAACAGTGGGAATGTTACACTGCAGCAGCGGCCAGCGGGTAATCAAACACTGCAGCAACTGCCAGCAGGAATCACACACTGCAGTGGGAATCAAAAACTGCCACACCTACCAGTGTGAAGCACACACTGCAGCACCTGCCAGTGGGAATCACACACTGCAGTGGTAATCACACACTGCAGCACCTACCAGCGGAAATCACACACTGTAGCGCCAGTCATTGGGAATCACACACTACAGCAGCAGTCAGTGGGAATGACACACTGCAGTGGTAATCACACACTGCAGCACCTACCAGCGGAAATCACACACTGTAGCGCCAGTCATTGGGAATCACACACTACAGCAGCAGTCAGTGGGAATGACACACTGCAGCAGGAAATCAAACACTGCAACACCTGCCAGAGGGAATCACACACTGCAGCGGAAATCAAACACTGCAGCGCCTACCAGCGGGAATCACACGCTGCAGCACCTGCCAGTGAGAATCTAGCATTGCTGTGGGAATCACACACTGCAGCACCTGAGAGTGGGAATCACAGACTGCAGCACCTTCCAGTGGGAATCACACACTGCAGTGCTAATCACACACTGCAGCACCTGCCAGTGGGACTCACAGACTGCAGTGGGTATCAGACAACGCAGCACCTGCCTGTGGGAATCTCACACTACAGCGGGTATTCACACACTGCAGCGCCTACCAGCGGGAATCACACACTGCAGCACCTGCCAGTGGAAACACAGACTGCAGCACCTTCCAGTGGGAATCTCACACTGCAGCGGGAATCACACACGGCAGCACCTGCCAGAGGGAATCACAGACTGCAGCGCCAACCAGTGGGAATCACAAACTGCAGCGGTAATCACACTCTGCAGCACCCAACAGTGAGAATCACACACAGCAGCGCTAATCACACACTGCAGCACCTGCCAGTGGGAATCACACACTGCAGTGGATATCAGACAACGCAGCACCTGCCAGTGGGAATCTCACACTACAGCATGTATTCACACACTGCAGCGCCTACCAGCGGGAATCACACATTGCAGCACCTTCCAGTGGGAATCTCACACTGCAGTGGGAATCACACATGGCAACACCTGCCAGAGGGAATTACAGACTGTAGCGCCAACCAGTGGGAATCACAAACTGCAGCGGTAATCACACTCTGCAGCACCCAACAGTGGGAACCACACACTGCAGTGGTAATCACACACTGCAGCACCTGCCAGTGGGAATCACACACGGCAGCACCTGCAGTAGGAATCAAGCATGGCTGCACCTACCTTTGGAAATCACACACTGTGGCACCTGCCAGTGGGAATCACACACTGAAGGGCTAATCACACACTGCAGCACCTGCCAGCGGGAATCACACAATGCAGCGGGTATCAGACACCGCAGCACCTGCCAATGGGAATCTCACACTGCAGCGGGAATCACACACTGCAATGCCTACCAGCGGGAATCACACACTGTAGCGTCAGTCAGCGGGAATCACACACAACAGCGGCAATCAAACACTAAAACGCCTGCCAGTGGGAATCACACACGGCAGCGGTTATCAGACACTGCAGCACCTGCCAGTGAGAATCACACACTGCACCAGGAATCACACACTGCAGCATCTACTAGCAGCAATCACACACTGCAGCACCTTCCAGTGGGAATCTCGTACTGCAGTGGGAATCACACACCGCAGCACCTGCCAGTGGGAATCACGCACTGCAGCGCCTACAAGTGGGAATCACAAACTGCAGCGATAATCACACACTGCAGCACCTGCCAGTGGGAATCCCACACTGCAGTGGTAATCACACACTGCAGCACCTGCCAGTGGGAATCGTGCATGGCTGCACCTACCAGTGGAAATCACATACTGCAGCACCATCCAGCGGGCATCACACACTGCAGGGCTAATCACACAGTGCAGCACCTACCAGCGGGAATCACTCAATGCAGCGCGTATCAGACACCGCAGCACCTGCCAGTGGGAATCTCACACTGCAGTGGGAATCACACACTGCAATGCCTACCAGCAGGAATGACACACTGCAGCACCTGCCAGTGAGAATCTACCACTGCAGTGGGAATTACACACTGCAGCGCCTGCCAGTGGGAATCACAGACTGCTGCACCTTCCAGTGGGAATCTCACACTGCAGCGGAAATCACACACCGCAGCACCTGCCAGAGACAATCACGCACTGCAGCGCCAACCAGTGAGAATCACAAACTGCAGCGGTAATCACACACTGCAGCACCCGACAGTGGGAATCACAGACTGCAGTGGTAATCACACACTGCAGCATCTGCCAGTGGGTATCACACACGGCAGCGGAAATCACACATGGCAGCACCTGCCAGTGGGAATCACACAATGCAGCGCTAATCACATAATGTAGCACCTGCCAGTGGGAATCACACATTACAGCAACTGTCAGCGGGAATCAAACACTGCTGCGCCTGCCAGTGGGAATCACACACTGCAGCACCTGCCAGCCGGAATGACACATTGCAGCGGGAATCACACACTGCAGCACCTACCAGTGGGGATCACATACTTCAGCAGCTGCCAGCGGGAATCGAACATTGCAGCAGGAATCAAACACTGCAGCACCTACCAGTGCGAAACACACACTGCAGCAGCTGCCAGCGGGAATCAAACAATGCAGCAGGAATAAAACACTGCAGCACCTGCCAGTGGGAATGACACACTGCAGTGGTAATCACACACTTCAGCACCTGCCAGTGGGAATGACACACTGCAGTGCTAATCACACACTTCAGACCCTGCCAGTGTGAATCTACCACTGCAGTGGGAATTACACACTGCAGCGCCTGCCAGTGGGAATCACAGACTGCTGCACCTTCCAGTGGGAATCTCACACGGCAGCAGAAATCACACACCACAGCACCTGCCAGAGACAATCACGCACTGCAGCGCCAACCAGTGGGAATCACAAACTGCAGCGGTAATCACACACTGCAGCACCCAACAGTGGGAATCACAGACTGCAGTGGTAATCACACACTGCAGCATCTGCCAGTGGGTATCACACACGGCAGCGGAAATCACACATGGCAGCCCCTGCCAGTGGGAAACACACACTGCAACGCTAATCACATAATGTAGCACCTGCCAGTGGGAATCACACATTACAGCAACTGTCAGCGGGAATCAAACACTGCCGCGCCTGCCAGTGGGAATCACACACTGCAGCACCTGCCAGCCGGAATGACACATTGCAGCGGGAATCACACACTGCAGCACCTACCAGTGGGGATCACATACTTCAGCAGCTGCCAGCGGGAATCGAACATTGCAGCAGGAATCAAACACTGCAGCACCTACCAGTGCGAATCACACACTGCAGCAGCTGCCAGCGGGAATCAAACAATGAAGCAGGAATAAAACACTGCAGCACCTGCCAGTGGGAATGACACACTGCAGTGGTAATCACACACTTCAGCACCTGCCAGTGGGAATCACACACTGCAGTGGTAATCACACACTTCAGCCCCTGCCAGTGGGAATATCACACTGCAGTGTTAATCAGACATTGCAGCACCTGCAGTGGGAATCACGCATGGCTGCACATACCAGTGGAAATCAAACACTGCAGCACCTACCAGTGGGAATCACACACTGAAGGGCTAATCACACACTGCAGCACCTGCCAGCGGGAATCACACAATGCAGCGGGTATCAGACACCGCAGCACCTGCCAATGGGAATCTCACACTGCAGCGGGAATCACACACTGCAATGCCTACCAGCGGGAATCACACACTGTAGCGCCAGTCAGCGGGAATCACACACTACAGCGGCAATCAAACACTACAACGCCTGCCAGTGGGAATCACACACGGCAGCGGTTATCAGGCACTGCAGCACCTGCCAGTGAGAATCACACAGTGCACCGGGAATCACACACTGCAGCACCTAGCAGCAGCAATCACACGCTGCAGCACCTTCCAGTGGGAATCTCACACTGCAGCGGGAATCACACACCGCAGCACCTGCCAGTGGGAATCACGCACTGCAGCGCCTACAGGTGGGAATCACAAACTGCAGTGATAATCACACACTGCAGCACCTGCCAGTGGGAATCACACACTGCAGTGGTAATCACACACTGCAACGCCTGCCAGTGGGAATCGCGCATGGCTGCTCCTACAAGTGGATATCACACACTGCAGCACCATCCAGCGGGCATCACACACTGCAGGGCTAATCACACAGTGCAGCACCTACCAGCGGGAATCACTCAATGCAGCTCGTATCAGACACCGCAGCACCTGCCAGTGGGAATCTCACACTGCATTGGGAATCACACACTGCAATGCCTACCAGCGGGAATGACACACTGCAGCACCTGCCAGTGAGAATCTACCACTGCAGTGGGAATTACACACTGCAGCGCCTGCCAGTGGGAATCACAGACTGCTGCACCTTCCAGTGGGAATCTCACACCGCAGCGGAAATCGCACACCGCAGCAACTGCCAGAGACAATCACGCACTGCAGCGCCAACCAGTGGGAATCACAAACTGCAGCGGTAATCACACACTGCAGCACCCGACAGTGGGAATCACAGACTGCAGTGGTAATCACACACTGCAGCATCTGCCAGTGGGTATCACACATGGCAGCGGAAATCACACGTGGCAGCACCTGCCAGTGGGAATCACACACTGCAGCGCTAACCACATAATGCAGCACCTGCCAGTGGGAATCTCACACTGTAGCGGGAATCAACAATTCAGCACCTACCAGCGGGAATCACACACTGCAGCACCTGCCAGAGAGAATCCAACACTGCAGCGGGAATCACAGACTGCAGCACCTGCCAGTGGGAATCACAGACTGCAGCACCTTCCAGTGGGAATCTCACACTGCAGCGGGTATGAGACACCGCAGCACCTGCCAGTGGGAATCACACACTGCAGCAGGAATCACACACTGCACTGCCTACCAGCGGGAATCACACACTGCAGCATCTGCTAGTGAGAATCTAACACTGTAATGGAAATCACACACTGCAGCACCTGCCAGTGGGAATCACAGACTGCAGCCTCTTCCAGTGGGAATCTCACAATGCAACGGGAATCAGTCACCGCAGCACCTGCCAGAGGGAATCACACACTGCATCGCCAACCAGTGGGAATCACAAACGGTAGCGGTAATCACATACTGCAGTGCCAACCAGTGGGAATCACAAACTGCAGCGGTAATCACACACTGCAGCACCTGCCATTGGGAATCACACACAGCAGCGGTAATCACACACTGCAGCACCTGCAGTGGGAATCAAGCAAGGCTGCACCTACCAGTGGAAATCACACACTGCAGCAACTTCCAGCGGGAATCACACACTTCAGTGCCTGCCAACAGGAATCACACACTGCAGCACCTGCCAGTTGGAATCACAGACTGCAGCACCTGCTACTGGGAAGCACACTGTGCAGTGCCTGACAGAGTGAATCACACAGTGCAGCACCTGCCAGTGGAAAACACACAACTGCAGCACCTGCCAGTGGGAATCACACACTACAGCACCTGTCAGCGGGAATCAAACACTGCTGCGCCTGCCAGTGGGAATCACACAATGCAGCACCTGCCAGCCGGAATGACACATTGCTGTGGGAATCACACACTGCAGCCCCTACCAATGGGAATCACATACTTCAGCAGCTGCAATTGGGAATCGAACATTGCAGCAGGAATCAAACACTGCAGCACCTACCATTGGGAATCACACACTGCAGCAGCTGCCAGCGGGAATCAAACAATGCAGCAGGAATAAAACACTGCAGCACCTGCCAGTGGGTATCACACACTGCAGCGGGAATCACACACTTCAGCACCGGCCAGTGGGAAGCACAGACTGCAGTGCCAGCCAGCGGGAATCACACACTGCAGCACCTGCAATTGGGAATATCACACGGTAGCACCTACCAGTTGAAATCACACATGCAGTGCCTGCCAGTCGGAATCACACACTACAGCACCTGTCAGCGGAAATCACGCACTGCATCGCCTGATGGTGGGAATCACACACTGCAGTGCCTGCCAGTGGGAATCACACAACTGCAGTGCCTGCCAGTGGGAATCACACACTGCAACACCTACCAGCTGGAATGACACATTGCAGCGGGAATCACACACTGCAGCACCTGCGAGTGGGAATCACACACTGCAGTGCCAGCCAATGGGAATCACAGACTGCCGTGCCTGAACCTGGGAATCACACATTACAGCACCTGCCAGTGGGAATCACACACTGCAACACCTACCAGCTGGAATCATACATTGCAGCGGGAATCACACACCGCAGCACCTGCCAGTGGAATTCATACACTGCAGCGGGAATCAAACACTGCAGTGCCGACCACTGGAAATTACACACTGCAGCACCAGTGGGAATCACACACTGCAGTGCCTGCCCGTGGGAAGCACACACTGCAGCACCTACCAGTGGGAATCACACACTGCAGCAGCTGCCAGCCGGAATCAAACACTGCAGCGGGAATCAAACACTGCAGCACATGCCAGTGGGAATCACACACTGCAGCAGGAATCACACACTGCATCAGCTGCCAGTGGGAATCACAAAACTGCAGCGCCTGCCAGTTGGAATCACACACTGCAGCGCCAGCCAGCGGGAATCACACATGCAGCATCTACCAGTGGGAATCACACACTGCAGCAGCTGGCAGTGGGAATCACACACTGCAGCGCATGCCAGTGGGAATCACATACTGCAGTGCCTGCCACTGGGAATCACACACTGCATTGCCAGCCTGCGGGAAACAAATACTGCAGCCCCTGCCAGTGGGAATCACACACTGCAGCGCAGGACTGCGGGCATCACATACTGCAGCATCTACCAGTGGGAATCAAACACTGCAACGCCAGCCAGCAGGAATCACACACTGCAGCACCAGTCAGCGGGAATCACACAATGCAGCGCATGCCAGCAGGAATCACACAATGCAACACCTGCCAGCGGAAATCACACACTGCAGTGGGAATCACACACTGC
Source organism: Carcharodon carcharias (assembly GCF_017639515.1). Lineage (NCBI taxonomy): Eukaryota > Metazoa > Chordata > Chondrichthyes > Lamniformes > Lamnidae > Carcharodon > Carcharodon carcharias. The sequence continues at coordinate 145,747,819 of NC_054480.1, forward strand.
AGCACCGAACAGTGGGAATGTTACACTGCAGCAGCGGCCAGCGGGTAATCAAACACTGCAGCAACTGCCAGCAGGAATCACACACTGCAGTGGGAATCAAAAACTGCCACACCTACCAGTGTGAAGCACACACTGCAGCACCTGCCAGTGGGAATCACACACTGCAGTGGTAATCACACACTGCAGCACCTACCAGCGGAAATCACACACTGTAGCGCCAGTCATTGGGAATCACACACTACAGCAGCAGTCAGTGGGAATGACACACTGCAGTGGTAATCACACACTGCAGCACCTACCAGCGGAAATCACACACTGTAGCGCCAGTCATTGGGAATCACACACTACAGCAGCAGTCAGTGGGAATGACACACTGCAGCGGGAAATCAAACACTGCAACACCTGCCAGAGGGAATCACACACTGCAGCGGAAATCAAACACTGCAGCGCCTACCAGCGGGAATCACACACTGCAGCACCTGCCAGTGAGAATCTAGCATTGCTGTGGGAATCACACACTGCAGCACCTGAGAGTGGGAATCACAGACTGCAGCACCTTCCAGTGGGAATCACACACTGCAGCGCTAATCACACACTGCAGCACCTGCCAGTGGGAATCACAGACTGCAGTGGGTATCAGACAACGCAGCACCTGCCTGTGGGAATCTCACACTACAGCGGGTATTCACACACTGCAGCGCCTACCAGCGGGAATCACACACTGCAGCACCTGCCAGTGGAAACACAGACTGCAGCACCTTCCAGTGGGAATCTCACACTGCAGCGGGAATCACACACGGCAGCACCTGCCAGAGGGAATCACAGACTGCAGCGCCAACCAGTGGGAATCACAAACTGCAGCGGTAATCACACTCTGCAGCACCCAACAGTGGGAATCACACACAGCAGCGCTAATCACACACTGCAGCACCTGCCAGTGGGAATCACACACTGCAGTGGGTATCAGACAACGCAGCACCTGCCAGTGGGAATCTCACACTACAGCATGTATTCACACACTGCAGCGCCTACCAGCGGGAATCACACATTGCAGCACCTTCCAGTGGGAATCTCACACTGCAGTGGGAATCACACACGGCAGCACCTGCCAGAGGGAATTACAGACTGTAGCGCCAACCAGTGGGAATCACAAACTGCAGCGGTAATCACACTCTGCAGCACCCAACAGTGGGAATCACACACTGCAGTGGTAATCACACACTGCAGCACCTGCCAGTGGGAATCACACACGGCAGCACCTGCAGTAGGAATCAAGCATGGTTGCACCTACCTTTGGAAATCACACACTGTGGCACCTGCCAGTGGGAATCACACACTGAAGGGCTAATCACACACTGCAGCACCTGCCAGCGGGAATCACACAATGCAGCGGGTATCAGACACCGCAGCACCTGCCAATGGGAATCTCACACTGCAGCGGGAATCACACACTGCAATGCCTACCAGCGGGAATCACACACTGTAGCGTCAGTCAGCGGGAATCACACACAACAGCGGCAATCAAACACTAAAACGCCTGCCAGTGGGAATCACACACGGCAGCGGTTATCAGACACTGCAGCACCTGCCAGTGAGAATCACACACTGCACCAGGAATCACACACTGCAGCACCTACCAGCAGCAATCACACACTGCAGCACCTTCCAGTGGGAATCTCGTACTGCAGTGGGAATCACACACCGCAGCACCTGCCAGTGGGAATCACGCACTGCAGCGCCTACAAGTGGGAATCACAAACTGCAGCGATAATCACACACTGCAGCACCTGCCAGTGGGAATCCCACACTGCAGTGGTAATCACACACTGCAGCACCTGCCAGTGGGAATCGTGCATGGCTGCACCTACCAGTGGAAATCACATACTGCAGCACCATCCAGCGGGCATCACACACTGCAGGGCTAATCACACAGTGCAGCACCTACCAGCGGGAATCACTCAATGCAGCGCGTATCAGACACCGCAGCACCTGCCAGTGGGAATCTCACACTGCAGTGGGAATCACACACTGCAATGCCTACCAGCAGGAATGACACACTGCAGCACCTGCCAGTGAGAATCTACCACTGCAGTGGGAATTACACACTGCAGCGCCTGCCAGTGGGAATCACAGACTGCTGCACCTTCCAGTGGGAATCTCACACTGCAGCGGAAATCACACACCGCAGCACCTGCCAGAGACAATCACGCACTGCAGCGCCAACCAGTGAGAATCACAAACTGCAGCGGTAATCACACACTGCAGCACCCGACAGTGGGAATCACAGACTGCAGTGGTAATCACACACTGCAGCATCTGCCAGTGGGTATCACACATGGCAGCGGAAATCACACATGGCAGCACCTGCCAGTGGGAATCACACAATGCAGCGCTAATCACATAATGTAGCACCTGCCAGTGGGAATCACACATTACAGCAACTGTCAGCGGGAATCAAACACTGCTGCGCCTGCCAGTGGGAATCACACACTGCAGCACCTGCCAGCCGGAATGACACATTGCAGCGGGAATCACACACTGCAGCACCTACCAGTGGGGATCACATACTTCAGCAGCTGCCAGCGGGAATCGAACATTGCAGCAGGAATCAAACACTGCAGCACCTACCAGTGCGAAACACACACTGCAGCAGCTGCCAGCGGGAATCAAACAATGCAGCAGGAATAAAACACTGCAGCACCTGCCAGTGGGAATGACACACTGCAGTGGTAATCACACACTTCAGCGCCTGCCAGTGGGAATGACACACTGCAGTGCTAATCACACACTTCAGACCCTGCCAGTGTGAATCTACCACTGCAGTGGGAATTACACACTGCAGCGCCTGCCAGTGGGAATCACAGACTGCTGCACCTTCCAGTGGGAATCTCACACTGCAGCGGAAATCACACACCGCAGCACCTGCCAGAGACAATCACGCACTGCAGCGCCAACCAGTGAGAATCACAAACTGCAGCGGTAATCACACACTGCAGCACCCAACAGTGGGAATCACAGACTGCAGTGGTAATCACACACTGCAGCGCATGCCAGTGGGAATCACATACTGCAGTGCCTGCCACTGGGAATCACACACTGCATTGCCAGCCTGCGGGAAACAAATACTGCAGCCCCTGCCAGTGGGAATCACACACTGCAGCGCAGGACTGCGGGCATCACATACTGCAGCATCTACCAGTGGGAATCAAACACTGCAACGCCAGCCAGCAGGAATCACACACTGCAGCACCAGTCAGCGGGAATCACACAATGCAGCGCATGCCAGCAGGAATCACACAATGCAACACCTGCCAGCGGAAATCACACACTGCAGTGGGAATCACACACTGCAGCACCGAACAGTGGGAATGTTACACTGCAGCAGCGGCCAGCGGGTAATCAAACACTGCAGCAACTGCCAGCAGGAATCACACACTGCAGTGGGAATCAAAAACTGCCACACCTACCAGTGTGAAGCACACACTGCAGCACCTGCCAGTGGGAATCACACACTGCAGTGGTAATCACACACTGCAGCACCTACCAGCGGAAATCACACACTGTAGCGCCAGTCATTGGGAATCACACACTACAGCAGCAGTCAGTGGGAATGACACACTGCAGTGGTAATCACACACTGCAGCACCTACCAGCGGAAATCACACACTGTAGCGCCAGTCATTGGGAATCACACACTACAGCAGCAGTCAGTGGGAATGACACACTGCAGCGGGAAATCAAACACTGCAACACCTGCCAGAGGGAATCACACACTGCAGCGGAAATCAAACACTGCAGCGCCTACCAGCGGGAATCACACACTGCAGCACCTGCCAGTGAGAATCTAGCATTGCTGTGGGAATCACACACTGCAGCACCTGAGAGTGGGAATCACAGACTGCAGCACCTTCCAGTGGGAATCACACACTGCAGCGCTAATCACACACTGCAGCACCTGCCAGTGGGAATCACAGACTGCAGTGGGTATCAGACAACGCAGCACCTGCCTGTGGGAATCTCACACTACAGCGGGTATTCACACACTGCAGCGCCTACCAGCGGGAATCACACACTGCAGCACCTGCCAGTGGAAACACAGACTGCAGCACCTTCCAGTGGGAATCTCACACTGCAGCGGGAATCACACACGGCAGCACCTGCCAGAGGGAATCACAGACTGCAGCGCCAACCAGTGGGAATCACAAACTGCAGCGGTAATCACACTCTGCAGCACCCAACAGTGGGAATCACACACAGCAGCGCTAATCACACACTGCAGCACCTGCCAGTGGGAATCACACACTGCAGTGGGTATCAGACAACGCAGCACCTGCCAGTGGGAATCTCACACTACAGCATGTATTCACACACTGCAGCGCCTACCAGCGGGAATCACACATTGCAGCACCTTCCAGTGGGAATCTCACACTGCAGTGGGAATCACACACGGCAGCACCTGCCAGAGGGAATTACAGACTGTAGCGCCAACCAGTGGGAATCACAAACTGCAGCGGTAATCACACTCTGCAGCACCCAACAGTGGGAATCACACACTGCAGTGGTAATCACACACTGCAGCACCTGCCAGTGGGAATCACACACGGCAGCACCTGCAGTAGGAATCAAGCATGGCTGCACCTACCTTTGGAAATCACACACTGTGGCACCTGCCAGTGGGAATCACACACTGAAGGGCTAATCACACACTGCAGCACCTGCCAGCGGGAATCACACAATGCAGCGGGTATCAGACACCGCAGCACCTGCCAATGGGAATCTCACACTGCAGCGGGAATCACACACTGCAATGCCTACCAGCGGGAATCACACACTGTAGCGTCAGTCAGCGGGAATCACACACAACAGCGGCAATCAAACACTAAAACGCCTGCCAGTGGGAATCACACACGGCAGCGGTTATCAGACACTGCAGCACCTGCCAGTGAGAATCACACACTGCACCAGGAATCACACACTGCAGCACCTACTAGCAGCAATCACACACTGCAGCACCTTCCAGTGGGAATCTCGTACTGCAGTGGGAATCACACACCGCAGCACCTGCCAGTGGGAATCACGCACTGCAGCGCCTACAAGTGGGAATCACAAACTGCAGCGATAATCACACACTGCAGCACCTGCCAGTGGGAATCCCACACTGCAGTGGTAATCACACACTGCAGCACCTGCCAGTGGGAATCGTGCATGGCTGCACCTACCAGTGGAAATCACATACTGCAGCACCATCCAGCGGGCATCACACACTGCAGGGCTAATCACACAGTGCAGCACCTACCAGCGGGAATCACTCAATGCAGCGCGTATCAGACACCGCAGCACCTGCCAGTGGGAATCTCACACTGCAGTGGGAATCACACACTGCAATGCCTACCAGCAGGAATGACACACTGCAGCACCTGCCAGTGAGAATCTACCACTGCAGTGGGAATTACACACTGCAGCGCCTGCCAGTGGGAATCACAGACTGCTGCACCTTCCAGTGGGAATCTCACACTGCAGCGGAAATCACACACCGCAGCACCTGCCAGAGACAATCACGCACTGCAGCGCCAACCAGTGAGAATCACAAACTGCAGCGGTAATCACACACTGCAGCACCCGACAGTGGGAATCACAGACTGCAGTGGTAATCACACACTGCAGCATCTGCCAGTGGGTATCACACATGGCAGCGGAAATCACACATGGCAGCACCTGCCAGTGGGAATCACACAATGCAGCGCTAATCACATAATGTAGCACCTGCCAGTGGGAATCACACATTACAGCAACTGTCAGCGGGAATCAAACACTGCTGCGCCTGCCAGTGGGAATCACACACTGCAGCACCTGCCAGCCGGAATGACACATTGCAGCGGGAATCACACACTGCAGCACCTACCAGTGGGGATCACATACTTCAGCAGCTGCCAGCGGGAATCGAACATTGCAGCAGGAATCAAACACTGCAGCACCTACCAGTGCGAAACACACACTGCAGCAGCTGCCAGCGGGAATCAAACAATGCAGCAGGAATAAAACACTGCAGCACCTGCCAGTGGGAATGACACACTGCAGTGGTAATCACACACTTCAGCACCTGCCAGTGGGAATGACACACTGCAGTGCTAATCACACACTTCAGACCCTGCCAGTGTGAATCTACCACTGCAGTGGGAATTACACACTGCAGCGCCTGCCAGTGGGAATCACAGACTGCTGCACCTTCCAGTGGGAATCTCACACTGCAGCGGAAATCACACACCGCAGCACCTGCCAGAGACAATCACGCACTGCAGCGCCAACCAGTGAGAATCACAAACTGCAGCGGTAATCACACACTGCAGCACCCAACAGTGGGAATCACAGACTGCAGTGGTAATCACACACTGCAGCATCTGCCAGTGGGTGTCACACACAGCAGCGGAAATCACACATGGCAGCACCTGCCAGTGGGAATCACACACTGCAGCGCTAATCACATTATGTAGCATGTGCCAGTGGGAATCACACATTACCGCCACTGTCAGCGGGAATCAAACACTGCCGCGCCTGCCAGTGGGAATCACACACTGCAGCACCTGCCAGCCGGAATGACACATTGCAGCGGGAATCACACACTGCAGCACCTACCAGTGGGGATCACATACTTCAGCAGCTGCCAGCGGGAATCGAACATTGCAGCAGGAATTAAACACTGCAGCACCTACACGTGCGAATCACACACTGCAGCAGCTGCCAGCGGGAATCAAACAATGCAGCAGGAATAAAACACTGCAGCACCTGCCTGTGGGAATGACACACTGCAGTGGTAATCACACACTTCAGTCCCTGCCAGTGTGAATCTACCACTGCAGTGGGAATTACACACTGCAGCGCCTGCCAGTGGGAATCACAGACTGCTGCACCTTCCAGTGGGAATCTCACACGGCAGCAGCAATCACACACCGCAGCACCTGCCAGAGACAATCACGCACTGCAGCGCCAACCAGTGGGAATCACAAACTGCAGCGGTAATCACACACTGCAGCACCCGACAGTGGGAATCACAGACTGCAGTGGTAATCACACACTGCAGCATCTGCCAGTGGGTATCACACACGGCAGCGGAAATCACACATGGCAGCACCTGCCAGTGGGAGTCACACACTGCAGCGCTAATCACATAATGTAGCACCTGCCAGTGGGAATCACACATTACAGCAACTGTCAGCGGGAATCAAACACTGCCGCGCCTGCCAGTGGGAATCACACACTGCAGCACCTGCCAGCCGGAATGACACATTGCAGCGGGAATCACACACAGCAGCACCTACCAGTGGGGATCACATACTTCAGCAGCTGCCAGCTGGAATCGAACATTGCAGCAGGAATCAAACACTGCAGCACCTACCAGTGCGAATCACACACTGCAGCAGATGCCAGCGGGAATCAAACAATGCAGCAGGAATAAAACACTGCAGCACCTGCCAGTGGGAATGACACACTGCAGTGGTAATCACACACTTCAGCACCTGCCAGTGGGAATCACACACTGCAGTGGTAATCACACACTTCAGCCCCTGCCAGTGGGAATATCACACTGCAGTGTTAATCAGACATTGCAGCACCTGCAGTGGGAATCACGCATGGCTGCACCTACCAGTGGAAATCAAACACTGCAGCACCTACCAGTGGGAATCACACACTGCAGCACCTGCCAGCGGGAATCACACAATGCAGCGGGTATCAGACACCGCAGCACCTGCCAATGGGAATCTCACACTGCAGCGGGAATCACACACTGCAATGCCTACCAGCGGGAATCACACACTGTAGCGCCAGTCAGCGGGAATCACACACTACAGCGGCAATCAAACACTACAACGCCTGCCAGTGGGAATCACACACGGCAGCGGTTATCAGACTCTGCAGCACCTGCCAGTGAGAATCACACACTGCACCGGGAATCACACACTGCAGCACCTAGCAGCAGCAATCACACGCTGCAGCACCTTCCAGTGGGAATCTCACACTGCAGTGGGAATCACACACCGCAGCACCTGCCAGTGGGAATCACGCACTGCAGCACCTACAGGTGGGAATCACAAACTGCAGCGATAATCACACACCGCAGCACCTGCCAGTGGGAATCTCACACTGCAGTGGGAATCACACACTGCAATGCCTACCAGCGGGAATGACACACTGCAGCACCTGCCAGTGAGAATCTGCCACTGCAGTGGGAATTACACACTGCAGCGCCTTCCAGTGGGAATCACAGACTGCTGCACCTTCCATTGGGAATCTCACACTGCAGCGGAAATCACACACCGCAGCACCTGCCAGAGACAATCACGCACTGCAGCGCCAACCAGTGGGAATCACAAACTGCAGCGGTAATCACACACTGCAGCACCCAACAGTGGGAATCACAGACTGCAGTGGTAATCACACACTGCAGCATCTGCCAGTGGGTATCACACACGGCAGCAGAAATCACACATGGCAGCACCTGCCAGTGGGAATCACACACTGCAGCGCTAACCACATAATGCAGCACCTGCCAGTGGGAATCTCACACTGCAGCGGGAATCACACAATTCAGCACCTACCAGCGGGAATCACACACTGCAGCACCTGCCAGTGAGAATCCAACACTGCAGCGGGAATCACAGACTGCAGCACCTGCCAGTGGGAATCACAGACTGCAGCACCTTCCAGTGGGAATCTCACACTGCAGCGGGTATGAGACACCGCAGCACCTGTCAGTGGGAATCACACACTGCAGCGGGAATCACACACTGCAATGCCTACCAGCGGGAATCACACACTGCAGCACCTGCCAGTGAGAATCTAACACTGTAACGGGAATCACACACTGCAGCACCTGCCAGTGGGAATCACAGACTGCAGCCTCTTCCAGTGGGAATCTCACAATGCAACGGGAATCAGTCACCGCAGCACCTGCCAGAGGGAATCACACACTGCATCGCCAACCAGTGGGAATCACAAACGGCAGCGGTAATCACATACTGCAGTGCCAACCAGTGGGAATCACAAACTGCAGCGGTAATCACACACTGCAGCACCTGCCATTGGGAATCACACACAGCAGCGGTAATCACACATGGCAGCACCTGCAGTGGGAATCAAGCAAGGCTGCACCTACCAGTGGAAATCACACACTGCAGCAACTTCCAGCGGGAATCACACACTTCAGTGCCTGCCAACAGGAATCACACACTGCAGCACCTGCCAGTTGGAATCACAGACTGCAGCACCTGCTACTGGGAAGCACACTGTGCAGTGCCTGACAGAGTGAATCACACAGTGCAGCACCTGCCAGTGGAAATCACACAACTGCAGCACCTGCCAGTGGGAATCACACACTACAGCACCTGTCAGCGGGAATCAAACACTGCTGCGCCTGCCAGTGGGAATCACACAATGCAGCACCTGCCAGCCGGAATGACACATTGCTGTGGGAATCACACACTGCAGCCCATACCAATGGGAATCACATACTTCAGCAGCTGCCAGCGGGAATCGAACATTGCAGCAGGAATCAAACACTGCAGCACCTACCAATGGGAATCACACACTGCAGCAGCTGCCAGCGGGAATCAAACAATGCAGCAGGAATAAAACACTGCAGCACCTGCCAGTGGGTATCACACACTGCAGCGGGAATCACACACTTCAGCACCGGCCAGTGGGAAGCACAGACTGCAGTGCCAGCCAGCGGGAATCACACACTGCAGCACCTGCAATTGGGAATATCACACGGTAGCACCTACCAGTTGAAATCACACATGCAGTGCCTGCCAGTCAGAATCACACACTACAGCACCTGTCAGCGGAAATCACGCACTGCATCGCCTGATGGTGGGAATCACACACTGCAGTGCCTGCCAGTGGGAATCACACAACTGCAGTGCCTGCCAGTGGGAATCACACACTGCAACACCTACCAGCTTGAATCACACATTGCAGCGGGAATCACACACTGGAGCACCTGCGAGTGGGAATCACACACTGCAGTGCCAGCCACTGGGAATCACACACTGCAGTGCCTGAACCTGGGAATCACACATTACAGCACCTGCCAGTGGGAATCACACACTGCAACACCTACCAGCTGGAATCATACACTGCAGCGGGAATCAAACACTGCAGTGCCTACCAGTGGAAATTACACACTGCAGCACCAGTGGGAATCACACACTGCAGTGCCTGCCCGTGGGAATCACACACTGCAGCAGCTGCCAGCCGGAATCCAACACTGCAGTGGGAATCAAACACTGCAGCACATGCCAGTGGGAATCACACACTGCAGCAGGAATCACACACTGCATCAGCTGCCAGTGGGAATCACAAAACTACAGCGCCTGCCAGTTGGAATCACACACTGCAGCGCCAGCCAGCGGGAATCACACATGCAGCATCTACCAGTGGGAATCACACACTGCAGCAGCTGGCAGTGGGAATCACACACTGCAGCGCATGCCAGTGGGAATCACATACTGCAGTGCCTGCCACTGGGAATCACACACTGCATTGCCAGCCTGCGGGAAACAAATACTGCAGCCCCTGCCAGTGGGAATCACACACTGCAGTGCAGGACTGCGGGCATCACATACTGCAGCGTCTACCAGTGGGAATCAAACACTGCAACGCCAGCCAGCAGGAATCACACACTGCAGCACCAGTCAGCGGGAATCACACAATGCAGCGCATGCCAGCAGGAATCACACATTGCATCGGGAATCACACACTGCAGCACCTGCCAGTGGGAATCATACACTGCAGCGGGAATCAAACACTGCAGTGCCTACCAGTGGAAAGTACACACTGAAGCACCAGTGGAAATCAGACGCTGCAGTGCCTGTCCGTGGAAATCACACACTGCAGTGGGAATCACACACTGCATCGGCTGCTAGTGGGAATCACAAAACTGCCGCGCCAACCTGCGGGAATCACATACTGCTGCGGCTGCCAGTGGGAATCAAACACTGCATCACCAGCCAGCAGGAATCACACTCTGCAGCGGGAATCACACACTACAGCACCAGTCAGTGGGAATCACACACTACAGCACCTGCTAGCTGGAATCTCACACTGCAGCAGGATTCAAACACTGCAATGCCTGCCAGATGGAATCACACACTGCAGCACCTGCCAGTGGGAATCACACACTGCAGCGGGATTCAACCACTGCAACGCCTGCCAGATGGAATCACACACTGCAGCACCTGCCAGTGGGAATCCCACACTGCAGTGCCAGCCAAAGGGAATCACACATAGCAGTGCTTGCCCCTGGGAATCACACACTGCAGCTCCTGCCAGTGGGACTGATACACTGCACGCCAGCGGGAATCATACACTGCAGCAGTAATCATACACTGCAGCACCTGCCTGTGGGAATCACACACTGCAGCGCCTACCGGAGGGAATCTTACACTGCAGTGCCTACCAGCAGGAAGCACACACTGCAGCGCATACCAGCAGGAAGCTCACACTGCAGCGGGAATCACACACTGCAGTGGTAATCACACACTGCAGCACCTGCCAGTGGAAATCAAAACACGGCAGTGGTAAACACGCACTGCAACACCTACCAGTGGGAATCACACACTGCAGTGGTAATCACACACTGCAGCACCTGCCATCGAGAATCAAACACTGCAGCAGGAATCAAACACTGCAGCGCCTACCAGCAGGAATCACACACTGTAACGGGAATCACACACTACAGCACCAGTCAGTGGGAATCACACACTACAGCACCTGCCAGCTGGAATCTCACACTGCAGCGGGATTCAAACACTGCAACGCCTGCCAGATGGAATCACACACTGCAGCACCTGCCAGTGGGAATCACACACTGCAGTGCCAGCCAAAGGGAATCACACATGGCAGTGCTTGCCCCTGGGAATCACACACTGCAGCTCCTGCCAGTGGGACTGATACACTGCACGCCAGCAGGAATCATACACTGCAGCAGTAATCATACACTGCAGCACCTGCCTGTGGGAATCACACACTGCAGCGCCTACCGGAGGGAATCTTACACTGCAGTGCCTACCAGCAGGAAGCACACACTGCAGCGCATACCAGCAGGAAGCTCACACTGCAGCGGGAATCACACACTGCAGTGGTAATCACACACTGCAGCACCTGCCAGTGGAAATCAAAACACGGCAGTGGTAAACACGCACTGCAACACCTACCAGTGGGAATCACACACTGCAGTGGTAAACACGCACTGCAACACCTACCAGTGGGAATCACACACTGCAGTGGTAATCACACACTGCAGCACCTGCCATCGAGAATCAAACACTGCAGCGGGAATCAAACACTGCAGTGCCTACCAGCAGGAATCACACACTGCAGCGCCTACCAGCAGGAATCACACACTGCAGCAGGATTCACACACTACAGCACCTGCCAGTGGGAATCACAAACTACAGCACCTTCCAGTGGGAATAACACTGCAGCAGCTGCCAGTGGGAATCACAAACTGCAGCACCTGCCAGAGGGAATCACACACTGCAGCATCTGCCAGCGGGAATCACAACTGCAGTGGGAATGACACACTGCAGCGCCTACCAGTGTGAGTGAAATACTGCAGCAGCTGCCAGCGGGTAATCAAACACTGCAGCACCTGCCGGTGGGAATCAGATGCTGCAGTGGGAATCACAAACTGCAGCGCCTACCAGTGGGAATCACACATGCTGCACCTGCCAGTGGGAATTACACACTACAGCAACTGCCAGTGGGAATCACAGACTGCAGCACCAGTGGGAATCACACAATACAGCACGTGTCAGCCGGAATCAAACACAGCAGCGCCTGCCAGTGGGAATCACAAACTGCAGTGCCTCCCAGTGGGAATCACACACTGCAGCACCTGCCAGTGGGAATCATACACTGCAGCGGGAATCAAACACTGCAGCGCCTACCAGTGGAAATTACACACTGCAGGACCAGTGGGATTCACACACTGCAGTGCCTGTCAGTGGGATGCACACACTGCAGCACCTTCCAGTGGGAATCACAATGCAGCAGCTGCAAGCCAGAATCAAACACTGCAGCGGGAATCAAACACTGCAGCACCTACCAGTCAGAATCACACACTGCAGCGGGAATCACACACTGCATCAGCTGCTAGAGGGAATCACAAAACTGTCACGCCAACCTGCGGGAATCACATACTGCTGCGCCTGCAAGTGGGAATCAAACACTGCATCAACAGCCAGCAGGAATCACACTCTGCTGCGGGAATCACACACTACAGCACCAGTCAGCTGAAATCTCACACTGCAGCGGGATTCAAACACTGCAACGCCTGCCAGATGGAATCACACATTGCAGCACCTGCCAGTGGGAATCACACACTGCGGTGCCAGCCAACGGGAATCACACACGGCAGTGCTTGCCCCTGGGAATCACACACTGCAGATCCTGCCAGTGGGAATGATACCCTGCACGCCAGCGGGAATCATACACTGCAGCAGTAATCATACACCACAGCACCTGCCAGTGGGAATCACACACTGCAGTGCCTACCGGAGGGAATCTTACACTGCAGTGCCTACCAGCAGGAAGCACACACGGCAGAGCGTACCAGCAGGAAGCACACACTGCAGCGGGAATCACACACTGCAGTGGTAATCACACACTGCAGCACCTGCCAGTGGAAATCACACACGGCAGTGGTAAACACACACTGCAGCACATGCCATTGGGAATCACACACTGCAGTGGTAATCACACACTGCAGCACCTGCCATCGAGAATCACACACTGCAGCGGGAATCAAACACTGCAGCGCCTACGAGCAGAAATCACACACTGCAGCGCCAACAAGCAGGAATCACAAACTGCAGCAGTAATCACACACTGCAGCACCTGCCAGTGGGAATCACACAAAACAGCACCTGGCGGTCAGAGTCACATAATGCAGCGCCTACCAGTGGGAATCACACACTGCAGCACCTGCCAGTGGGAATCTCACACTGCAGTGGGAATCACACAGTGCAGCGCCTACCAGGGGGAATCAAACACTGCAGCACCTGCCAGGGGGCATCACGCACTGCAACGCATGCCAGTGAGAATCACACAATGCAGCGCATGCCAGCAGTAATCATATTATGCAGCACCTGCCAGCAGAAATCACACACTGCAGTGGGAATCACACATTGCAGCACCTACCAGTGGGATTGACACACTGCAGCAGCTGCCAGCGGTTAATAAAACACTGCAGCACTTGCCAGCAGGAATCACACGTTGCAGTGGGATTCACAAACTGCAGCGCCTACAAGTGGGAAGCACACACTGCAGCACCTGCCAGTGGGAATCACACACTGCAGTAGTAATCACACACTGCAGCGCCTACCAGGGTGAATGACACACTGCAGCACCTGCCAGCGGGAATCACATGCTGCAGTGGGAATCACAAACTGCAGCGCCTACCTGTGGGAATCACACATGCTGCACCTACCAGTGGGAATCTCACACTACAGCACCTGCCAGTGGGAATCACAGACTGCAGCACCAGTGAGAATCAGACACTACAGCAGCTCTCAGCCGGAATCAAACACTGCAGCACCTGCCAGTGGGAATCACAAACTGCAGTGCCTGCCAGTGGGAGTCACACACTGCAGTGCTTGCCAGTGGGAAACAACCATTGCAACGCCTGCCAGCCGGAATCACAAATTGAATCGGGAATCACCCTCTGCAGCACCTGCCAGTGGGAATCATACACTGCAGCAGGAATCAAACACTGCAGCGCCTACCAGTGGAAACTACACACTGAAGCGCCAGTGGGAATCACACACTGCAGTGCCTGTCCGTGGGAAGCACACACTGCAGTACCTACCAGTGGGAATCACACTGCAGCTGTTGCCAGCCGGAATCAAACACTGCTTCGGGAATCAAACACTGCAGCACCTGCCAGTGGGAATCACACACTGCAGCAGGAATCACACACTGAATCAGCTGCTATTGGCAATCACAAAACTGCAGCGCCAGCCTGCGGGAATCACACACTGCAGCGGGAATCACACACTGCAGCACCAGTCAGTGGGAATCACACACTGCAGCACCTGCCAGCGGAAATCTCACATTGCGGCGGGATTCAAACACTGCAACGCCTGCCAGATGGAATCACACACTGCAGCACCTGCCAGTGGGAATCATACACTACAGTGCCAGCCAATGGGAATAACACACAGCAGTGCTTGCCCCTGGAAATCACACAATGCAGCGCCTGCCAGTGGGAATGATACACTGCACGCCAGCAGGAATCATACACTGCATCAGTAATCATACACTGCAGCACCTGCCAGTGGGAATCACAAAACTGCCGCGCCAACCTGCGGGAATCACATACTGCTGCGCTTACCAGCAGGAAACACACACTGTAGCGCGTAACAGCAGGAAGTACACACTGCAGTGGGAATCACACACTGCAGTGGTAATCACACACTGCAGCACCTGCCAGTGGAAATCACACATGGCAGTGGTAAACACACACTACAGAGCCAGCCAATGGGAATAACACACGGCAGTGCTTGCCCCTGGGAATCACACAATGCAGCGCCTACCAGTGGGAATGATACACTGCACGCCAGCAGGAATCATACACTGCAGCAGTAATCAGACACTGCATCAGCTGCTGGTGGGAATCACAAAACTGTCGCGCCAACCTGCGGGAATCACATACTGCTGCGCCTGCCAGTGGGAATCTCACACTGCTGTGGGAATCACACACTGCAGCGCCTACCAGCTGGAATCACACACTGCAGCACCTGCCAGGGGGAATCACACACTGCCGTGCTTGCATGTGGGAGTCACGCACTTCAGTGCTTGCCAGTGGGAATCACCCACTGCAGCAGCTGCCAGCCGGAATCACACATTGCAGCGGGAATCACACACTGCAGTGCCTGCCCGAGGGAAGCACACACTGCAGCACATACCACTGGGAATCACACACTGCAGCACCTGCCAGCGGGAATCATACACTGCAGCACCTGCCAGGGGGTATCACACACTGCAGCACATGCCAGGGGGAATCACGCAATGCAGCGCATGCCAGCAGGAACTATATTATGCAGCACCTGCCAGCGGAAATCTCACACTGAAGTGGGAATCACACACTACAGCACCTACCAGTGAGAATGACACGCTGCAGCAGCTGCCAGCCGTTAATCAAACACTGCAGCACTTGCCAGGAGGAATCACATGCTGCAGTGGGAATCACAAACTGCAGTGCCTACCAGTGGGAATCACACATGCTGCACCTGCCAGTGGGAATCTCACACTACAGCACCTGCCAGTGGGAATCACAGACTGCAGAACCAGTGAGAATCACATACTACAGCAGCTGTCAGCCGGAATCAAACACTGCAGCGCCTGCCAGTGGGAATCACAAACTGCAGTGCCTGCCAATGGGAGTCACACACTGCAGTGCTTGCCAGTGGGAAACATCCATTGCAACGCCTGCCAGCTGGAATCACACATTGCATCGGGAATCACACACAGCAGCACCTGCCAGTGCGAAACATACACTGCAGTGGGTATCAAACACTGCAGCGCCTACCAGTGGCAATTAAACACTGAAGCGCCAGTGGGAATCACACTATGCAGCACCTGCCAGCGGGAATCTCACACTGCTGCGGGATTCAAACACTGCAAGGCCTGCCAGATGGAGTCACACACTGCAGCACCTGACAGGGGGAATCACACACTGCAGCGGGATTCAAACACTGCAACGCCTGCCAGATGGAATCACACACTGCAGCACCTGCCAGTGGGAATCACACACTGCAGTGCCAGCCAAAGGGAATCACACATGGCAGTGCTTGCCCCGGTAATCACACACTGCAGCTCCTGCCAGTGGGAATGATAAACTGCACGCCAGCGGGAATCATACACTGCAGCAGTAATCATACACTGCAGCACCTGCCAGTGGGAATCACACACTGCAGCGCCTACTGGAGGGAATCTTACACTGCAGTGCCTACCAGCAGGAAACACACACTGCAGCGTGTAACAGCAGGAAGTACACACTGCAGTGGGAATCACACACTGCAGTGGTAATCACACACTGCAGCACCTGCCAGTGGAAATCACACACAGCAGTGGTAAACACACACTACAGTGCCAGCCAATGGGAATAACACACGGCAGTGCTTGCCCCTGGGAATCACACAATGCAGCGCCTACCAGTGGGAATGATACACTGCACGCCAGCAGGAATCATACACTGCAGCAGTAATCAGACACTGCAGCACCTGCCCGTGGGAATCACACACTGCAGGGCCTACCGGAGGGAAACATAGACGGCAGTGCCTACCAGCAGGAAGCACACACTGCAGCGCGTACCAGCAGGAAGCACACACTGCAGCGGGAATCACACACTGGAGCACCTGCCAGTGGAAATCACGCACTGCAGCGCCTAACAGTGGGAATCACAGACTGCAGTGCCTGCATGTGGGAGTCATGCACTGCAGTGCTTGCCAGTGGGAATCACCCACTGCAGCAGCTGCCAGCCGGAATCACACATTGCAGTGGGAATCACACACTGCAGTGCCTGCCCGAGAAAACACACACAGCAGCACATACCACTGGGAATCACACACTGCAGCACCTGCCAGCGGGAATCAAACACTGCAGTGGGAATCAAACACTGCAGCACCTGCCAGTGGGAACCACACACTGCAGTGGGAATCACACCCTGCAGTGCCAGCCAATGGGAGTCACACACTGCAGTGCCTGAACCTGGGAATCAAACACTTCAGCACCTGCCAGTGGGAATCACAAACTGTACACCAGTCGGAGTCACACACTGCAGCGGTAATCACACATGGCACCACCTGCAGTGGGAACCACACATGGCTGCATCTATCAGTGGAAATCACACACTGCAGCACCTACCAGTGGGAATCACACACTGCAGCGGGTATCAGACACTGCAGCACCTGCAAGTGGGAATCACACACTGCATTGGTAATCACACACTGCAGCACCTGCCAGTGGGATTCACACACGTAAGCGGTAATCACACATGGCACCACCTGCAGTGGGAACCACACATGGCTGCACCTATCAGTGGCAATCACACACTACAGCACCTGCCAGTGGGAATCACACACTGCAGCACCTGCCAGAGGGAATCACGCACTGCAGCGCCTATCGATGTGAGTGACACACTGCAGCAGCTGCCAGCGGGTAATCACAACTGCAGTGGGAATCACACACTGCAGTGGGAATCACACATTGCAGCACCTGCCAGTGGAAATCATGCACGGCAGTGGTAAACACACGCTGCCGCACCTGCCAGTGGGAATCTCACACTGCAATGGGAATCACACACTGCAGCGCCTACCAGCGGGAATCACACACTGCAGCACCTGCCAGGGGGAATCACACACTGCAACGCATGCCAGCAGGAATCACACAATGCAGCGCATGCCAGCAGGAATCATATTATGCAGCAGCTGCCAGTGGAAATCTCACACTGCAGTGGGAATCACACACTGCAGCACCTACAAGTGGGAATGACACACTGCAGCAGCTGCCAGCGGGTATTCAAACACTGCAGCACCTGACAGCAGGAATCACATGCTGCAGTGGGAATCACAAACTGCAGTGCCTACCAGTGGGAATCACACATGCTGCACCTGCCAGTGGGAATCTCACACTACAGCACCTGCCAGTGGGAATCACAGACTGCAGCAACTGTGAGAATCACACACTACAGCAGCTATTCAGCCGGAATCAAACACTGCAGCGCCTGCCAGTGGGAGTCACACACTGCAGTGCTTGCATGTGGGAGTCACGCACTGCAGTGCTTGCCATTGGGAATCACCCACTGCAGCAGCTGCCAGCCGGAATGACACATTGTAGCGGGAATCACACACTGCAGTGCCAGCCTGAGGGAAGCACACAGTGCAGCACATGCCACTGGGAATCACCCACTGCAGCACCTGCCAATGGGAATCAAACACTGCAGTGGGAATCAAGCACTGCAGCACCTGCCAGTGGGAATCACACACTGCAGCGGGAATCACACCCTGCAGTGCCAGCCAATGGGAGTCACTCACTGCAGTGCCTGAACCTGGGAATCAAACACTTCAGCGCCTGCCAGTGGGAATCACACTCTGTACGCCAGTGGGAGTCACACACTGCAGCGGTAATCACACCATGGCACCACCTGCAGTGGGAACCACACATGGCTGCATCTATCAGTGGAAATCACACACTGCAGCACCTACCAGTGGGAATCACACACTGCAGCGGGTATCACACACTGCAGCACCTGCCAGTGGGAATCACACACTGCAGCACCTGTCGGTGGGAATCACATACTGCAGCGCCCACCAGTGGGAATCCCACACTGCAGCACCTGCCAGTGGGAATCTCACACTTCAGCGCCTACCAGCTGGAATCACACACTGCAGCACTTGCCAGGGGGAATCACACACTGCAGCGCATGCCATCGGGAATCACACAATGCAGCGCATGCCAGCAGGAATCATATTATGCAGCACCTGACAGCGGAAATCACACACTGCAGTGGGAATCACACACTGCAGCACCTACCAGTTGGAATGACACACTGCAGCAGCTGCCAGCGGTTAATCAAACACTGCAGCACTTGCCAGCAGGAATCACACGTTGCAGTGGGATTCACAAACTGCAGCGCCTACCAGTGGGAAGCACACACTGCAGCACCTGCCAGTGGGAATCACACACTGCAGCAGTAATCACACACTGCAGTGCCTACCAGGGTGAATGACACACTGCAGCAGCTGCCAGCGGGTAATCAAACACTGCAGCACCTGCCAGCGGGAATCACATGCTGCTGTGGGAATCACAAACTGCAGTGCCTACCAGTGGGAATCACACATGCTGCACCTGCCAGTGGAAATCTCACACTACAGCACCTGCCAGTGGGAATCACAGACTGCAGAACCAGTGAGAATCACACACTACAGCAGCTGTCAGCTGGAATCAAACACTGCAGCACCTGATAGTGGGAATCACAAACCGCAGTGCCTGCCAGTGGGAGTCACACACTGCAGGGTTTGCATGTGGGAGTCACGCACTGCAGTGCCTGCCAGTGGGAATCACCCACTGCAGCAGCTGCCAGCCGGAATCACACATTGCAGCGGGAATCACACACTGCAGTGCCTGTCCGAGGGAAGCACACGCTGAAGCAAATACCACTGGGAATCACACACTGCAGCAACTGCCAGCGGGAATCAAACACTACAGCGGGAATCAAACACTGCAGCACCTGCCAAGGGGAATCACACACTGCAGCACCTACCAGTGAGAATGACACACTGCAGCAGCTGCCAGCCGTTAATCAAACACTGCAGCACTTGCCAGGAGGAATCACACGTTGCAGTGGGATTCACAAACTGCAGCGTCTGCCAGTGGGAATCACACACTGCAGTAGTAATCACACACTGCAGCGCCTACCAGGGTGAATGACACACTGCAGCAGCTGCCAGCGGGTAATCAAACACTGCACCACCTGCCAGCGGGAATCACATGCTGCAGTGGGAATCACAAACTGCAGTGCCTACCAGTGGGAATCACACATGCTGCAGCTGCCAGTGGGAATCTCACACTACAGCACCTGCCAGTGGGAATCACAGACTGCAGAACCAGTGAGAATCACACACTACAGCAGCTGTCAGCCAGAATCAAACACTGCAGCGCCTGCCAGTGGGAATCACAAACCGCAGTGCCTGCCAGTGGGAGTCACACACTGCAGTGCTTGCCAGTGGGAATCACCCACTGCAGCAGCTGCCAGCCGGAATCACACATTGCAGCGGGAATCACACACTGCAGTGCCTGTCCGAGGGAAGCACACACTGCAGCAAATACCACTGGGAATCACACACTGCAGCAACTGCCAGTGGGAATCAAACACTGCAGCGGGAATCAAACACTGCAGCACCTGCCAATGGGAATCACACACTGCAGCACCTACCAGTGAGAATGACACGCTGCAGCAGCTGCCAGCCGTTAATCAAGCGCTGCAGCACTTGCCAGCAGGAATCACACGTTGCAGTGGGATTCACAAACTGCAGCGTCTGCCAGTGGGAATCATACACTGCAGTGGGAATCAAACACTGCAGCACCTGCCAGTCGGAATCACACACTGCAGCAGGAATCACACACTGCATCAGCTGCTAGTGGGAATCACAAAACTGCAGGGCCAGCCTGCGGCAATCACATACTGCAGCGCCTGCCAGTGGAAAACAAACACTGCATCACCAGCCAGCAGGAATCACACTCTGCAGTGGGAATCACATACTGCAGCACCAGTCAGTGGGAATCACACACTGCAGCACCTGCCAGCGGAAATCTCACACTGCAGCGGGATTGAAACACTGCAACGCCTGCCAGATGTAATCACACACTGCAGCACCTGCCAGTGGGAATCACACACTGCAGTGCCAGCCAATGGGAATCACACACGGCAGTGACTGCCCCTGGGAATCACACAATGCAGCACCTTCCAGTGGGAATGATACACTGCACGCCAGCGGGAATCATACACTGCAGCAGTAATCATACACTGCAGCACCTGCCAGTGGGAATGACACTTGGCAGCACGTACCGGAGGGAATCTTACACTGCAGTGCCTACCAGCAGGAAGCACACACTGCAGTGGGAATCACACACTGCAGCACCTGCCAGTGGAAATCACACACTGGAGCACCTGCCAGTGGAAATCACGCACTGCAGCGCCTGCCAGTGGGAATCACACACTGCAGTGCCTGTATGTGGGAGTCATGCACTGCAGTGTTTGCCAGTGGGAATCACCCACTGCAGCAGCTGCCAGCCGGAATCACACATTGCAGCGGGAATCACACACTGCAGTGCCTGCCCGAGGGAAACACACACTGCCGCACATACCACTGGGAATCACACACTGCAGCAACTGCCAGCGGGAATCAAACACTGCAGTGGGAATCAAACACTGCAGCAACTGCCAGTGGGAATCACACACTGCAGCGGGAATCACACCCTGCAGTGCCAGCCAATGGGAGTCACACACTGCAGTGCCTGAACCTGGGAATCAAACACTTCAGCGCCGGCCAGTGGGAATCACACACTGTACAACATTGGGAGTCACACACTGCAGCGGTAATCACACAGTGCAGTAACTGCCAATGGGAATCAAACACTGCAGTGCCTACCAGCGGGAATCAAACACTGCAGTGGAAATCACACACTGCAGAGGAAATCACACACTGCAGCATCTGCCAGTGGGAATCACACAATGCAGTGGTAATCACACACTGCAGCACCTGCCAGTGGGAATCACACATGGCAGCGATAATCATACATGGCACCACCTGCAGTGGGAACTACACATGGCTGCATCTATCAGTGGATACCACACACTGCAGCACTACCAGCGGGAATCACACACTGCAGCAGGAATCACACCCTGCAGCACCTGCCAGTGGGAATCACACACTGCAGCACCTGGCGGTGGGTATCACATACTGCAGCGCCTACCAGTGGGAATCACACACTGCAGCACCTGCCAGTGGGAATCTCACACTGCAGTGGGAATCACACACTGCAGCGCCTACCAGGGGGAATCATACACTGCAGCACCTGCCAGGTGGAATCACACACTGCAGCGCATGCCAGCGGGAATCACACAATGCAGCGCATGCCAGCATGAATCATATTATGCTGCACCAGCCAATGGAAATCACACACTGCAGTGGGAATCACACACTGCAGCACATATCATTGGGAATGACACACTGCAGCAGCTGCCAGCGGGTAATCAAACACTGCACCATCTGCCAGCGGGAATCACATGCTGCAGTGGGAATCACAAACTGCAGCGCCTACCAGTGGGAATCACACAGGCTGCCCCTGCCAGTGAGAATCTCACACTACAGCACCTGCCAGTGGGAATCACAGAATGCAGCACCAGTGAGAATCGCACACTACAGCAGCTCTCAGCCGGACTCAAACACTGCAGCGCCTGCCAGTGGGAATCACAAACCGCAGTGCATGCCAGTGGGAATCACACACTGCAGTGCTTGCAAGTGGGAGTCACGCACTGCAGTGCTTGCCAGTGGGAATCACCCACTACAGCAGCTGCCAGCTGGAATCACATATTGCAGTGGGAATCACACACTGCAGTGCCTGCCCGAGGGAAGCACACACTGCAGCACATACCAAAGGGAATCACACACTGCAGCACCTGCCAGCAGGAAACAAAACCTGCAGTGGGAATCAAACACTGCAGCACCTGCCAGTGGGAATCACACACTGCAGCACCTACCAGTGAGAATGACACACTGCAGCAGCTGCCAGCCGTTAATCAAGCACTGCAGAACTTGCCAGGAGGAATCACACGTTGCATTGGGATTCACAAACTGCAGCGCCTACCAGTGGGAAGCACACACTGCAGCACCTGCCAGTGGGAATCACACACTGCAGTAGTAATCACACACTGCAGCGCCTACCAGGGTGAATGACACACTGCAGCAGCTGCCAGCGGGTAATCAAACACTGCAGCAGCTGCCAGTGGGAATCACATGCTGCAGTGGGAATCACACACTGCAGCGCCTACCAGGGTGAATGACACACTGCAGCAGCTGCCAGCGGGTAATCAAACACTGCAGCAGCTGCCAGTGGGAATCACATGCTGCAGTGGAAATCACAAACTGCAGCGCCTACCAGTGGGAATTACACATGCTGCACCTGCCAGTGGGAATCTCACACTACAGCACCTGCCAGTGGTAATCACAGACTGCAGCACCAGTGAGAATCACATACTACAGCAGCTGTCAGCCAGAATCAAACACTGCAGCGCCTGCCAGTGGGAATCACACATGCTGCACCTGCCATTGAGAATCTCACACTACAGCACCTGCCAGTGGGAATCACAGACTGCAGCACCAGTGAGAATCACACACTACAGCAGCTCTCAGATGGAATCAAACACTGCAGCGCCTGCCAGTGGGAATCACAAACCGCAGTGCATGCCAGTGGGAATCACACACTGCAGTGCTTGCAAGTGGGAGTCACACACTGCAGTGCTTGCCATTGGAAATCACCCATTGCAACAACTGCCAGCCGGAATCACACATTGCATCGGGAATCACACACTGCAGCACCTACCAGTGGAAATTACACACTGAAGCACCAATGGGAATCACACACTGCAGTGCCTGTCCGTGGGAAGCACACACTGCAGCACCTACCAGGGGGAATCACACTGCAGCAGTTGCCAGCCGGAATCAAACACTGCAGCAGGAATGAAACACTGCGGCACCTGCCAGTCAGAATCACACACTGCAGCAGAAATCACACACTGCATCAGCTGCAAGTGGGAATCACAAAACTGCCGCGCCAACCTGCGGGAATCACATACTGCTGCGCCTGCCAGTGGGAATCAAACACTGCATCACCAGCCAGAAGGAATCACACTCTGCAGCGGGAATCACACACTACAGCACCAGTCAGTTGGAATCACACACTGCAGCACCTGCCAGATGGTATCTCACACTGCAGCGGGATTCAAACACTGCAACGCCTGCCAGATGGAATCACACACTGCAGTGCCAGCCAAGTGGAATCACACACGGCAGTGCTTGCCCCTGGGAATCACGCAATGCAGTGCCTGCCAGTGGGAATGATACACTGCACGCCAAGGGAATCATACACTGCAGTAGTAATCATACACTGCAGCACCTGCCAGTGGGAATCACACACTACAGCGCCTACCGGAGGGAATCTTACACTGCAGTGCCTGCCAGCAGGAAGCACACACTGCAGCGCGTACCAGCAGGAAGCACACACTGCAGCGGGAATCACACACTGCAGTGGGAATCACACACTGCAGCACCTGCCAGTTGGACTCACACACTGGAGAACCTGACAGTGGAAATCACGCACTGCAGTGCCTAACAGTGGGAATCACAGACTGCAGTGCCTGCAGGCGGGAATCAGTCACTGCAGCGCCTGCCAGTGGGAATCACAGACTGCAGTGCCTGTATGTGGGAGTCACACACTGCAGTGCTTGCCAATGGGAATCACCCACTGCAGCAGCTGCCAATGGGAATCAAACACTGCAGTGGGAATCAAGCACTGCAGCACCTGCCAGTGGGAATCACACACTGCAGCGGGAATCACACCCTGCAGTGCCAGCCAATGGGAGTCACTCACTGCAGTGCCTGAGCCTGGGAATCAAACACTTCAGCACCTGCCAGTGGGAATCACACTCTGTACGCCAGTGGGAGTCACACACTGCAGCGGTAATCACACATGGCACCACCTGCAGTGGGAACCACACATGGCTGCATCTATCAGTGGAAATCACACACTGCAGCACCTACCAGTGGGAATCACACACTGCAGCGGGTATCACACACTGCAGCACCTGCCAGTGGGAATCACACACTGCAGCACCTGTCGGTGGGAATCACATACTGCAGCGCCCACCAGTGGGAATCCCACACTGCAGCACCTGCCAGTGGGAATCTCACACTGCAGCGCCTACCAGCTGGAATCACACACTGCAGCAACTGCCAGGGGGAATCACACACTGCAGCGCATGCCATCGGGAATCACACAATGCAGCGCATGCCAGCAGGAATCATATTATGCAGCACCTGCCAGCGGAAATCACACACTGCAGTGGGAATCACACACTGCTGCACCTACCAGTTGGAATGACACACTGCAGCAGCTGCCAGCCGTTAATCAAGCACTGCAGCACTTGCCAGGAGGAATCACACGTTGCAGTGGGATTCACAAACTGCAGCGTCTGCCAGTGGGAATCACACACTGCAGTAGTAATCACACACTGCAGCGCCTACCAGGGTGAATGACACACTGCAGCAGCTGCCAGCGGGTAATCAAACACTGCAGCACCTGCCAGCGGGAATCACATGCTGCAGTGGGAATCACAAACTGCAGTGCCTACCAGTGGGAATCACACATGCTGCAGCTGCCAGTGGGAATCTCACACTACAGCACCTGCCAGTGGGAATCACAGACTGCAGCACCAGTGAGAATCACACACTACAGCAGCTGTCAGCCGGAATCAAACACTGCAGCGCCTGCCAGTGGGAATCACAAACCGCAGTGCCTGCCAGTGGGAGTCACACACTGCAGTGCTTGCCAGTGGGAATCACCCACTGCAGCAGCTGCCAGCCGGAATCACACATTGCAGCGGGAATCACACACTGCAGTGCCTGTCCGAGGGAAGCACACACTGCAGCAAATACCACTGGGAATCACACACTGCAGCAACTGCCAGTGGGAATCAAACACTGCAGCGAGAATCAAACACTGCAGCACCTGCCAATGGGAATCATACACTGCAGCACCTACCAGTGAGAATGACACGCTGCAGCAGCTGCCAGTGGGAATCACATGCTGCAGTGGAAATCACAAACTGCAGCGCCTACCAGTGGGAATTACACATGCTGCACCTGCCAGTGGGAATCTCACACTACAGCACCTGCCAGTGGTAATCACAGACTGCAGCACCAGTGAGAATCACATACTACAGCAGCTGTCAGCCAGAATCAAACACTGCAGCGCCTGCCAGTGGGAATCACACATGCTGCACCTGCCATTGAGAATCTCACACTACAGCACCTGCCAGTGGGAATCACAGACTGCAGCACCAGTGAGAATCACACACTACAGCAGCTCTCAGATGGAATCAAACACTGCAGCGCCTGCCAGTGGGAATCACAAACCGCAGTGCATGCCAGTGGGAATCACACACTGCAGTGCTTGCAAGTGGGAGTCACACACTGCAGTGCTTGCCATTGGAAATCACCCATTGCAACGCCTGCCAGCCGGAATCACACATTGCATCGGGAATCACACACTGCAGCACCTACCAGTGGAAATTACACACTGAAGCACCAATGGGAATCACACACTGCAGTGCCTGTCCGTGGGAAGCACACACTGCAGCACCTACCAGGGGGAATCACACTGCAGCAGTTGCCAGCCGGAATCAAACACTGCAGCAGGAATGAAACACTGCGGCACCTGCCAGTCAGAATCACACACTGCAGCAGAAATCACACACTGCATCAGCTGCTAGTGGGAATCACAAAACTGCCGCGCCAACCTGCGGGAATCACATACTGCTGCGCCTGCCAGTGGGAATCAAACACTGCATCACCAGCCAGAAGGAATCACACTCTGCAGCGGGAATCACACACTACAGCACCAGTCAGTTGGAATCACACACTGCAGCACCTGCCAGATGGTATCTCACACTGCAGCGGAATTCAAACACTGCAACGCCTGCCAGATGGAATCACACACTGCAGTGCCAGCCAAGTGGAATCACACACGGCAGTGCTTGCCCCTGGGAATCACGCAATGCAGTGCCTGCCAGTGGGAATGATACACTGCACGCCAAGGGAATCATACACTGCAGTAGTAATCATACACTGCAGCACCTGCCAGTGGGAATCACACACTACAGCGCCTACCGGAGGGAATCTTACACTGCAGTGCCTGCCAGCAGGAAGCACACACTGCAGCGCGTACCAGCAGGAAGCACACACTGCAGCGGGAATCACACACTGCAGTGGGAATCACACACTGCAGCACCTGCCAGTTGGACTCACACACTGGAGAACCTGACAGTGGAAATCACGCACTGCAGTGCCTAACAGTGGGAATCACAGACTGCAGTGCCTGCAGGCGGGAATCAGTCACTGCAGCGCCTGCCAGTGGGAATCACAGACTGCAGTGCCTGTATGTGGGAGTCACACACTGCAGTGCTTGCCAGTGGGAATCACCCACTGCAGCAGCTGCCAATGGGAATCAAACACTGCAGTGGGAATCAAGCACTGCAGCACCTGCCAGTGGGAATCACACACTGCAGCGGGAATCACACCCTGCAGTGCCAGCCAATGGGAGTCACTCACTGCAGTGCCTGAGCCTGGGAATCAAACACTTCAGCGCCTGCCAGTGGGAATCACACTCTGTACGCCAGTGGGAGTCACACACTGCAGCGGTAATCACACATGGCACCACCTGCAGTGGGAACCACACATGGCTGCATCTATCAGTGGAAATCACACACTGCAGCACCTACCAGTGGGAATCACACACTGCAGCGGGTATCACACACTGCAGCACCTGCCAGTGGGAATCACACACTGCAGCACCTGTCGGTGGGAATCACATACTGCAGCGCCCACCAGTGGGAATCCCACACTGCAGCACCTGCCAGTGGGAATCTCACACTGCAGCGCCTACCAGCTGGAATCACACACTGCAGCAACTGCCAGGGGGAATCACACACTGCAGCGCATGCCATCGGGAATCACACAATGCAGCGCATGCCAGCAGGAATCATATTATGCAGCACCTGCCAGCGGAAATCACACACTGCAGTGGGAATGACACACTGCAGCAGCTGCCAGCCGTTAATCAAGCACTGCAGCACTTGCCAGGAGGAATCACACGTTGCAGTGGGATTCACAAACTGCAGCGTCTGCCAGTGGGAATCACACACTGCAGTAGTAATCACACACTGCAGCACCTACCAGGGTGAATGACACACTGCAGCAGCTGCCAGCGGGTAATCAAACACTGCAGCACCTGCCAGCGGGAATCACATGCTGCAGTGGGAATCACAAACTGCAGTGCCTACCAGTGGGAATCACACATGCTGCAGCTGCCAGTGGGAATCTCACACTACAGCACCTGCCAGTGGGAATCACAGACTGCAGCACCAGTGAGAATCACACACTACAGCAGCTGTCAGCCGGAATCAAACACTGCAGCGCCTGCCAGTGGGAATCACAAACCGCAGTGCCTGCCAGTGGGAGTCACACACTGCAGTGCTTGCCAGTGGGAATCACCCACTGCAGCAGCTGCCAGCCGGAATCACACATTGCAGCGGGAATCACACACTGCAGTGCCTGTCCGAGGGAAGCACACACTGCAGCAAATACCACTGGGAATCACACACTGCAGCAACTGCCAGTGGGAATCAAACACTGCAGCGGGAATCAAACACTGCAGCACCTGCCAATGGGAATCATACACTGCAGCACCTACCAGTGAGAATGACACGCTGCAGCAGCTGCCAGCCGTTAATCAAGCGCTGCAGCACTTGCCAGCAGGAATCACACGTTACAGTGGGATTCACAAACTGCAGCGTCTGCCAGTGGGAAGCACACACTGCAGCACCTGCCAGTGGGAATCACACACTGCAGTAGTAATCACACACTGCAGCGCCTACCAGGGTGAATGACACACTGCAGCAGCTGCCAGCGGGTATCAAACACTGCAGCACCTGCCAGTGGGAATCACATGCTGCAGTGGGAATCACAAACTGCAGCGCCTACCAGTGGGAATCACACATGCTGCACCTGCCAGTGGGAATCTCACACTACAGCACCTGCCAGTGGGAATCACAAACTGCAGAACCAGTGAGAATCACATACTACAGCAGCTGTCAGCCGGAATCAAACACTGCAGTGCCTGCCAGAGGGAATCACAAACTGCAGTGCCTGCCAGTGGGAGACACACACTGCAGTGCTTGCCAGTGGGAATCACCCATTGCAATGCCTTCCAGCCGGAATCACACACTGCATCGTGAATCACACACTGCAGCACCTGCCAGTGGGAATCATACACTGCAGTGGGAATCAAACACTGCAGCACCTGCCAGTCGGAATCACACACTGCAGCAGGAATCACACACTGCATCAGCTGCTAGTGGGAATCACAAAACTGCAGGGCCAGCCTGCGGCAATCACATACTGCAGCGCCAGCCAGTGGAAAACAAACACTGCATCACCAGCCAGCAGGAATCACACTCTGCAGTGGGAATCACATACTGCAACGCCTGCCAGATGTAATCACACACTGCAGCACCTGCCAGTGGGAATCACACACTGCAGTGCCAGCCAATGGGAATCACACACGGCAGTGACTGCCCCTGGGAATCACACAATGCAGCACCTTCCAGTGGGAATGATACACTGCACGCCAGCGGGAATCATACACTGCAGCAGTAATCATACACTGCAGCACCTGCCAGTGGGAATGACACTTGGCAGCACGTACCGGAGGGAATCTTACACTGCAGTGCCTACCAGCAGGAAGCACACACTGCAGTGGGAATCACACACTGCAGCACCTGCCAGTGGAAATCACACACTGGAGCACCTGCCAGTGGAAATCACGCACTGCAGCGCCTAACAGTGGGAATCACAGACTGCAGTGCCTGCAGGCGGGAATCAGACACTGCAGCGCCTGCCAGTGGGAATCACACACTGCAGTGCCTGTATGTGGGAGTCACGCACTGCAGTGTTTGCCAGTGGGAATCACCCACTGCAGCAGCTGCCAGCCGGAATCACACATTGCAGCGGGAATCACACACTGCAGTGCCTGCCCGAGGGAAACACACACTGCAGCACATACCACTGGGAATCACACACTGCAGCAACTGCCAGCGGGAATCAAACACTGCAGTGGGAATCAAACACTGCAGCAACTGCCAGTGGGAATCACACACTGCAGCGGGAATCACACCCTGCAGTGCCAGCCAATGGGAGTCACACACTGCAGTGCCTGAACCTGGGAATCAAACACTTCAGCGCCGGCCAGTGGGAATCACACACTGTACAACATTGGGAGTCACACACTGCAGCGGTAATCACACAGTGCAGTAACTGCCAATGGGAATCAAACACTGCAGTGCCTACCAGCGGGAATCAAACACTGCAGTGGAAATCACACACTGCAGAGGAAATCACACACTGCAGCACCTGCCAGTGGGAATCACACAATGCAGTGGTAATCACACACTGCAGCACCTGCCAGTGGGAATCACACATGGCAGCGGTAATCATACATGGCACCACCTGCAGTGGGAACTACACATGGCTGCATCTATCAGTGGATACCACCAACTGCAGCACTACCAGCGGGAATCACACAATGCAGCAGGAATCACACCCTGCAGCACCTGCCAGTGGGAATCACACACTGCAGCACCTGGCGGTGGGTATCACATACTGCAGCGCCTACCAGTGGGAATCACACACTGCAGCACCTGCCAGTGGGAATCTCACACTGCAGTGGGAATCACACACTGCAGCGCCTACCAGGGGGAATCATACACTGCAGCACCTGCCAGGTGGAATCACACACTGCAGCGCATGCCAGCGGGAATCACACAATGCAGCGCATGCCAGCATGAATCATATTATGCAGCACCAGCCAACGGAAATCACACACTGCAGTGGGAATCACACACTGCAGCACATATCATTGGGAATGACACACTGCAGCAGCTGCCAGCGGGTAATCAAACACTGCACCACCTGCCAGCGGGAATCACATGCTGCAGTGGGAATCACAAACTGCAGCGCCTACCAGTGGGAATCACACAGGCTGCACCTGCCAGTGAGAATCTCACACTACAGCACCTGCCAGTGGGAATCACAGACTGCAGCACCAGTGAGAATCGCACACTACAGCAGCTCTCAGCCGGACTCAAACACTGCAGCGCCTGCCAGTGGGAATTACAAACTGCAGTGCATGCCAGTGGGAATCACACACTGCAGTGCTTGCAAGTGGGAGTCACGCACTGCAGTGCTTGCCAGTGGGAATCACCCACTACAGCAGCTGCCAGCTGGAATCACATATTGCAGTGGGAATCACACACTGCAGTGCCTGCCCGAGGGAAGCACACACTGCAGCACATACCAAAGGGAATCACACACTGCAGCACCTGCCAGCAGGAAACAAAAACTGCAGTGGGAATCAAACACTGCAGCACCTGCCAGTGGGTATCACACACTGCAGCACCTACCAGTGAGAATGACACACTGCAGCAGCTGCCAGCCCTTAATCAAGCACTGCAGAACTTGCCAGGAGGAATCACACGTTGCATTGGGATTCACAAACTGCAGCGCCTACCAGTGGGAAGCACACACTGCAGCACCTGCCAGTGGGAATCACACACTGCAGTAGTAATCACACACTGCAGCGCCTACCAGGGTGAATGACACACTGCAGCAGCTGCCAGCGGGTAATCAAACACTGCAGCAGCTGCCAGTGGGAATCACATGCTGCAGTGGGAATCACACACTGCAGCGCCTACCAGGGTGAATGACACACTGCAGCAGCTGCCAGCGGGTAATCAAACACTGCAGCAGCTGCCAGTGGGAATCACATGCTGCAGTGGGAATCACAAACTGCAGCGCCTACCAGTGGGAATCACACATGCTGCACCTGCCAGTGGGAATCTCACACTACAGCACCTGCCAGTAGTAATCACAGACTGCAGCACCAGTGAGAATCACATACTACAGCAGCTGTCAGCCAGAATCAAACACTGCAGCGCCTGCCAGTGGGAATCACACATGCTGCACCTGCCATTGAGAATCTCACATTACAGCACCTGCCAGTGGGAATCACAGACTGCAGCACCAGTGAGAATCACACACTACAGCAGCTCTCAGATGGAATCAAACACTGCAGCGCCTGCCAGTGGGAATCACAAACCGCAGTGCATGCCAGTGGGAATCACACACTGCAGTGCTTGCAAGTGGGAGTCACACACTGCAGTGCTTGCCATTGGAAATCACCCATTGCAACGCCTGCCAGCCGGAATCACACATTGCATCGGGAATCACACACTGCAGCACCTGCCAGTGGGAATCATACGCTGCAGTGGGAATCAAACACTGCAGCACCTACCAGTGGAAATTACACACTGAAGCACCAATGGGAATCACACACTGCAGTGCCTGTCCGTGGGAAGCACACACTGCAGCACCTACCAGTGGGAATCACACTGCAGCAGTTGCCAGCCGGAATCAAACACTGCAGCAGGAATGAAACACTGCGGCACCTGCCAGTCAGAATCACACACTGCAGCAGAAATCACACACTGCATCAGCTGCTAGTGGGAATCACAAAACTGCCGCGCCAACCTGCGGGAATCACATACTGCTGCGCCTGCCAGTGGGAATCAAACACTGCATCACCAGCCAGAAGGAATCACACTCTGCAGCGGGAATCACACACTACAGCACCAGTCAGTTGGAATCACACACTGCAGCACCTGCCAGATGGTATCTCACACTGCAGCGGGATTCAAACACTGCAACGCCTGCCAGATGGAATCACACACTGCAGCACCTGCCAGTGGGAATCACACACTGCAGCGGGATTCAAACACTGCAACGCCTGCCAGATGGAATCACACACTGCAGTGCCAGCCAAGTGGAATCACACACGGCAGTGCTTGCCCCTGGGAATCACGCAATGCAGTGCCTGCCAGTGGGAATGATACACTGCACGCCAAGGGAATCATACACTGCAGTAGTAATCATACACTGCAGCACCTGCCAGTGGGAATCACACACTACAGCGCCTACCGGAGGGAATCTTACACTGCAGTGCCTGCCAGCAGGAAGCACACACTGCAGCGCGTACCAGCAGGAAGCACACACTGCAGCGGGAATCACACACTGCAGTGGGAATCACACACTGCAGCACCTGCCAGTGGGACTCAAACACTGGAGAACCTGACAGTGGAAATCACGCACTGCAGTGCCTAACAGTGGGAATCACAGACTGCAGTGCCTGCAGGCGGGAATCAGTCACTGCAGCGCCTGCCAGTGGGAATCACAGACTGCAGTGCCTGTATGTGGGAGTCACACACTGCAGTGCTTGCCAGTGGGAATCACCCACTGCAGCAGCTGCCAGCTGGAATCACACATTGCAGCGGGAATCACACACTGCAGTGCCTGCCCGAGGGAAACACACACTGCAGCACATACCACTGGGAATCACACACTGCAGCACCTGCCAACGGGAATCAAACACTGCAGTGGGAATCAAACACTGCAGCACCTGCCAGTGGGATTCACACACTGCAGCGGGAATCACACCCTGCAGTGCCAGCCAATGGGATTCACACACTTCAGTGCCTGAACCTGGGAATCAAACACTTCAGCGCCTGCCAGTGGGAATCACATACTGTACAACAGTGGGAGTCACAAACTGCAGCAGTAATCACACACTGCAGTACCTGCCAGTGGGAATCACACACTGCAGTGCCTACCAGCGGGAATCAAACACTGCAGTGGAAATCACACACCGCAGCACCTGCCAGTGGGAATCACACACTTCAGTGGTAATCACACACTGCAGCACCTGCCAGAGGGAATTACACGCGGCAGCGGTAATCACAAATGGCACCACCTGCAGTGGGAACTACACAAGGCTGCACCTATCAGTGGAAATCACACACTGCAGCACCTAACAGCGGGGATCAAACACTGCAGCACCTGCCAGTGGGAATCACACACTGCAGCACCTACCAGTGAGAATGACACACTGCAGCAGCTGCCAGCCGTTAATGAAACACTGCAGCACTTGCCAGGAGGAATCACACGTTGCAGTGGGATTCACAAACTGCAGCGCCTACCAGTGGGAAGCACACACTGCAGTGCCTACCAGGGTGAATGGCACACTGCAGCAGCTGCCAGTGGGTAATCAAACACTGCAGCACCTGCCAGCGGGAATCACATGCTGCAGTGGGAATCACAAACTGCAGTGCCTACCAGTGGGAATCACACATGCTGCACCTGCCAGTGGGAACCACACACTACAGCACCTGCCAGTGGGAATCACAGACTTCAGCACCAGTGGGAATCACACACTACAGCACCTGTCATCCGGAATCAAACACTGCAGAGCCTGCCAGTGGGAATCACAAACTGCAGTGCCAGCCAGTGGGAGTCACACACTGCAGGGCTTGCCATTGGAAATCACCCATTGCAAAGCCTGCCAGCCGGAATCACACATTGCATCGGGAATCACACAAAGCAGCACCTGCCAGTGGGAATCATACACTGCAGCGGGAATCAAACACTGCAGCGCCTACCAGTGGAAATTACACACTGAAGCACCAGTGGGAATCACACACTGCAGTGCCTGTCCGTGGGAAGCACACACTGCAGCACCTTCCAGTGGGAATCACACTGCAGCAGCTGCCAGCTGGAATCAAACACTGCAGCGGGAATCAAACACTGCAGCACATGCCAGTGGGAATCACTCACTGCAGCGGGAATCACACACTGCATCAGCTGCTAGTGGGAATCACAAAACTGCCGTGCCAACCTGCGGGAATCACATACCCGCACCTGCCAGGGGGAATCACACACTGCAGAGCATGCCAGCGGGAATCACACAATGGAGCGCATGCCAACAGGAAGCATATTATGCAGCACCTGCCAGCGGAAATCACACACTGCAGTGGGAATCACACACTGCAGCACCTACCAGTGGAAATGACACACTGCAGCAGCTGCCAGTGGTTAATCAAACACTGCAGCACTTGCCAGCAGGAATCACACGTTGCAGTGGGATTCACAAACTGCAGCGCCTACCAGTGGGAAGCACACACTGCAGCACCTGCCAGTGGGAATCACACACTGCAGTAGTAATCACACACTGCAGCGCCTACCAGGGTGAATGACACACTGCAGCAGCTGCCAGCGGGTAATCAAACACTGCAGCACCTGCCAGCGGGAATCACATGCTGCTGTGGGAATCACAAACTGCAGTGCCTACCAGTGGGAATCACACATGCTGCACCTGCCAGTGGGAATCACACACTACAGCACCTGCCAGTGGGAATCACAGACTGCAGCACCAGTGAGAATCACCCACTGCAGCAGCTGCCAGCCGGAATCACACATTGCAGCGGGAATCACACACTGCAGTGCCTGCCCGAGGGAAGCACACACTGCAGCACATACCACTGGGGATCATACACTGCAGCACGTGTAAGAGGGAATCAAACTCTGCAGTGGGAATCAAACACTGCAGCACCTGCCAGTGGGAATCACACACTGTACAACAGTGGGAGTCACACACTGCAGCGGTAATCACACACTGCAGTACCAGCCAGTGGGAATCACACATTGCAGCACCTGCCAGTGGGAATCACACACGGCAGCCGTAATTACACATGGCACCACCTGCAGTGGGAACCACACATGGCTGCATCTATCAGTGGAAATCACACACTGCAGCACGTACCAGCGGGAATCAAATACTGCAGTGGTAATCACACACTGCAGCACCTGCCAGTGGGAATCACAAAAGGCAGCGGTAATCACACCCTGCAGTGCCAGCCAATAGGAATCACACACTGCAGTGCCTGAACCTGGGAATCAAACACTTCAGCACCTGCCAGTGGGAATCACACCCTGCACGCCAGTGGGAGTCACACACTGCAGTGGTAATCACACACTGCAGTACCTGCCAGTGGGAATCACACACTGCAGTGCCTAACAGCGGGAATCAAACACTGCAGTGGAAATCACACACTGCAGCACCTGCCAGTGGGAATCTCACACTGCAGTGGGAATCACACACTGAAGCGCCTAAAGTGTGAATGACACACTGCAGCACCTATCAGTGGAAATCACACATTGCAACGGGAATCACACAGTGCAGCACCTGCCAGTGGGAATCACACACTGCAGCACCTGGCCGTGGGAATCACATACTGCAGCGCCTACCAGTGGGAATCACACACTGCAGCATCTGCCAGTGGGAATCTCACACTGCAGTGGGAATCACACACCGCAGCGCCTACCAGCGGGAATCACACACTGCAGCACCTGCCAGGGGGAATCACACACTGCAGCGCATGCCAGCGGGAATCACACAATGCAGTGCATGCCAGCAGGAATCATATTATGCAGCACCTGCCAGCAGAAATCAGAAACTGCCGTGCCTGCCAGTGGGATCACACACTGCAGTGCTTTCCAGTGGGAAACACACATTGCAATGCCTGCCAGCCGGAATCACACATTGCATCGGGAATGACACACTCCAGCACCTGCCAGTGGGAATCATACACTGCAGCGGGAATCAAACACTGCAGCGCCTACCAATGGAAATTACACACTGAAGCGCCTGTGGGAATCGCACACTGCAGGGCCTGTCCATGGGAAGCACACACTGCAGCACCTACCAGTGGGAATCACACTGCAGCAGTTGCCAGCCGGAATCAAACACTGCTTCGGGAATCAAACACTGCAGCACCTGCCAGTCGGATTCACACACTGCAGCGGGAATCACACATTGCATCAGCTGCTAGTGGGAATCACAAAACTGCAGTGCGTGCCAGTGGGAATCAAAAACTGCATCACCAGCCAGCAGGAATCACACTCTGCAGCGGGAATCACACACTGCAACACCAGTCAGTGAGAATCACACACTGCAGCACCTGCCAGCGGAAATCTCACACTGCAGCGGGATTGAATCACTGCAACGCCTGCCAGATGGAATCACACACTGCAGCACCTGCCAGTGGGAATCACACACTGCAGTGCCAGCCAATGGGAATCACACACGGCAGTGCTTGCCCCTGGGAATAACACAATGCAGCGCCTGCCAGTGGGAATGATACACTGCACGCCAGTGGGAATCATACACTGCAGTAGTAATCATACACTGCAGCACGTGCCAGCGGGAATCAAACACTGCAGTGGGAATCAAACACTGCAGCACCTGCCAGTGGGAATCACACACTGCATCGGGAATCACACCCTGCAGTGCCAGCCAATGGGAGTCACACACTGCAGTGCCTGAACCTGGGAATCAAACACTTCAGCGCCTGCCAGTGGGAATCACACACTGTACAACAGTGGGAGTCACACACTGCAGTGGTAATCACACACTGCAGTACCAGCCAGTGGGAATCACTCACTGCAGTGCCTACCAGCGGGAATCAAACACTGCAGTGGAAAAGACATAATGCAGCACCTGCCAGTGGGAATCACACACTGCAGTGCTAATCACACACTGCAGCACCTGCCAGTGGGAATCACACACGGTAGCCGTAATCACACATGGCACCAACTGCAGTGGGAACCACACATGGCTGCATCTATCAGTGGAAATCACACACTGCAGCAAGTACCAGCGGGAATCAAACACTGCAATGGTAATCACACACTGCAGCACCTGCCAGTGGGAATCACACACGGCAGCGGTAATCACACCCTGCAGTGCCAGCCAATGGGAGTAACACACTGCAGTGCCTGAACCTGGGAATCAAACACTTCAGCACCTGCCAGTGGGAAGCACACCAAGCACGCCAGTGGGAGTCACACACTGCAACGGTAACCACACACTGCATTACCTGCCAGTGGGAATCACACACTGCAGTGCCTACCAGCGGGAATCAAACACTGCAGTGGAAATCACACACTGCAGCACCTGCCAGTGGGAATCTCACACTGCAGTGGGAATCACACACTGAAGCGCCTACCAGTGTGAAAGACACACTGCAGCAGCTGCCAGTGGTTAATCAAACACTGCAGCACTTGCCAGCAGGAATCACACGTTGCAGTGGGATTCACAAACTGCAGCGCCTACCAGTAGGAAGCACACACTGCAGCACCTGCCAGTGGGAATCACACACTGCAGTAGTAATCACACACTGCAGCGCCTACCAGGGTGAATGACACACTGCAGCAGCTGCCAGAGTGTAATCAAACACTGCAGCACCTGCCAGCAGGAATCACATGCTGCAGTGGGAATCACAAACTGCAGCGCCTACCAGTGGGAATCACACATGCTGCACCTGCCAGTGGGAATCTCACACTACAGCACCTGCCAGTGGGAATCACAGACTGCAGCACCAGTGAGAATCAGACACTACAGCAGCTGTCAGCCGGAATCAAACACTGCAGAGCCTGCCAGTGGGAATCACAAACTGCAGTGCCTGCCAGTGGGAGTCACACACTGCAGTGCTTGCACGTGGGAGTCACGCACTGCAGTGCTTGCCAGTGGGAATCACCCACTGCTGCAGCTGCCAGCCGGAATCACACATTGCAGAGGGAATCACACACTGCAGTGCCTGCCCGAGGGAAGCACACACTGCAGCACATACCACTGGGGATCATACACTGCAGCACGTGCCAGCAGGAATCAAACACTGCAGTGGGAATCAAACACTGCAGCACCTGCCAGTGGGAATCACACACTGCAGCGGGAATCACACCCTGCAGTGCCAGCCAATGGGAGTAACACACTGCTGTGCCTGAACCTGGGAATCAAACACTTCAGCGCCTGCCAGTGGGAATCACACACTGTACAACAGTGGGAGTCACACACTGCAGCGGTAATCACACACTGCAGTACCTGCCAGTGGGAATCACACACTGCAGTGCCTACCAGTGGGAATCAAACACTGCAGTGAAAATGACACACTGCAGCACGTACCAGCGGGAATCACACACTGCAGTGGTAATCACACACTGCAGCACCTGCCAGTGGGAATCACACACGGCAGCGGTAATCAGACAGGGCACCACCTGCAGTGGGAACCACACATGGCTGCATCTATCAGTGGAAATCACACACTGCAGCACCTGCCAGTGGGAATCACGCACTGCGGCACCTGGCGGTGGGAATCACATACTGCAGCGCCTACCAGTGGGAATCACACACTGCAGCACCTGCAAGTGGGAATCTCACACTGCAGTGGGAATCACACACTGCAGCGCCTACCAGCGGGAATCACACACTGCAGCACCTGCCAGGGGGAATCACACACTGCAGCGCATGCCAGCGGGAATCACACAATGCAGCGCGATCCAACAGGAATCATATTATGCAGCACCTGCCAACAGAAATCACACACTGCAGTGGGAATCACACACTGCAGCACCTACCAGTGTAAATGACACACTGCAGCAGCTGTCAGTGGTTAATCAAACACTGCAGCACTTGCCAGCAGGAATCACACGTTGCAGTGGGATTCACAAACTGCAGCGCCTACCAGTGGGAAGCACACACTGCAGCACCTGCCAGTGGGAATCACACACTGCAGTAGTAATCACACACTGCAGCGCCTACCAGGGTGAATGACACACTGCAGCAGCTGCCAGCGGGTAATCAAACACTGCACCACCTGCCAGCGGGAATCACATGCTGCAGTGGGAATCACAAACTGCAGCGCCTACCAGTGGGAATCACACCTGCTGCACCTGCCAGTGGGAATCTCACACTACAGCACCTGCCAGTGGGAATCACAGACTGCAGCACCAGTGAGAATCACACACTACAGCAGCTGTCAGCCGGAATCAAACACTGCAGCGCCTGCCAGTGGGAATCACAAACTGCAGTGCCTGCCAGTGGGAGTCACACACTGCAGTGCTTGCACGTGGGAGTCACGCACTGCAGTGCGTGCCAGTGGGAATCACCCTCTGCAGCAGCTGCCAGCTGGAATCACACATTGCAGCGGGAATCACACACTGCAGTGCCTGCCCGAGGGAAGCACACACTGCAGCACATACCACTGGGGATCATACACTGCAGCACGTGCCAGCGGGAATCAAACACTGCAGTGGGAATCAAACACTGCAGCACCTGCCAGTGGGAATCACACACTGCAGCGGGAATCACACCCTGCAGTGCCAGCCAATGGGAGTCACACACTGCATTGCCTGAACCTGGGAATCAAACACTTCAGCGCCTGCCAGTGGGGATCACACACTGTACAACAGTGGGAGTCACACACTGCAGCGGTAATCACACACTGCAGTACCTGCCAGTGGGAATCACACACTGCAGTGCCTACCAGCGGGAATCAAACACTGCAGTGGAAATCACACACTGCAGCACCTGCCAGTGGGAATCACACACTGCAGTGGTAATCACACACTGCAGCACCTGCCAGTGGGAATCACACACGGCAGCCGTAATCAAACATGGCACCACCTGCAGTGGGAACCACACATGGCTGCATCTATCAGTGGAAATCACACACTGCAGCAAGTACCAGCGGGAATCAAACACTGCAATGGTAATCACACACTGCAGCACCTGCAAGTGGGAATCACACACTGCAGTGGTAATCACACACTGCACTAACTTCCAGTTGGAATGACGCACTGCAGCTCCTATCAGTGGGAATCACATACTGCAGCGCATGGCAGCGGGAATCACACAAGGCAGCATCTGCCAGCGGGAATCACAACTGCAGTGGGAATCACACACTGCAGCACCTACTAGTGTGAGTGACACATGGCAGCAGCTGCCAACGGGTAATCAAACACTGCAGCACCTGATAGTGGGAATCACATTCTGCAGTGGGAATCACAAACTGCAGCGCCTACCAGTGGGAATCACAAATGCTGCACCTGCCAGTGGGAATCACACACTACAGCACCTGCCAGAGGTAATCACAGAGGGCAGCACCAGTGGGAATCACACACTACAGCAGCTGTCAGCCGGAATCAAACCCTGCAGCGCCTGCCAGTGGGAATCACAAACTGCAATGCCTGCCAGTGGGAGTCACACACTACAGTGCTTGCCAGTGGGAATCACCCATTGCATCGGGAATCTCACACTGCAGCACCTGCCAGCGGGAATCACACAATGTAGCGCA
Organism: Carcharodon carcharias; assembly: GCF_017639515.1. Taxonomy (NCBI): domain Eukaryota; kingdom Metazoa; phylum Chordata; class Chondrichthyes; order Lamniformes; family Lamnidae; genus Carcharodon; species Carcharodon carcharias. The sequence goes on from NC_054480.1 coordinate 145,789,295, forward strand.
TGCCAGCAGGAATCATATTATGCAGCACCTGCCAGCAGAAATCACACACTGATGTGGGAATCATACACTGCAGCATCTACCAGTGTGAATGACACACTGCAGCAGCTGCCAGCGGTTAATCAAACACTGCAGCACTTGCCAGCAGGAATCACACGTTGCAGTGGGATTCACAAACTGCAGCGCCTACCAGTGGGAAGCACACACTGCAGCACCTGCCAGTGGGAATCACCCATTGCAACGCCTGCCAGCCGGAATCACACATTGCATCGGGAATCACACACTGCAGTGCCTACCAGCGGGAATCAAACACTGCAGTGGAAATCACACACTGCAGCACCTGCCAGTGGGAATCACACACTGCAGTGGTAATCACACACTGCAGCACCTGCCAGTGGGAATCACACACGGCAGCCGTAATCAAACATGGCACCACCTGCAGTGGGAACCACACATGGCTGCATCTATCAGTGGAAATCACACACTGCAGCAAGTACCAGCGGGAATCAAACACTGCAATGGTAATCACACACTGCAGCACCTGCAAGTGGGAATCACACACTGCAGTGGTAATCACACACTGCACTAACTTCCAGTTGGAATGACGCACTGCAGCTCCTATCAGTGGGAATCACATACTGCAGCGCATGGCAGCGGGAATCACACAAGGCAGCATCTGCCAGCGGGAATCACAACTGCAGTGGGAATCACACACTGCAGCACCTACTAGTGTGAGTGACACATGGCAGCAGCTGCCAACGGGTAATCAAACACTGCAGCACCTGATAGTGGGAATCACATTCTGCAGTGGGAATCACAAACTGCAGCGCCTACCAGTGGGAATCACAAATGCTGCACCTGCCAGTGGGAATCACACACTACAGCACCTGCCAGAGGTAATCACAGAGGGCAGCACCAGTGGGAATCACACACTACAGCAGCTGTCAGCCGGAATCAAACCCTGCAGCGCCTGCCAGTGGGAATCACAAACTGCAATGCCTGCCAGTGGGAGTCACACACTACAGTGCTTGCCAGTGGGAATCACCCATTGCATCGGGAATCTCACACTGCAGCACCTGCCAGCGGGAATCACACAATGTAGCGCATGCCAGCAGGAATCATATTATGCAGCACCTGCCAGCAGAAATCACACACTGATGTGGGAATCATACACTGCAGCATCTACCAGTGTGAATGACACACTGCAGCAGCTGCCAGCGGTTAATCAAACACTGCAGCACTTGCCAGCAGGAATCACACGTTGCAGTGGGATTCACAAACTGCAGCGCCTACCAGTGGGAAGCACACACTGCAGCACCTGCCAGTGGGAATCACCCATTGCAACGCCTGCCAGCCGGAATCACACATTGCATCGGGAATCTCACACTGCAGCACCTGCCAGCGGGAATCACACAATGTAGCGCATGCCAGCAGGAATCATATTATGCAGCACCTGCCAGCAGAAATCACACACTGATGTGGGAATCATACACTGCAGCATCTACCAGTGTGAATGACACACTGCAGCAGCTGCCAGCGGTTAATCAAACACTGCAGCACTTGCCAGCAGGAATCACACGTTGCAGTGGGATTCACAAACTGCAGCGCCTACCAGTGGGAAGCACACACTGCAGCACCTGCCAGTGGGAATCACACACTACAGTAGTAATCACACACTGCAGTGCCGACAAGGGTGAATGGCACACTGCAGCAGCTACTGGCGGGTAATCAATTACTGCAGCACCTGCCAGCTCGAATCACATGCTGCAGTGGGAATCACAAACTGCAGCGCCTTCCCGTGGGAAGCACATATGCTGCACATGCCAGTGGGAATCACACACTACAGGAGCTGTCAGCCGGAATCAAACACTGCAGCGCCTGCCAGTGGGAATCACAAACTGCAGTGCCTGCCAGTGGGAGTCACACACTGCAGTGCTTGCATGTGGGAGTCACGCACTGCATTGCTTGCCAGTGGGAATCACCCACTGCAGCAGCTGCCAGCCGGAATCACACATTGCAGCGGGAATCACACACTGCAGTGCCTGTCCGAGGGAAACACACACTGCAGCACATACCACTGGGGATCACACACTGCAGCACCTGCCAGTGGGAATCACACACTGCAGCGGGAATCACATCCTGCAGTGCAAGCCAATGGGAGTCACACACTGCAGTGCCTGAACCTGGGAATCAAACACTTCAGCGCCTGCCAGTGGGAATCACACACTGTACGCCAGTGGGAGTCACACACTGCAGTGGTAATCACACACTACAGTATCTGCCAGTGGGAATCACACACTGCAGTGCCTACCAGCGGGAATCAAAGACTGCAGTGGAAATCACACACTGCAGCACCTGCCAGTGGGAATCACACACTGCAGCAGGAATCACAGACTGCAGCACCTGCCAGCGGGAATCACACACTGCAGTGGGAATCAAACACTGCAGCACCTGCCAGTGGGAATCACACACAGCAGCGGGAATCACACCCTGCAGTGCCAGCCAATGGGAGTCACACACTGCAGTGCCTGAACCTGGGAATCAAACACTGCAGCACCTGCCAGCGGGAATCACACACTGCAGCGGGAATCACACACTGCAGCATCTACCAGTGGGAATCACACACTGCAGCACCTGCCGGTGGGAATCACATACTGCAGCGCCTTCCAGTGGGAATCACACACTGCAGCACCTGCCAGTGGGAATCTCACACTGCAGTGGGAATCACACACTGAAGCGCCTACCAGCGGGAATCACACACTGCAGCACCTGCAAGGGGCAATCACACACTGCAGCGCATGCCAGCGGGAATCACACATGGCAGCGGTAATCACACATGGCACCACCTGTAGTGGGAACCACACATGGCTGCATCTATCAGTGGAAATCACACACTGCAGCACGTACCAGCGGGAATCACACATTGCAACGGGAATCACACACTGCAGCACCTGCCAGTGGGAATCACACACTGCAGCACCTGGCCGTGGGAATCACATACTGCAGCGCCTACCAGTGGGAATCACACACTGCAGCATCTGCCAGTGGGAATCTCACACTGCAGTGGGAATCACACACCGCAGCGCCTACCAGCGGGAATCACACACTGCAGCACCTGCCAGGGGGAATCACACACTGCAGCGCATGCCAGCGGGAATCACACAATGCAGCGCATGCCAGCAGGAATCATATTATGCAGCACCTGCCAGCAGAAATCAGAAACTGCCGTGCCTGCCAGTGGGATCACACACTGCAGTGCTTGCCAGTGGGAAACACACATTGCAACGCCTGCCAGCCGGAATCACACATTGCATCGGGAATGACACACTCCAGCACCTGCCAGTGGGAATCATACACTGCAGCGGGAATCAAACACTGCAGCGCCTACCAATGGAAATTACACACTGAAGCGCCTGTGGGAATCGCACACTGCAGGGCCTGTCCATGGGAAGCACACACTGCAGCACCTACCAGTGGGAATCACACTACAGCAGTTGCCAGCCGGAATCAAACACTGCAGCGGGAATCAAATACTGCAGCACCTGCCAGTCTGATTCACACACTGCAGCGGGAATCACACATTGCATCAGCTGCTAGTGGGAATCACAAAACTGCAGTGCGTGCCAGTGGGAATCAAAAACTGCATCACCAGCCAGCAGGAATCACACTCTGCAGCGGGAATCACACACTGCAGCACCAGTCAGTGAGAATCACACACTGCAGCACCTGCCAGTGGAAATCTCACACTGCAGCGGGATTGAAACACTGCAACGCCTGCCAGATGGAATCACACACTGCAACCCCTGCCAGTGGGAATCACACACAGCAGTGCCAGCCAATGGGAATCACACACGGCAGTGCTTGCCCCTGGGAATAACACAACGCAGCGCCTGCCAGTGGGAATGATACACTGCACGCCAGTGGGAATCATACACTGCAGTAGTAATCATACACTGCAGCACCTGCCAGTGGGAATCACACAGTGCAGCGCCTACAGGAGGGAATCTTACACTGCAGTGCCTACCAGCAGGAAGCTCACACCGCAGCATGTACCAGCAGGAAGCACACACTGCAGCGGGAATCACACACTGCAGAACCTGCCAGTGGGACTCACACACTGCAGCACCTGCCAGTGGGAATCACAGACTGCAGTGGTAATCACACACTGCAGCACCTGCCAGTGGGAATCACACACTGGAGCACCTGCCAATGGAAATCACACATGGCAGCGGTAATCACACATGGCACCACCTGCAGTGGGAACCACACATGGCTGCATCTATCAGTGGAAATCACACACTGCAGCACCTACCAGCGGGAATCACACACTGCAGCGGTAATCACACACTGCAGCACCTGCAAGTGGGAATCACACACTGCGGTGGTAATCACACACTGCAGCAAATACCAGTGGGAATCACACACTACAGCACCTGTCTGCCGGAATCAAACACTGCAGTGTGTGCCAGTGGGAATCACAAACTGCAGTGCCTGCTAGTGGGAGACACACACTGCAGTGCTTGCCAGTGGGAATCGCCCATTGCAAATCCTGCAAGCTGGAATCACACATTGCATCGGGATTCACACAACGCAGCACCTGCCAGTGGGAATCATACACTGCAGCGGGAATCAAACACTGCAGCCCCTCCAGTGGAAATTACACACTGAAGCACCAGCAGGAATCACACACTGCAGTGCCTGTCCGTGCGAAGCACACACTGCAGCACCTTCCAGTGGGAATCAAACTGCAGCAGCTGCCAGCCGGAATCAAACACTGCAGCGGGAATCAAACACTGCAGCACCTGCCAGTGGGAATCACAAAACTGCAGCGCCAACCTGCGGGAATCACATACTGCTGCGCCTGCCAGTGGGAATCAAACACTGCATCACCAGCCAGCAGGAATCACACTCTGCAGCGGGAATCACACACTACAGCACCAGTCAGTGGGAATCACACACTGCAGCACCTGCCAGCGGGAATCTCACACTGCAGCGGGATTCAAACACTGCAACGCCTGCCAGATGGAATCACACACTGCAGCACCTGCCAGTGGGAATCAAACACTGCAGTGCCAGCCAAAGGGAATCACACACGGCAGGGCTTGCCCCTGGGAATCATACACTGCAGCTCCTGCCAGTGTGAATGATACACTGCACGCCAGCAGGAATCATACACTGCAGCAGTAATCATACACTGCAGCACCTGCCAGTGGGAATCACACACTGCAGTGCCTATCGGAGGGAATCTTACACTGCAGTGCCTACCAGAAGGAAGCACACACTGCAGCGCGTATCAGCAGGAAGCACACACTGCAGCGGGAATCACACACTGCAGTGGTAATTACACACTGCAGCACCTGCCAGTGGAAATCACACACGGCAGTGGTAAACACACACTGCAGCACCTGCCAGTGGGAATCACACACTGCAGTGGTAATCACACACTGCAGCACCTGCCATCGAGAATCACACACTGCAGCGGGAATCAAACACTGCAGCGCCTACCAGCAGGAATCACACACTGCAGCGCCTACCAGCAGGAATCACACACTGCAGCAGGAATCACACACAGCAGCACCTGCCAGTGGGAATCACACACTGCAGCACCTGGCGGTGGGAATCACATACTGCAGTGCCTACCAGTGGGAATCAAACACTGCAGCACCTGCCAGCAGGAATCACACGTTGCAGTGGGATTCACAAACTGCAGCGCCTACCAGTGGGAAGCACACACTGCAGCACATACCACTGGGAATCATACACTGCAGCAGTTGCCAGCGGCAATCAAACACTGCAGCGGGAATCAAACACTGCAGCACTTGCCAGTGGGAATCACACACTGCAGCGGGAATCACTCTGCTGTGCCAGCCAATGGGACTCACACACTGCAGTGCCTGAACCTGGGAATCATACATTTTAGCGCCTGCCAGTGGGAATCACACCTTGCACGCCAGCGGGAATCACACACTGCAGCGGTAAACACACAGTGCAGCACCTGCCAGCGGGAATCACACACTGCAGTGGTAATCACACAGTGCAGCATCTACTAGCGGGAATCATACACTGAAGTGCCTATGAGCAGGAATCACACACTGCAGCACCTGCCAGTGGGAATCACACATTGCAGCGGGAATCATACACTGCATCGCCTACCAGCGGGAATCGCACACTGAAGCGGGAATCACACTCTGCAGCTCCTGCCAGTGGGAATCACACACTGCAGCACTTGCCACTGAGAATCACGCACTGCAGCGCCTACCAGTGGGAATCACAGACTGCAGTGCCTGCAGGCGGGAATCACACAATGCAGCACCTGCCAGCGGTATTCACACACTGCAGTGGGCATCTCACACTGCAGTGCCTACCAGTGTGAATGACACACTGCAGCAGCTGCCAGTGGGTAAGCAAACACTGCAGCACCTGCCAGTGGGAATCACACGCTGCAGTGGGAATCACAAACTGCAGCGGCTACCAGTGGGCATTACACGTGCAGCACCTGCCAGTGGGAATCAACACTACAACACCTGCCAGTGGGAATCACACACTGCAGCACCTGCCAGTGGGAATCACACACTGCAGCACCAGTGGGAATCACACACTACAGCACTTGTCAACGGGAATCAAACACTGCAGCACATGCCAGTGTGAATCGCACACTGCAGCACCTGCCAGTGGGAATCACACAATGTAGTGCCTGCAGGCGGGAATCAAACATGGCAGTGGAAATCACACACTGCAGCACATGCCAGCGGGAATCACACACTGCAGCACCTGCCAGCGGGACTCACACACTGCTGCACCTGCCAGTGGGACTCATATACTGCAGCGCCAGTGGGAATCACACTCTGCAGTGCCTGCCAGCTGGATTCACACACTTCAGTGCCTGCCAGCAGGAATCACACACTGCAGCACCAGTGGGAATCACACACTGCAGCAGAAATCATACTCTGCTGTGCCTGCCAGTGGGAATCACACACTGCAGTGCCTGCCAGTGGGAATCAGAGACTGCAGCGCCTACCAGTGGGAATCACACACTGCAGCACCTGCCAGTGGGAATCACACACTGCAGTGCCTGCCAGCGCGAATCACACACTGCAATGCATGCCATTGGGAATCACACACTGCAGCAACTTCCAATGGGAATCAAACACTGCATCACCAGCCAGCTGGAATCACATTCTGCAGCGGGAATCAAACAATGCAATGCCTGCCAGTGGGAATCACACACTGCAGTGCCTGCCTGTGGGACACACGCAATGCAGTGCCTGCCCAAGGGAACCACACACTGCAGCACATACCACTGGGAATCACACACTGCAGCAGCTGCCAGCGGGAATCAAACACTGCAGCGGGAATCAAACACTGCAGTACCTGCCAGTGGGAATCACACACTGCAGTGCCAGTGGGAATCACACACTGCAGCGTGAATCATACACTGCAGTGCCTGCCATTGGGAATCACACATTGCAGTGCCTACCAATTTGAATCTCACAAAGCAGCAGCTACCAGTGGGAATCACACACTGCAGCACCTGCCAGTTGGAATCACACACTGCAGCACCTGCCAGTGGGAATCACACAATGTAGTGCCTGCCCACGGGAATCAAACACAGCAGTGGAAATCACACACTGCAGCACCTGCCAGCGGGAATCACACACTGCAGCACTTGCCAGCGGGAATCACACAATGCAGCAGAATCACGTACTGCAGCGCCTGCCAGTGGGAATCACACACTGCAGCAGGAATCACACACTGCAGCGGGAATCACACACTGCAGCACCTGCCAGCGGGAATCACACACTGTAGCACCTGCCAGCGGAAATCACACACTGTAGCACTTGCCAGCAGGAATCACACACTGCAGCACCTGCCAGTGGGAATCACTTACTGCATCAAATGCCGGCAAGAATCACACACTGTTGTGCCTTTCCCTGGGAATCACCCTCTGCAGCACCTGCCAGCGGGAATCACAAATTGCATGCCAGCGAGAATCATGCGGCGCCTACCACTGGGAATCATATGCTGCAGCACTTACCCACAGGAATCACACACTGCAGCAGGAATCAAACACTGCAGCAACTGCCAGTGGGAATCTCACACTGCAGCGGGAATCACACACTGCAGCGCCTACCAGCGGAAATCACACACTGCAGTGGGGATCACTCACTGCAGCACCTGGCTGTGGGAATCACACACTGCAGCACTTGACAGAGGGAATCACACACTGCAGCGTGAATCATACACTGCAGTGCCTGCCATTGTGAATCACACATTGCAGTGCCTACCAATTTGAATCTCACAAAGCAGCAGCTGCCAGTGGGACTCACACACTGCAGCACCTGCCAGTTGGAATCACACACTGCAGCACCTGCCAGTGGGAATCACACAATGTAGTGCCTGCCCACGGGAATAAAACACGGCAGTGGAAATCACACACTGCAGCACCTGCCAGCAGGAATCACACACTGCAGCACTTGCCAGCGGGAATCACACAATGCAGCAGAATCACGTACTGCAGCACCTGCCAGTGGGAATCACACACTGCAGCAGGAATCACACACTGCAGCGGGAATCACACACTGCAGCACCTGCCAGCGGGAATCACACACTGTAGCACCTGCCAGCGGAAATCACACACTGCAGCACTTGCCAGCAGGAATCACACACTGCAGCACCTGCCAGTGGGAATCACTTATTGCATCAAATGCCGGCAAGAATCACACACTGTTGTGCCTTCCCCTGGGAATCACCCTCTGCAGCACCTGCCAGCGGGAATCACAAATTGCATGCCAGCGAGAATCATGCGGCGCCTACCACTGGGAATCATATGCTGCAGCACTTACCCGCAGGAATCACACACTGCAGCAGGAATCAAACACTGCAGCGCCTACCAGCGGAAATCACACACTGCAGTGGGGATCACTCACTGCAGCACCTGGCTGTGGGAATCACACACTGCAGCACTTGACAGAGGGAATCACACACTGCAGCGTGAATCATACACTGCAGTGCCTGCCATTGTGAATCATACATTGCAGTGCCTACCAATTTGAATCTCACAAAGCAGCAGCTACCAGTGGGACTCACACACTGCAGCACCTGCCAGTTGGAATCACACACTGCAGCACCTGCCAGTGGGAATCACACAATGTAGTGCCTGCCCACGGGAATCAAACACGGCAGTGGAAATCACACACTGCAGCAGGAACCATACACTGCTGTGCCTGCCAGTGGGAATCACACACTGCAGTGCCTGCCAGTGGGAATCACACACTGCAGCACCTGCCAGTGGGAATAACACACTGCAGCACCTGCCAGCGGGAATCACACACTGTAGCGCCTACCAGTGGGAATCACACACTGCAGCACGTGCCAGTGGGAATCACACACTGCAGCATCAACCAGCGGGCAATCAAACGCAACAGCACCTGCCAGTGGGAATCACACACTGCAGTGGGAATTACAAACGGCAGCACCTCCCATTGGAAATCAAACACTGCAGCACCTGCCAGTGGGAATCACACTCTGCAGCGGGAATCACACACTGCAGCACCTGCCAGCTAGAATCTCTCACTGCTACACCTGCCAGTGGGACTCACATACTGCAGCGCCAGTGGGAATCACACTCTGCAGTGCCTGCCAGCGGGAATCACACACTGCAGTGCCTGCCAGCAGGAATCACACACTGCTGCGCCAGTGGGAATCACACACTGCAGCAGGAATCATACACTGCAGTGTCTGCCAGTGGGAATCACACACTGCAGTGCCTGCCAGTGGGAATCAGAGACTGCAGCACCAGCCAGTCAGAATCACACACTGAAGTGCCTTCCCCATGGAATCACACATTGCAGCACCTGACAGTGGGAATTACACACTGCTGCGGTAATCACACACTGCAGCACCTGCCAGTGGGAATCAAACACAGCAGCGGTAATCACACACTGCAGTGCATGCCAGTGGGAATCACACACTGCAGTGCCAGCCAGTGGGAATCACACACTGCAGCACCTGCCTGTGGGAATCACACACTGCAGTGCCAGCCAGTGGGAATCACACACTGCAGCGCCTTCCAGTGGGAATCACACAACTGCAACCACTTCAAGTGGGAATCACACACTGCAGCGTCTGTCAGCGGGAATCACACATGCAGCACCTGGCAGTGGGAATCACAAACTGCAGCACCTGCCAGTGCGAATCATACACCGAAACAATTGTCAGTGGCAATCACACACTGCAGCACCTGCCTGTGGGAATCATACACTGCAGTGCCTGCCTGCGGGAAGCACACAATGCAGTGCCAGCCAGTGGGAATCACACACTGCAGCGCCTTCCAGTGGGAATCACACAACTGCAACCACTTCAAGAGGGAATCACACACTGCAGCGTCTGTCAGCGGGAATCACACATGCAGCACCTGGCAGTGGGAATCACAAACGGCAGCGCCTGCCAGTGCGAATCATACACCAAAACAATTGTCAGAGGCAATCACATACTGCAGCACCTGCCTGTGGAAATCACACACTGCAGCACCTGCCGGTTGGTATCGCACAGTGCAGCGGCAGTGGGAATCACACACTGCAGCGACTACCAGTGGGAAGCATACACTGCAGCAACTACCAGTGGGAAGCATACACTGCAGCGCCTGCCAGCAGGAATCACACACTGCAGTGCCTGCCAGTGGGATTCACAGACTGCAGTGCCAGCCAGCGGGCATCACACACTGCAGCACCTGACGGCAGGAATCACACACCGCAGCGGGAATCACGCACTGCAGCACCTGCCACTGGGAATCATACACTGCAGCACCTGATGGCAGGATTCACACACCGCAGCGCCTGCCACAGGGAATCACACACTATAGTGCCTAACAGTGGGAATCACAGACTGCAGTGCCTGCAGGTGGGAATCACACACTGCAGCACCTGCCAGTGGGAATCACACACTGCAGTGCCAGCAGGAATCACACACTGTAGCGCATGCCAGTGGGAATCACACAACATCAGCGCCTGCCAGCAGGAATCACACACTGCAGCGCATGCCTGTGAGAATCACACACTGCAGTGCCTGCCAGTGGGAATCACACACTGCAGCACCTGCCTGTGGGAATCACACACTGCAGTGCCAGCCAGTGGGAATCACACACTGCAGTGCCTTCCAGTGGGAATCACACAACTGCAACCACTTCAAGTGGGAATCACACACTGCAGCACCTGCCAGTGTGAATCATACACTGAAGCAATTGTCAACGGCAATCACACACTGCAGCACCTGCCTGTGGGAATCACACACTGCAGCACCTGCCGGTTGGTATCACACACTGCAGCAGCAGAGGGAATCACACATTGCAGCGACTACCAGTGGGAAGCATACACTGCAGCAACTACCAGGGGGAAGCATACACTGCAGCGCCTGCCAGCAGGAATCACACACTGCAGTGCCTGCCAGTGGGATTCACAGACTGCAGTGCCAGCCAGCGGGAATCACACACTGCAGCACCTGATGGAAGGAATCACACACCGCAGGCCACCTGCTACTGGGAATCACACACTATAGTGCCTAACAGTGGGAATCACAGACTGCAGTGCCTGCAGGTGGGAATCACACACTGCAGTGCCAGCAGGAATCACACACTGTAGCGCATGCTAGTGGGAATCACACAACATCAGCGCCTGCCAGCGGGAATCACACACTGCAGCGTATGCCTGTGGGAATCACACACTGCAGTGCCTGCCAGTGGGAATCACACACTGCAGCACCTGCCTGTGGGAATCACACACTGCAGTGCCAGCCAGTGGGAATCACACACTGCAGCGCCTTCCAGTGGGAATCACACAACTGCAACCAATTCAAGTGGGAATCACACACTGCAGCGCCTGTCAGCGGGATTCACACATGCAGCACCTGGCAGTGGGAATCACAAACTGCAGCACCTGCCAGTGTGAATCATACACTGAAGCAATTGTCAGCGGCAATCACACACTGCAGCACCTGCCTGTGGGAATCACACACTGCAGCACCTGCCGGTTGGTATCACACACTGCAGCGGCAGTGGGAATCACACACTGCAGTGACTACCAGTGGGAAGCATACACTGCAGCGACTACCAGTGGGAAGCATACACTGCAGCGCCTGCCAGCAGGAATCACACACTGCAGTGCCTGCCAGTGGGATTCACAGACTGCAGTGCCAGCCAGCGGGAATCACACACTGCAGCACCTGATGGCAGGAATCACACACCGCAGCACCTGCCACTGGGAATCACACACTGCAGCACCTGCCAGCAGGAATCACACAACGCAGCGGGAATCACACACCGCAGCGCCTGCCACAGGGAACCACGCACTATAGTGCCTAACAGTGGGAATCACAGACTGCAGTGCCAGCCAGTGGGAATCACACACTGCAGCACCTGCCTGTGGGAATCACACACTGCAGTGCCAGCCAGTGGGAATCACACACTGCAGCGCCTTCCAGTGGGAATCACACAACTGCAACCACTTCAAGTGGGAATCACACACTGCAGCGTCTGTCAGCGGGAATCACACATGCAGCACCTGGCAGTGGGAATCACAAACTGCAGCACCTGCCAGTGCGAATCATACACCGAAACAATTGTCAGTGGCAATCACACACTGCAGCACCTGCCTGTGGGAATCATACACTGCAGTGCCTGCCTGCGGGAAGCACACAATGCAGTGCCAGCCAGTGGGAATCACACACTGCAGCGCCTTCCAGTGGGAATCACACAACTGCAACCACTTCAAGAGGGAATCACACACTGCAGCGTCTGTCAGCGGGAATCACACATGCAGCACCTGGCAGTGGGAATCACAAACGGCAGCGCCTGCCAGTGCGAATCATACACCGAAACAATTGTCAGCAGCAATCACATACTGCAGCACCTGCCTGTGGAAATCACACACTGCAGCACCTGCCGGTTGGTATCGCACAGTGCAGCGGCAGTGGGAATCACACACTGCAGCGACTACCAGTGGGAAGCATACACTGCAGCAACTACCAGTGGGAAGCATACACTGCAGCACCTGCCAGCAGGAATCACACACTGCAGTGCCTGCCAGTGGGATTCACAGACTGCAGTGCCAGCCAGCGGGCATCACACACTGCAGCACCTGACGGCAGGAATCACACACCGCAGCGGGAATCACGCACTGCAGCACCTGCCACTGGGAATCATACACTGCAGCACCTGATGGCAGGATTCACACACCGCAGCGCCTGCCACAGGGAATCACACACTATAGTGCCTAACAGTGGGAATCACAGACTGCAGTGCCTGCAGGTGGGAATCACACACTGCAGCACCTGCCAGTGGGAATCACACACTGCAGTGCCAGCAGGAATCACACACTGTAGCGCATGCCAGTGGGAATCACACAACATCAGCGCCTGCCAGCAGGAATCACACACTGCAGCGCATGCCTGTGAGAATCACACACTGCAGTGCCTGCCAGTGGGAATCACACACTGCAGCACCTGCCTGTGGGAATCACACACTGCAGTGCCAGCCAGTGGGAATCACACACTGCAGTGCCTTCCAGTGGGAATCACACAACTGCAACCACTTCAAGTGGGAATCACACACTGCAGCACCTGCCAGTGTGAATCATACACTGAAGCAATTGTCAGCGGCAATCACACACTGCAGCACCTGCCTGTGGGAATCACACACTGCAGCACCTGCCGGTTGGTATCACACACTGCAGCAGCAGTGGGAATCACACATTGCAGCGACTACCAGTGGGAAGCATACACTGCAGCAACTACCAGGGGGAAGCATACACTGCAGCGCCTGCCAGCAGGAATCACACACTGCAGTGCCTGCCAGTGGGATTCACAGACTGCAGTGCCAGCCAGCGGGAATCACACACTGCAGCACCTGATGGAAGGAATCACACACCGCAGGCCACCTGCTACTGGGAATCACACACTATAGTGCCTAACAGTGGGAATCACAGACTGCAGTGCCTGCAGGTGGGAATCACACACTGCAGTGCCAGCAGGAATCACACACTGTAGCGCATGCTAGTGGGAATCACACAACATCAGCGCCTGCCAGCGGGAATCACACACTGCAGCGTATGCCTGTGGGAATCACACACTGCAGTGCCTGCCAGTGGGAATCACACACTGCAGCACCTGCCTGTGGGAATCACACACTGCAGTGCCAGCCAGTGTGAATCATACACTGAAGCAATTGTCAGCAGCAATCACACACTGCAGCACCTGCCTGTGGGAATCACACACTGCAGCACCAGCCGGTTGGTATCACACACTGCAGCGACTACCAGTGGGAAGCATACACTGCAGCGACTACCAGTGGGAAGCATACACTGCAGCGCCTGCCAGCAGGAATCACACACTGCAGTGCCTGCCAGTGGGATTCACAGACTGCAGTGCCAGCCAGCGGGCATCACACACTGCAGCACCTGACGGCAGGAATCACACACCGCAGCGGGAATCACGCACTGCAGCACCTGCCACTGGGAATCATACACTGCAGCACCTGCCGGCAGGATTCACACACCGCAGCGCCTGCCACAGGGAATCACACACTATAGTGCCTAACAGTGGGAATCACAGACTGCAGTGCCTGCAGGTGGGAATCACACACTGCAGTGCCTGCCAGTGGGAATCACACACTGCAGTGCCAGCAGGAATCACACACTGTAGCGCATGCCAGTGGGAATCACACAACATCAGCGCCTGCCAGCAGGAATCACACACTGCAGCGCATGCCTGTGGGAATCACACACTGCAGCATCTGCCTGTGGGAATCACACACTGCAGTGCCAGCCAGTGGGAATCACACACTGCAGTGCCTTCCAGTGGGAATCACACAACTGCAACCACTTCAAGTGGGAATCACACACTGCAGCACCTGCCAGTGTGAATCATACACTGAAGCAATTGTCAGCGGCAATCACACACTGCAGCATCTGCCTGTGGGAATCACACACTGCAGCACCTGCCGGTTGGTATCACACACTGCAGCGGCAGTGGGAATCACACACTGCAGCGACTACCAGTGGGAAGCATACACTGCAGCGACTACCAGTGGGAAGCATACACTGCAGCGCCTGCCAGCAGGAATCACACACTGCAGTGCCTGCCAGTGGGATTCACAGACTGCAGTGCCAGCCAGCGGGAATCACACACTGCAGCACCTGATGGAAGGAATCACACACCGCAGCACCTGCCACTGGGAATCACGCACTATAGTGCCTAACAGTGGCAATCACAGACTGCAGTGCCTGCAGGTGGGATTCACACACTGCAGTGCCAGCAGGAATCACACACTGTAGCGCATGCCAGTGGGAATCACACATCAGCGCCTGCCAGCGGGAATCACACACTGCAGCTCATGCCTGTGGGAATCACACACTGCAGTGCCTGCCAGTGGGAATCACACACTGCAGCACCTGCCTGTGGGAATCACACACTGTAGTGCCAGCCAGTGGGAATCACACACTGCAGCGCCTTCCAGTGGGAATCACACAACTGCAACCACTTCAAGTGGGAATCACACACTGCAGCGCCTGTCAGCGGGAATCACACATGCAGCACCTGGCAGTGGGAATCACAAACTGCAGCACCTGCCAGTGTGAATCATACACTGAAGCAATTGTCAGCGGCAATCACACACTGCAGCACCTGCCTGTGGGAATCACACACTGCAGCACCTGCCGGTTGGTATCACACACTGCAGCGACTACCAGTGGGAAGCATACACTGCAGCGCCTGCCAGCAGGAATCACACACTGCAGTGCCTGCCAGTGGGAATCACAGACTGCAGTGCCAGCCAGCGGGAATCACACACTGCAGCACCTGATGGCAGGAATCACACACTGCAGCACCTGCCACTGGGACTCACACACTGCAGCACCTGCCTGTGGGAATCACACACTGCAGTGCCAGCCAGTGGGAATCACACACTGCAGTGCTTTCCAGTGGGAATCACACACTGCAGTGCCTTCCAGTGGGAATCACACAACCGCAACCACTTCAAGTGGGAATCACACACTGCAGCACCTGCCAGTGTGAATCATACACTGAAGCAATTGTCAGCGGCAATCACACACTGCAGCACCTGCCTGTGGGAATCACACACTGCAGCACCTGCCGGTTGGTATCACACACTGCAGCGGCAGTGGGAATCACACACTGCAGCGACTACCAGTGGGAAGCATACACTGCAGCGACTACCAGTGGGAAGCATACACTGCAGCGCCTGCCAGCAGGAATCACACACTGCAGTGCCTGCCAGTGGGATTCACAGACTGCAGTGCCAGCCAGCGGGAATCACACACTGCAGCACCTGATGGCAGGAATCACACACCACAGCACCTGCCACTGGGAATCACACACTATAGTGCCTAACAGTGGCAATCACAGAATGCAGTGCCTGCAGGTGGGAATCACACACTGCAGTGCCAGCATAAATCACACACTGTAGCGCATGCCAGTGGGAATCACACAACATCAGCGCCTGCCAGCAGGAATCACACACTGCAGTGCATGCCTGTGGGAATCACACACTGCAGTGCCTGCCAGTGGGAATCACACACTGCAGCACCTGCCTGTGGGAATCACACACTGCAGTGCCAGCCAGTGGGAATCACACACTGCAGCGCCTTCCAGTGGGAATCGCACAACTGCAACCACTTCAAGTGGGAATCACACACTGCAGCGCCTATCAGCGGGAATCACACATGCAGCACCTGGCAGTGGGAATCACAAACTGCAGCACCTGCCAGTGTGAATCATACACTGAAGCAATTGTCAGCGGCAATCACACACTGCAGCACCTGCCTGTGGGAATCACACACTGCAGCACCTGCCGGTTGGTATCACACACTGCAGTGACTACCAGTGGGAAGCATACACTGCAGCGACTACCAGTGGGAAGCATACACTGCAGCGCCTGCCAGCAGGAATCACACACTGCAGTGCCTGCCAGTGGGATTCACAGACTGCAGTGCCAGCCAGCGGGCATCACACACTGCAGCACCTGACGGCAGGAATCACACACCGCAGCGGGAATCACGCACTGCAGCACCTGCCACTGGGAATCATACACTGCAGCACCTGCCAGCAGGATTCACACACCGCAGCGCCTGCCACAGGGAATCACACACTATAGTGCCTAACAGTGGGAATCACAGACTGCAGTGCCTGCAGGTGGGAATCACACACTGCAGCACCTGCCAGTGGGAATCACACACTGCAGCACCTGCCTGTGGGAATCACACACTGCAGTGCCAGCCAGTGGGAATCACACACTGCAGTGCCTTCCAGTGGGAATCACACAACTGCAACCACTTCAAGTGGGAATCACACACTGCAGCACCTGCCAGTGTGAATCATACACTGAAGCAATTGTCAGCGGCAATCACACACTGCAGCACCTGCCTGTGGGAATCACACACTGCAGTGCCAGCCAGTGGGAATCACACACTGCAGCGCCTTCCAGTGGGAATCACACAACTGCAACCACTTCAAGTGGGAATCACACACTGCAGCGCCTGTCAGCGGGAATCACACATGCAGCACCTGGCAGTCGGAATCACAAACTGCAGCACCTGCCAGTGTGAATCACACACTGAAGCAATTGTCAGCGGCAATCACACACTGCATCACCTGCCTGTGGGAATCACACACTGTAGCACCTGCCGGTTGCTATCACACACTGCAGCGACTACCAGTGGGGAGCATACACTGCAGCGCCTGCCAGCAGGAATCACACACTGCAGTGCCTGCCAGTGGGATTCACAGACTGCAGTGCCAGCCAGCGGGAATCACAAACTGCAGCACCTGATGGCAGAAATCACACACTGCAGCACCTGCCACTGGGAATCATACACTGCAGCACCTGCCGGCAGGATTCACACACCGCAGCGCCTGCCACAGGGAACCACGCACTATAGTGCCTAACAGTGGGAATCACAGACTGCAGTGCCTGCAGGTGGGAATCACACACTGCATCACTTGCCAGTGGGAATCACACACTGCAGCAGCAACCAGCGGGCAATCAAACACTGCAGCACCTGCAAGTGGGAATCACACACTGCAGTGGGAATAACAAACTGCAGCGCCTACCAGTGGGAATCAGACACTGCAGCACATGCCAGCGGGAATCACACACTGCAGCAGGAATCACACACTGGAGCACCTTCCAGACGGAAGCACACTGCAGCAGCAATCATGCATTGTAGCGCCTACCAGTGGGAATAACACACTGCAGCGCCTACCAGTTGATATCACACACTGAAGCGGGAATCACACACTGCAGAACCTGCCAGTGGGAATAACACACTGCTGCACCTGCCAGTGGGACTCATATACTTCAGCACCAGTGGGAATCACACTCTGCAGTGCCTGCCAGCGGTATTCACACACTGCAGTGCCTGCCAGCAGGAATCACACACTGCAGCCCCAGTGGGAATCACACACTGCAGCAGGAACCATACACTGCTCTGCCTGCCAGTGGGAATCACACACTGCAGTGCCTGCCAGTGGGAATCACACACTGCAGCACCTGCCAGTGGGAATCACACACTGCAGCACCCGCCCGTGGGAATCACACACTGCAGCACCTGCCAGTGGGAATCACACACTGCAACGACTGCCAGTGAGAATCAAATACTGCAGCAACTGCCAGCGGGGATTACACACTGCAGCGGAAATCACACACTGCAGCACTTGCCAGAAGGAATCATACACTGCAGCACCTGCCAGTGGGAATCACACACTGCAGAAACTGCCAGTGGTAATCACTTTTTGCATCAAATGCCGGCAAGAATCGCACACTGTAGTGCCTTCCCCTGGGAATCACTCACTGCAGCACCTGCCAGCGGGAATCACACATTGCATGCCAGCGAGAATCGTACATTGCAGCGCTTACCAGTGGGAATCATTTGCTGCAGCACTTACCCGCAGGAATCACACACTGCAGCAGGAATCAAACACTGCAGCAACTGCCAGTGGGAATCTCACACTGCAGCGGGAATCACACACTGCAGCGTCTACCAGCGGAAATCACACACAGCAGTGGGGATCACACACTGCAGCACCTGGCAGTGGGAATCACACACTGTAGCACCTGCCAGAGAGAATCACACATTGCATGCCATCGAGAATCGTACACTGCAGCGCCTACCAGTGGGAATCATTTGCTGCAGCACTTACCCGCAGGAATCACACACTGCAGCAGGAATCAAACACTGCAGCAACTGCCAGTGGGAATCTCACACTGCAGCGGGAATCACACACTGCAGCGTCTACCAGCGGAAACCACACACTGCAGTGGGGATCACACACTGCAGCACCTAACAGTGGGAATCACGCACTGCAGTGCCTGACAGTGGGAATCACACACTGCACGCCAGCGGAAATCACATACTGCAGTGGTAATCACACACCGCAGCACGTGCCAGTGGGATTCACACACTGCAGCACCTGCCAGCAGGAATCGCACACTGCAGCGCCAGTGGGAATCACACTTTGCAGGGGAATCACACACTGCAGCACCTGCCACTGGGAATCACACACTGCAGCACCTGCCAGCAGGAATCACACACTGCAGTGCCTACCAGCCGAAATTTATCCACTGCAACACCTGCCAGTGGGAATCACACACTGCAGCACCTACCAGTGAGATTCGTGCACTGTAGCACCTACAAGTGGAAATCACACACTGCAGCAACTGCCAGCGGCAATCACACACTGTAGTACCTGCCAGCGGAAATCACACACTGCAGCACCTGCCAGTGGGAATCACACACTGCAGCACCTGCCAGTGGGAATCACACACTGCACCGACTGCCTTCGGGAATAAAACACTGCTGCACCTGCCAGTGGGACTCATATACTGCAGCGCCAGTGGGAATCACACTCTGCAGTGCCTGCCAGCGGTATTCACACACTGCAGTGACTGACAGCAGGAAGCACACACTGCAGCGCCAGTGGGAATCACACACTGCAGCAGGAATCATACACTGCTGTGCCTGCCAGTGGGAATCACACACTGCAGTGCCTGCCAGTGGGAATCAGAGACTGAAGTGCCTACCAGTGGGAATCACACACTGCAGCACCTGCCAGTGGGAATCACACACTGCAGTGCCTGCCAGCACGAATCACACACTGCAACGCCTGCCATTGGGAATCACACACTGCAGCAACTGCCAATGGAAATCTCACACTGCAGCACCTGCCAGCAGGAATCACACACTGCAGCGAAATCACACACTGCATCACCTGCCATTGGGAATCACACACTGCAGCACCTGCCATTGGGAATCACACAATGCAGCGCGAATCACACACTGCAGCACCTGCCAGCGGGAATCACACATTGCTGCAACTGCCAGTGGGACTCATATACTGCAGCACCAGTGGAAATCACACACTGCAGTGCCTGCCAGCTGGATTCACACACTGCAGCGCCTGCAAGCAGGAATCACACACTGCAGCGCCAGTGGGAATCACACACTGCAGCAGGAATCATACACTGCTGTGCCTGCCAGTGGGAATCACACACTGCAGTGCCTGCCAGTGGGAATCAAAGACTGCAGCACCTGCCAGTGGGAATCAAACACTGCAGTGCCTGCCAGGGCGAATCACACACTGCAACGCCTGCCATTGGGAATCACACACTGCAGCAACTGCCAATGGGAATCTCACACTGCAGCACCTGCCAGCGGGAATCACACACTGCAGCGAAATCATACACTGCATCACCTGCCAGTGGGAATCACACAATGCAGCACCTGCCATTGGGAATCACACATTGCAGCGCCTACCAGCAGGAATCGTACACTGCAGCACTTACCAGCAGGAATCATACACTGCAGCAGGGGTCACACACTGCAGTGCTTGCCTGTGGGAATCTCCCATTGCAGCACCTGCCAGCCGGAATCACACATTGCAGCACCTGCCAGATGGAATCACACATTGCAGTGAGGGTCATACACTGCAGCGCCTGCCCGTGGAAATTACACACTGCAGTGTGAATCACACACTGCAGCGCCTGCCAGCGGGAATCTCTCACTGCTGCACCTGCCAGTGGGACTCACATACTGCAGCGCCAGTGGGAATCACACTCTGCAGTGCCTGCCAGCGGCAATCACACATTGCAGTGCCTGCCAGCAGGACTCACACACTGCACGCCCAGTGGGAATCACCCACTGCAGCAACTGCCACTGGGAATCACACACTGTAGAACCTGCCAGCAGGAATCACACACTGCAGCAAATGGCAGCGGGAATCACAAAATGCCGCACCTGCCAGAGGGAATCATGCACTACAGTACCTACCAGTGGGAATCACACACTGCAGTGCCTGCAGGTGGGAATCGCACAATGCAGCGCCGACCAGTGGGAATCACACACTGCAGCACGTACCAGTGGAATCACACACTGCAGCATGTGCCAGTGGGAATCACACACTGCAGCAGCAACCAGTGGTCACTCAAACACTGCAGTACCTGCCAGCAGGAATCACACACTGCAGTGGGAATTACAAACTGCAGCACCTACCAGTGGAAATCAAACACTGCAGCACCTGCCAGTGGGAATCACACACTGCAGCGGGAATCACACAGTGCAGCATGTGCCAGCGGGAATCACACACTGCAGCGGGAATCACACACCACAGCGCCTGTCAGTGGGAAGCACACACTGCAGCAGGAATCACGCGCTGTAATGGCTAACAGTGGGAATCACACACTGCAGCACCTGCCTGTGGGAATCACACACTGCAGTGCCTGCCAGTGGGAATCACACACTGCAGTGCCAGCCAGTGGGAATCACACACTGCAGCTCCTGCCTGTGGGAATCACACACTGCAGTGCCAGCCAGTGGGAATCACACACTGCAGCGCCTTCCAGTGGGAATCACACAACTGCAACCACTTCAAGTGGGAATCACACACTGCAGCGTCTGTCAGCGGGAATCACACATGCAGCACCTGGCAGTGGGAATCACAAACTGCAGCACCTGCCAGTGCGAATCATACACCGAAACAATTGTCAGCGGCAATCACACACTGCAGCACCTGCCTGTGGGAATCATACACTGCAGTGCCGGCCTGCGGGAAACACACACTGCAGTGCCAGCCACTGGGAATCACACACTGCAGCGCCTTCCAGTGGGAATCACACAACTGCAACCACTTCAAGTTGGAATCACACACTGCAGCATCTGTCAGCGGGAATCACACATGCAGCACCTGGCAGTGGGAATCACAAACTGCAGCACCTGCCAGTGCGAATCATACACCGAAACAATTGTCAGCGGCAATCACATACTGCAGCACCTGCCTGTGGGAATCACACACTGCAGCACCTGCCGGTTGGTATCGCACACTGCAGCGGCAGTGGGAATCACACACTGCAGCGACTACCAGTGGGAAGCATACACTGCAGCAACTACCAGTGGGAAGCATACACTGCAGCGCCTGCCAGCAGGAATCACACACTGCAGTGCCTGCCAGTGGGATTCACAGACTGCAGTGCCAGCCAGCGGGCATCACACACTGCAGCACCTGACAGCAGGAATCACACACTGCAGCGGGAATCACACACTGCAGCACCTGCCACTGGGAATCATACACTGCAGCACCTGCCGGCAGGATTCACACACCGCAGCGCCTGCCACAGGGAATCACACACTATAGTGCCTAACAGTGGGAATCACAGACTGCAGTGCTTGCAGGTGGGAATCACACACTGCAGCACCTGCCAGTGGGAATCACACACTGCAGTGCCAGCAGGAATCACACACTGTAGCGCATGCCAGTGGGAATCACACACGGCAGCGGCTACCAGTGGGAATCACACAACATCAGCGCCTGCCAGCGGGAATCACACACTGCAGCGCATGCCTGTGGGAATCACACACTGCAGTGCCAGCCAGTGGGAATCACACACTGCAGCGCCTTCCAGTGGGAATCACACAACTGCAACCACTTCAAGTGGGAATCACACACTGCAGCGCCTGTCAGCGGGAATCACACACTGCAGCACCTGGCAGTGGGAATCACAAACTGCAGCACCTGCCAGTGTGAATCATACACTGAAGCAATTGTCAGCGGCAATCACACACTGCAGCACCTGCCTGTGGGAATCACACACTGCAGCACCTGCCGGTTGGTATCACACACTGCAGCGGCAGTGGGAATCACACACTGCAGCGACTACCAGTGGGAAGCATACACTGCAGCGACTACCAGTGGGAAGCATACACTGCAGCGCCTGCCAGCAGGAATCACACACTGCAGTGCCTGCCAGTGGGATTCACAGACTGCAGTGCCAGCCAGCGGGAATCACACACTGCAGCACCTGATGGCAGGAATCACACACCGCAGCACCTGCCACTGGGAATCACACACTGCAGCACCTGCCAGCAGGAATCATACACTGCAGCAGGGGTCACACACTGCAGTGCTTGCCTGTGGGAATCTCCCATTGCAGCACCTGCCAGCCGGAATCACACATTGCAGCACCTGCCAGATGGAATCACACATTGCAGTGAGGGTCATACACTGCAGCGCCTGCCCGTGGAAATTACGCACTGCAGCGTGAATCACACACTGCAGCGCCTGCCAGCGGGAATCTCTCACTGCTGCACCTGCCAGTGGGACTCACATACTGCAGCGCCAGTGGGAATCACACTCTGCAGTGCCTGCCAGCGGCAATCACACATTGCAGTGCCTGCCAGCAGGACTCACACACTGCACGCCCAGTGGGAATCACCCACTGCAGCAACTGCCACTGGGAATCACACACTGTAGAACCTGCCAGCAGGAATCACACACTGCAGCAAATGGCAGCGGGAATCACAAAATGCCGCACCTGCCAGAGGGAATCATGCACTACAGTACCTACCAGTGGGAATCACACACTGCAGTGCCTGCAGGTGGGAATCGCACAATGCAGCGCCGACCAGTGGGAATCACACACTGCAGCACGTACCAGTGGAATCACACACTGCAGCATGTGCCAGTGGGATTCACACACTGCAGCAGCAACCAGTGGTCACTCAAACACTGCAGTACCTGCCAGCAGGAATCACACACTGCAGTGGGAATTACAAACTGCAGCACCTACCAGTGGAAATCAAACACTGCAGCACCTGCCAGTGGGAATCACACACTGCAGCGGGAATCACACAGTGCAGCATGTGCCAGCGGGAATCACACACTGCAGCGGGAATCACACACCACAGCGCCTGTCAGTGGGAAGCACACACTGCAGCAGGAATCACGCGCTGTAATGGCTAACAGTGGGAATCACACACTGCAGCACCTGCCTGTGGGAATCACACACTGCAGTGCCTGCCAGTGGGAATCACACACTGCAGTGCCAGCCAGTGGGAATCACACACTGCAGCTCCTGCCTGTGGGAATCACACACTGCAGTGCCAGCCAGTGGGAATCACACACTGCAGCGCCTTCCAGTGGGAATCACACAACTGCAACCACTTCAAGTGGGAATCACACACTGCAGCGTCTGTCAGCGGGAATCACACATGCAGCACCTGGCAGTGGGAATCACAAACTGCAGCACCTGCCAGTGCGAATCATACACCGAAACAATTGTCAGCGGCAATCACACACTGCAGCACCTGCCTGTGGGAATCATACACTGCAGTGCCGGCCTGCGGGAAACACACACTGCAGTGCCAGCCACTGGGAATCACACACTGCAGCGCCTTCCAGTGGGAATCACACAACTGCAACCACTTCAAGTTGGAATCACACACTGCAGCATCTGTCAGCGGGAATCACACATGCAGCACCTGGCAGTGGGAATCACAAACTGCAGCACCTGCCAGTGCGAATCATACACCGAAACAATTGTCAGCGGCAATCACATACTGCAGCACCTGCCTGTGGGAATCACACACTGCAGCACCTGCCGGTTGGTATCGCACACTGCAGCGGCAGTGGGAATCACACACTGCAGCGACTACCAGTGGGAAGCATACACTGCAGCAACTACCAGTGGGAAGCATACACTGCAGCGCCTGCCAGCAGGAATCACACACTGCAGTGCCTGCCAGTGGGATTCACAGACTGCAGTGCCAGCCAGCGGGCATCACACACTGCAGCACCTGACGGCAGGAATCACACACTGCAGCGGGAATCACACACTGCAGCACCTGCCACTGGGAATCATACACTGCAGCACCTGCCGGCAGGATTCACACACCGCAGCGCCTGCCACAGGGAATCACACACTATAGTGCCTAACAGTGGGAATCACAGACTGCAGTGCTTGCAGGTGGGAATCACACACTGCAGCACCTGCCAGTGGGAATCACACACTGCAGTGCCAGCAGGAATCACACACTGTAGCGCATGCCAGTGGGAATCACACACAGCAGCGGCTACCAGTGGGAATCACACAACATCAGCGCCTGCCAGCGGGAATCACACACTGCAGCGCATGCCTGTGGGAATCACACACTGCAGTGCCAGCCAGTGGGAATCACACACTGCAGCGCCTTCCAGTGGGAATCACACAACTGCAACCACTTCAAGTGGGAATCACACACTGCAGCGCCTGTCAGCGGGAATCACACACTGCAGCACCTGGCAGTGGGAATCACAAACTGCAGCACCTGCCAGTGTGAATCATACACTGAAGCAATTGTCAGCGGCAATCACACACTGCAGCACCTGCCTGTGGGAATCACACACTGCAGCACCTGCCGGTTGGTATCACACACTGCAGCGGCAGTGGGAATCACACACTGCAGCGACTACCAGTGGGAAGCATACACTGCAGCGACTACCAGTGGGAAGCATACACTGCAGCGCCTGCCAGCAGGAATCACACACTGCAGTGCCTGCCAGTGGGATTCACAGACTGCAGTGCCAGCCAGCGGGAATCACACACTGCAGCACCTGATGGCAGGAATCACACACCGCAGCACCTGCCACTGGGAATCACACACTGCAGCACCTGCCAGCAGGAATCACACAACGCAGCGGGAATCACACACCGCAGCGCCTGCCACAGGGAACCACGCACTATAGTGCCTAACAGTGGGAATCACAGACTGCAGTGCCTGCAGGTGGGAATCACACACTGCAGCACTTGCCAGTGGGAATCACACACTGCAGCAGCAACCAGCGGGCAATCAAACACTGCAGCACCTGCAAGTGGGAATCACACACTGCAGCAGGAATCACACACCGAAGAGCCTTCCAGTGGGAAGCACACTCTGCAGCAGCAATCATGCATTGTAGCGCCTACCAGTGGGAATAACACACTGCAGCGCCTACCAGTTGGAATCACACACTGCAGCGGGAATCACACACTGCAGAACCTGTCAGCGGGAAACACACACTGCAGCGCCTGCCAGTGGGAATCACGCACTGAAGCTCCTGTCAGCGGGAAACACACACTGCAGCGCCTGCCAGTGGGAATCACGCACTGAAGCACCTGTCAGCGGGAATCACACACAGAACCACCTGTCAGAGGGATTCACACACTGCAGCCCCTACCAGTGGGAATCACACACTGCAGTGCCTGCCAGTGGGTATCACACACTGCAGCGTCAGTTGGAAGCACACACTGCAGTGCCTGGCAGTGGGAAGCACACACTGCAGTTACTACCAGTGGGAATCATGCACTGCAGCGACAATAGTGGGAATCACACACTGCAGCAGCTGCCAGTGGGAATAAAACACTGCAGCGGGAATCACTCAATGCAGCATCTGCCAGTGGAAATCACACACTGCAGCACCTGCCGGTTGGAATCACACAGTGCATTGTCTTCCAGTGGGAATCAGACACAGCAGCACCTGCCAGCGGGAATCACACACTTCAGCGCCAGCCAGTGAGAGTCACAGACTGCAGTGCCAGCCAATGGGAATCACACACTGCAGCGCCTGCCAGTGGGAATCACACTGCAGCGCCTGCCAATGGGAATCACATGCTGCAGCGCCTGCCAGCAGGAATCTCACACTGCTGCACCTGCCAGTGGGATTCACATACTGCAGCTCCAGCAGGAATCACACACTGCAGCTCCAGTGGGAATCACACACTGCAGCAGGAATCACACACTGCAGTGCCTGCCAGTGGATCACACACTGCAGTGCCTGCCAGAGGGAATCACACACTGCAGCACCTGCCATTGGGAATCACACACTGCAGCACCTGCCAGTGGGAATCTCACACTTCAGCACCTGCCAGCGGAAATCACACCCTGCAGCGAGAGCACACACTGCATCACCTGCCAGTGGGAATGACACACTGCAGCACCTGCCAACGGGAATCACACAATGCAGCACAAATCACACAATGCAGCACAAATCACACACTGCAGCACCTGCCATTGGGAATCACACACTGCAGCACCTGCCAGTGGGAATCACACGCTGCAGCACCTGCCAGCAGGAATCTCACACTGCAGCGCCAGTGGAAATCACACACTGCAGCGGGAATCATACACTGCAGCGCCTGCCAGTGGATCACACACTGCAGTGCCTGCCAGAGGGAATCAGAGACAGCAGCGCCTACCAGTGAGAATCACACACTGCAGCACCAGCCAGTGGGAATTACACACTTCAGTGCCTTCCCCGGGAATCACACTGCAGCACCTGACAGTGGGAATCACACACTGCACGCCAGCAGGAATCAAACACTGCAGCGGTAATCATTCACTGCAGCACCTGCCAGTGGGAAGCAAACATTGCAGCACCTACCAGCAGGAATCACAAACTGCAACAGGGATCACACACTGCATCAACTGCCAGTGGGAATCTTACACTGCAGCGGGAATCACACACTTCAGTGCCTACCAGCGGGAATCACACACTGCAGAGGGGATCACACACTGCAGCGGGAATAACACACTGCAGCACCTGGCAGTGGGAATCACACACCGCAGCCCCTGCCAGAGGGAATCATGCACTGCAGCGCCTAACAGTGGGAGTCACACACTGCACGCCAGCGGGAATCACATACTGCAGCGGTAATCAAACACTGCAGCACCTGCCAGTGGGAATCACATACTGCAGTGCCTGACAGCAGGAATCACACACGACAGCGCCAGTGGGAATCACACATTGCAGGGGGAATCACACACTGCAGTGCCTGCCACTGGGAATCACACCCTGCAGCGCCTGCTAGTGGGAATCACACACTGCAGCACCTTCCAGTGGGAATCACACAACTGCAACCACTTCCGGTGGGAATCACACACTGCAGCGCCTGTCAGCAGAAATCACACATGCAGCGCCTGCCAGCAGGAATCACACACTGCAGTGCCTGCCAATGGGAATCACACACTGCAGCGCCTGCCAGTGGGAATCACACACTGCAGCTGGAATCACACACTGCAGCACCTGCCAGCGGGAATCTCACACTGCAGCAGCTGCCAGTGGGAGTCACACACTGCAGCACCAGTGGGAATCACACACTGCAGCAACAGCGAGTTGTAATCACACGCTGCAGTGCCCGCCCTTGGGAATCACACACTGCAGCACCTGCCAGCGGGAATCAGACACTGCACGCCAGCGGGAATCACACACTGCAGCAGTAACCCCACACTGCAGCACCTGGCAGTGGGAATGACACACTGCAGCACCTACCAGCGGGAAACACACACTGCAGCGCCTACCCGTGGGAATCACACACTGCAGTGGGAATCACAAATTGCAGCACCTTCCAATGGGAATCACACATGCAGCACCTTCCAGTGGGAATCACACAGTACAGCACCTGTCAGCGGGTATCACAAAATGCAGTGCCGGGCCAGTGGGAGTCACATATTGCATTGCTTGCCACTGGGAATCACACACTGCATCACCTGCCTCCGATAATCAAATACTGCAGTGCCTGCCAGTGAGAATCACACACTGCAGTGCCAGCCTGCGGGAATCACATACTGCAGCGCCTGCCAGTGGGAATCAAACACTGCATCACCAGCCAGCAGGAATCACACTCTGCAGCGGGAATCACACACTACAGCACCAGTCAGTGAGAATCACACACTGCAGCACCTGCCAGCGGGAATCTCACACTGCAGCAGTAATCACACAGTGCAGCGCCTACCAACGGGAATCATACACTGCAGTGCCTACCAGCAGGAATCACACACTGCAGCGGGAATCACACACTGCAGCACCTGCCAGTGGGAATCACTTACTGCAGCGCCTACCAGCGGGAATCACGCACTGCTGCACCTGCCAGTGGGAATCTCACACTGCAGCGGGAATCACACACTGAAGCGGGAATCACACACTGCAGCATCTGCCAGTGGGAATCACACTCTGCAGCACCTGCCAGAGGGAATCAGGCACTGCAGAGCCTACCAGTGAGAATCACAGACAGCAGTGCCTGCAGGCGGGTATCACATACTGCAGCATCAGCCAGCAGGAATCACGCAATGCAGTGCGAATCACACACTGCAGCGCCTACCAGTGTGAATGACACACGGCAGCAGCTGCCAGTGGGTAATCAAACACTGCAGCACCTGAGAGCGGGAATCACACACTGCAGTGGGAATCACAAATTGCAGCACCTTCCAGTGGGAATCACACATGCATCACCTTCCAGTGGGAATCACACAGTACAGCACCTGTCAGCGGGAATCACAAAATGCAGTGCCGGGCCAGTGGGAGTCACATATTGCATTGCTTGCCACTGGGAATCACACACTGCATCACCTGCCTCCGATAATCAAATACTGCAGCGCCTGCCAGTGAGAATCACACAATGCAGCGCCAGCCTGCGGGAATCACATACTGCAACGCCTGCCAGTGGGAATCAAACACTGCATCACCAGCCAGCAGGAATCACACTCTGCAGCGGGAATCACACACTACAGCACCAGTCAGTGGGAATCACACACTGCAGCACCTGCCAGCGGGAATCTCACACTGCAGCAGTAATCACACAGTGCAGCGCCTACCAACGGGAATCATACACTGCAGTGCCTACCAGCAGGATTCACACACTGCAGCGGGAATCACACACTGCAGCACCTGCCAGTGGGAATCACATACAGCAGCGCCTACCATCGGGAATCACACACTGCTGCACCTGCCAGTGGGAATCTCACACTGCAGCGGGAATCACACACTGCAGTGCCTACCAGTGGGAATCGCACACTGAAGCGGGAATCACACACTGCTGTATCTGCCAGTGGGAATCACATACTGCAGCAACTGCCAGTGGGAATCACACACTGCAGCACCTGCCAGAGAGAATCACATACTTCAGCGCCAGCCAGTGGGAATCACACGCTGCAGCGCCTGCCAGCAGGAATCTCACACTGCTGCACCTGCCAGTGGGACTCACATACTGCAGCTCCAGTGGGAATCACACTCTGCAGTGCCTGCCAGCAGGAATCTCACACTGCAGCGCCAGTGGAAATCACACACTGCAGCGGGAATCATACACTGCAGTGCCTGCCAGTGGATCACACACTGCAGTGCCTGCCAGAGGGAATCAGAGACAGCAGCACCAGCCAGTGGGAATTACACACTTCAGTGCCTTCCCCTGGAAATCACACACTGCAGCACCTGACAGTGGGAATCACACACTGCACGCCAGCAGGAATCAAACACTGCAGCGGTAATCATTCACTGCAGCACCTGCCAGTGGGAAGCAAACATTGCAGCGCCTACCAGCAGGAATCACAAACTGCAACAGGGATCACATACTGCATCAACTGCCAGTGGGAATCTCACACTGCAGCGGGAATCACACACTTCAGTGCCTACCAGCGGGAATCACAC
The DNA here is from genome assembly GCF_017639515.1 of Carcharodon carcharias. Taxonomy (NCBI): domain Eukaryota; kingdom Metazoa; phylum Chordata; class Chondrichthyes; order Lamniformes; family Lamnidae; genus Carcharodon; species Carcharodon carcharias. The sequence continues at coordinate 145,820,063 of NC_054480.1, forward strand.
ACTGCAGAGGGGATCACACACTGCAGCAGGAATAACACACTGCAGCACCTGGCAGTGGGAATCACACACCGCAGCCCCTGCCAGAGGGAATCATGCACTGCTGCGCCTAACAGTGGGAATCACACACTGCACGCCAGTGGGAATCACATACTGCAGTGGTAATCAAACACTGCAGCACCTGCCAGCGGGAATCACACACTGCAGTGCCTACCAGCGGAAATTTACCCACTGCAACACCTGCCAGTGGGAATCACACACTGCAGCACCTACCAGTGGGAATCGTGCACTGTAGCACCTACAAGTGGAAATCACACACTGCAGCACCTGCCAGCGGGAATCACACACTGTAGCACCTGCCAGCGGAAATCACACACTGCAGCACCTGCCAGTGGGAATCACACACTGCAGCACCTGCCAGTGGGAATCACACACTGCACCGACTGCCAGTGGGAAACACACACTGCAGCACCTGCCAGTGGGAATCACACACTGCAGCAACTGCCAGTGGGAATCATTTACTGCATCAAATGCCAGCAAGAATCACACACTGTAGTGTCTTCCCCTGGGAATCACTCACTGCTGGACCTGCCATCGGAAATCACATATTGCATGCCAGCAGGAATCAAACACTGCAGCACCTACCAGTGGGAATCATATGCTGCAGCACTTACCCGCAGGAATCACACACTGCAGCAGGAATCCAACACTGCAGCAACTGCCAGCGGGAATCGCACCCTGCAGCGGAAATCACACACTGCAGCGCCTGCCAGTAAGAATCACAAACTGCTTCACATGCCAGTGGGAATTACACACTGCAGCGCCTGCCAATGGGAATCACACACTGCAACACCTGCCAGCGGGAATCTCACACTGCAGCAGCTACCACTGGGTGTCATACACTGCAGCACCAGTGGGAATCACACACTGCAGCAACAGCCAGTAGGAATCACACACTGCAGTGCCTGTCCTTGGGAAGCACACACTGCAGCACCTGCCAGTGGGAATCACACATTGCACGCCAGTGGGAATCACACACTGCGGCGGTAATCACACACTGCAGCACCTGCCAGTGGGAATCACACACCGCAGCGCCTACCAGCGGGAATCACACACTGCAGCCGGAATCATACACTGCAGTGCCTGCAGTGGGAATCACACACTGCAGCACCTACCAGTGGGAATCACACACTGCAGAACCTACCAGTGGGAATCACACACTGCAGCACCTGCCAGCGGGAATCACACACTGCAGTGCCTACCAGCGGAAATTTACCCACTGCAACACCTGCCAGTGGGAATCACACACTGCAGCACCTACCAGTGGGAATCATGCACTGTAGCACCTACAAGTGGAAATCACACACTGCAGCACCTGCCAGTGGGAATCACACACTGTAGCACCTGCCAGCGGAAATCACACACTGCATCACCTGCCAGTGGGAATCACACACTGCACCGACTGCCAGTGGGAAACACACACTGCAGCACCTGCCAGTGGGAATCACACACTGCAGCAACTGCCAGTGGGAATCATTTACTGCATCAAATGCCAGCAAGAATCACACACTGTAGTGTCTTCCCCAGGGAATCACTCACTGCTGGACCTTCCATCGGAAATCACATATTGCATGCCAGCAGGAATCAAACACTGCAGCACCTACCAGTGGGAATCATATGCTGCAGCACTTACCCGCAGGAATCACACACTGCAGCAGGAATCCAACACTGCAGCAACTGCCAGTGGGAATCTCACACTGCAGCAGGAATCACACACTGCAGCGCCTACCAGCGGAAATCACACACTGCATTGGGGATCACACACTGCAGCACCTGGCAGTGGGAATCACACACTGCAGCGCCTGCCAGGGAGAATCATGCTCTGCAGTGCCTCACAGTGGGAATCACACACTGCAGTGCCTGCCAGCAGGAATCACACACTGCACACAAGCGGAATCACATACTGCAGCGGTAATCACACACTGCAGCACGTGCCAGTGGGAATCACACACTGCAGTGCCTACCAATTTGAATCTCACAAAGCAGCACGTGCCAGTGGGAATCACAGACTGCAGTGCCTACCAATTTGAATCTCACAAAGCAGCACGTACCAGTGGGAATCACACACTGCAGCACCTGCCAGTTGGAATCACACACTGCAGCACCTGCCAGTTGGAATCACACACTGCAGCACCTGCCAGTGGGAATCACTTACTGCAGCGCCTACCAGCGGGAATCACGCACTGCTGCACCTGCCAGTGGGAATCACACACTGCAGCACCTGCCAGTGGGAATCACACAATGTAGTTCCTGCCCGCAGGAATCAAACACGGCAGTGGAAATCACACACTGCATCAACTGCCAGCGGGAAACACACACTGCAGCACCTGCCAGCGGGAATCACACAATGCAGCGGAATCACACACTGCAGCACCTGCCAGCGGGAATCGCACCCTGCAGCGGAAATCACACACTGCAGCGCCTGCCAGTAAGAATCACACACTGCATCACATGCCAGTGGAAATTACACACTGCAGCGCCTGCCAATGGGAATCACACACTGCAACACCTGCCAGCGGGAATCTCACACTGCAGCAGCTACCACTGGGTGTCATACACTGCAGCACCAGTGGGAATCACACACTGCAGCAACAGCCAGTAGGAATCACACACTGCAGTGCCTGTCCTTGGGAAGCACACACTGCAGCACCTGCCAGTGGGAATCACACACGGCACGCCAGTGGAAATCACACACTGCAGCGGTAATCACACACTGCAGCACCTGCCAGTGGGAATCACACACCGCAGCGCCTACCAGCGGGAATCACACACTGCAGCAGGAATCATACACTGCAGTGCCTGCAGTGGGAATCACACACTGCAGCACCTACCAGTGGGAATCACACACTGCAGAACCTACCAGTGGGAATCACACACTGCAGCACCTGCCAGCGGGAATCACACACTGTAGCACCTGCCAGTGGAAATCACACACTGCAGCACCTGCCAGTGGGAATCACACACTGCAGCACCTGCCAGTGGGAATCACACACTGCACCGACTGCCAGTGGGAAACACACACTGCAGCACCTGCCAATGGGAATCACACACTGCAGCAACTGCCAGTGGGAATCATTTACTGCATCAAATGCCAGCAAGAATCACACACTGTAGTGTCTTCCCCTGGGAATCGCTCACTGCTGGACCTGCCATCGGAAATCACATATTGCATGCCAGCAGGAATCAAACACTGCAGCACCTACCAGTGGGAATCATATGCTGCAGCACTTACCCGCAGGAATCACACACTGCAGCAGGAATCCAACACTGCAGCAACTGCCAGTGGGAATCTCACACTGCAGCGGGAATCACACACTGCAGCGCCTACCAGCGGAAATCACACACTGCAGTGGGGATCACACACTGCAGCACCTGGCAGTGGGAATCACACACTGCAGCGCCTGCCAGAGAGAATCATGCTCTGCAGCGCCTCACAGTGGGAATCACACACTGCAGTGCCTGACAGTGGAAATCACACACTGCACACCAGCAGAAATCACATACTGCAGCGGTAATCACACACTGCAGCACCTGCCAGTGGGAATCACACACTGCAGTACCTGCCAGCAGGAATCACACACTGCACACCAGCGGAATCACATACTGCAGCGGTAATCACACACTGCAGCACGTGCCAGTGGGAATCACACACTGCAGTGCCTACCAATTTGAATCTCACAAAGCAGCACGTACCAGTGGGAATCACACACTGCAGCACCTGCCAGTTGGAATCACACACTGCAGCACCTGCCAGTGGGAATCACACACTGCAGCGCCTACCAGCGGAAATCACACACTGCAGTGGGGATCACACACTGCAGCACCTGGCAGTGGGAATCACACACTGCAGCGCCTGCCAGGGAGAATCATGCTCTGCAGTGCCTCACAGTGGGAATCACACACTGCAGTGCCTGACAGTGGAAATCACACACTGCACGCCAGCAGAAATCACATACTGCAGCGGTAATCACACACTGCAGCACCTGCCAGTGGGAATCACACACTGCAGTGCCTGCCAGCAGGAATCACACACTGCACACAAGCGTATTCACATACTGCAGCGGTAATCACACACTGCAGCACGTGCCAGTGGGAATCACACACTGCAGTGCCTACCAATTTGAATCTCACAAAGCAGCACGTGCCAGTGGGAATCACACACTGCAGTGCCTACCAATTTGAATCTCACAAAGCAGCACGTACCAGTGGGAATCACACACTGCAGCACCTGCCAGTTGGAATCACACACTGCAGCACCTGCCAGTGGGAATCACACACTGCAGCACCTGCCAGTGGGAATCACACAATGTAGTTCCTGCCCGCAGGAATCAAACACGGCAGTGGAAATCACACACTGCATCAACTGCCAGCAGGAAACACACACTGCAGCACCTGCCAGCGGGAATCACACAATGCAGCGGAATCACACACTGCAGCACCTGCCAGCGGGAATCGCACCCTGCAGCGGAAATCACACACTGCAGCGCCTGCCAGTAAGAATCACACACTGCATCACATGCCAGCGGAAATTACACACTGCAGCGCCTGCCAATGGGAATCACACACTGCAACACCTGCCAGCGGGAATCTCACACTGCAGCAGCTACCACTGGGTGTCATACACTGCAGCACCAGTGGGAATCACACACTGCAGCAACAGCCAGTAGGAATCACACACTGCAGTGCCTGTCCTTGGGAAGCACACACTGCAGCACCTGCCAGTGGGAATCACACACGGCACGCCAGTGGAAATCACACACTGCAGCGGTAATCACACACTGCAGCACCTGCCAGTGGGAATCACACACCGCAGCGCCTACCAGCGGGAATCACACACTGCAGCAGGAATCATACACTGCAGTGCCTGCAGTGGGAATCACACACTGCAGCACCTACCAGTGGGAATCACACACTGCAGAACCTACCAGTGGGAATCACACACTGCAGCACCTGCCAGCGGGAATCACACACTGTAGCACCTGCCAGCGGAAATCACACACTGCAGCACCTGCCAGTGGGAATCACACACTGCAGCACCTGCCAGTGGGAATCACACACTGCACCGACTGCCAGTGGGAAACACACACTGCAGCACCTGCCAATGGGAATCAAACACTGCAGCACCTACCAGTGGGAATCATATGCTGCAGCACTTACCCGCAGGAATCACACACTGCAGCAGGAATCCAACACTGCAGCAACTGCCAGTGGGAATCTCACACTGCAGCGGGAATCACACACTGCAGCGCCTACCAGCGGAAATCACACACTGCAGTGGGGATCACACACTGCAGCACCTGGCAGTGGGAATCACACACTGCAGCGCCTGCCAGAGAGAATCATGCTCTGCAGCGCCTCACAGTGGGAATCACACACTGCAGTGCCTGACAGTGGAAATCACACACTGCACACCAGCAGAAATCACATACTGCAGCGGTAATCACACACTGCAGCACCTGCCAGTGGGAATCACACACTGCAGTGCCTGCCAGCAGGAATCACACACTGCACACCAGCGGAATCACATACTGCAGCGGTAATCACACACTGCAGCACGTGCCAGTGGGAATCACACACTGCAGTGCCTACCAATTTGAATCTCACAAAGCAGCACGTAACAGTGGGAATCACACACTGCAGCACCTGCCAGTTGGAATCACACACTGCAGCAACTGCCAGTGGGAATCACACACTGCAGCACCTGCCAGTGGGAATCAAACAATGTAGTTCCTGCCCGCAGGAATCAAACACGGCAGTGGAAATCACACACTGCATCAACTGCCAGCGGGAATCACACACTGCAGCACCTGCCAGCGGGAATCACACAATGCAGCGGAATCACACACTGCAGCACCTGCCAGCGGGAATCGCACCCTGCAGCGGAAATCACACACTGCAGCGCCTGCCAGTAAGAATCACAAACTGCATCACATGCCAGCGGGAATTACACACTGCAGCGCCTGCCAATGGGAATCACACACTGCAACACCTGCCAGCGGGAATCTCACACTGCAGCAGCTACCACTGGGTGTCATACACTGCAGCACCAGTGGGAATCACACACTGCAGCAACAGCCAGTAGGAATCACACACTGCAGTGCCTGTCCTTGGGAAGCACACACTGCAGCACCTGCCAGTGGGAATCACACATTGCACGCCAGTGGGAATCACACACTGCGGCGGTAATCACACACTGCAGCACCTGCCAGTGGGAATCACACACCGCAGCGCCTACCAGCGGGAATCACACACTGCAGCCAGAATCATACACTGCAGTGCCTGCAGTGGGAATCACACACTGCAGCACCTACCAGTGGGAATCACACACTGCAGAACCTACCAGTGGGAATCACACACTGCAGCACCTGCCAGCGGGAATCACACACTGCAGTGCCTACCAGCGGAAATTTACCCACTGCAACACCTGCCAGTGGGAATCACACACTGCAGCACCTACCAGTGGGAATCATGCACTGTAGCACCTACAAGTGGAAATCACACACTGCAGCACCTGCCAGTGGGAATCACACACTGTAGCACCTGCCAGCGGAAATCACACACTGCATCACCTGCCAGTGGGAATCACACTCTGCAGCACCTGCCAGTGGGAATCTCACACTGCACCGACTGCCAGTGGGAATCAAATACTGCAGCAACTGCCAGCGGGAATGACACACTGCAGCAGAAATCACACACTGCAGCACCTGCCAGTGGGAATCACACACTGCAGCAACTGCCAGTGGGAATCATTTACTGCATCAAATGCCGGCAAGAATCACACACTGTAGTGCCTTCCCCTGGGAATCACTCACTGCAGCACCTGCCAGCGGGAATCACACATTGCATGCCAGCGAGAATCAAACACTGCAGCGCCTACCAGTGGGAATCATTTGCTGCAGCACTTACCCGCAGGAATCAAACACTGCAGCAACTGTCAATGGGAATCTCACACTGCAGCGGGAATCACACACTGCAGTGCCTACCAGCGGAAATCACACACTGCAGTGGGGATCACACACTGCAGCACCTGGCAGTGAGAATCACACACAGCAGCACCTGCCAGTGGGAATCACACACTGCAGCACCTGCCAGTGGGAATCACACAATGTAGTTCCTGCCCGCAGGAATCGAACACGGCAGTGGAAATCACACACTGCATCAACTGCCAGCGGGAATCACACACTGCAGCACCTGCCAGCGGGAATCACACAATGCAGCGGAATCACACACTGCAGCACCTGCCAGCGGGAATCGCACCCTGCAGCGGAAATCACACACTGCAGCACCTGCCAGTAGCAATCACACTCTGCAGCAACTGCCAGTGGGAATCATTTACTGCATCAAATGCCGGCAAGAATCACACACTGTAGTGCCTTCCCCTGGGAATCACTCACTGCAGCACCTGCCAGCGGGAATCACACATTGCATGCCAGCGAGAATCAAACACTGCAGCGCCTACCAGTGGGAATCATTTGCTGCAGCACTTACCCGCAGGAATCAAACACTGCAGCAACTGTCAATGGGAATCTCACACTGCAGCGGGAATCACACACTGCAGTGCCTACCAGCGGAAATCACACACTGCAGTGGGGATCACACACTGCAGCACCTGGCAGTGAGAATCACACACAGCAGCACCTGCCAGTGGGAATCACACACTGCAGCACCTGCCAGTGGGAATCACACAATGTAGTTCCTGCCCGCAGGAATCGAACACGGCAGTGGAAATCACACACTGCATCAACTGCCAGCGGGAATCACACACTGCAGCACCTGCCAGCGGGAATCACACAATGCAGCGGAATCACACACTGCAGCACCTGCCAGCGGGAATCGCACCCTGCAGCGGAAATCACACACTGCAGCACCTGCCAGTAGCAATCACACTCTGCAGCAACTGCCAGTGGGAATCTCACAATGCAGCGCCTGCCAGCAAGAATCACACACTGCATCACATGCCAGCGGAAATTACACACTGCAGCACCTGCCAATGGGAATCACACACTGCAACACCTGCCAGCGGGAATCTCACACTGCAGCAGCTACCACTGGGTGTCATACACTGCAGCACCAGTGGGAATCACACACTGCAGCAACAGCCAGAAGGAATCACACACTGCAGTGCCTGTCCTTGGGAAGCACACACTGCAGCACCTGCCAGTGGGAATCACACACTGCACGCCAGTGGGAATCACACACTGCGGCGGTAATCACACACTGCAGCACCTGCCAGTGGGAATCACACACTGCAGCACCTACCAGCGGGAATCACACACTGCAGCAGGAATCATACACTGCAGTGCCTGCAGTGGGAATCACACACTGCAGCATCTCAGTGGGAATCACACACTGCAGAACCTACCAGTGGGAATCACACACTGCAGCACCTGCCAGCGGGAATCACACACTGCAGTGCCTACCAGCGGAAATTTACCCACTGCAACACCTGCCAGTGGGAATCACACACTGCAGCACCTACCAGTGGGAATCGTGCATTGTAGCACCTAAAAGTGGAAATCACACACTGCAGCACCTGCCAGTGGGAATCACACACTGTAGCACCTGCCAGCGGAAATCACACACTGCATCACCTGCCAGTGGGAATCACACACTGCAGCACCTGCTAGTGGGAATCTCACACTGCAACGACTGCCAGTGGGAATCAAATACTGCAGCAACTGCCAGCGGGAATGACACACTGCAGCAGAAATCACACACTGCAGCACCTGCCAGTGGGAATCACACACTGCAGCAACTACCAGTGGGAATCATTTACTGCATCAAATGCCGGCAAGAATCACACACTGTAGTGCCTTCCCCTGGGAATCACTCACTGCAGCACCTGCCAGCGGGAATCACATATTGCATGCCAGCGAGAATCAAACACTGCAGCACCTACCAGTGGGAATCATTTGCTGCAGCACTTACCCGCAGGAATCAAACACTGCAGCAACTGCCAATGGGAATCTCACACTGCAGCGGGAATCACACACTGCAGTGCCTACCAGCGGAAATCACACACTGCAGTGGGGATCACACACTGCAGCACCTGGCAGTGGGAATCACACACACAGTGCCTGCCAGCAGGAATCACACACTGCACGCCAGCAGAAATCACATACTGCAGCGGTAATCACACACTGCAGCACGTGCCAGTGGGAATCACACACTGCAGCACCTTCCAGCAGGAATCACACACTGCAGCAACTGGCAGTGGGAATCACAGACCGCAGCGCCTGCCAGAGGGAATCATGCACTGCAGTGCCTACCAATGGGAAGCATACTCTGCAGTGCCTGCAGGTGGGAAAAACACAATGCAGCACCTGCCAGCGGGAATCACACACTGCAGTGGAAATTACAAACTGCAGCACCGACTAGTGGAAATCAAACACTGCAGCACCTGCCAGTGGGAATCACACACTGCAGCAGGAATCACACACTGCAGCGCCTGCCAGCGGGAATCTCACACTGTTGCAACTGCCAGTGGGACTCATATACTGCAGCGCCAATGGTAATCACACTCTGCAGTGCCTGCCAGTGGGATTCACACACTGTAGTGCCTGCCAGCAGGAATCAAACACTGCAGCACCAGTGGGAATCACACACTGCAGTAGGAATCATGCACTGCTGTGCCTGCCAGTGAGAATCACACACTGCAGTGCCTGCCCATGCGAATCAGAGACTGCAGCGCCTACCAGTGGGAATCACATACTGCAGTACCTGCCATTGGGAATCACACACTGCAGAACCTGCCAGTGGGAATCTCACACTGCAGCACCTGCCAGCGGGAATCACACAATGCAGCGAAATCACACACTGCATCACCTGCCAGTGGGAATCACACACGGCAGCAACTGCCATTGGGAATCTCACAATGCAGCGTGAATCACACACTGCAGCACCTGCCTGTAGGAATCACACACTGCAGCAATGGCCAGTGGGAATCACATACTGCGGCGCATGCCGGCAAGAATCACACACTGCAGCTCATGCCAGCGGGAAGCACACACTGCAGCACCTGCCTTCGGGAATCACACACTGAAGTGCCTTCCCCTGGGAATCACACACTGCAGCACCTGACAGTGGGAATCACACACTGCAGTGGTAATCACACACTGCAGCACCTGCCAGTGGGAATCAAACACTGCAGCGGTAATCACACACTGCAGCACCTGCCAGTGGGAATCAAACACTGCAGCGGTAATCACACACTGCAGCACCTGCCAGTGGGAATCACACATTGCAGCGCCTACCAGCAGGAATCACACACTGCAGCAGGAATCACACACTGCAGCAACTGCCAGTGGGAATCGCACACTGTAGTGGGAATCACACACTTCAGCGCATAATAGTGGGTATCTCATACTGCAGCACTTGCCAGTGGGAATCAGTCACTGCAGCACCTGGCAGTGGGAATCACACAATGCAGCACCTACCAGCGGGAATCACACACTGCAGCGCCGGCCAGCGGGAATCACACATTGCTGCGCCTAGCAGTGGGACTCACACACTGCCCCGACTAGCAGCAGATATCACAGATTGCAGCGTGTATCAGTGGGAATCACACACTGCAGTGCCTGCAGCTGGAAATCACACAATGCAGCACCTACCAGTGGGAATCACACACTGCAGCACATGCCACTGGGAATCACACACTGCAGCAGCAACCAGCAGGCAATCAAACACAGCAGCACCAGCCAGCGGGAATCACGCACTGCAGTGGGAATTACAAACTGCAGCACCTCCCAGTGGAAATCAAATACTGCTGCACCTGCCAGTGGGAATCAAACACTGCAGCGGGAATCACACACTGCAGTGCCTGCCAGTGGGAGTCTCTCACTGCTGCACCTGCCAGTGGGTCTCACATACTGCAGCGCCAGTGGGAATCACACTCTGCAGTGCCTGCCAGCGGGAATAACACTGCAGTGACTGCCAGCAGGAATCTCACGCTTCAGCGCCAGTGGGAATCACACAATGCAGCAGGAATCATACACTGCAGTGCCTGCCAGTGGGAATAACACACTGCAGTGCCTGCCAGTGGGAATCAGAGACTGCCGCGCCTACCAGTGGGAATCACACACTGCATCACCTGCCAGTGGGAATCACGCACTGCAGTGCCTGCCAATGGGAATCACACACTGCAACGCCTGCCATTGGGAACCACACACTGCAGCATGTGCCAGTGGGAATCTCACACTGCAGCACCTGCCAGCGGGAATCACACACTGCAGGACCTGCCAGTAGGAATCACACACTGCAGCACCTGCCATTAGGAAACACACACTGCAGCAATGGCCAGTGGGAATCACATACTGCAGCACATGCCGGCAAGAATCACACACTGCAGCACATGCCAGCGGGAATCACACACTGCAGCACCAGCCAGTCAGAATCACACACTGAAGTGCCTTCCCCTGGGAATCACACATTGCAGCACCTGACAGTGGGAATTACACACTGCAGTGGTAATCACACACTGCAGCACCTGCCAGTGGGAATCACACATTGCAGCGCCTACCAGTGGGAATCATACACTGCAGCACTTACCAGCAGGAATCACACACTGCAGCAGGAATCACACACTGCAGCAACTGCCAGTGGGAATCTCACACTGTAGAGGGAATCACACACTTCAGCGCATACCAGCAGGTATCACACACGGCATCACTTGCCAGTGGGAATCAGACACTGCAGCACTTGGCTGTGGGAATCACACACTGCAGCACCTGCCAATGGGAATCACACACTGCAGCACCTGCCAGTGGGAATCACACACTGCAGTGCCTGCCAGCTGGAATCACACACTGCAACGCCTGCCATTGGGAATCACACAATGCAGCACGTGCCAATAGGAATCACACACTGCAGCACCTGCCAGTAGGAAACACACACTGCAGCAATGGCCAGTGGGAATCACATACTGCAGCTCATGCCAACAAAAATCACACACTGCAGCACATGCCAGCGTGAATCACACACTGCAGCACCAGCCATTCAGAATCACACACTGAAGTGCCTTCCCCTGGGAATCACACATTGCAGCACCTGACAGTGGGAATTACACACTGCAGCGGTAATCACACACTGCAGCACCTGCCAGTGGGAATCACACATTGCAGCGCTTACCAGTGGGAATTGTACACTGCAGCACTTACCAGCAAGAATCACACACTGCAGCAGGAATCACACACTGCAGCAACTGCCAGTGGGAATCTCACACTGTAGCGGGAATCACACACTTCAGAGCATACCAGAGGGTATAACACACGGCATCACTTGCCAGTAGGAATCAGACACTGCAGCACCTGGCAGTGGGAATCACACACTGCAGTGCCAGCCAGCGGGAATCACACATTGCTGCTCCTAGCAGTGGGACTCACACACTGCCCCGACTAGCAGCGGATATCACAGATTGCAGCGCATATCAGTGGGAATCACACACTGCAGTGCCTGCAGCTGGGAATCCCACTCTGCAGCAACTGCCAGTGGGAATCTCACACTGCAGCGGGAATCACACACTTCAGCGCCTACCAGCGGGAATCACACACTGCAGCGGGGATCAGACACTGCACCGGGAATCACACACTGCAGCACCTGCCAGTGGGAATCACACACTGCAGCACTTGCCAGTGGGAATCAGACACTGCAGCACCTGGCAGTGGGAATCACACACCGCAGCACCTGCCAGAGGGAATCATGCACTGCAGCTCCACCAGTGGTATTCACACACTGTGGTGCCTGTCAGTGGGATTCACACACTGCACGCCAGCGGTAATCACACACTGCAGCACCTGCCAGTGGGAATCACACATTGCAGCACCTACCAGCGGGAATCGTACGCTGCAGCACTTACCAACAGGAATCACACACTGCAGCAGGAATCATACACTGCAGCAGCTGCCAGTGGGAATCACAAACTGCAGTGCCTGCCGGTGGGAATCACAGACTGCAGTGCTTGACAATGGGAATCACACACTACAGCGTCTGCCAGTGGGAGTCACACTCTGCAGCACCAGCCAGCGGGAATCACACACTTCAGTGGGAATCACAGACTGCAGCGCCTACCAATGGGAATCACACACTGCAGAACCTGCAAGTGGGAGTCACACACTGCAGCATCAGAGGGAATCACACACTGCAGTGCCTGCCAGCGGGAATCACACACTGCAGCACCATTGGGAATCACACACTGCAGTGCCTGTCAGTGGGAAGCACACACTGCAGTGGGAATCAGACACTGCAGCACCTACCAGCAGGAATCACACACTGCAGCACCTGCCAGCAGGAATCACACACTGCAGCACCTGCCAGAGGGAATCACACACTGCAGCACCTGCCAGCAGGAATCACACACTGCAGCGCCTGCCAGACGGAATCATGCACCGCAATGCCTACTAGTGGGAATAACACACTGCAGCGCCTACCAATGGGAATCACACACTGCAGAACCTGCAAGTGGGAGTCACACACTGCAGCATCAGAGGGAATCACACACTGCAGTGCCTGCCAGCGGGAATCACACACTGCAGCACCATTGGGAATCACACACTGCAGTGCCTGCCAGTGGGAAGCACACACTGCAGTGGGAATCAGACACTGCAGCGCCTACCAGCAGGAATCACACACTGCAGCACCTGCCAGCAGGAATCACACACTGCAGCACCTGCCAGAGGGAATCACACACTGCAGCACCTGCCAGCAGGAATCACAAACTGCAGCGCCTGCCAGACGGAATCATGCACCGCAACGCCTACCAGTGGGAATAACACACTGTAGCGCCTACCATCGGGAATCACACACTGTAGCGCCTACCAGTCGGAATCACACACTGCAGCGCATGCCAGTGAGAATCACACACTACAGCACCTGCCAGCGGGAATCACACACTGCAGTGCATGCCAGAGGGAAACACACACTGCAGCGCCAGTAGGAATCACACACTGTAGCGCCTGCCAATGGGATGCACACTCTGCAGCGACTACCAGTGGGAATCACACACTGCAGCATCTGCTAGCAGTAATCATACACTGCAGCGCCTGCTATTTGATATCACACACTGCTTTGCCTGCCAGTGGGAGTCACACACTGCTGCACCTGGCAGCGGGAAGCACACACTTCAGCGCCAGCCAGCGGGAATCACAAACTGCAGCAACTTCCAGTGGGAAGCATGCACCGCAGCGGGAATCAGACAGTGCAGCACATGCCAGTGGGAATCACACACTGCAGCGAGAATCACACACTGTAGCATGAGCCAGCGGGAATTACACACTGCAGCAGGAATCACACACCGCAGCTCCTGCCGGTGGGAATCACACACTGCAGCAACTGCCAGTGGGAATCACACACTGCAGCACCTGCCAGTGGGAATCACACACTGCAGTGCCTGCCAGTGGGAATTACACAATGCAGCACCTGTCAGCGGGAATCACACACTGCAGCACATGCCAGAGGGAATCACACACGGCAGCACCAGTAGGAATCACACACTGCAGTGCCTGCCAGTGGGATGCACACACTGCAGCGACCACCAGTGGGAATCACACACTGCAGCAGCTGCCAGTGGGAATTAAACACTGCAGCGGGAATCACACACCGCAGCATCTACCAGTGGGAATCACACACTGCAGCACCTGCTGGTTGGTATGACACACTGCAGCGCATGCCAGCGAGAATCACACACTGCAGCGCCTGCCAATGGGAATCACACACTGCAGCACCTGCAAGTGGAGTCACACACTGCAGCGCCATTGGGAATCACACACTGCAGTGCCTGCCAGATGGAATCACACACTGCAGCACATGCCAGCGGGAATCACACACTGCAGCACCTACCAGTCAGAATCACACACTGCAGTGCATGCCAGCGAGAATCACACACTGCAGCGCCTGCCAGTGGGAATCACACATTGCAGTGCTGCCAGAGGGAAGCATACAATGCAGCAGCTGCCAGTGGGAAGCACACACTGCAGCAGCTGCCAGTGGGAATCTCACACTGCAGCGGGAATCACACACTGCAGCGCCTGCCAGTGGGAATCACACACTGCAGCAGCTGCCAGTGGGAATCTCACACTGCAGCAGCTGCCAGTGGGAATCTCACACTGCAGCGGGAATGACACACTGCAGCGCCTACCAGCAGGAATCACACACTGCATCAGGAATCAAACACTGCAGCACCTGCCAGGGGAATCACACGCTGCAGCACCTGGCAGCGGGAATCACACACCACAGTGCCTGCTAGAGGGAATAATGCACAGCAGTGCCTACCGGTGGGAATCACACACTGCAGCACATGCCAGCGGGAATCATACACTGCAGCGCCTACCAGTCGGAATAACACACTGCAGCACATGCCAGCGAGAATCACACACTGCAGCATGGGCCATTGGGAATCACACACTGCAGTGCCAGGGTGAATCACACACTGCAGCAGGAATCATACACTGCAGCACCTGTCAGCGGGAATCACACACTGCAGCACATGCCAGAGGGAATCATGCACCGCAATGCCTACTAGTGGGAATAACACACTGCAGCGCCTACCAATGGGAATCACACACTGCAGAACCTGCAAGTGGGAGTCACACACTGCAGCATCAGAGGGAATCACACACTGCAGTGCCTGCCAGCGGGAATCACACACTGCAGCACCATTGGGAATCACACACTGCAGTGCCTGCCAGTGGGAAGCACACACTGCAGTGGGAATCAGACACTGCAGCGCCTACCAGCAGGAATCACACACTGCAGCACCTGCCAGCAGGAATCACACACTGCAGCACCTGCCAGAGGGAATCACACACTGCAGCACCTGCCAGCAGGAATCACAAACTGCAGCGCCTGCCAGACGGAATCATGCACCGCAACGCCTACCAGTGGGAATAACACACTGTAGCGCCTACCATCGGGAATCACACACTGTAGCGCCTACCAGTCGGAATCACACACTGCAGCGCATGCCAGTGAGAATCACACACTACAGCACCTGCCAGCGGGAATCACACACTGCAGTGCATGCCAGAGGGAAACACACACTGCAGCGCCAGTAGGAATCACACACTGTAGCGCCTGCCAATGGGATGCACACTCTGCAGCGACTACCAGTGGGAATCACACACTGCAGCATCTGCTAGCAGTAATCATACACTGCAGCGCCTGCTATTTGATATCACACACTGCTTTGCCTGCCAGTGGGAGTCACACACTGCTGCACCTGGCAGCGGGAAGCACACACTTCAGCGCCAGCCAGCGGGAATCACAAACTGCAGCAACTTCCAGTGGGAAGCATGCACCGCAGCGGGAATCAGACAGTGCAGCACATGCCAGTGGGAATCACACACTGCAGCGAGAATCACACACTGTAGCATGAGCCAGCGGGAATTACACACTGCAGCAGGAATCACACACCGCAGCTCCTGCCGGTGGGAATCACACACTGCAGCAACTGCCAGTGGGAATCACACACTGCAGCACCTGCCAGTGGGAATCACACACTGCAGTGCCTGCCAGTGGGAATTACACAATGCAGCACCTGTCAGCGGGAATCACACACTGCAGCACATGCCAGAGGGAATCACACACGGCAGCACCAGTAGGAATCACACACTGCAGTGCCTGCCAGTGGGATGCACACACTGCAGCGACCACCAGTGGGAATCACACACTGCAGCAGCTGCCAGTGGGAATTAAACACTGCAGCGGGAATCACACACCGCAGCATCTACCAGTGGGAATCACACACTGCAGCACCTGCTGGTTGGTATGACACACTGCAGCGCATGCCAGCGAGAATCACACACTGCAGCGCCTGCCAATGGGAATCACACACTGCAGCACCTGCAAGTGGGAGTCACACACTGCAGCGCCATTGGGAATCACACACTGCAGTGCCTGCCAGATGGAATCACACACTGCAGCACATGCCAGCGGGAATCACACACTGCAGCACCTACCAGTCAGAATCACACACTGCAGTGCATGCCAGCGAGAATCACACACTGCAGCGCCTGCCAGTGGGAATCACACATTGCAGTGCTGCCAGAGGGAAGCATACAATGCAGCAGCTGCCAGTGGGAAGCACACACTGCAGCAGCTGCCAGTGGGAATCTCACACTGCAGCGGGAATCACACACTGCAGCGCCTGCCAGTGGGAATCACACACTGCAGCAGCTGCCAGTGGGAATCTCACACTGCAGCAGCTGCCAGTGGGAATCTCACACTGCAGCGGGAATGACACACTGCAGCGCCTACCAGCAGGAATCACACACTGCATCAGGAATCAAACACTGCAGCACCTGCCAGGGGAATCACACGCTGCAGCACCTGGCAGCGGGAATCACACACCACAGTGCCTGCTAGAGGGAATAATGCACAGCAGTGCCTACCGGTGGGAATCACACACTGCAGCACATGCCAGCGGGAATCATACACTGCAGCGCCTACCAGTCGGAATAACACACTGCAGCACATGCCAGCGAGAATCACACACTGCAGCATGGGCCATTGGGAATCACACACTGCAGTGCCAGGGTGAATCACACACTGCAGCAGGAATCATACACTGCAGCACCTGTCAGCGGGAATCACACACTGCAGCACATGCCAGAGGGAATCACAAGCTGCAGTGCCAGTGGGAAACACACACTGCAGTGCCTGCCAGTGGGATGCACGCACTACAGTGACCACCAGTGGGAATCACACACTGCAGCAGCTGCCAGTGGGAATCAAACACTGCCGTGGGAATCACACACTGCAGCATCTGCCAGTGGGAATCACACACTGCAGCACCTGCTGGTTGGTATCACACACTGCAGCGCATGCCAGCGAGAATCACACACTGCAGCACCTGCTGGTTGGTATCACACACTGCAGCGCATGCCAGCGAGAATCACACACTGCAGCACCTGCCAATGGCAATCACACACTGCAGCAACGGCAAGTGGGAGTCACACACTGCAGCACCAGAGGGAATCAAACACTGCAGTGCCTGCCAGCGGGAATCACACACTGCAGCGCCATTGGGAATCAAACACTGCAGTGCCTGCCAGTGGGAATCACACACTCCAGCGGGAATCACACACTGCAGCGCCTGCCAGAGGGAATCACACTCTGCATCGGCTGCCAGAGGGAATCACGCACTGCAACGCCTACCAGTGGGAATCACACACTGCAGCACCGGCCAGTGGGAATCACACACGGCAGCGCCAGTGTGAATCACACACTGCAGCAGGAATCATACACTGCAGCACCTGTCAGCGGGAATCACACACTGCAGCGCCTGCCAGTGGGAATCACACACTGCAGCACCTACCAGCTGGAATCACACTCTGCAGCACCAGCCAGCGGGAATCACACACTGCAGTGAGAATCACACACTGCAGCACCAGCCAGTGGCAATCAAACTCTGCAGCACCAGCAGGAATCACACACTGCAGCAGCTGCCAGTTGGAATCACACACTGCAGCACCTACCAGCGGGAATCACACACTGCAGCACTTACCAGCAGGAATCGCACACTTAAGCGGGAATCATACACTGCAGCACCTGCCAGTGGTAATCACACACTGCAGAGCCTACCAGCAGGAATCACAGACTGCAGTGCCTGCCAGTGGGAATCATACACTGCAGTGGGAATCACACACTGCAGCGGGAATCACACACTGCAGCACCTGCCAGCGGGAATCAAACACTGCAGCACCTACCAATGGGAATCACATACTGCAGTGCCTGGCTGTGGGAATCACACACTGCAGTGCCAGTGGGAATCACACACTGCAGCGCTTACCAGAAGGAATCACACACTGCAGCGACTGCTAGCGGGAATCACACATTGCAGGTCCTACCAGCAGGAATCACACACTTCAACGGGAATCATACACTGCAGCACCTGCCAGTGGAACTCACACACTGCAGCACCTGTTAGTGGGAATCACACACTGCAGCGCCTGCCAGAAGGAATCACACTTTGCAGCGCCTGCCAGAGGGAATCACACACTGCAGTGCCAGCCAGGGGGAATCATACACTGCATCGCCAGCCAGTGGGAATCACACACGGCTGCGCCTGCCAGTGGGAATCACACAGTGCAGCAGCTACCAGCGGGAATCACACACTTCAGCGGGAATCATACATTGCAGCAACTGCCAGCAGGAGTCACACACTGCAGCACCTGCCAGTGGGAATCACACACTGCAGCGTCAACCAGCGGGAATCACACCCTGCAACAGGAATCACACACTGCAGCACCTGCCAGTGAGAATCACACTCTGCAGCGGGAATCACACACTGCAGTGGGAATCACACACTGCAGCGGGAATCACACACTGCAGTACCTGCCAGTAGGAATCAAACACTGCAGCGCCTACCAGTGGGAATCATACACTGCAGTGGTAATCACACACTGCAGTGTCAACCAGCGGGATTCACACTCTGCAGAGGGAATCACACACTGCAGCACCTGCCAGTGGGAATCACACAGTGCAGAGCCTACCAGTGGGATTCACACTCTGCAGCGGGAATCACCCACTGCAGCACCTGCCAGTGAGAATCACACTCTACAGCGGGAATCACACACTGCAGCGGGAATCATACACTGCAGCAGGACTCACACACGGCAGTACCTGCCAGTGGGAATCACATACTGCAGCGCCTGCCAGTGGGAATCACACACTGCAGTGCCTGCCAGCGGGAAACACACACTGCTGTGGGAATCACACACTGCAGCACTTACCAGAAGGAATCACACACTGCAGCTACTGCCAGCGGGAATCACACATTGCAGCGCCTACCAGCAGGAATCACACACTTCAACGGGAATCATGCACTGCAGCACCTGCCAGTGGAACGCACACACTGCAACACCTGTTAGCGGAAATCACACACTGCTGCGCCAGCCAGTGGGATTCACACACTGTAGTGCCTGCCAGAGGAATCACACACTGCAGTGCCAGCCAGGGGGAATCATACACTGCATCGCCAGCCAGTGGGAATCACACACTGCTGCGCCTGCCAGTGGGAAACACACAGTGCAGCGCCTGCCAGGGGGAATCACACACTTCAGCGGGAATCATACACTGCAGCACCTGCCAGCGGGAATCACACACTGCAGGACCTGCCAGCGGGAATCACACACTGCAGCACCTGCCAGTGAGAATCAAAAACTGCAGCACCTACCAATGGGAATCACACACTGCAGTGACTGCCAGCGGGAATCACACACTGCAGTGCCAGTGGCAATCACACACTGCAGCACCTACCAGTGGGAATTACACACAGCAGTGCCTGCCAGCGGGAATCCCACACTGCAGTGCTACTGGGAATCACACACTGCAGCGCCTGCCAGTCGGAATCACACACGGCAGCACCTACCAGTGGGAATCACACACTGCAGCGGGGATCACACACTGCAGCGCCTGCCAGAAGGAATCACACACTGCAGCGACTGCCTGCGGTAATCACACATTACAGCGCCTACCAGCAGGAATCACACACTTCAACGGGAATGATACACTGCAGCCCCTGCCAGTGGAACTCACACACTGCAGCACCTGTTAGCAGGAATCACACACTGCAGCACCTGGCCCTGGGAATCTCACACTACATTGCCTGCCAGTGGGAATCACCCACAGCAGCACCTGCTAGTGGGAATCACACACTGCAGTACCTGCCAGCGGGAATCACACTCTACAGCACCAGCCAGTGGGAATCACACGCTGCAGTGAGAATCACACACTGCAGCACCAGCCAGTGGCAATCAAACACTGCAGCGCCAGCAGGAATCACACACTGCAGCACATACCAGCAGGAATCACACACTTAAGCAGGAATCATACACTGCAGCACCTGCCAGTGGGAATCACACACTGCGGAGCCTACCAGTGGGAATCACAGACTGCAGTGCCTGCCAGTGGCAATCAAACACTGCAGCGCCAGCAGGAATCACACACTGCAGCACATGCCAGCAGGAATCACACACTGCAGCAGGAATCACGCACTGCAGCACCTGCCAGCGAAATCAAACACTGCAGCACATACCAATGGGAATCACACACTGCAGTGCCTGGCTGTGGGAATCACACATTGCAGCGCCTACCAGCAGGAATCACACACTTCAACGGGAATCATACACTGCAGCACCTGCCAGTGGAACTCACACACTGCAGCACCTGTTAGCGGGAATCACACACTGCAGTGCCTGCCAGAAGGAATCACACATTGCAGCGCCTGCCAGAGGGAATCACACACTGCAGTGCCAGCCAGGGGCAATCATACACTGCATCGCCAGCCAATGGGAATCACACACTGCTGCGCCTGCCAGTGGGAATCACACAGTGCAGCGCCTACCAGCCGGAATCACACACTGCAGCCGGAATCACACACTGCAGCGCCTACCAGTGGGACTCACATACTGCAGCGCCTTCCAGCAGGAATCACACACTGCAGCGACTACCAGTGGGGCTCACACACTGCAGCAGGAAGCACACACTGCAGAACATGCCAGCGGGAATCACACACTGCAGCACCTGCCAGCGGGAATCAAACACTGCAGCGCCAGCAGGAATCACACACTGCAGCACCTGACAGTGGGAATCACACACTGCAGCACCTGACAGTGGGGATCACACTCTGTAGCACCTGCCAGTGGGAATCGCACACTGCAGTGCCAGCAGGAAACACACACTGCAGACCTGTCAGTGGGAATCACACACTGCAGCACCTGCCAGTGGGAATCACAAACTGCAGGAGCTGCCAGCAGGAATCACACATTGCTGCGCCTACCAGCAGGAATCACACACTCCAACAGGAATCATACACTGCAGCACCTGCCATGGAACTCACACACTGCAGCACCAGTTAGCGGGAATCACACACTGCAGCCCCAGCCAGTGGGATTCACACACTGCAGCGCCTGGCACTGGGAATCACACATTGCAGCACCTGCCAGAGGGAAACACACACTGCAGCACCTGGCAGAGGGAATCACACACTGCAGCGCCTGCCAACGGGAATCACACAATGTAGCGGGAATCACACACTGCAGTTCCACTGGGAATCGCACACTACAGCGCCTGCCAGTCGGAATCACACACTGCAGTGCATACCAGTGGTACACACGCACTGCAGCGCCTACCAGAAGGAATCACATACTGTAGCGACTACCAGCGGGTATCACACACTGCAGCGCCTACCAGTGTGACTCACACACTGTAGCGGGAAGAACACACTGCAGCACCTGCCAGCGGGAATCACACATTGCACCACTGGACAGTGGGAATCACACTCTGCAGTACCTGCCAGTGGCAATCACACACTGCAGCGCCAGCAGGAATCACACACTTAGCAGCTGCCAGTGGGAAACACACACTGCAGCACCTACCAGCAGGAATCACACACTTGAGCGGGAATCATACACTGCAGCACCTGCCAGTGGGATTCACACACTGCAGCGCCTGGCCCTGGGGATCTCACACTACATTGCCTGCCAGTGGGAATCACACACTGCAGCACCAGCCAGCGGGAATCATACACTGCAGTGAGAATCACACACTGCAGCACCAGCCAGTGGCATTCAAACACTCCAGTGCCAGCAGGAATCACACACTGCAGCAGCTGCCAGTGGGAATCACACACTGCAGCACCTACCAGCGGGGATCACACACTTAAGCGGGAATCATACACTGCAGCACCTGCCAGTGGGAATCACACACTGCAACGGGAATCACACATTGCAGAACCTGCCAGTGAGAATCACACTCTGCAGCGGGAATCACACACTGCAGCGGGAATCACACACTGCAGCGGGAATCACACATTCCAGCGGGAATCACACACAGCAGCATCTGCCAGCGGGAATCAAACACTGCAGCACCTACCAGTGGGAATCACACACTGCAGTGCCAGTGGCAATCACACACTGCAGCACCTACCAGTGGGAATCACACACTGCAGTGCCACTGGGAATCACACACTGCAGCGCCTGCCAAGTGGGACTCACAGACTGCAGTGCCTGCCAAGTAGGACTCACACACTGCAGGGACTGCCAACGGGAATCACACATTGCAGCGCCTGCCAGCAGGAATCACACACTTCAACGGGAATGATACACTGCAGCCCCTGCCAGTGGAACTCACACACTGCAGCACCTGTTAGCTGGAATCACACACTGCAGCGTTAGCCAGGGGTAATCACAGAATGCAGTGGCTGGCCCTGGGAATCTCACACTACTTTGCCTGCCAGTGGGAATCACCCACAGCAGCACCAGCCAGTGGGAATCAAACCCTGCAGCACCTGCCAGTGGGAATCAAACACTGCAGCGCCAGCAGGAATAACACACAACATCAGCTGCCAGTGGGAATCACACACTGCAGCACCAACCAGCAGGAATCACACACTGCAGCACCTACCAGCAGGAATCACACACTTGAGCGAGAATCATACACTACAGCACATGGCAGTGAGAATCACACACTGCAGAGCCGACCAGGGGGAATCACATACTGCAGTGCCTGCCAGTGAGACTCATACACTGCAGTGGGAATCACACACTGCAGCGGGAATCACGCACTGCAGCACCGGCCAGCGGGAATCAAACACTGCAGCACCTACCAATGGGAATCATACACTGCAGTGCCTGGCTGCGGGAATCACACACTGCAGCACCTGCCAGCGGGAATCACACTCTGCAGCACCAGCCAGCGGGAATCACACACTGCAGCAACTGTTAGCGGGAATCACACACTGCAGTGTTAGCCAGTGGGATTCACACACTGCAGTGCCTGGCCCTGGGAATCTCAAACTATATTGCCTGCCAGTGGGAATTACACACTGCAGCACCTGCCAGCAGGAATCACACACTGCAGCACCTGCCAGCGGGAATCACATACTGCAGCGTTAGCCAGTGGGATTCATACACTGCAGCGCCTGGCCCTGGGAATCCCACAATACATTGCCTGACAGTGGGAATCACACACTGCAGCACATGCCAGTGGGAATCACACACTGCAGCA
Source organism: Carcharodon carcharias (assembly GCF_017639515.1). NCBI lineage: Eukaryota > Metazoa > Chordata > Chondrichthyes > Lamniformes > Lamnidae > Carcharodon > Carcharodon carcharias. The sequence continues at coordinate 145,844,120 of NC_054480.1, forward strand.
CCTGCCAGCGGGAATCACACTCTGCAGCACCAGCCAGCGGGAATCACAATCTGCAGCACCAGCCAGCGGGAATTAAACACTGCAGCACCTGCCAACGGGAATCAAACACTGCAGCACCAGCAGGAATCACACACTGCAGCAGCTGCAAGTGGGAATCACACACTGCAGCACCGGGCAGCAGGAATCACACACTTCAGCGGGTATCATACACTGCAGCACCTGCCAGTGGGAATCACACACTGCAGAGCCTACCAGTGGGAATCACACAGTGCAGCGCGTGCCAGTGGGAATCACACACTGCAGCGACTACCAGCAGGAATCACACACTGTAGTGCCAGCGGGAATCACACAATGCAGCGCCTGCCAATGGGAATCACACACACTGCAGCGCCTACCAGTGTGAATCACACACTGCAACACCAGCCAGCAGGAATTAAACACTGCAGCACCTGCAAGTGGGAATCATACACTGCAGCACCTGCCAGTGGGAATCACACACTGCAGTGCCAGTGGCAATCACACACTGCAGCTCCTAACAGTTGGAATTATACACTGCAGTGCCTGCCAGCGCGAATCACACACTGCAGTGCCACTGGGAATCCCACATGGCAGCGCTTAACAGCGGAAATTGCACACACTGCAGCACCTGCCTGTGGGAATCACACACTGCAGCGACTACCAGCGGGAATAACACAATGCAGTGGCAGCGGGAATCACACACTGCAGCGCCTGCCAATGGGAATCGCACACACTGCAGCCCCTGCCAGTGGGAATCACACACTGCAGTGCCAGCAGGAATCACACACTGCAGCGCATGCTAGTGGGAATCACACACTGCAGCAGCTACCAGCAGGAATCACACACTTGAGCGGGATTCATACACTGTAGCACATGGCAGTGAGAATCACACACTGCAGAGCCGACCAGTGGGAATCACATACTGCAGTGCCTGCCAGTGGGAATCATACACTGCAGTGGGAATCACACACTGCAGAGGGAATCACGCACTGCAGCACCTGCCAGTGGGAATCAAACACTGCAGCACCTACCAATGGGAATCACACACTGCAGTGCCTGGCTGCGGGAATCACACACCGCAGTGCCAGTGGGAATCACACACTGGAAGCACTTACCAGTGGGAACTACAGACTGCAGTGCCTGCCAGCGGGCATCACACACTGCAGTGCCACTGGCAATCACACACTGCAGTGCCTGAAAGTCGGAATCACACACGGCAGTGCCTACCAGTGCGAATCACACACTGCAGTGCCAGTAAGAATCACACACTGCAGCGCATGCCAGCGGGAATCACACACTGCAGCACCTGCCAGCGGGAATCAGACTCTGCAGCACCTGTTGGCGGGAATCACACACTGCAGCGTTAGCCAGTTGGATTCACACACTGCAGCGCCTGGCCCTAGAAATCTCACACTACCTTGCCTGCCAGTGGGAATCACACACTGCATCACCTGTCAGAAGGAATCACAAACTGCAGCACCTGCCAGCGGGAATCACACTCTGCAGCACCAGCCAGTGGGAATCACACAGTGCAGTGAGAATCAAAAACAGCAGCACCAGCCAGCGGGAATCAAACACTGCAGCACCTACCAGTGGGAATCACACACTGCAGCACCTACCAGCAGGAATCACACACTTGAGCGGGAATCATACACTGCAGCACATGGCAGTGAGAATCACACACTGCAGAGCCGACCAGTGGGAATCACATTCTGCAGTGCCTGCCAGTGGGAATCATACACTACAGTGGGAATCACACACTGCAGCGGGAATCACGCACTGCAGCGCCTGCCAGCGGGAATCAAACACTGCAGCACCTACCAATGGGAATTAAACACTGCAGCACCTGCCAGCGGGAATCAAACACTGCAGCACCAGCAGGAATCACACACTGCAGCAGCTGCCAGTGGGAATCACACACTGCATCACCTACCAGCAGGAATCACACACTTCAGCAGGAATCATACACTGCAGCACCTGCCAGTGGGAATCACACACTGCTGAGCCTACCAATGGGAATCACACAGTGCAGCGCCTGCCAATGGGAATCACACACTGCAGCGACTACCAGCAGGAATAACACACTGCAGTGCCAGCGGGAATCACACACTGCAGCGGCTGCCAACGGGAATCGCACACACTGCAGCACCTGCCAGTGGGAATCACACAATGCAGTGCCAGCAGGAATCACACACTGCAGCGCATGCTAGTGGGAATCACACACTGCAGCGGCTACCAGTGGGAATCACACAACATCAGCGCCTGACAGCGGGAATCACACAATGCAGCACCTGCCAGTGGGAATCACACACTGCAGCGCCTACCAGGGGGAATCAGACACTGCAGCACCAGCCAGCAGGAATCAAACACTGCAGCACCTGCCAGTGGGAATCAAACACTGCAGCACCAGCAGGAATCACACTATGCAGCAGCTGCCAGCGGGAATCACACACTGCAGCACCTAACAGCAGGAATCACACACTTGAGTGGGAATCATACACTGCAGCACATGGCAGTGAGAATCACACACTGCAGAGCCGACCAGTGGGAGTCACATACTGCAGTGTCGACCAGTGGGAATCATACACTGCAGTGGGAATCGCACACTGCAGCGGGAATCACGCACTGCAGCACCTGCCAGCGGGAATCAAACACTGCAGCACCTAACAATGGGAATCACACACTGCAGTGCCTGGCGGCAGCAATCACACACTGCAGTGCCAGTGGTAATCACACACTGGAAGCACTTACCAGTTGGAATTACAGACTGCAGTGCCTGCCAGCGGGAATCACACACTGCAGTGCCACTGGGAATCACACACTGCAGTGCCACTGGGAAACATACACTGCAGCGCTTACCAGCGGGAATCACACACTGCAGTGGCACTGGGAATCACACACTGCAGTGCCTGCCAGTCGGAATCACACACGGCAGCGCCTACCAGTGGGACTCACACACTGCAGCACCTACCTGAAGGAATCACACACTTCAACGGGAATGATACACTGCAGCCCCTGCCAGTGGAACTCGCACACTACATCACCTCTTAGCGGGAATCACACACTGCAGCGTTAGCCAGTGGGATTCACATACTGCAGTGCCTGGCCCTGGGAATCGCACACTACATTGCCTGCCAGTGGGAATCACACTCTGCAGCACCAGCCAGTGGGAATAACACTCTGCAGCACCAGTCAGCCGGAATTAAACACTGCAGCACCTGCCAGCGGGAATCAAACACTGCAGCGCCAGCAGGAATCACACACTGCAGCACCTGCCAGTGGGAATCACACACTGCAGTTCCTGCCAGCGGGAATCACACACTGCAGTGCCAGTGGCAATCGCACACTGCAGCACCTACCAGTGGGAATTATACACTGCAGTGCCTGCCAGTGGGAATCACACACTGCAGTGCCACTGGCAATCACACACTGCAGTGCCACTGGGAATCACACACTGCATTGCCTTCCAGTCGGAATCACACACGGCAGCGCCTACCAGCGGGTATCACACACTGCAGCGCCTGGCCCTAGAAATCTCACACTACCTTGCCTGCCAGTGGGAATCACACACTGCATCACCTGTCAGAAGGAATCACAAACTGCAGCACCTGCCAGCGGGAATCACACTCTGCAGCACCAGCCAGTGGGAATCACACAGTGCAGCGAGAATCAAAAACAGCAGCACCAGCCAGCGGGAATCAAACACTGCAGCACCTACCAGTGGGAATCACACACTGCAGCACCTACCAGCAGGAATCACACACTTGAGCGGGAATCATACACTGCAGCACATGGCAGTGAGAATCACACACTGCAGAGCCGACCAGTGGGAATCACATTCTGCAGTGCCTGCCAGTGGGAATCATACATTACAGTGGGAATCACACACTGCAGCGGGAATCACGCACTGCAGCGCCTGCCAGCGGGAATCAAACACTGCAGCACCTACCAATGGGAATTAAACACTGCAGCACCTGCCAGCGGGAATCAAACACTGCAGCACCAGCAGGAATCACACACTGCAGCAGCTGCCAGTGGGAATCACACACTGCATCACCTACCAGCAGGAATCACACACTTCAGCGGGAATCATACACTGCAGCACCTGCCAGTGGGAATCACACACTGCTGAGCCTACCAATGGGAATCACACAGTGCAGCGCCTGCCAATGGGAATCACACACTGCAGCGACTACCAGCAGGAATATCACACTGCAGTGCCAGCGGGAATCACACACTGCAGCGGCTGCCAACGGGAATCGCACACACTGCAGCACCTGCCAGTGGGAATCACACAATGCAGTGCCAGCAGGAATCACACACTGCAGCGCATGCTAGTGGGAATCACACACTGCAGCGGCTACCAGTGGGAATCACACAACATCAGCGCCTGACAGCGGGAATCAAATACTGCAGCGCCTGCCAGTGGGAATCACACACTGCAGCGCCTACCAGGGGGAATCAGACACTGCAGCACCAGCCAGCAGGAATCAAACACTGCAGCACCTGCCAGTGGGAATCAAACACTGCAGCGCCAGCAGGAATCACACAATGCAGCAGCTGCCAGCGGGAATCACACACTGCAGCACCTAACAGCAGGAATCACACACTTGAGCGGGAATCATACACTGCAGCACATGGCAGTGAGAATCACACACTGCAGAGCCGACCAGTGGGAGTCACATACTGCAGTGTCGACCAGTGGGAATCATACACTGCAGTGGGAATCGCACACTGCAGCGGGAATCACGCACTGCAGCACCTGCCAGCGGGAATCAAACACTGCAGCACCTAACAATGGGAATCACACACTGCAGTGCCTGGCGGCAGCAATCACACACTGCAGTGCCAGTGGTAATCACACACTGGAAGCACTTACCAGTTGGAATTACAGACTGCAGTGCCTGCCAGCGGGAATCACACACTGCAGTGCCACTGGGAATCACACACTGCAGTGCCACTGGGAAGCACACACTGCAGCGCTTACCAGCGGGAATCACACACTGCAGTGCCACTGGGAATCACACACTGCAGTGCCTGCCAGTCGGAATCACACACGGCAGCGCCTACCAGTGGGACTCACACACTGCAGCACCTACCTGAAGGAATCACACACTTCAACGGGAATGATACACTGCAGCCCCTGCCAGTGGAACTCTCACACTACATCACCTCTTAGCGGGAATCACACACTGCAGCGTTAGCCAGTGGGATTCACATACTGCAGTGCCTGGCCCTGGGAATCGCACACTACATTGCCTGCCAGTGGGAATCACACTCTGCAGCACCAGCCAGTGGGAATCACACTCTGCAGCACCAGCCAGCCGGAATTAAACACTGCAGCACCTGCCAGCGGGAATCAAACACTGCAGCGCCAGCAGGAATCACACACTGCAGCACCTGCCAGTGGGAATCACACACTGCAGTTCCTGCCAGCGGGAATCACACACTGCAGTGCCAGTGGCAATCGCACACTGCAGCACCTACCAGTGGGAATTATACACTGCAGTGCCTGCCAGTGGGAATCACACACTGCAGTGCCACTGGCAATCACACACTGCAGTGCCACTGGGAATCACACACTGCATTGCCTTCCAGTCGGAATCACACACGGCAGCGCCTACCAGCGGGTATCACACACTGCAGCGGGAATCACACACTGCAGCACCTGCCTGAAGGAATCACACATTGCAGCGCCTACCAGCAGGAATCACACACTTCAACGGGAATGATACACTGCAGCCCCTGCCAGTGGAACTCACACACTGCAGCGCCTACCTGAAGGAATCACACACTTCAACGGGAATGATACACTGCAGCCCCTGCCAGTGGAACTCACACACTGCAGCACCTGTTAGCGGGAATCACACACTTCAGCGTTAGCCAGTGGGATTCACACACTGCAGTGCCTGGCCCTGGGAATCTCACACTACATTGCCTGCCAATGGGAATCACACACTGCAGCACCTGCCAGTGGGAATCACACTCTGCAGCACCTGTTAGCGGGAGTCACACACTGCAGCACCTGTTAGCGGGAATCACACACTGCAGCGTTAGACAGTGGGATTCACACACTGCAGCGCCTGGCCCTGGGAATCTCACACTACATTGCCTGCCAGCGGGAATCAAACTCTGCAGCACCTGTTAGCAGGAATCACACACTGCAGCGTTAGCCAGTGGGATTCAGAAACTGCAGTGCCTGGCTTCTGGAATCACACACTGCAGTGCCTGCCAGCAGGAATCACACACTGCAGTGCCAGTGGCAATCACACACTGCAGCACCTACCAGTGGGAATTATACACTGCAGTGCCTGCCAGCGGGAATCACACACTGCAGTGCCACTGGGAATCACACACTGCAGTGCCTGCCAGTCGGAATCACACACGGCAGCACCTACCAGTGGGACTCACACACTGCAGTGCCTTCCTGAAGGAATCACACACTTCAACGGGAATGATACTCTGCAGCCCCTGCCAGTGGAACTCACACACTGCAGCACCTGTTAGCGGGAATCACATACTGCAGCGTTAGCCAGTGGGATTCACACACTGCAGTGCCTGGCCCTGGAAATCTCACACTACATTGCCTGCCAGTGGGAATCACACTCTGCAGCACCAGCCAGCGGGAATTAAACACTGCAGCACCTGCCAGTGGGAATCAAACACTGCAGCGCCAGCAGGAATCACACACTGCAGCACCTGCCACTGGGAATCACACATTGCAGTTCCTGCCAGCGGGAATCACACACTGCAGCACCTACCAGCAGGAATCACGCAAGTGAGCGGGAATCATATACTGCAGCACATGGCAGTGAGAATCACACACTGCAGAGCCAACCAGTGGGAGTCACATACTGCAGTGCCTACCAGTGGGAATCATACACTGCAGTGGGAATCACACACTGCAGCAGGAATCACGCACTGCAGCACCTGCCAGTGGGAATCAAACACTACAGCACCTAACAATGGGAATCACACACTGCAGTGCCTGGCTGCAGCAATCACACACTGCGGTGCCAGTGGGAATCACACACTGGAAGCACATACCAGTTGGAATTACAGACTGCAGTGCCTGCCAGCGGGAATCACACACTGCAGAGCCACTGGGAATCACACACTGCAGTGCCTGCCAGTCGGAATCACACACGGCAGCGCCTACCAGCGGGAATCACATACTTCAATGGGAATGATACACTGTAGCACCTGCCAGTGGAACTCACACATTTCAGCACCTGTTAGCGGGAATCACACACTGCAGCGTTAGCCAGTGGGATTCACACACTGCAGTGCCTGGCCCTGGGAATCTCACACTACATTGCCTGCCAATGGGAATCACACACTGCAGCACCTTCCAGCGGGAATCGCACTCTGCAGCACCTGTTAGCGGGAGTCACACACTGCAGCACCTGTTAGCGGGAATCACACACTGCAGCGTTAGACAGTGGGATTCACACACTGCAGCGCCTGGCCCTGGGAATCTCACACTACATTGGCTGCCCGCGGGAATCACACTCTGCAGCACCTGTTAGCGGGAGTCACACACTGCAGCGTTAGCCATTGGGATTCAGAAACTGCAGTGCCTGGCTGCTGGAATCATACACTGCAGTGCCTGCCAGCGGGAATCACACACTACAGTGCCAGTGGCAATCACACAATGCAGCACCTACCAGTGCGAATAATACACTGCCGTGCCTGCCAGCGGGAATCTCACACTGCAGTGCCACTGGGAATCACACACTGCAGCGCTTACCAGCGGGAATCACACACTGCAGTGCCACTGGGAATCACACACTGCAGTGCCTGCCAGTCGGAATCACACACAGCAGCACCTACCAGTGGGACTCACACACTGCAGTGCCTACCTGAAGGAATCACACACTTCAACGGGAATGATACTCTGCAGCCCCTGCCAGTGGAACTCACTCACTGCAGCACCTGTTAGCGGGAATCACACACTGCAGCGTTAGCCAGTGGGATTCACACACTGCAGTGCCTGGCCCTGGGAATCCCACACTACATTGCCTGCCAGTGGGAATAACACTCTGCAGCACCAGCCAGTGGGAATCAAACACTGCAGCGCCAGCAGGAATCACACACTGCAGCAGCTGCCAGTGGGAATCACACAATGCAGCACCTACCAGCGGGAATCACACACTGCAGCACCTACCAGCAGGAATCACACACTTGAGCGGGAATCATACACTGCAAAACATGGCAGTGAGAATCACACACTGCAGCGACTACCACCGGGAATCACACACTGTAGTGCCAGCGGGAATCAAATACTGCAGCGCCTGCTAGTGGGAATCACACACACTGCAGCGCCTACCAGTGGGAATCACACACTGCAGCACCAGCCAGCAGGAATCAAACACTGCAGCACCTGCCAGTAGGAATCAAACACTGCAGCGCCAGCAGGAATCACACACTGCAGCAGCTGCCAGTGGGAATCACACACTGCAGCACCTACCAGCGGGAATCACACACTTGAGCGGGAATCACACACTGCAGCACATGGCAGTGAGAATCACACACTGCAGAGCCGACCAGTGGGAATCACATACTGCAGTGCCTGCCAGTGGGAATCATACACTGCAGTTGGAATCACACACTGCAGCGGGAATGATACACTACAGCCCCTGCCAGTGGAACTCAAACTCTGCAGCACCTGATAGCAGGAATCACACACTGCAGCGTTAGCCAGTGGGATTCACACACTGCAGTGCCTGGCCCCGGGAATATCATACTACATTGCCTGCCAGTGGGAATCACACACTGCAGCACCTGCCAGTGGGAATCACACACTGCAGTGCTAGTGGCAATCACACACTGCAGCACCTACCAGTTGGAATTATACACTGCAGTGCCTGCCAGCGGGAATCACACACTGCAGTGCCACTGGGAATCCCAAACGGCAGCGCTTAACAGCGGAAATTGCCACACTGCAGCACCTGCCAGTGGGAATCACACACGGCAGCGAATACCAGCGGGAATAACACACTGCAGTGCCAGCGGGAATCATACACTGCAGCGCCTGCCAATGGGAATCGCAAACACTGCAGCACCTGCCAGTGGGAATCACACACTGCAGTGCCAGCAGGAATCACACACTGCAGCGCATGCTAGTGGGAATCACACACTGCAGCAGCTACCAGCAGGAATCACACACTTGAGCGGGATTCATACACTGCAGCACATGGCAGTGAGAATCACACACTGCAGAGCCGACCAGTGGGAATCACATACTGCAGTGCCTGCCAGTGGGAATCATACACTGCAGTGGGAATCACACACTGCAGAGGGAATCACGCACTGCAGCACCTGCCAGTGGGAATCAAACACTGCAGCACCTACCAATGGGAATCACACACTGCAGTGCCTGGCTGCGGGAATCACACACCGCAGTGCCAGTGGGAATCACACACTGGAAGCACTTACCAGTGGGAACCAATGACTGCAGTGCCTGCCAGCGGGCATCACACACTGCAGTGCCACTGGGAATCACACACTGCTTTGCCTGACAGTCGGAATCACACACAGCAGTGTCTACCAGTGCGAATCACACACTGCAGTGCCAGCAAGAATCACACACTGCAGCGCATGCCAGCGGGAATCACACACTGCAGCACCTGCCAGCGGGAATCAGACTCTGCAGCACCTGTTGGCGGGAATCACACACTGCAGCGTTAGCCAGTGGGATTCACACACTGCAGCGCCTGGCCCTAGGAATCTCACACTACCTTGCCTGCCAGTGGGAATCACACACTGCATCACCTGTCAGAAGGAATCACAAACTGCAGCACTTGCCAGCGGGAATCACACTCTGCAGCACCAGCCAGTGGGAATCAAACACTGCAGCGCCAGCAGGAATCACACACTGCAGCAGCTGCCAGTGGGAATCACACACTGCAGCACCTACCAGCAGGAATCACACACTTCAGCGGGAATCACACACTGCAGCACCTGCCAGCAGGAATCACAATCTGCAGCACCTGTTAGCGGGAATCACACACTGCAGCATTAGCCAGTGGGATTCATACACTGCAGCGCCTGGCCCTGGGAATCACACACTGCAGCGACTACCAGCAGGAATAACACACTGCAGTGCCAGCGGGAATCACACACTGCAGCGGCTACCAGTGGGAATCACACAACATCAGCGCCTGCCAGCGGGAATCACACAATGCAGCGCCTGCCAGTGGGAATCACACACTGCAGCACCTACCAGTGGGAATCACACACTGCAGCACCAGCCAGCAGGAATCAAACACTGCAGCACCTGCCAGTGGGAATCAAACACTGCAGCGCCAACAGGAATCACACACTGCAGCAGCTGCCACTGGGAATCACACAATGCAGCACCTACCAGCGGGAATCACACACTGCAGCACCTAACAGCAGGAATCACACACTTGAGCGGGAATCATACACTGCAGCACATGGCAGTGAGAATCACACACTGCAGAGCCGACCAGTGGGAGTCACATACTGCAGTGTCTACCAGTGGGAATCATACACTGCAGTGGGAATCACACACTGTAGCGGGAATCACGCACTGCAGCGCCTGCCAGCGGGAATCAAACACTGCAGCACCTACCAATGGGAATCACACACTGCAGCACCTGCCAGTGGAATCACACCCTGCATCACCAGCCAGCGGGAATTAAACACTGCAGCACCTGCCAGCGGGAATCAAACACTACAGCAGCTGCCAGTGGGAATCACACACTGCATCACCTACCAGCAGAAATCACACACTTCAGCGGGAATCATACACTGCAGCACCTGCCAGTGGGAATCACACACTGCTGAGCCTACCAATGGGAATCACACAGTGCAGCGCCTGCCAATGGGAATCACACACTGCAGCGACTACCAGCAGGAATAACACACTGCAGTGCCAGCGGGAATCACACACTGCAGCGGCTACCAGTGGGAATCACACAACATCAGCGCCTGCCAGCGGGAATCACACAATGCAGCGCCTGCCAGTGGGAATCACACACTGCAGCGCCTACCAGTGGGAATCACACACTGCAGCACCAGCCAGCAGGAATCAAACACTGCAGCACCTGCCAGTGGGAATCAAACACTGCAGCGCCAACAGGAATCACACACTGCAGCAGCTGCCACTGGGAATCACACAATGCAGCACCTACCAGCGGGAATCACACACTGCAGCACCTAACAGCAGGAATCACACACTTGAGCGGGAATCATACACTGCAGCACATGGCAGTGAGAATCACACACTGCAGAGCCGACCAGTGGGAGTCACATACTGCAGTGTCTACCAGTGGGAATCATACACTGCAGTGGGAATGGCACACTGCAGCGGGAATCACGCACTGCAGCACCTGCCAGCGGGAATCAAACACTGCAGCACCTAACAATGGGAATCACACACTGCAGTCCCTGGCGGCAGCAATCACACACCGCAGTGCCAGTGGTAATCACACACTGGAAGCACTTACCAGTTGGAATTACAGACTGCAGTGCCTGCCAGCGGGAATCACACACTGCAGTGCCACTGGGAATCACACACTGCAGTGCCACTAGGAATCACACACTGCAGCGCTTACCAGCGGGAATCACACACTGCAGTGCCACTGGGAATCACACACTGCAGTGCCTGCCAGTCCGAATCACACACGGCAGCGCCTACCAGTGGGACTCACACACTGCAGCGCATACCTGAAGGAATCACACACTTCAACGGGAATGATACACTGCAGCCCCTGCCAGTGGAACTCAAACACTACATCACCTCTTAGCGGGAATCACACACTGCAGCGTTAGCCAGTGGGATTCACACACTGCAGTGCCTGGCCCTGGGAATCTCACACTACATTGCTTGCCAGTGGGAATGACACTCTGCAGCACCAGCCAGCGGGAATCACACTCTGCAGCACCAGCCAGCCGGAATTAAACACTGCAGCACCTGCCAGCGGGAATCAAACACTGCAGCGCCAGCAGGAATCACACACTGCAGCACCTGCCGGTGGGAATCACACACTGCAGTTCCTGCCAGCGGGAATCACACACTGCAGTGCCAGTGGCAATTATACACTGCAGCACCTACCAGTGGGAATTATACACTGCAGTGCCTGCCAGTGGGAATCACACACTGCAGTGCCACTGGCAATCACACACTGCAGTGCCACTGGGAATCACACATTGCATTGCCTTCCAGTCGGAATCACACACGGCAGCGCCTACCAGCGGGTATCACACACTGCAGCGGGAATCACACACTGCAGCACCTGCCTGAAGGAATCACACATTGCAGCGCCTACCAGCAGGAATCACACACTTCAACGGGAATGATACACTGCAGCCCCTGCCAGTGGAACTCACAAACTGCAGCACCTGTTAGCGGGAATCACACACTTCAGCGTTAGCCAGTGGGATTCACACACTGCAGTGCCTGGCCCTGGGAATCTCACACTACATTGCCTGCCAATGGGAATCACACACTGCAGCACCTGCCAGTGGGAATCACACTCTGCAGCACCTGTTAGCGGGAGTCACACACTGCAGCACCTGTTAGCGGGAATCACACACTGCAGCGTTAGACAGTGGGATTCACACACTGCAGCGCCTGGCCCTGGGAATCTCACACTACATTGGCTGCCAGCGGGAATCACTCTCTGCAGCATCTGTTAGCGGGAATCACACACTGCAGCGTTAGCCAGTGGGATTCAGAAACTGCAGTGCCTGGCTGCTGGAATCACACACTGCAGTGCCTGCCAGCGGGAATCACACACTGCAGTGCCAGTGGCAATCACACACTGCAGCACCTACCAGTGGGAATTATACACTGCAGTGCCTGCCAGCGGGAATCACACACTGCAGTGCCACTGGGAATCACACACTGCAGTGCCTGCCAGTCGGAATCACACACGGCAGCACCTACCAGTGGGACTCACACACTGCAGTGCCTTCCTGAAGGAATCACACACTTCAACGGGAATGATACTCTGCAGCCCCTGCCAGTGGAACTCACACACTGCAGCACCTGTTAGCGGGAATCACACACTGCAGCATTAGCCAGTGGGATTCACACTCTGCAGTGCCTGGCCCTGGAAATCTCACACTACATTGCCTGCCAGTGGGAATCACACTCTGCAGCACCAGCCAGCGGGAATTAAACACTGCAGCACCTGCCAATGGGAATCAAACAATGCAGCGCCAGCAGGAATCACACACCGCAGCACCTGCCACTGGGAATCACACATTGCAGTTCCTGCCAGCGGGAATCACACACTGCAGTGCCAGTGGCAATCACACACTGCAGCACCTACCAGTGGGACTCACACACTGCAGTGCCTTCCTGAAGGAATCACACACTTCAACGGGAATGATACTCTGCAGCCCCTGCCAGTGGAACTCACACACTGCAGCACCTGTTAGCGGGAATCACACACTGCAGCATTAGCCAGTGGGATTCACACACTGCAGCGCCTGGCCCTGGGAATCTCACACTACATTGCCTGCCAGTGGCAATCACACACTGCAGCACCTACAAGTGGGAATTATACACTGCAGTGCCTGCCAGCGGGAATCAAACACTGCAGCGCCAGCAGGAATCACACACTGCAGCAGCTGCCAGTGGGAATCACACACTGCAGCACCTACCAGCAGGAATCACACACTTCAGCGGGAATCACACACTGCAGCACCTGCCAGCAGGAATCACACTCTGCAGCACCTGTTGGCGGGAATCACACACTGCAGCATTAGCCAGTGGGATTCACAAACTGCAGCGCCTGGCCCTGGGAATCTCACACTACATTGCCTGCAAGTGGGAATCACACACTGCAGCACCTGCCAGTGGAATCACACTCTGCAGCACCAGCCAGCGGGAATCACACTCTGCAGCACCTGCCTGTGGGAATCAAACACTGCTGCGCCAGCAGGAATCACACACTGCAGCAGCTGCCAGTGGGAATCACACACTGCAGCACCTACCAGTTGGAATCACACACTGCAGCACCTAGCAGCAGGAATCACACACTTGAGCGGGAATCATACACTGCAGCACATGGCAGTGAGAATAACACACTGCAGAGCCGACCAGTGGGAATCAAATTCTGCAGTGCCTGCCAGTGGGAATCATACACTACAGTGGGAATCACACACTGCAGCGGGAATCACGCACTGCAGCGCCTGCCAGCGGGAATCAAACACTGCAGCACCTACCAATGGGAATCACACACTGCAGCACCTGCCAGTGGAATCACACTCTGCAGCACCAGCCAGCGTGAATTAAACACTGCAGCACCTGCCAGCGGGAATCAAACACTGCAGCACCAGCAGGAATCACACACTGCAGCAGCTGCCAGTGGGAATCACACACTGCATCACCTACCAGCAGGAATCACACACTTCAGCGGGAATCATACACTGCAGCACCTGCCAGTGGGAATCACACACTGTGGAGCCTATCAATGGGAATCACACAGTGCAGTGCCTGCCAATGGGAATCACACACTGCAGCGACTACCAGCGGGAATAACACACTGCAATGCCAGCGGGAATCACACACTGCAGCGCCTGCCAACGGGAATCGCAGACACTGCAGCACCTGCCAGTGGGAATCACACACTGCAGCGCCTACCAGTGGGAATCACACACTGCAGTGCCTACCAGTGGGAATCACACTCTGCAGCACCAGCCAGCAGGAATCAAACACTGCAGCACCTGCCAGTGGGAATCAAACACTGCAGCGCCAGCAGGAATCACACACTGCAGCAGCTGCCAGTGGGAATCACACAATGCAGCACCTACCAGCGGGAATCACACACTGCAGCACCTACCAGCAGGAATCACGCAATTGAGCGGGAATCATACACTGCAGCACATGGCAGTGAGAATCACACACTGCAGAGCCAACCAGTGGGAGTCACATACTGCAGTGTCTACCAGTGGGAATCATACACTGCAGTGGGAATCACACACTGCAGCGGGAATAACGCACTGCAGCACCTGCCAGCGGGAATCAAACACTGCAGCACCTAACAATGGGAATCACACACTGCAGTGCCTGGCTGCAGCAATCACACACTGCAGTGCCAGTGGGAATCACACACTGGAAGCACTTACCAGTTGGAATTACAGACTGCAGTGCCTGCCAGTGGGAATCACACACTGCAGAGCCGACCAGTGGGAATCACATTCTGCAGTGCCTGCCAGTGGGAATCATACACTACAGTGGGAATCACACACTGCAGCGGGAATCACGCACTGCTCAGCCTACCAATGGGAATCACACACTGCAGTGCCTGCCAGTCGGAATCACACACGGCAGTGCCTACCAGCGGGAATCACATACTTCAATGGGAATGATACACTGTAGCACCTGCCAGTGGAACTCACACATTGCAACACCTGTTAGCGGGAATCACACACTGCAGCGTTAGCCAGTGGGATTCACACACTGCAGTGCCTGGCCCTGGGAATCTCACACTACATTGCCTGCCAATGGGAATCACACACTGCAGCACCTTCCAGCGGGAATCACACTCTGCAGCACCTGTTAGCGGGAGTCACACACTGCAGCACCTGTTAGCGGGAATCACAATCTGCAGCACCAGCCAGCGGGAATCACACTCTGCAGCACCGGCCAGCGGGAATTAAACACTGCAGCACCTGCCAACGGGAATCAAACACTGCAGCACCAGCAGGAATCACACACTGCAGCAGCTGCAAGTGGGAATCACACACTGCAACACCTGCCAGCAGGAATCACACACTTCAGCGGGTATCATACACTGCAGCACCTGCCAGTGGGAATCACACACTGCAGAGCCTACCAGTGGGAATCACACAGTGCAGCGCCTGCCAGTGGGAATCACACACTGCAGCGCCTACCAGCGGGAATCACACACTGTAGTGCCAGCGGGAATCAAATACTGCAGCGCCTGCTAGTGGGAATCACATGCACTGCAGCGCCTACCAGTGGGAATCACACACTGCAGCACCAGCCAGCAGGAATCAAACACTGCAGCACCTGCCAGTAGGAATCAAACACTGCAGCGCCAGCAGGAATCACACACTGCAGCAGCTGCCAGTGGGAATCACACACTGCAGCACCTACCAGCGGGAATCACACACTTGAGTGGGAATCACACACTGCAGCACATGGCAGTGAGAATCACACACTGCAGAGCCGACCAGTGGGAATCACATACTGCAGTGCCTGCCAGTGGGAATCATACACTGCAGTGGGAATCACACACTGCAGAGGGAATCACGCACTGCAGCACCTGCCAGTGGGAATCAAACACTGCAGCACCTATCAATGGGAATCACACACTGCAGTGCCTGGCTGCGGGAATCACACACCGCAGTGCCAGTGGGAATCACACACTGGAAGCACTTACCAGTGGGAACTACAGACTGCAGTGCCTGCCAGCGGGCATCACACACTGCAGTGCCACTGGGAATCACACACTGCTTTGCCTGACAGTCGGAATCACACACAGCAGTGTCTACCAGTGCGAATCACACACTGCAGTGCCAGCAAGAATCACACACTGCAGCGCATGCCAGCGGGAATCACACACTGCAGCACCTGCCAGCAGGAATCAGACTCTGCAGCACCTGTTGGCGGGAATCACACACTGCAGCACCTACCAGCAGGAATCACACACTTGAGTGGGAATCATACACTGCAGCACATGGCAGTGAGAATCACACACTGCAGAGCCGACCAGTGGGAATCACATTCTGCAGTGCCTGCCAGTGGGAATCATACACTACAGTGGGAGTCACAGACAGCAGTGGGAATCACGCACTGCAGCGCCTGCCAGCGGGAATCAAACACTGCAGCACCTACCAATGGGAATCACACACTGCAGCACCTGCCAGTGGAATCACACTCTGCAGCACCAGCCAGCGGGAATTAAACACTGCAGCACCTGCCAACGGGAATCAAACACAGCAGCACCAGCAGGAATCACACACTGCAGCAGCTGCCAGTGGGAATCACACAACATCAGCGCCTGCCAGCGGGAATCACACAATGCAGCGCCTGCCAGTGGGAATCACACACTGCAGCGCCTACCAGTGGGAATCACACACTGCAGCACCAGCCAGCAGGAATCAAACACTGCAGCACCTGCCAGTGGGAATCAAACACTGCTGCGCCAGCAGGAATCACACACTGCAGCAGCTGCCACTGGGAATCACACAATGCAGCACCTACCAGCGGGAATCACACACTGCAGCACCTAACAGCAGGAATCACACACTTGAGCGGGAATCATACACTGCAGCACATGGCAGTGAGAATCACACACTGTAGAGCCGACCAGTGGGAGTCACAAACTGCAGTGTCTACCAGTGGGAATCATACACTGCAGTGGGAATGGCACACTGCAGCGGGAATCACGCACTGCAGCACCTGCCAGCGGGAATCAAACACTGCAGCACCTAACAATGGGAATCACACACTGCAGTGCCTGGCGGCAGCAATCACACACTGCAGTGCCAGTGGTAATCACACACTGGAAGCACTTACCAGTTGGAATTACAGACTGCAGTGCCTGCCAGCGGGAATTACACACTTCAGTGCCACTGGGAATCACACACTGCAGTGTCTGCCAGTTGGAATCACACACGGCAGCGCAAACCAGCGGGAATCACATACTTCAATGGAAATGATACACTGCAGCCCCTGCCAGTGGGATTCACACACTGCAGCGCCTGGCACTGGGAATCACACATTGCAGAACCTGCCAGCAGGAATCAAACACTGCAGCACCTGTTAGCGGGAATGACACACTGCAGCCCCAGCCAGTGGGATTCACACACTGCAGCGCCTGGCACTGGGAATCACACATTGCAGCACCTGCCAGCAGGAATCACACTCTGCAGCACCTGTTAGCGGGAATCACACACTGCAGCGTTAGTCAGTGGGATTCACACACTGCAGTGCCTGGCCCTGGGAATCTCACACTACATTGTCTGCCAGTTGCAATCACACACTGCAGCACCTGCCAGTGGGAATCACACACTGCAGTGCCACTGGGAATCACACACTGCAGCCCCTGCCAGTGGAACTCACACACTGCAGCGCCTACCTGAAGGAAACACACAATTCAACAGGAATGATACACTGCAGCCCCTGCCAGTGGAACTCACACACTGCAGCACCTGTTAGCGGGAATCACACACTTCAGCGTTAGCCATTGGGATTCACACACTGCAGTGCCTGGCCCTGGGAATCTCACACTACATTGCCTGCCAATGGGAATCACACACTGCAGCACCTGCCAGTGGGAATCACACTCTGCAGCACCTGTTAGTGGGAGTCACACACTGCAGCACCTGTTAGCGGGAATCACACACTGCAGCGTTAGACAGTGGGATTCACACACTGCAGCGCCTGGCCCTGGGAATCTCACACTACATTGGCTGCCAGCGGGAATCACTCTCTGCAGCACCTGTTAGCGGGAATCACACACTGCAGCGTTAGCCAGTGGGATTCAGAAACTGCAGTGCCTGGCTGCTGGAATCACACACTGCAGTGCCTGCCAGCGGGAATCACACACTGCAGTGCCAGTGGCAATCACACACTGCAGCACCTACCAGTGGGAATTATACACTGCAGTGCCTGCCAGCGGGAATCACACACTGCAGTGCCACTGGGAATCACACACTGCAGTGCCTGCCAGTCGGAATCACACACGGCAGCACCTACCAGTGGGACTCACACACTGCAGCACCTGTTAGCGGGAATCACACACTGCAGCGTTAGCCAGTGGGATTCACACACTGCAGTGCCTGGCCCTGGAAATCTCACGCTACATTGCCTGCCAGTGGGAATCACACTCTGCAGCACCAGCCAGCGGGAATTAAACACTGCAGCACCTGCCAGTGGGAATCAAACACTGCAGCGCCAGCAGGAATCACACACTGCAGTACCTGCCACTGGGAATCACACATTGCAGTTCCTGCCAGCGGGAATCACACAGTGCAGTGCCAGTGGCAATCACACACTGCAGCACCTACAAGTGGGAATTATACACTGCAGTGCCTGCCAGCGGGAATCAAACACTGCAGCGCCAGCAAGAAACACACACTGCAGCAGCTGCCAGTGGGAATCACACACTGCAGCACCTACCAGCAGGAATCACACAATTCAGCGGGAATCACACACTGCAGCACCTGCCAGCAGGAATCACACCCTGCAGCACCTGTTAGCGGGAATCACACACTGCAGCATTAGCCAGTGGGATTCACACACTGCAGCGCCTGGCCCTGGGAATCTCACACTACATTGCCTGCCAGTGGGAATCACATACTGCAGCACCTGCCAGTGGAATCACACTCTGCAGCACCAGCCAGTGGGAATCACAATCTGCAGCACCAGCCAGTGGGAATTAAACACTGCAGCACCTGCCTGTGGGAATCAAACACTGCAGCACCTACCAATGGGAATCACACACTGCAGCACCTGCCAGTGGAATCACACTCTGCAGCACCAGCCAGCGGGAATTAAACACTGCAGCACCTGCCAGCGGGAATCAAACACTGCAGCACCAGCTGGAATCACACACTGCAGCAGCTGCCAGTGGGAAGCACACACTGCATCACTTACCAACAGGAATCACACACTTCAGCGGGAATCACAGCACCTGCCAGTGGGAATCACACACTGCGTAGCCTACCAATGGGAATAACACACTGCAATGCCAGCGGGAATCACACACTGCAGCGACTACCAGCGGGAATAACACACTGCAATGCCAGCGGGAATCACACACTGCAGCGCCTGCCAACGGGAATCGCAGACACTGCAGCACCTGCCAGTGGGAATCACACAATGCAGTGCAAGCAGGAATCACACACTGCAGCGCATGCTAGTGGGAATCACACACTGCAGCGGCTACCAGTGGGAATCACACACTGCAGCGCCTACCAGTGGGAATCACACACTGCAGTGCCTACCAGTGGGAATCACACTCTGCAGCACCAGCCAGCAGGAATCAAACACTGCAGCACCTGCCAGTGGGAATCAAACACTGCAGCTCCAGCAGGAATCAAACACTGCAGCAGCTGCCAGTAGGAATCACACAATGCAGCACCTACCAGCGGGAATCACACACTGCAGCACCTACCAGCAGGAATCACGCAAGTGAGCGGGAATCATACACTGCAGCACATGGCAGTGAGAATCACACACTGCAGAGCCAACCAGTGGGAGTCACATACTGCAGTGCCTACCAGTGGGAATCATACACTGCAGTGGGAATCACACACTGCAGCAGGAATCACGCACTGCAGCACCTGCCAGCGGGAATCAAACACTACAGCACCTAACAATGGGAATCACACACTGCAGTGCCTGGCTGCAGCAATCACACACTGCAGTGCCAGTGGGAATCACACACTGGAAGCACATACCAGTTGGAATTACAGACTGCAGTGCCTGCCAGCGGGAATCACACACTGCAGAGCCACTGGGAATCACACACTGCAGTGCCTGCCAGTCGGAATCACACACGGCAGCGCCTACCAGCGGGAACCACATACTTCAATGGGAATGATACACTGTAGCACCTGCCAGTGGAACTCACACATTGCAGCACCTGTTAGCGGGAATCACACACTGCAGCGTTAGCCAGTGGGATTCACACACTGCAGTGCCTGGCCCTGGGAATCTCACACTACATTGCCTGCCAATGGGAATCACACACTGCAGCACCTTCCAGCGGGAATCACACTCTGCAGCACCTGTTAGCGGGAGTCACACACTGCAGCACCTGTTAGCGGGATTCACACACTGCAGCGTTAGACAGTGGGATTCACACACTGCAGCGCCTGGCCCTGGGAATCTCACACTACATTGGCTGCCCGCGGGAATCACACTCTGCAGCACCTGTTAGCGGGAGTCACACACTGCAGCATTAGCCAGTGGGATTCAGAAACTGCAGTGCCTGGCTGCTGGAATCATACACTGCAGTGCCTGCCAGCGGGAATCACACACTACAGTGCCAGTGGCAATCACACAATGCAGCACCTACCAGTGGGAATAATACACTGCCGTGCCTGCCAGCGGGAATCTCACACTGCAGTGCCACTGGGAATCACACACTGCAGCGCTTACCAGCGGGAATCACAAACTGCAGTGCCACTGGGAATCACACACTGCAGTGCCTGCCAGTCGGAATCACACACAGCAGCACCTACCAGTGGGACTCACACAATGCAGTGCCTACCTGAAGGAATCACACACTTCAACGGGAATGATACTCTGCAGCCCCTGCCAGTGGAACTCACTCACTGCAGCACCTGTTAGTGGGAATCACACACTGCAGCGTTAGCTAGTGGGATTCACACACTGCAGTGCCTGGCCCTGGGAATCTCACACTACATTGCCTGCCAGTGGGAATAACACTCTGAGCACCAGCCAGTGGGAATCAAACACTGCAGCGCCAGCAGGAATCACACACTGCAGCAGTTGCCAGTGGGAATCACACAATGCAGCACCTACCAGCGGGAATCACACACTGCAGCACCTACCAGCAGGAATCACACACTTGAGCGGGAATCATACACTGCAAAACATGGCAGTGAGAATCACACACTGCAGAGCCGACCAGTGGGAATCACATACTGCAGTGCCTGCCAGTGGGAATCATACACTGCAGTGGGAATCACACACTGCAGCGGGAATCACGCACTGCAGAACCTGCCAGCGGGAATCAAACACTGCAGCATCTATCAATGGGAATCATACACTGCAGTGCCTGGCTGCAGGAATCACACACTGCAGTGCCAGTGGGAATCACACACTGGAAGCACTTACCAGTGGGAACTACAGAATGCCATGCCTGGCAGCGGGAATCACACACTGCAGTGCCACTGGGAATCACGCTCTGCAGTACCTGCCAGTCGGAATCACACACGGCAGTGCCTACCAGTGTGAATCACACACTGCAGTGCCAGCAGGAATCACACACTGCAGCCCATGCCAGCGGGAATCACACTCTGAAGCACCTGTTAGCGGGAATCACACACTGGAGCGTAAGCCAGTGGGATTCATACATTGCAGCGCCTGGCCCTGGGAATCTCACACTACATTGCCTGCCAGTGGGAATCACCCACAGCAGCACCAGCCAGTGGGAATCAAACACTGCAGCACCTGCCAGTGGAATCACACTATGCAGCACCAGCCAGCGGGAATCACACTCTGCCGCACCAGCCAGCGGGAATTATACACTGCAGCACCTGCCAGCGGGAATCAAACGCTGCAGCGCCAGCAGGAATCACACACTGCAGCAGCTGCCAGTGGGAATGACACACTGCAGCACCTACCAGCAGGAATCACACACTTCAGCGGGAATAATACACTGCAGCACCTGCCAGTGCGAATCACACACTGCAGAGCCTACCAGTGGGAATCACACAGTGCAGTGCCTGCCAGTGGGAATCACACACTGCAGCGACTACCAGCGGGAATAACACACTGCAGTGCCAGCGGGAATCACACACTGCAGCACCTGCCAGCAGGAATCACACTCTGCAGCACCTGTTAGCGGGAATCACACACTGCAGCGTTAGCCAGTGGGATTCACACACTGCAGCGCCTGGCCCTGGGAATCTCACAATACATTGCCTGCTAGTGGGAATCACACACTGCAGCACCTGCCAGTGGAATCACACTCTGCAGCACCAGCCAGCGGGAATCACACTCTGCAGCACCAGCCAGCGGGAATTAAACACTGCAGCACCTGCCAGCGGGAATCAAACACTGCAGCGCCAGCAGGAATCACACACTGCAGCATCTGCCAGTGGGAATCACACACTGCAGCACGTACCAGCAGGAATCACACACATCAGCGGGAATCATACACTGCAGCACCTGCCAGTGGGAATCACACACTGAGGAGCCTACCAATGGGAATCGCACAGTGCAGCGCCTGCCAGTGGGAATCACACACTGCAGCGACTACCAGCGGGAAAAACACACTGCAGTGCCAGCGGGAATCACACACTGCAGCGCCTGCCAGCGGGAATCGCACACACTGCAGCACCTGCCAGTGGGAATCACATACTGCAGCAAATGCCAGCAGGAATCACACTGTGCAGCACCTGTTAGCGGGAATCACACACTGCAGCGTTAGCCAGTGGGATTCACACACTGCAGCGCCTGACCCTGGGAGTCTCACACTACATTGCCTGCCAGTGGGAATCACACACTGCAGCACCTGCCAGTGGAATCACACTCTGCAGCACCAGCCAGCGGGAAACACACTCTGCAGCATCAGCCAGCGGGAATTAAACTCTGCAGCACCTACCAGCGGGAATCAAACACTGCAGCAGCTGCCAGTGGGAATCACACACTGCAGCACCTACCAGCAGGAATCACACACTTCAGCGGGAATCATACACTGCATCACCTGCCAGTGGGAATCACACACTGCAGAGCCTACCAATGGGAATCACACAGTGCAGTGCCTGCCAGTGGGAATCACACACTGCAGAACCTGCCAGTGGAATCACAATCTGAAGCACCAGCCAGCGGGAATCACACTCTGCAGCACCAGCCAGCGGGCATTAAACACTGCAGCACCTGCCAGCGGGAATCAAACACTGCAGCACCAGCAGGAATCACACACTGCAGCAGCTGCCAGTGGGAATCACACACTGCAGCACCTACCAGCAGGAATCACACACTTCAGCGGGAATCATACACTGCAGCACCTGCCAGTGGGAATCACACACTGAGGAGCCTACCAATGGGAATCACACAGTGCAGCGCCTGCCAGTGGGAATCACACACTGCAGCGACTACGAGCGGGAATAACACACTGCAGTGCCAGCGGGAATCACACAGTGCAGCGCCTGCCAGCGGGAATCGCACACACTGCAGCACCTGCCAGTGGGAATCACACACTGCAGCACCTACCAGCAGGAATCACACTCTGCAGCACCTGTTAGCGGGAATCACACACTGCAGCGTTAGCCAGTGGGATTCACACACTGCAGCGCGTGGCCCTGGGAATCTCACACTACATTGCCTGCCAGTGGGAATCACACACTGCAGCACCTGCCAGTGGAATCACACTCTGCAGCACCAGCCAGCGGGAAACACACTCTGCAGCATCAGCCAGCGGGAATTAAACACTGCAGCACCTGCCAGCGGGAATCAAACACTGCAGCACCTACCAGCAGGAATCACACACTTCAGCGGGAATCATACACTGCATCACCTGCCAGTGGGAATCACACACTGCAGAGCCTACCAATGGGAATCACACAGTGCAGCGCCTGCCAGTGGGAATCACACACTGCAGCGACTACCAGCGGGAATAACACACTGCAGTGCCAGCGGGAATCACACACTGCAGCACCTGCCAGCTGGAATTGCACACACTGCAGCACCTGCCAGTGGGAATCACACAGTGCAGTGGCAGCAGGAATCACACACTGCAGCGCATGCCAGTGGGAATCACACACTGCAGCGGCTAACAGTGGGAATCAAGCAGCATCAGCGCCTGCCGCTGGGAATCACACAATGCAGCAAATGCCAGTGGGAATCACACACTGCAGTGCCTACCAGCAGGAATCACACACTTGAGCGGGAATCATACACTGCAGCACATGGCAGTGAGAATCACACAATGCAGAGCCGACCAGTGGGAATCACATTCTGCAGTGCCTGCCAGTGGGAATCATACACTACAGTGGGAATCACACACTGCAGCGGGAATCACGCACTGCAGCACCTGCCAGGGGGAATCAAACACTACAGCACCTACCAATGGGAATCACACACTGCAGCACCTGCCAGTGGAATCACACTCTGCAGCACCAGCCAGCGGAATCACACTCTGCAGCACCAGCCAGCGGGAATTAAACACTGCAGCACCTGCCAGCGGGAATCAAACACTGCAGCACCAGCAGGAATCACACACTGCAGCAGCTGCCAGTGGGAATCACACACTGCAGCACCTACCAGCAGGAATCACACACTTCAGCGGGAATCATACACTGCAGCACCTGCCAGTGGGAATCACACACTGCAAAGCCTACCAATGGGAATCACACACTGCAGCACGTACCAGCAGGAATCACACACTTCAGCGGGAATCATACACTGCAGCACCTGCCAGTGGGAATCACACACTGCAGAGCCTACCAATGGGAATCACACAGTGCAGCGCCTGCCAGTGGGAATCACACACTGCAGGGACTCCAGCGGGAATAACACACTGCAGTTCCAGCGGGAATCACACACTGCAGCACCTGCCAGCGGGAATCGCACACACTGCAGAACCTGCCAGTGGGAATCACGCAGTGCAGTGCCAGCAGGAATCACACACTGCAGCACATGCCAGTGGGAATCACACACTGCAGCGGCTACCAGTGTGAATCACGCAACATCAGCGCCTGCCAGCGGGAATCACACAATGCAGCACCTGCCAGTGGGAATCACACACTGCAGCGCCTACCAGCAGGAATCACACATTTGAGCGGGAATTATACACTGCAGCACATGGCAGTGAGAATCACACAATGCAGAGCCGACCAGTGGGAATCACATTCTGCAGTGCCTGCCAGTGGGAATCATACACTACAGTGGGAATCTCACAGTGCAGCCGGAATCACGCACTGCAGCAACTGCCAGCGGGAATCAAACACTGCAGCACCTATCAATGGGAATCACACACTGCAGCACCTGACAGTGGAAACACACTCTGCAGCACCAGCCAGCGGGAATCATACTCTGCAGCACCAGCCAGCGGGAATTAAACACTGCAACACCTGCCAGCGGGAATCAAACACTGCAGCGCCAGCAGGAATCACACACTGCAGCCGCTTCCAGTGGGAATCACACACTGCAGCACCTACCAGCAGGAATCACACACTTCAGCAGGAATCATACACTGCAGCACCTGCCAGTGGGAATCACACACTGCAGAGCCTGCCAGCGGGAATCAAACACTGTAGCATCTATCAATGGGAATCACACACTGCAGTAACTGGCTGCGGGAATCACACACTGCAGTGCCAGTGGGAATCACACACTGGAAGCACTTACCAGGGGGTACTACAGAATGCAGTGCCTGGCAGCGGGAATCACACACTGCAGTGCCACTGGGAATCACACTCTGCAGTACCTGCCAGTCGGAATCACACACGGCAGCGACTACCAGTGCGAATCACACACTGCAGTGCCAGCAGGAATCACACACTGCAGCGCATGCTAGCGGGAATCACACACTGCAGCACCTGCCAACAGGAGTCACACACTGCAGCACCTGTTAGCGGGAATCACACACTGCAGCGTTAGCCAGTGGGATTCACACACTGCAGCACCTGACCCTGGGAATCTCACACTACATTGCCTGCCAGCGGGAATCACACTCTGCAGCACCAGCCAGCGGGAATTAAACACTGCAGCACCTGCCAGCAAGAATCAAACACTGCAGCGCCAGCAGGAATCACACACTGCAGCGCCTGCCAACGGGAATCGCACACACTGCAGCACCTGGCAGTGGGAATCACACACTGCAGCGGCTACCAGTGGGAATCACACAACATCAGCGCCTACCAGTGGGAATCACACACTGCAGCGCCTACCAGTGGGAATCATACACTGCAGCACCAACCAGCAGGAATCAAACAATGCAGCACCTGCCAGTGGGACTCAAAAACTGCAGCGCCAGCAGGATTCACACACTTGAGCGGGAATCATACACAGCAGCACATGGCAGTGAGAATCACACACTGCAGAGCCGACCAGTGGGAGTCACATACTGCAGTGCCTACCAGTGGGAATCATACACTGCAGTGGGAATCACACACTGCAGCGGGAATCACGCACTGCAGCACCTGCCAGCGGGAATCAAACACTGCAGTGCCAGTGGGAATCTCACACTGGAAGCACTTACCAGTTGGAATTACAGACTGCAGTGCCTGCCAGCGGGAATCACACACTGCAGTGCCACTGGGAATCACACACTGCAGTGCCTGCCAGTCGGAATCACACATGGCAGCGCCTACCAGCGGGAAACACATACTTCAATGGGAATGATACACTGCAGCCCCTGCCAGTGGAACTCACACACTGCAGCACCTGTTAGCGGGAATCACACACTGCAGCGTTAGCCAGTGGGATTCACACACTGCTGTGCCTGGCCCTGGGAATCTCACACTACATTGTCTGCCAGTGGGAATCACACACTGCAGCACCTGCCAGTGGGAATCACACTCTGCAGCACCTGTTAGTGGGAATCACACACTGCAGCACCTGTTAGCGGGAATCACACACTGCAGCGTTAGACAGTGGGATTCACACACTGCAGCGCCTGGCCCTGGGAATCTCACACTACATTGCCTGCCAGCGGGAATCACACTCTGCAGCACCTGTTAGCGGGAATCACACACTGCAGCGTTAGCCAGTGGGATTCAGAGACTGCAGTGCCTGGCTGCGGGAATCACACACTCCAGTGCCTGCCAGCGGGAATCACAAACTGCAGTGCCTGGCTGCGGGAATCACACACTCCAGTGCCTGCCAGCGGGAATCACACACTGCAGTGCCAGTGGCAATCACACACTGCAGCACCAACAAGTGGGAATTATACACTGCAGCACCTGCCAGCGGGAATCACACACTGAAGTGCCAGCAGGAATCACACACTGCAGCAGCTGCCAGTGGGAATCAAACACTGCAGCACCAACCAGCAGGAATCACACACTTCAGCGGGAATCATACAATGCAGCACCTGCCAGTGGGAATCAAACACTGAGGAAACTACCAATGGGAATCACACAGTGCAGCGCCTGCCAGTGGGATTCACACACTGCAGCGACTACCAGCGGGAATAACACACTGCAGTGCCAGCGGGAATCACACACTGCAGCGTTAGACAGTGGGATTCACACACTGCAGCGCCTGGCCCTTGGAATCTCACACTACATTGCCTGCCAGCAGGAATCACACTCTGCAGCACCTGTTAGCGGGAATCACACACTGCAGCATTAGCCAGTGGGATTCACAAACTGCAGTGCCTGGCTGCGGGAATCACACACTCCAGTGCCTGCCAGCGGGAATCACACACTGCAGTGCCAGTGGCAATCACACACTGCAGCACCTACCAGTGGGAATTATACACTGCAGTGCCTGCCAGCAGGAATCACACACTGCAGTGCCACTGGGAATCACACACTGCAGCGCTTACCAGCGGGAATCACACACTGCAGTGCCACTGGGAATCACACACTGTAGTGCCTGCCAGTCGGAATCACAAACGGCAGCGCCTACCAGTGGGACCCACACACTGCAGCGCCTACCTGAAGGAATCACACACTTCAACGGGAATGATACTCTGCAGCACTGCCAGTGGAACTCACACACTGCAGCACCTGTTAGCGAGAATCACACACTGCAGCGTTAGCCAGTGGAATTCACACACTGCAGTGCCTGGCCCTGGGAATCTCACACTACATTGCCTGCCAGTGGGAATCACACTCTGCAGCACCAGCCAGCGGGAATCACAATCTGCAGCACCAGCCAGCGGGAATTAAACACTGCAGCACCTGCCAGTGGGAAACAAACTCTGCAGCGCCAGCAGGAATCACACACTGCAGCACCTGCCACTGGGAATCATACACTGTAGTTCCTGCCAGCGGGAATCACACACTGCAGTGCCAGTGGCAATCACACACTGCAGCACCTACAAGTGGGAATTATACACTGCAGTGCCTGCCAGCGGGAATCAAGCACTGCTGCACCAGCAGGAATCACACACTGCAGCAGCTGCCAGTGGGAATCACACAATGCAGCACCTGCCAGCGGGAATCAAACACTGCAGCGCCAGCAGGAATCACACACTGCAGCAGCTGCCTGTGGGAATCACACACTGCAGCACCTACCAGCAGGAATCACACACTTCAGCAGGAATCATACACTGCAGCACCTGCCAGTGGGAATCACGCACTGCAGAGCCTACCAATGGGAATCACACAGTGCAGCTCCTGCCAGTGGGATTCACACACTGCAGCAACTACCAGCGGGAATAACACACTGCAGTGCCAGCGGGAATCAAACACTGCAGCGCCTGCCAGCGGGAATCGCACACACTGCAGCACCTGCCAGTGGGAATCACACACAGCAGCGGCTACCAGTGGGAATCACACAGCATCAGCGCCTGCCAGTGGGAATCACACAATGCAGCGCCTGCCAGTGGGGATCACACACTGCAGCGCCGACCAGTGGGAATCACATACTGCAGTGCCTGCCAGTGGGAATCATACACTGCAGTGGGAATCACACACTGCAGCGGGAATCACGCACTGCAGCACCTGCCAGCGGGAATCAAACACTGCAGCATCTATCAATGGGAATCACACACTGCAGTGCCTGGCTGCGGGAATCACACACTGCAGTGCCAGTGGGAATCACACACTGGAAGCACCTACCAGTGGGAACTACAGAATGCAGTGCCTGGCAGCGGGAATCACACACTGCAGTGCCACTGGGAATCACACTCTGCAGTACCTGCCAGTCGGAATCACACACGGCAGCGCCTACCAGTGCGAATCACACACTGCAGTGCCAGCAGGAATCACACACTGCAGCGCATGCTATCGGGAATCACACACTGCAGCACCTGCCAGCGGGAATCACACACTGCAGCACCTGCCAGCAGGAATCACACACTGAAGCACCTGTTAGCGGGAATCACACACTGCAGTGTTAGCCAGTGGGATTCACACACTGCAGCACCTGACCCTGGGAATCTCACACTACATTGCCTGCCAGCGGGAATCACACTCTGCAGCACCAGCCAGCGCGAATTAAACACTGCAGCACCTGCCAGCAAGAATCAAACACTGCAGCGCCAGCAGGAATCACACACTGCAGCGCCTGCCAACGGGAATCGCACACACTGCAGCACCTGGCAGTGGGAATCACACACTGCAGCGGCTACCAGTGGGAATCACACAACATCAGCGCCTGCCAGTGGGAATCACACACTGCAGCGCCTACCAGTGGGAATCATACACTGCAGCACCAACCAGCAGGAATCAAACAATGCAGCACCTGCCAGTGGGACTCAAAAACTGCAGCGCCAGCAGGATTCACACACTTGAGCGGGAATCATACACTGCAGCACATGGCAGTGAGAATCACACACTGCAGAGCCGACCAGTGGGAGTCACATACTGCAGTGCCTACCAGTGGGAATCATACACTGCAGTGGGAATCACACACTGCAGCGGGAATCACGCACTGCAGCACCTGCCAGCGGGAATCAAACACTGCAGTGCCAGTGGGAATCTCACACTAGAAGCACTTACCAGTGGGAATTACAGACTGCAGTGCCTGCCAGCGGGAATCACACACTGCAGTGCCACTGGGAATCACACACTGCAGTGCCTGCCAGTCGGAATCACACACGGCAGCGCCTACCAGCGGGAAACACATACTTCAATGGGAATGATACACTGCAGCCCCTGCCAGTGGAACTCACACACTGCAGCACCTGTTAGCGGGAATCACACACTGCAGCGTTAGCCAGTGGGATTCACACACTGCTGTGCCTGGCCCTGGGAATCTCACACTACATTGTCTGCCAGTGGGAATCACACACTGCAGCACCTGCCAGTGGGAATCACACTCTGCAGCACCTGTTAGCGGGAATCACACACTGCAGCACCTGTTAGCGGGAATCACACACTGCAGCGTTAGACAGTGGGATTCACACACTGCAGCGCCTGGCCCTGGGAATCTCACACTACATTGCCTGCCAGCGGGAATCACACTCTGCAGCACCTGTTAGTGGGAATCACACACTGCAGCGTTAGCCAGTGGGATTCACAGACTGCAGTGCCTGGCTGCGGGAATCACACACTCCAGTGCCTGCCAGCGGGAATCACAAACTGCAGTGCCTGGCTGCGGGAATCACACACTCCAGTGCCTGCCAGCGGGAATCACACACTGCAGTGCCAGTGGCAATCACACACTGCAGCACCAACAAGTGGGAATTATACACTGCAGCACCTGCCAGCGGGAATCACACACTGAAGTGCCAGCAGGAATCACACACTGCAGCAGCTGCCAGTGGGAATCACACACTGCAGCACCTACCAGCAGGAATCACACACTTCAGCGGGAATCATACACTGCAGCACCTGCCAGTGGGAATCAAACACTGAGGAGCCTACCAATGGGAATCACACAGTGCAGCGCCTGCCAGTGGGATTCACACACTGCAGCGATTACCAGCGGGAATAACACACTGCAGTGCCAGCGGGAATCACACACTGCAGCGCCTGCCAGCGGGAATCGCACACACTGCAGCACCTGCCAGTGGGAATCACACACAGCAGCGGCTACCAGTGGGAATCACACACTTCAGCAGGAAACATACACTGCAGCACCTGCCAGTGGGAATCACACTCTGCAGAGCCTGCCAATGGGAATCACACAGTGCAGCGCCTGCCATGTGTGTGGGATTCACACACTGCAGCGACTACCAGCGGGAATAACACACTGCAGTGCCAGCGGGAATCACACACTGCAGCGCCTGCCAGCGGGAATCGCACACACTGCAGAACCTGCCAGTGGGAATCACACACTGCAGCGCCTCCCAATGGGAATCACACACTGCAGCCCCAGCCAGCAGGAATCAAACACTGCAGCGCCAGCAGGAATCACACACTGCAGCAGCTGCCAGTGGGAATCACACAATGCAGCACCTACAAGCGGGAATCACACACTGCAGCACCTACCAGCAGGAATCACACACTTGAGCGGGAATCATATACTGCAAAACATGGCAGTGAGAATCACACACTGCAGAGCCGACCAGTGGGAATCACATACTGCAGTGCCTGCCAGTGGGAATCATACACTGCAGTGGGAATCACACACTGCAGCGGGAATCACGCACTGCAGCACCTGCCAGCGGGAATCAAACACTGCAGCATCTATCAATGGGAATCACACTCTGCAGTGCCTGGCTGCGGGAATCACACACTGCAGTGCCAGTGGGAATCACCCACTGGAAGAACTTACCAGTGGGAACTACAGAATGCAGTGCCTGGCTGCGGGAATCACACACTGCAGTGCCACTGGGAATCACACTCTGCAGTACCTGCCAGTCGGAATCACACACGGCAGCGCCTACCAGTGCGAATCACACACTGCAGTGCCAGCAGGAATCACACACTGCAGCGCATGCTAGCGGGAATCACACACTGCAGCACCTGCCAGCGGGAATCACACACTGCAGCACCTGCCAGCAGGAATCACACTCTGCAGCACCTGTTAGCGGGAATCACACACTGCAGCGTTAGCCAGTGGGATTCACACACTGCAGCACCTGACCCTGGGAATCTCACACTACATTGCCTGCCAGAGGGAATCACACACTGCAGCACCTGCCAGCAGGAATCAAACAATGCAGCACCTGCCAGTGGGACTCAAAAACTGCAGCGCCAGCGGGAATCACACACTTGAGCGGGAATCATACACTGCAGCACATGGCAGTGAGAATCACACACTGCAGAGCCGACCAGTGGGAGTCATATACTGCAGTGCCTACCAGTGGGAATCATACACTGCAGTGGGAATCACACACTGCAGCGGGAATCACGCACTGCAGCACCTGCCAGCGGGAGTCAAACACTGCAGCACCTAACAATGGGAATCACACACTGCAGTGCCTGGCTGCGGGAATCACACACTGCAGTGCCAGTGGGAATCTCACACTGGAAGCACTTACCAGTGGGAATTACAGACTGCAGTGCCTGCCAGCGGGAATCACACACTGCAGTGCCACTGGGAAGCACACACTGCAGTGCCTGCCAGTCGGAATCACACACGGCAGCGCCTACCAGCGGGAAACACATACTTCAATGGGAATGATACACTGCAGCCCCTGCCAGTGGAACTCACACACGGCAGCACCTGTTAGCGGGAATCACACACTGCAGCGTTAGACAGTGGGATTCACACACTGCAGCGCCTGGCCCTGGGAATCTCACACTACATTGCCTGCCAGCGGGAATCACACTCTGCAGCACCTGTTAGCGGGAATCACACACTGCAGCATTAGCCAGTGGGATTCACAAACTGCAGTGCCTTGCTGCGGGAATCACACACTCCAGTGCCTGCCAGCGGGAATCACAAACTGCAGTGCCTGGCTGCGGGAATCAGACACTCCAGTGCCTGCCAGCGGGAATCACACACTGCAGTGCCAGTGGCAATCACACACTGCAGCACCTACCAGTGGGAATTATACACTGCAGTGCCTGCCAGCGGGCATCACACACTTCAGTGCCTTCAGGAATCACACACTGCAGCAGCTGCCAGTGGGAATCACACACTGCAGCACCTACCAGCAGGAATCACACACTTCAGCGGGAATCATACACTGCAGCACCTGCCAGTGGGAATCAAACACTGAGGAGCCTACCAATGGGAATCACACAGTGCAGCGCCTGCCAGTAGGAATCACACACTGCAGCGACTACCAGCGGGAATAACACACTGCAGTGCCAGCGGGAATCACACACTGCTGCACCTGCCAGCGGGAATCGCACACACTGCAGCACCTGCCAGCGGGAATCACACACTGCAGCACCTGCCAGCAGGAATCACACTCGGCTGCACCTGTTAGCGGGAATCACACACTGCAGCGTTAGCCAGTGGGATTCACACACTGCAGCGCCTGGCCCTGGGAATCTCACACTACATTGCCTGCCAGTGGGAATCACACACTGCAGCACCTGCCAGTGGAATCACACTCTGCAGCACCAGCCAGCGGGAATCACACTCTGCAGCACCAGCCAGCGGGAATCACACACTGCAGCACCTGCCAGCAGGAATCAAACACTGCAGCAGCTGCCAGTGGGAATCACACACTGCAGCACCTACCAGCAGTAATCACACACTTCAGCGGGAATCATGCACTGCAGCACCTGCCAGTGGGAACCAAACACTGAGGAGCCTACCAATGGGAATCACACAGTGCAGCGCCTGCCAGTGGGAATCACACACTGCAGCGCCTGCCAGTGGGAATCGCACACACTGCAGCACCTGCCAGCAGGAATCACACACTGCAGCACCTGCCAGCAGGAATCACACTCGGCAGCACCTGTTAGCGGGAATCACACACTGCAGCGTTAGACAGTGGGATTCACACACTGCAGAGCCTGGCCCTGGGAATCTCACACTGCAGCGCCTGCCAGTGGGAATCACACACTGCAGCACCTGCCAGTGGAATCACACACTGCAGCACCAGCCAGCGGTAATCACACTT
This sequence comes from Carcharodon carcharias, assembly GCF_017639515.1. Classification (NCBI taxonomy): domain Eukaryota; kingdom Metazoa; phylum Chordata; class Chondrichthyes; order Lamniformes; family Lamnidae; genus Carcharodon; species Carcharodon carcharias. The sequence continues at coordinate 145,878,427 of NC_054480.1, forward strand.
TGCAGCACCAGCCAGCGGGAATTAAACAATGCAGCACCTGCCAGTGGGAATCAAACACTGCAGCAGCTGCCAGTGGGAATCACACACTGCAGCACCTACCAGCAGTAATCACACACTTCAGCGGGAATCATACACTGCAGCACCTGCCAGTGGGAATCACACACTGCAGAGCCTACCAATGGGAATCACACACTGCAGCGCTTGCCAGTGGGAATCACACACTGCAGCAACTACCAGCAGGAATAACACACTGCAGTGCGAGCGGGAATCACACACTGCAGCGCATGCCAGTGGGAATCACACACTGCAGCGGCTACCAGTGGGAATCACGCAACATCAGCGCCTGCCACTGGGAATCACACAATGCAGCACCTGCCAGTGGGAATCACACACTGCAGCGCCTACCAGCAGGAATCACACACTTGAGCGGGAATCATACACTGCAGCACATGACAGTGAGAATCACACAATGCAGAGCCGACCAGTGGGAATCACATTCTGCAGTGTCTGCCAGTGGGAATCATACACTACAGTGGGAATCACACACTGCAGCGGGAATCACGCACTGCAGCACCTGCCAGCGGGAATCAAACACTGCAGCACCTACCAATGGGAATCACACACTGCAGCACCTGCCAGTGGAATCACACTCTGCAGCACCAGCCAGCGGGAATCATACTCTGCAGCACCAGCCAGCGGGAATTAAACACTGCAGCACCTGCCAGCGGGAATCAAACACTGCAGCACCAGCAGGAATCACACACTGCAGCAGCTGCCAGTGGGAATCACACACAGCAGCACCTACCAGCAGGAATCACACACTTCAGCAGGAATCATACACTGCAGCACCTGCCAGTGGGAATCACACACTGCAGAGCCTACCAATGGGAATCACACAGTGCAGCGCCTGCCAGTGGGATTCACACACTGCAGCGACTACCAGCGGGAATAACGCACTGCAGTGCCAGCGGGAATCAAACACTGCAGCGCCTGCCAGCGGGAATCGCAAACACTGCAGCACCTGCCAGTGGGAATCACACACTGCAGCGGCTACCAGTGGGAATCACACAGCATCAGCGCCTGCCAGCGGGAATCACACAATGCAGCGCCTGCCAGTGGGGATCACACACTGCAGCGCCTACCAATGGGAATCACACACTGCAGCACCAGCCAGCAGGAATCAAACACTGCAGCACCTGCCAGTGGGAATCAAACACTGCAGCGCCAGCAGGAATCACACACTGCAGCAGCTGCCAGTGGGAATCACACAATGCAGCACCTACCAGCAGGAATCACACACTTGAGCGGGAATCATACACTGCAAAACATGGCAGTGAGAATCACACACTGCAGAGCCGACCAGTGGGAATCACATACTGCAGTGCCTGCCAGTGGGAATCATACACTGCAGTGGGAATCACACACTGCAGCAGGAATCACGCACTGCAGCACCTGCCAGCGGGAATCAAACACTGCAGCATCTATCAATGGGAATCACACACTGCAGTGCCTGGCTGCGGGAATCACACACTGCAGTGCCAGTGGGAATCACACACTGGAAGCACTTACCAGTGGGAACTACAGAATGCAGTGCCTGGCAGCGGGAATCACACACTGCAGTGCCACTGGGAATCACACTCTGCAGTACCTGCCATTCGGAATCACACACGGCAGCGCCTACCAGTGCGAATCACACACTGCAGTGCCAGCAGGAATCACACACTGCAGCGCCTACCAGTGGGAATCACACACTGCAGCACCAGCCAGCAGGAATCAAACAATGCAGCACCTGCCAGTGGGACTCAAACACTGCAGCGCCAGCAGGAACCACACACTTGAGCGGGAATCATACACTGCAGCACATGGCAGTGAGAATCACACACTGCAGAGGCGACCAGTGGGAGTCACATACTGCAGTGCCTACCAGTGGGAATCATACACTGCAGTGGGAAACACACACTGCAGCAGGAATCACGCACTGCAGCACCTGCCAGCGGGAATCAAACACTGCAGCACCTAACAATGGGAATCACACACTGCTGTGCCTGGCTGCGGGAATCACACACTGCAGTGCCACTGGGAATCACACTCTGCAGTACCTGCCAGTCGGAATCACACACGGCAGTGCCTACCAGTGCGAATCACAAACTGCAGTGCCAGCAGGAATCACACACTGCAGTGCATGCTAGCGGGAATCACACACTGCAGCACCTGCCAGCGGGAATCACACACTGCAGCATTAGCCAGTGGGATTCTCACACTGCAGCACCTGACCCTGGGAATCTCACACTACATTGCCTGCCAGAGGGAATCACACACTGCAGCACCTGCCAGTGGAATCACACTCTGCTGCACCAGCCAGCGGGAATCACACTCTGCAGCACCAGCCAGCGGGAATTAAATACTGCAGCACCTGCCAGCAAGAATCAAACACTGCAGCGCCAGCAGGAATCACACACTGCAGCGCCTGCAGTGGGAATCACACACTGCAGCGACTACCAACGGGAATAACACACTGCACTGCCAGCGGGAATCACAAACTGCAGCGGCTGCCAGTGGGAGTCACACACTGCAGCACCTGCCAATGGGAATCACAGACTGCAGCGGCTACCAGTGGGAATCACACAACATCAGTGCCTGCCAGCGGGAATCACACAATGCAGCGCCTGCCAGTGGGAGTCACACACTGCAGCGCCTACCAGTGGGAATCACACACTGCAGCACCAGCCAGCAGGAATCAAACAATGCAGCACCTGCCAGTGGGACTCAAACACTGCAGCGCCAGCAGGAACCACACACTTGAGCGGGAATCATACACTGCAGCACATGGCAGTGAGAATCACACACTGCAGAGCCGACCAGTGGGAGTCATATACTGCAGTGCCTACCAGTGGGAATCAAACACTGCAGTGGGAAACACACACTGCAGCAGGAATCACGCACTGCAGCACCTGCCAGCGGGAATCAAACACTGCAGCACCTAACAATGGGAATCACACACTGCAGTGCCTGGCTGCGGGAATCACACACTGCAGTGCCAGCGGGAATCACACACTGGAAGCACTTACCAGTGGGAATTACAGACTGCAGTGCCTGCCAGCGGGAATCACACACTGCAGTGCCACAGGGAATCACACACTGCAGTGCCTGCCAGTCGGAATCACACACGGCAGCGCCTACCAGTGGGAATCACATACTTCAATGGGAATGATACACTGCAGCCCCTGCCAGTGGAACTCACACACTGCAGCACCTGTTAGCGGGAATCACACACTGCAGCGTTAGCCAGTGGGATTCACACACTGCTGTGCCTGGCCCTGGGAATCTCACACTACATTGTCTGCCAGTGGGAATCACACACTGCAGCACCTGCCAGTGGGAATCACACTCTGCAGCACCTGTTAGCGGGAGTCACACACTGCAGCACCTGTTAGCGGGAATCACACACTGTAGGGTTAGACAGTGGGATTCACACACTGCAGCGCCTGGCCCTGGGAATCTCACACTACATTGCCTGCCAGCGGGAATCACACTCTGCAGCACCTGTTAGCGGGAATCACACACTGCAGCATTAGCCAGTGGGATTCACAAACTGCAGTGCCTGGCTGCGGGAATCACACACTCCAGTGCCTGCCAGTGGGAATCACACACTGCAGTGCCAGTGGCAATCACACACTGCAGCACCAAACAGTGGGAATTATACACTGCAGTGCCTGCCAGCAGGAATCACACACTGCAGTGCCACTGGGAATCACACACTGCAGCGCTTACCAGCGGGAATCACACACTGCAGTGCCACTGGGAATCACACACTGTAGTGCCTGCCAGTCGGAATCACAAACGGCAGCACCTACCAGTGGGGCCCACACACTGCAGCGCCTACCTGAAGGAATCACACACTTCAACGGGAATGATACTCTGCAGCCCAGCCAGTGGAACTCACACACTGCAGCACCTGTTAGCGAGAATAACACACTGCAGCGTTTGCCAGTGGAATTCACACACTGCAGTGCCTGGCCCTGGGAATCTCACACTACATTGCCTGCCAGTGGGAATCACAGTCTGCAGCACCAGCCAGCGGGAATCACAATCTGCAGCACCAGCCAGCGGGAATTAAACACTGCAGCACCTGCCAGTGGGAATCAAACTCTGCAGCGCCAGCAGGAATCACACACTGCAGCACCTGCCACTGGGAATCATACAATGTAGTTCCTGCCAGCGGGAATCACACACTGCAGTGCCAGTGGCAATCACACACTGCAGCACCTACAAGTGGGAATTATACACTGCAGCGCCTGCCAGTGGGAATCAAGCACTGCTGCGCCAGCAGGAATCACACACTGCAGCACCTGCCACTGGGAATCACACAATGCAGCACCTGCCAGCGGGAATCACACACTTCAGCAGGAATCATACACTGCAGCACCTGCCAGTGGGAATCACACACTGCAGAGCCTACCAATGGGAATCACACAGTGCAGCGCCTGCCAGTGGGATTCACACACTGCAGCGACTACCAGCGGGAATAACACACTGCAGTGCCAGCGGGAATCACGCAATGCAGCGCCTGCCAGCGGGAATCGCACACACTGCAGCACCTGCCAGTGGGAATCACACACAGCAGCGGCTACCAGTGGGAATCACACAGCATCAGCGCCTGCCAGCGGGAATCACACACTGCAGCGCCTACCAATGTGAATCACACACTGCAGCACCAGCCAGCAGGAATCAAACACTGCAGCACCTGCCAGTGGGAATCAAACACTGCAGCGCCAGCAGGAATCACACACTGCAGCACCTGCCAGTGGGAATCAAACACTGCAGCGCCTACCAGCGGGAATCACACACTGCAGCACCTACCAGCAGGAATCACACACTTGAGCGGGAATCATACACTGCAAAACATGGCAGTGAGAATCACACACTGCAGAGGCGACCAGTGGGAGTCACATACTGCAGTGCCTACCAGTGGGAATCATACACTGCAGTGGGAAACACACACTGCAGCAGGAATCACGCACTGCAGCACCTGCCAGCGGGAATCAAACACTGCAGCACCTAACAATGGGAATCACACACTGCTGTGCCTGGCTGCGGGAATCACACACTGCAGTGCCACTGGGAATCACACTCTGCAGTACCTGCCAGTCGGAATCACACACGGCAGTGCCTACCAGTGCGAATCACACACTGCAGTGCCAGCAGGAATCACACACTGCAGTGCTTGCTAGCGGGAATCACACACTGCAGCACCTGCCAGCGGGAATCACACACTGCAGCGTTAGCCAGTGGGATTCTCACACTGCAGCACCTGACCCTGGGAATCTCACACTACATTGCCTGCCAGAGGGAATCACACACTGCAGCACCTGCCAGTGGAATCACACTCTGCAGCACCAGCCAGCGGGAATCACACTCTGCAGCACCAGCCAGCGGGAATTAAATACTGCAGCACCTGCCAGCAAGAATCAAACACTGCAGCGCCAGCAGGAATCACACACTGCAGCGCCTGCAGTGGGAATCACACACTGCAGCGACTACCAACGGGAATAACACACTGCACTGCCAGCGGGAATCACAAACTGCAGCGGCTGCCAGTGGGAGTCACACACTGCAGCACCTGCCAATGGGAATCACAGACTGCAGCGGCTACCAGTGGGAATCACACAACATCAGTGCCTGCCAGCGGGAATCACACAATGCAGCGCCTGCCAGTGGGAGTCACACACTGCAGCGCCTACCAGTGGGAATCACACACTGCAGCACCAGCCAGCAGGAATCAAACAATGCAGCACCTGCCAGTGGGACTCAAACACTGCAGCGCCAGCAGGAACCACACACTTGAGCGGGAATCATACACTGCAGCACATGGCAGTGAGAATCACACACTGCAGAGCCGACCAGTGGGAGTCATATACTGCAGTGCCTACCAGTGGGAATCAAACACTGCAGTGGGAAACACACACTGCAGCAGGAATCACGCACTGCAGCACCTGCCAGCGGGAATCAAACACTGCAGCACCTAACAATGGGAATCACACACTGCAGTGCCTGGCTGCGGGAATCACACACTGCAGTGCCAGCGGGAATCACACACTGGAAGCACTTACCAGTGGGAATTACAGACTGCAGTGCCTGCCAGCGGGAATCACACACTGCAGTGCCACAGAGAATCACACACTGCAGTGCCTGCCAGTCGGAATCACACACGGCAGCGCCTACCAGTGGGAATCACATACTTCAATGGGAATGATACACTGCAGCCCCTGCCAGTGGAACTCACACACTGCAGCACCTGTTAGCGGGAATCACACACTGCAGCGTTAGCCAGTGGGATTCACACACTGCTGTGCCTGGCCCTGGGAATCTCACACTACATTGTCTGCCAGTGGGAATCACACACTGCAGCACCTGCCAGTGGGAATCACACTCTGCAGCACCTGTTAGCGGGAGTCACACACTGCAGCACCTGTTAGTGGGAATCACACACTGCAGGGTTAGACAGTGGGATTCACACACTGCAGCGCCTGGCCCTTGGAATCTCACACTACATTGCCTGCCAGCGGGAATCACACTCTGCAGCACCTGTTAGCGGGAATCACACACTGCAGCATTAGCCAGTGGGATTCACAAACTGCAGTGCCTGGCTGCGGGAATCACACACTCCAGTGCCTGCCAGTGGGAATCACACACTGCAGTGCCAGTGGCAATCACACACTGCAGCACCTAACAGTGGGATTATACACTGCAGTGCATGCCAGCAGGAATCACACACTGCAGTGCCACTGGGAATCACACACTGCAGCGCTTACCAGCGGGAATCACACACTGCAGTGCCTCTGGGAATCACACACTGTAGTGCCTGCCAGTCGGAATCACAAACGGCAGCACCTACCAGTGGGGCCCACACACTGCAGCGCCTACCTGAAGGAATCACACACTTCAACGGGAATGATACTCTGCAGCCCAGCCAGTGGAACTCACACACTGCAGCACCTGTTAGCGAGAATAACACACTGCAGCGTTTGCCAGTGGAATTCACACACTGCAGTGCCTGGCCCTGGGAATCTCACACTACATTGCCTGTCAGTGGGAATCACACTCTGCAGCACCAGCCAGCGGGAATCACAATCTGCAGCACCAGCCAGCGGGAATTAAACACTGCAGCACCTGCCAGTGGGAATCAAACTCTGCAGCGCCAGCAGGAATCACACACTGCAGCACCTGCCACTGGGAATCATACAATGTAGTTCCTGCCAGCGGGAATCACACACTGCAGTGCCAGTGGCAATCACAAACTGCAGCACCTACAAGTGGGAATTATACACTGCAGCGCCTGCCAGTGGGAATCACACACTGCAGAGCCTACCAATGGGAATCACACAGTGCAGCGCCTGCCTGTGGGATTCACACACTGCAGCGACTACCAGCGGGAATAACACACTGCAGTGCCAGCGGGAATCACGCAATGCCGCGCCTGCCAGCGGGAATCGCACACACTGCAGCACCTGCCAGTGGGAATCACACACAGCAGCGGCTACCAGTGGGAATCACACAGCATCAGCGCCTGCCAGCGGGAATCACACACTGCAGCGCCTACCAATGTGAATCAGACACTGCAGCAACAGCCAGCAGGAATCAAACAGTGCAGCACCTGCCAGTGGGAATCAAACACTGCAGCGCCAGCAGGAATCACACACTGCAGCACCTGCCAGTGGGAATCAAACACTGCAGCGCCTACCAGCGGGAATCACACACTGCAGCACCTACCAGCAGGAATCACACACTTGAGCGGGAATCATACACTGCAAAACATGGCAGTGAGAATCACACACTGCAGAGCCGACCAGTGGGAATCACATACTGCAGTGCCTGCCAGTGGGAATCATACACTGCAGTGGGAATCACACACTGCAGCGGGAATCATGCACTGCAGCACCTGCCAGCGGGAATCAAACACTGCAGCATCTATCAATGGGAATCACACACTGCAGTGCCTGGCTGCGGGAATCACACACTGCAGTGCCAGTGGGAATCACACACTGGAAGCACTTACCAGTGGGAACTACAGAATGCAGTGCCTGGCAGTGGGAATCACACACTGCAGTGCCACTGGGAATCACACTCTGCAGTACCTGCCAGTCGGAATCACACACGGCAGCGCCAACCAGTGCGAATCACACACTGCAGTGCCAGCAGGAATCACACACTGCAGCGCATGCTAGCAGGAATCACACACTGCAGCACCAGCCAGCAGGAATCAAACACTGCAGCACCTGCCAGTGGGAATCAAACACTGCAGCGCCAGCAGGAATCACACACTGCAGCACCTGCCAGTGGGAATCAAACACTGCAGCGCCTACCAGCGGGAATCACACACTGCAGCACCTACCAGCAGGAATCACACACTTGAGCGGGAATCATACACTGCAAAACATGGCAGTGAGAATCACACACTGCAGAGGCGACCAGTGGGAGTCACATACTGCAGTGCCTACCAGTGGGAATCATACACTGCAGTGGGAAACACACACTGCAGCAGGAATCACGCACTGCAGCACCTGCCAGCGGGAATCAAACACTGCAGCACCTAACAATGGGAATCACACACTGCTGTGCCTGGCTGCGGGAATCACACACTGCAGTGCCACTGGGAATCACACTCTGCAGTACCTGCCAGTCGGAATCACACACGGCAGTGCCTACCAGTGCGAATCACACACTGCAGTGCCAGCAGGAATCACACACTGCAGTGCTTGCTAGCGGAAATCACACACTGCAGCACCTGCCAGCGGGAATCACACACTGCAGCGTTAGCCAGTGGGATTCTAACACTGCAGCACCTGACCCTGGGAATCTCACACTACATTGCCTGCCAGAGGGAATCACACACTGCAGCACCTGCCAGTGGAATCACACTCTGCAGCACCAGCCAGCGGGAATCACACTCTGCAGCACCAGCCAGCGGGAATTAAATACTGCAGCACCTGCCAGCAAGAATCAAACACTGCAGCGCCAGCAGGAATCACACACTGCAGCGCCTGCAGTGGGAATCACACACTGCAGCGACTACCAACGGGAATAACACACTGCACTGCCAGCGGGAATCACAAACTGCAGCGGCTGCCAGTGGGAGTCACACACTGCAGCACCTGCCAATGGGAATCACAGACTGCAGCGGCTACCAGTGGGAATCACACAACATCAGCGCCTGCCAGCGGGAATCACACAATGCAGCGCCTGCCAGTGGGAGTCACACACTGCAGCGCCTACCAGTGGGAATCACACACTGCAGCACCAGCCAGCAGGAATCAAACAATGCAGCACCTGCCATTGGGACTCAAACACTGCAGCGCCAGCAGGAACCACACACTTGAGCGGGAATCATACACTGCAGCACATGGCAGTGAGAATCACACACTGCAGAGGCGACCAGTGGGAGTCATATACTGCAGTGCCTACCAGTGGGAATCAAACACTGCAGTGGGAAACACACACTGCAGCAGGAATCACGCACTGCAGCACCTGCCAGCGGGAATCAAACACTGCAGCACCTAACAATGGGAATCACACACTGCAGTGCCTGGCTGCGGGAATCACACACTGCAGTGCCAGCGGGAATCACACACTGGAAGCACTTACCAGTGGGAATTACAGACTGCAGTGCCTGCCAGCGGGAATCACACACTGCAGTGCCACAGGGAATCACACACTGCAGTGCCTGCCAGTCGGAATCACACACGGCAGCGCCTACCAGTGGGAATCACATACTTCAATGGGAATGATACACTGCAGCCCCTGCCAGTGGAACTCACACACTGCAGCACCTGTTAGCGGGAATCACACACTGCAGCGTTAGCCAGTGGGATTCACACACTGCTGTGCCTGGCCCTGGGAATCTCACACTACATTGTCTGCCAGTGGGAATCACACACTGCAGCACCTGCCAGTGGGAATCACACTCTGCAGCACCTGTTAGCGGGAGTCACACACTGCAGCACCTGTTAGCGGGAATCACACACTGCAGGGTTAGACAGTGGGATTCACACACTGCAGTGCCTGGCCCTGGGAATCTCACACTACATTGCCTGCCAGCGGGAATCACACTCTGCAGCACCTGTTAGCGGGAATCACACACTGCAGCATTAGCCAGTGGGATTCACAAACTGCAGTGCCTGGCTGCGGGAATCACACACTCCAGTGCCTGCCAGTGGGAATCACACACTGCAGTGCCAGTGGCAATCACACACTGCAGCACCTAACAGTGGGATTATACACTGCAGTGCATGCCAGCAGGAATCACACACTGCAGTGCCACTGGGAATCACACACTGCAGCGCTTACCAGCGGGAATCACACACTGCAGTGCCTCTGGGAATCACACACTGTAGTGCCTGCCAGTCGGAATCACAAACGGCAGCACCTACCAGTGGGGCCCACACACTGCAGCGCCTACCTGAAGGAATCACACACTTCAACGGGAATGATACTCTGCAGCCCAGCCAGTGGAACTCACACACTGCAGCACCTGTTAGCGAGAATAACACACTGCAGCGTTTACCAGTGGAATTCACACACTGCAGTGCCTGGCCCTGGGAATCTCACACTACATTGCCTGCCAGTGGGAATCACACTCTGCAGCACCAGCCAGCGGGAATCACAATCTGCAGCACCAGCCAGCGGGAATTAAACACTGCAGCACCTGCCAGTGGGAATCAAACTCTGCAGCACCAGCAGGAATCACACACTGCAGCACCTGCCACTGGGAATCATACAATGTAGTTCCTGCCAGCGGGAATCACACACTGCAGTGCCAGTGGCAATCACACACTGCAGCACCTACAAGTGGGAATTATACACTGCAGCGCCTGCCAGTGGGAATCACACACTGCAGAGCCTACCAATGGCAATCACACAGTGCAGCGCCTGCCAGTGGGATTCACACACTGCAGCGACTACCAGCGGGAATAACACACTGCAGTGCCAGCGGGAATCACGCAATGCAGCGCCTGCCAGCGGGAATCGCACACACTGCAGCACCTGCCAGTGGGAATCACACACAGCAGCGGCTACCAGTGGGAATCACACAGCATCAGCGCCTGCCAGCGGGAATCACACACTGCAGCGCCTACCAATGTGAATCACACACTGCAGCACCAGCCAACAGGAATCAAACACTGCAGCACCTGCCAGTGGGAATCAAACACTGCAGCGCCTACCAGCGGGAATCACACACTGCAGCACCTACCAGCAGGAATCACACACTTGAGCGGGAATCATACACTGCAAAACATGGCAGTGAGAATCACACACTGCAGAGCCGACCAGTGGGAATCACATACTGCAGTGCCTGCCAGTGGGAATCATACACTGCAGTGGGAATCACACACTGCAGCGGGAATCATGCACTGCAGCACCTGCCAGCGGGAATCAAACACTGCAGCATCTATCAATGGGAATCACACACTGCAGTGCCTGGCTGCGGGAATCACACACTGCAGTGCCAGTGGGAATCACACACTGGAAGCACTTACCAGTGGGAACTACAGAATGCAGTGCCTGGCAGTGGGAATCACACACTGCAGTGCCACTGGGAATCACACTCTGCAGTACCTGCCAGTCGGAATCACACACAGCAGCGCCAACCAGTGCGAATCACACACTGCAGTGCCAGCAGGAATCACACACTGCAGCGCATGCTAGCGGGAATCACACACTGCAGCACCTGCCAGCGGGAATCACACACTGCAGCACCTGCCAGCACGAATCACCCTCTGCAGCACCTGTTAGCGGGAATCATACACTACAGCGTTAGCCAGTGGGATTCACACACTGCAGCACCTGACCCTGGGAGTCTCACACTACATTGCCTGCCAGAGGGAATCACACACTGCAGCACCTGCCAGTGGAATCACACTCTGCAGCACCAGCCAGCGGGAATCACACTCTGCAGCACCAGCCAGCGGGAATTAAACACTGCAGCACTTGCCAGCAAGAATCAAACACTGCAGCGCCAGCAGGAATCACACACTGCAGCGCCTGCAGTGGGAATCACACACTGCAGCGACTACCAACGGGAATAACACACTGCACTGCCAGCGGGAATCACAAACTGCAGCGGCTGCCAACGGGAATCGCACACACTGAAGCACCTGCCAGTGGGAACCACACACTGCAGCGGCTACCAGTGGGAATCACACAACATCAGCGCCTGTCAGCGGGAATCACACAATGCAGCACCTGCCAGTGGGAGTCACACACTGCAGCGCCTACCCGTGGGAATCACACACTGCAGCACCAGCCAGCAGGAATCAAACAATGCAGCACCTGCCAGTGGGACTCAAACACTGCAGCGCCAGCAGGAATCACACACTTGAGCGGGAAACATACACTGCAGCACATGGCAGTGAGAATCACACACTGCAGAGCCGACCAGTGGGAGTCACATACTGCAGTGCCTACCAGTCGGAATCATACCCTGCAGTGCGAATCGCACACTGCAGCAGGAATCACACACTGCAGCACCTGCCAGCGGGAATCAAACACTGCAGCACCTAACAATGGGAATCACACACTGCAGTGCCTGGCTGTGGGAATCACACACTGCAGTGCCAGTGGGAATCACATACTGGAAGCACTTAACAGTGGGAATTACAGACTGCAGTGCCTGCCAGCGGGAATCACACACTGCAGTGCCACTGGGAATCACACACTGCAGTGCCTGCCAGTCGGAATCACACACGGCAGCGCCTACCAGCGGGAATCACATACTTCAATGGGAATGATACACTGCAGCCCCTGCCAGTGGAACTCACACACTGCAGCACCTGTTAGCGGGAATCACACACTGCAGCGTTAGCCAGTGGGATTCACACACTGCAGCGCCTGGCCCTGGGAATCTCACACTACATTGTCTGTCAGTGGGAATCACACACTGCAGCACCTGCCAGTGGGAATCACACTCTGCAGCACCAGCCAGTGGGAATCACACTCTGCAGCACCTGTTAGCGGGAGTCACACACTGCAGCACCTGTTAGCGGGAATCACACACTGCAGCGTGGGACAGTGGGATTCACACACTGCAGCGCCTGGCCCTGGGAATCTCACACTACATTGCCTGCCAGCGGGAATCACACTCTGCAGCACCTGTTAGCGGGAATCACCCACTGCAGCATTAGCCAGTGGGATTCACAAACTGCAGTACCTGGCTGTGGGAATCACACACTCCAGTGCCTGCCAGCGGGAATCACACACTGCAGTGCCACTGGCAATCACACACTGCAGCACCTACCAGTGGGAATTATACACTGCAGTGCCTGCCAGCGGGAATCACACACTGCAGTGCCACTGGGAATCACACACTGCAGCGCTTAACAGCGGGAATCACACACTGTAGTGCCTGCCAGTCGGAATCACACACGGCAGCGCCTACCAGGGGGACTCACACACTGCAGCGCCTACCTGAAGGAATCACATACTTCAACTGGAATGATACACTGCAGCCCTGCCAGTGGAACTCACACACTGCAGCACCTGTTAGCGGGAATCACACACTGCAGCGTTAGCCAGTGGGATTCACACACTGCAGTGCCTGGCCCTGCGAATCTCACACTACATTGCCTGCCAATGGGAATCACACTCTGCAGAACCAGCCAGCGGGAATCACACTCTGCAGCACCAGCCAGCGGGAATTAAACACTGCAGCACCTGCCAGTGGGAATCAAACACTGCAGCACCAGCAGGAATCACACACTGCAGCACCTGCCAATGGGAATCACACACTGCAGTTCCTGCCAGCGGGAATCACACACTGCAGTGCCAGTGGCAATCACACACTGCAGCACCTGCAAGTGGGAATTATACACTGCAGCGCCTGCCAGCGGGAATCAAACACTGCTGCGACAGCAGGAATCACACACTGCAGCAGCTGCCAGTGGGAATCACACACTGCAGCACCTACCAGCAGGAATCACAAACTTCAGCGGGAATGATACACTGCAGCACCTGCCAGTGGGAATCACACACTGCAGAGCCTACCAATGGGAATCACACAGTGCAGCGCCTGCCAGTGGGAATCACACACTGCAGCGAAAACCAGCGGGAATATCACACTGCACTGCCAGCGGAAATCACACACTGCAGCACCTGCCAGTGGGACTCAAAAACTGCAGCGCCAGCAGGAACCACACACTTGAGCGGGAATCATACACTGCAGCACATGGCAGTGAGAATCACACACTGCAGAGCCGACCAGTGGGAGTCACATACTGAAGTGCCTACCAGTGGGAATCATACACTGCAGTGGGAAACACACACTGCAGCAGGAATCACGCACTGCAGCACCTGCCAGCGGGAATCAAACACTGCAGCACCTAACAATGGGAATCACACACTGCAGTGCCTGGCTGCAGCAATCACACACTGCAGTGCCAGTGGGACTCACACACTGGAAGCACTTACCAGTGGGAATTACAGACTGCAGTGCCTGCCAGCGGGAATCACACACTGCAGTGCCACTGGGAATCACACACTGCAGTGCCTGCCAGTCGGAATCACACAAGGCAGCGCCTACCAGCGGGAATCACATACTTCAATGGGAATGATACACTGCAGCCCCTGCCAGTGGAACTCACACACTGCAGCACCTGTTAGCGGGAATCACACACTGCAGCGTTAGCCAGTGGGATTCACACACTGCAGTGCCTGGCCCTGGGAATCTCACACTACATTGTCTGCCAGTGGGAATCACACACTGCAGCACCTGCCAGTGGGAATCACACTCTGCAGCACATGTTAGCGGGAGTCACACACTGCAGCACCTGTTAGCGGGAATCACACACTGCAGCGTTAGACAGTGGGATTCACACACTGCAGCGCCTGGCCCTTGGAATCTCACACTACATTGCCTGCCAGCGGGAATCACACTCTGCAGCACCTGTTAGCGGGAATCACACACTGCAGCATTAGCCAGTGGGATTCACAAACTGCAGTGCCTGGCTGCGGGAATCACACACTCCAGTGCCTGCCAGTGGGAATCACACACTGCAGCACCTAACAGTGGGAATTATACACTGCAGTGCCTGCCAGCAGGAATCACACACTGCAGTGCCACTGGGAATCACACACTGCAGCGCTTACCAGCGGGAATCACACACTGCAGTGCCACTGGGAATCACACACTGTAGTGCCTGCCAGTCGGAATCACAAACGGCAGCGCCTACCAGTGGGACCCACACACTGCAGCGCCTACCTGAAGGAATCACACACTTCAACGGGAATGATACTCTGCAGCACTACCAGTGGAACTCACACACTGCAGCACCTGTTAGCGAGAATCACACACTGCAGCGTTAGCCAGTGGAATTCACACACTGCAGTGCCTGGCCCTGGGAATCTCACACTACATTGCCTGCCAGTGGGAATCACACTCTGCAGCACCAGCCAGCGGGAATCACAATCTGCAGCACCAGCCAGCGGGAATTAAACACTGCAGCACCTGCCAGTGGGAATCAAACTCTGCAGCGCCAGCAGGAATCACACACTGCAGCACCTGCCACTGGGAATCATACACTGTAGTTCCTGCCAGCGGGAATCACACACTGCAGTGCCAGTGGCAATCACACACTGCAGCACCTACAAGTGGGAATTATACACTGCAGTGCCTGCCAGCGGGAATCAAGCACTGCTGCACCAGCAGGAATCACACACTGCAGCAGCTGCCAGTGGGAATCACACAATGCAGCACCTGCCAGCGGGAATCAAACACTGCAGCGCCAGCAGGAATCACACACTGCAGCAGCTGCCAGTGGGAATCACACACTGCAGCACCTACCAGCAGGAATCACACATTTCAGCAGGAATCATACACTGCAGCACCTGCCAGTGGGAATCACACACTGCAGAGCCTACCAATGGGAATCACACAGTGCAGCACCTGCCAGTGGGATTCACACACTGCAGCGACTACCAGCGGGAATAACACACTGCAGTGCCAGCGGGAATCAAACACTGCAGCGCCTGCCAGCGGGAATCGCACACACTACAGCACCTGCCAGTGGGAAACACACAGCAGCGGCTACCAGTGGGAATCACACAGCATCAGCGCCTGCCAGTGGGAATCACACAATGCAGCGCCTGCCAGTGGGGATCACACACTGCAGCGCCGACCAGTGGGAATCACATACTGCAGTGCCTGCCAGTGGGAATCATACACTGCAGTGGGAATCACACACTGCAGCGGGAATCACGCACTGCAGCACCTGCCAGCGGGAATCAAACGCTGCAGCATCTATCAATGGGAATCACACACTGCAGTGCCTGGCTGCGGGAATCATACTCTGCAGCACCTGTTAGCGGGAATCACACACTGCAGCACCTGTTAGCGGGAATCACACACTGCAGCGTTAGACTGTGGGATTCACACACTGCAGTGCCTGGCCCTGGGAATCTCACACTACATTGCCTGCCAGCGGGAATCACACTCTGCAGCACCTGTTAGCGGGAATCACACACTGCAGCGTTAGCCATTGGGATTCACACATTGCAGTGACAGGCCCTGGGAATCTCACACTACATTGCCTGCCAGTGGGAATCACACACTGCAGCACCTGCCAGTGGGAGTCACACACTGCAGATCCTGCCAGTGTGAATCACACACTGCAGTGCCAGTGGCAATCAGACACTGCAGCACCTACCAGTGAGAATTATACACTGCAGTGCCTGCCAGCGGGAATCACACACTGCAGTGCCACTGGGAATCACACACTGCAGTGCCTGCCAGTCGGAATCACACACGGCAGCACCTACCAGTGGTACTCACACACTGCAGCACCTACCTGAAGGAATCACACACTTCAACGGGAATGATACACTGCAGCCCCTGCCAGTGGAACTCGCACACTACATCACCTCTTAGCGGGAATCACACACTGCAGCGTTAGCCAGTGTGATTCACATACTGCAGTGCCTTGCCCTGGGAATCGCACACTACATTGCCTGCCAGTGGGAATCACACTCTGCAGCACCAGCCAGCGGGAATCACACTCTGCAGCACCAGCCTGCCGGAATTAAACACTGCAGCACCTGCCAGCGGGAATCAAACACTGCAGCGCCAGCAGGAATCACACACTGCAGCACCTGCCAGTGGAAATCACACACTGCAGTTCCTGCCAGCGGGAATCACACACTGCAGTGCCTGTGGCAATCGCACACTGCAGCACCTACCAGTGGGAATTATACACTGCAGTGCCTGCCAGTGGGAATCACACACTGCAGTGCCACTGGGAATCACACACTGCAGTGCCACTGGGAATCACACACTGCATTGCCTTCCAGTCGGAATCACACACGGCAGCGCCTACCAGCGGGTATCACACACTGCAGCGGGAATCACACACTGCAGCACCTGCCTGAAGGAATCACACATTGCAGCGCCTACCAGCAGGAATCACACACTTCAACGGGAATGATACACTGCAGCCCCTGCCAGTGGAACTCACACACTGCAGCGCCTACCTGAAGGAATCACACACTTCAACGGGAATGATACACTGCAGCCCCTGCCAGTGGAACTCACACACTGCAGCACCTGTTAGCGGGAATCACACACTGCAGTGTTAGCCTTTGGGATTCACACACTGCAGTGCCTGGCCCTGGGAATCTCACACTACATTGCCTGCCAGTGGGAATCACACACTGCAGTTCCTGCCAGCGGGAATCACACACTGCAGTGCCAGTGGCAATCACACACTAAAGCACCTACCAGTGGGAATTATACACAGCAGTGCCTTCCAGCGGGAATCACACAATGCAGTGCCACTGGGAATCACACACGGCAGCGCTTACCAGCGGGAATCAGACACTGCAGCGTGAATCACACACTGCAGCGCCTGCCAGTGGGACTCACACACTGCAGCGCCTACCAGAAGGAATCACCCACTGCAGGGACTGCCAGTGGGATTTACACACTGCAGGGACTGCCAGCGGGAATCACACACTGCAGTGCCACTGGGAATCACACACTGCATTGCCTTCCAGTCGGAATCACACACGGCAGCGCCTACCAGCGGGTATCACACACTGCAGCGGGAATCACACACTGCAGCACCTGCCTGAAGGAATCACACATTGCAGCGCCTACCAGCAGGAATCACACACTTCAACAGGAATGATACACTGCAGCCCCTGCCAGTGGAACTCACACACTGCAGCGCCTACCTGAAGGAATCACACACTTCAACAGGAATGATACACTGCAGCCCCTGCCAGTGGAACTCACACACTGCAGCACCTGTTAGCGGGAATCACACACTTCAGTGTTAGCCAGTGGGATTCACACACTGCAGCGCCTGGCCCTGGGAATCTCACACTACATTGCCTGCCAGTGGGAATCACACACTGCAGTTCCTGCCAGCGGGAATCACACACTGCAGTGCCAGTGGCAATCACACACTGCAACACCTACCAGTGGGAATTATACACAGCAGTGCCTGCCAGCGGGAATCACACAATGCAGTGCCACTGGGAATCACACACGGCAGTGCTTACCAGCAGGAATCAGACACTGCAGCGGGAATCACACACTGCAGCGCCTGCCAGTGGGACTCACACACTGCAGCGCCTACAAGAAGGAATCACACACTGCAGGGACTGCCAGTGGGATTTACACACTGCAGGGACTGCCAGCGGGAATCACACATTGCAGCGCCTACCAGCAGGAATCACACACTCAACGGGAATGATACACTGCAGCCCCTGCCAGTGGAACTCACACACTGCAGCACCTGTTAGCGGGAATCACACACTGCAGCACCTGTTAGCGGGAATCACACACTGCAGCATTAGCCAGTGGGATTCACACACTACAGCGCCTGGCCCTGGGAATCCGACACTACATTGCCTGCCAGTGGGAAACACCCACAGCAGCACCTGCCAGTGGGAATCACACACAGCAGCACCAGCCAGCGGGAATCAAACACTGCAGCGCCAGTAGGGATCACACACTGCAGCAGCTGCCAGTGGGAATCACACACTGCAGCACCTGCCAGTGGGAATCACACTCTGCAGCACCAGCCAGCGGGAATTAAACACTGCAGCACCTGCCAGCAGGAATCAAACACTGCAGCGCCAGCAGGAATCACACACTGCAGCAGCTGCAAGTGGGAAGCACACACTGAAGCACCTACCAGCAGGAATCACACACTTCAGCGGGAATCATACACTGCAGCACCTGCCAGTGGGAATCACACACTGCAGAGCCTACCAGTGGGAATCACACAGTGCAGCGCCTGCCAGTGGGAATCACACACTGCAGCGACTATAAGCGGGAATCACACACACTGCAGCGCCTCCCACTGAGAATCACACACTGTAGTGCGAGTAGGAATCACACACTGCAGCGAATGCCAGTGGGAATCACGCACTGCAGTGGCTGCCAGTGGGAATCACACAACATCAGCGCCTGCTAGCGGGAATCACACACTGCAGGACCTACCACTGGGAATCACACACTGCAGTGCCTGGCTGCGGGAATCACACACTGCAGTGCCAGTGGGAATCACACACTGGAAGCAGCTACCAGTGGAAATTACACACTGCAGTGCCTGCCAGCGGGAATCACACACTGCAGTGCCACTGGGAATCACACACTGCAGTGCCTGCCAGTCGTAATCACACACGGCAGCGCCTACCAGCGGGAATCACACACTGCAGCGCCTGTTAGCAGGAATCACACACTGCAGTGTTAGCCAGTGGGATTCACACACTGCAGTGCCTGGCCCTGGGATGATCACAATACATTGCCTGCCAGTGGGAATCACACACTGCAGCACCTGCCAGCGGGAATCACACTCTGCAGCACCTGCCAGCGGGAATCACACTCTGCAGCACCTGTTAGTGGGAATCACACACTGCAGCGTTAGCCAGTGGGATTCACACACTGCAGCGCCTGGCCCTGGGAATCTCACACTACATTGCCTGCCAGTGGGAATCACACACTGCAGCACCTGCCAGTGGAATCACACTCTGCAGCACCTGCCAGCGGGTTCCACACTCTGCAGCAACAGCCAGCGGGAATTAAACACTGCAGCACCTGCCAGCGGGAATCAAACACTGCAGCGCCAGCAGGGATCACACACTGCAGCAGCTGCCAGTGGGAACCACACACTGCAGCACCTGCCAGTGGGAATCACACTCTGCAGCACCAGCCAGCGGGAATTAAACACTGCAGCACCTGCCAGCGGGAATCAAACACTGCAGCACCAGCAGGAATCACACACTGCAGCAGCTGCCAGTGGGAAGCACACACTGCAGCACCTACCAGCAGGAATCACACACTTCAGCGGGAATCATACACTGCAGCACCTGCCAGTGGGAATCACACACTGCAGAGCCTACCAGTGGGAATCACACAGTGCAGCGCCTGGCAATGGGAATCACACACTGCAGCAACTATAAGCGGGAATCACACACACTGCAGCGCCTGCCATTGAGAATCACACACAGTAGTGCGAGCAGGAATCACACACTGCAGCGAATGCCAGTGGGAATCACACACTGCAGCGGAAGCCAGTGGGAATCACACAACATCAGCGCCTGCTAGCGGGAATCACACACTACAGGACCTACCACTGGGAATCACACACTGCAGTGCCTGGCTGCGGGAATCACACACTGCAGTGCCAGTGGGAATCACACACTGGAAGCAGCTACCAGTGGGAATTACACACTGCAGTGCCTGCCAGCGGGAATCACACACTGCAGTGCCACTGGGAATCACACACTGCAGTGCCTGCCAGTCAGAATCACACACGGCAGCGCCTACCAGCGGGAATCACACACTGCAGTGCCTATTAGCGGGAATCACACACTGCAGCGTTAGCCAGTGGGATTCACACAATGCAGTGCCTGGCCCTGGGATGCTCACAATACATTGCCTGCCAGAGGGAATCGCACACTGCAGCACCTGCCAGCGGGAATCACACTCTGCAGCACCTGCCAGCGGAAATCACACTCTGCAGCACCTGTTAGCGGGAATCACACACTGCAGCGTTAGCCAGTGGGATTCACACACTGCAGCGCCTGGCCCTGGGAATCTCACACTACATTGCCTGCCAGTGGGAATCACACACTGCAGCACCTGCCAGTGGAATCACACTCTGCAGCACCAGCCAGCGGGTTCCACACTCTGCAGCAACAGCCAGCGGGAATTAAACACTGCAGCACCTGCCAGTGGGAATCACACACTGCAGCGCCAGCAGCAATCAGACACTTCAGCGGGAATCATACACAGCATCACCTGCCAGTGGGAATCACACACTGCAGAGCCTACCAATGGGAATCACACAGTGCAGCGCCTGCCAGTGGGAATCACACACTGCAGCAACTACCAGCAGGAATAACACAATGCAGTGCCAGCGGGAATTACACACAGCAGCACCTGCCAGCAGGAATCACACACACTGCAGAACCTGCAAGTGGGAATCACACATTGCAGTGCCAGCAGGAATCATACACTGCAGCGCATGCCAGTGGGAATCACACACAGCAGCGGCTACCAGTGGGAATCACACAACATCAGCGCCTGCCAGCAGGAATCACACACTGCAGTGCCTGCCAGTGGAAATCACACACTGCAGCGCCTACCAGTGGGAATCACACACTGCAGCACCAGCCAGCAGGAATCAAACACTGCAGCACCTGCCATTCCAACGAATGCGGGAGGAGTTTGAGAAGATTGGCATGACGCGCACTGTCGAGGATGTTCTGATTGTGCACGAGCATAACTGCCTCATGTACTGCTGCCAGCAGGAATCACACACTGCAGCAGCTGCCAGTGGGAATCATACACTGCAGCACCTACCAGCGGCAATCACACACCGCAGCACCTACCAGCAGGAATCACACACTTGAGCAGGAATCATACACTGCAGCACCTGCCAGTGGGAATCACACACTGCAGAGCCGACCAGTGGGAATCACATACTGCAGTGCCTGCCAGTGGGAATCATACACTGCAGTGGGAATCACACACTGCAGCAGGAATCACGCAATGCAGCACCTGCCAGCGGGAATCACACACTGCAGCACCTACCAGCGGGAATCGCACACTGCAGCACCTACCAGCAGGAATCACACACTTGAGCGGGAATCATACACTGCAGCACCTGCCAGTGGGAATCACACACTGCAGAGCCGCCCAGTGGGAATCACATACTGCAGTGCCTGCCAGTGGGAATCATACACTGCAGTGGGAATCACACACTGCAGCAGGAATCACGCAATGCAGCACCTGCCAGCGGGAATCACACACTGCAGCACCTACCAGCGGGAATCGCACACTGCAGCACCTACCAGCAGGAATCACACACTCGAGCGGGAATCATACACTGCAGCACCTGCCAGTGGGAATCACACACTGCAGAGCCGACCTGTGGGAATCACATACTGCAGTGCCTGCCAGTGGGAATCATACACTGCAGTGGGAATCACGCACTGCTGCAGGAATCATGCAATGCAGCAGCTGCCAGCGGGAATCAAACACTGCAGCACCTACCAGCAGGAATCACACACTGCAGCACCTACCAGCAGGAATCACACACTTAAGCGGGAATCATACACTGCAGCACCTGACAGTGGGAATCACACACTGCAGAGCCGACCAGTGGGAGTCACATACTGCAGTGCCTGCCAGTGGGAATCATACACTGCAGTGGGAATCACGCACTGCAGCAGGAATCATGCAATGCAGCAGCTGCCAGCGGGAATCAAACACTGCAGCAACTACCAGCGGAAATCACACACTGCAGCACCTACCAGCAGGAATCACACACTTAAGCGGGAATCATACACTGCAGCACCTGCCAGTGGGAATCACACACTGCAGAGCCGACCAATGGGAATCACACACTGCAGTGCCTGGCTGCGGGAATCACACACTGCAGTGCCAGTGGGAATCACACACTGGAAGCACTTACCAGTGCAAATTACACACTGCAGTGCCTGCCAACGGGAATCACACACTGCAGTGCTACTGGGAATCACACACTGCAGTGCCTGCCAGTCAGATCACACATGGCAGCGCCTACCAGCGGGAATCACACACTGCAGCATTAGCCAGTGGCACTCACACACTGCAGCACCTACCTGAAGGAATCACACACTTCAACGGGAATGATACACTGCAGCCCCTGCCAGTGGAACTCACACACTGCAGCACCTGTTAGCGGGAATCACACACTGCAGCGTTAGCCAGTGGGATTCACACACTGCAGTGCCTGGCCCTGGGAATCTCACACTACATTGCCTGCCAGTGGGAATCACACACTGCAGCACCTGCCAGCGGGAATCACACACTGCAGCACCTGCCAGCAGGAATCACAATCTGCAGCACCTGTTAGCGGGAATCACACACTGCAGCGTTAGCCAGTGGGATTCACACACTGCAGCGCCTGGCCCTGGGAATCTCACACTACATTGCCTGCCAGTGGGAATCACACACTGCAGCACCTGCCAGTGGAATCACACTCTGCAGCACCAGCCAGCGGGAATCACACTCTGCAGCACCAGCCAGCAGGAATCACACACTGCAGCAGCTGCCAGTGGGAATCACACACTGCAGCACCTACCAGCAGGAATCACACAGTGCAGTGCCTGCCAGTGGGAATCACACACTGCAGCGACAACCAGCAGGAATAACACACTGCAGTGCCAGCGGGAATCACACACAGCAGCGTCTGCCAGCGGGAATCACACACACTGCAGAACCTGCCAGTGGGAATCACACATTGCAGTGCCAGCAGGAATCACACACTGCAGCGCATGCCAGTGGGAATCACACACAGCAGCGGCTACCAGTGGGAATGACACAACATCAGCGCCTGCCAGCAGGAATCACACACTGCAGCGCCTGCCAGTGTGAATCACACACTGCAGCGCCTGCCAGTGGGAATCACACACTGCAGCGCCTACCAGTGGGAATCACATACTGCAGCACCAGCCAGAAGGAATCAAACACTGCAGCACCTGCCATTCCAACGAATGCGGGAGGAGTCTGAGAAGATTGGCATGGCGCGCACTGTCGAGGATGTTCTGATTGTGCACGAGCACAACTGCCTCATGTACTGCTGCCAGCAGGAATCACACACTGCAGCAGCTGCCAGTGGGAATCATACACTGCAGCACCTACCAGCGGGAATCACACACTGCAGCACCTACCAGCAGGAATCACACACTTGAGCGGGAAACATACACTGCAGCACCTGCCAGTGGGAATCACACACTGCAGGGCCGACCAGTGGGAATCACATACTGAAGTGCCTGCCAGTGGGAATCATACAGTGCAGTGGGAATCACACACTGCAGCAGGAATCACGCAATGCAGCACCTGCCAGCGGGAATCAAACACTGCAGCACCTACCAATGGGAATCAAACACTGCAGTGCCTGGCTGCGGGACTCACACACTGCTGCGCCTACCTGAAGGAATCACACACTTCAATGGGAATGATACACTGCAGCCCCTGCCAGTGGAACTCACAAACTGTAGCACCTGTTAGTGGGAATCACACACTTCAGTGTTAGCCAGTGGGATTCACACACTGCAGCGCCTGGCCCTGGGAATCTCACACTACATTGCCTGCCAGTGGGAATCACACACTGCAGCACCTGCCAGTGGGAATCACACACTGCAGTGCCTGCCAGTGGGAATCATACACTGCAGTGGGAATCACACACTGCAGCAGGAATCACGCAATGCAGCACCTGCCAGCGGGAATCAAACACTGCAGCACCTACCAATGGGAATCACACACTGCAGTGCCTGGCTGCGGGAATCACACACTGCAGTGCCAGCGGGAATCACACACGGCAGAGCCAGTGGCAATCACACACTGCAGCACCTACCAGTGGGAATCACATACTGCAGTGCCTGCCAGTGGGAATCATACACTGCAGTGGGAATCACACACTGCAGCAGGAATCACGCACTGCAGCATCTGCTAGCAGGAATCAAACACTGCAGCACCTACCAATGGGAATCACACACTGCAGTGCCTGGCTGTGGGAATCACACACTGCAGTGCCAGTGGGAATCACACACTGGAAGCAGCTACCGGTGGGAATTACACACTGCAGTGCCTGCCAGCGGGAATCACACACTGCAGTGCCACTGGGAATCACACACTGCAGTGCCTGCCAGTCAGAATCACACACGGCAGCGCCTACCAGCGGGAATCACACACTGCAGCGCCTACCAGTGGGACTCACAAACTGCAGCGCCTACCTGAATGAATCACACACTTCAACGGGAATGATACAATGCAGCCCCTGCCAGTGGAACTCACACACTGCAGCACCTGTTAGCGGGAATCACACACTGCAGCATTAGCCAGTGGGATTAACACACTGCAGTGCCTGGCCCTGGGAATCTCACACTACATTGCCTGCCAGTGGGAATCACACACTGCAGCACCTGCCAGCGGGAATCACACACTGCAGCACCTGCCAGCGGGAATCACACTCGGCAGCACCTGTTAGCGGAATCACACACTGCAGCGTTAGCCAGTGGGATTCACACACTGCAGCGCCTGGCCCTGGGAATCTCACACTACATTGCCTGCCAGTGGGAATCACAAACTGCAGCACCTGCCAGTGGAATCACACTCTGCAGCACC
Source organism: Carcharodon carcharias (assembly GCF_017639515.1). Classification (NCBI taxonomy): domain Eukaryota; kingdom Metazoa; phylum Chordata; class Chondrichthyes; order Lamniformes; family Lamnidae; genus Carcharodon; species Carcharodon carcharias. The sequence continues at coordinate 145,904,096 of NC_054480.1, forward strand.
AGCCAGCGGGAATCACACTCTGCAGCACAGCCAGCGGGAATTAAAAACTGCAGCACCTGCCAGTGGGAATCACACACTGCAGAGCCGACCAGTGGGAATCACATACTGCAGTGCCTGCCAGTGGGAATCATACACTGCAGTGGGAATCACACACTGCAGCAGGAATCACGCAATGCAGCACGTGCCAGCGGGAATCAAACACTGCAGCACCTACCAATGGGAATCACACACTGCAGTGCCTGGCTGCGGGAATCACACACTGCAGTGCCAGCGGGAATCACACACGGCAGAGCCAGTGGCAATCACACACTGCAGCACCTACCAGTGGGAATCACATACTGCAGTGCCTGCCAGTGGGAATCATACACTGCAGTGGGAATCACACACTGCAGCAGGAATCACGCACTGCAGCATCTGCTAGCAGGAATCAAACACTGCAGCACCTACCAATGGGAATCACACACTGCAGTGCCTGGCTGTGGGAATCACACACTGCAGTGCCAGTGGGAATCACACACTGGAAGCAGCTACCAGTGGGAATTACACACTGCAGTGCCTGCCAGCGGGAATCACACACTGCAGTGCCACTGGGAATCACACACTGCAGTGCCTGCCAGTCAGAATCACACACGGCAGCGCCTACCAGCGGGAATCACACACTGCAGCGCCTACCAGTGGGACTCACAAACTGCAGCGCCTACCTGAATGAATCACACACTTCAACGGGAATGATACAATGCAGCCCCTGCCAGTGGAACTCACACACTGCAGCACCTGTTAGCGGGAATCACACACTGCAGCATTAGCCAGTGGGATTAACACACTGCAGTGCCTGGCCCTGGGAATCTCACACTACATTGCCTGCCAGTGGGAATCACACACTGCATCACCTGCCAGCGGGAATCACACACTGCAGCACCTGCCAGCGGGAATCACACTCGGCAGCACCTGTTAGCGGAATCACACACTGCAGCGTTAGCCAGTGGGATTCACACACTGCAGCGCCTGGCCCTGGGAATCTCACACTACATTGCCTGCCAGTGGGAATCACAAACTGCAGCACCTGCCAGTGGAATCACACTCTGCAGCACCAGCCAGCGGGAATCACACTCTGCAGCACAGCCAGCGGGAATTAAAAACTGCAGCACCTGCCAGTGGGAATCACACACTGCAGAGCCGACCAGTGGGAATCACATACTGCAGTGCCTGCCAGTGGGAATCATACACTGCAGTGGGAATCACACACTGCAGCAGAAATCACGCAATGCAGCACCTGCCAGCGGGAATCACACACTGAAGCACCTACCAGCGGGAATCACACACTGCAGCACCTACCAGCAGGAATCACACACTTGAGCGGGAATCATACACTGCAGCACCTGTCAGTGGGAATCACACACTGCAGAGCCGACCAGTGGGAGTCACATACTGCAGTGCCTGCCAGTGGGAATCATACACTGCAGTGGGAATCACACACTGCAGCAGGAATCACGCAATGCAGCACCTGCCAGCGGGAATCAAACACTGCAGCACCTACCAATGGGAATCACACACTGCAGTGCCTGGCTGCGGGAATCACACACTGCAGTGCCAGTGGGAATCACACACTGGAAGCACTTACCAGTGGGAATTACACACTGCAGTGCCTGCCAACGGGAATCACACACTGCTGTGCTACTGGGAATCACACACTGCAGTGCCTGCCAGTCAGAATCACACACGGCAGCGCCTACCAGCGGGAATGACACACTGCAGCGTTAGCCAGTGGGACTCACACACTGCAGCGCCTACCTGAAGGAATCACACACTTCAACGGGAATGATACACTGCAGCCCCTGCCAGTGGAACTCACACACTGCAGCACCTGTTACCGGGAATCACACACTGCAGTGTTAGCCAGTGGGATTCACACACTGCAGTGCCTGGCCCTGGGAATCTCACACTACATTGTCTGCCAGTGGGAATCACACACTGCAGCACCTGCCAGCGGGAATCACACACTGCAGCACCTGCCAGCGGGAATCACAATCTGCAGCACCTGTTAGCGGGAATCACACACTGCAGCGTTAGCCAGTGCGATTCACACACTGCAGCGCCTGCCAGTGGAATCACACTCTGCAGCACCAGCCAGCGGGAATCACACTCTGCAGCACCAGCCAGCGGGAATCAAACACTGTAGCGCCAGCAGGAATCACACACTGCAGCAGCTGCCAGTGGGAATCACACACTGCAGCACCTACCAGCAGGAATCACACACTTCAGCGGGAATCATACACTGCAGCACCTGCCAGTGGGAATCACACACTGCAGAGCCTACCAATGGGAATCACACAGTGCAGCGCCTGCCAGTGGGAATCACACACTGCAGCGACTCCCAGCAGGAATAACACACTGCAGTGCCACCGGGAATCACACACAGCAGTGCCTGCCAGCGGGAATAACACACACTGCAGCACCTGCCAGTGGGAATCACACATTGCAGTGCCAGCAGGAATCACACACTGCAGCGCATGCCAGTGGGAATCACACACAGCAGCGCCTGCCAGTGGGAATCACACACTGCAGTGCCTACCAGTGGGAATCACACACTGCAGCACCAGCCAGCAGGAATCAAACACTGCATCACCTGCCATTCCAACGAATGCGGGAGGAGTTTGAGAAGATTGGCATGATGCGCACTGTCGAGGGCGTTCTGATTGCGCACGAGCACAGACTGCCTCATGTACTGCTGCCAGCAGGAATCACACACTGCAGCAGCTGCCAGTGGGAATCATACACTGCAGCACCTACCAGCGGGAATCACACACTGCAGCACCTAACAGCAGGAATCACACACTTGAGCGGGAATCATACACTGCAGCACCTGCCAGTGGGAATCACACACTGCAGAGCCGACCAGTGGGAATCACTGAAGTGCCTGCCAGTGGGGATCATACACTGCAGTGGGAATCACACACTGCAGCAGGAATCACACAATGCAGCGCCTGCCAGCGGGAATCAAACACTGCAGCACCTACCAATGGGAATCACACACTGCAGTGCCTGGCTGTGGGAATCACACACTGCAGTGCCAGTGGGAATCACACACTGGAAGCACTTACCAGTGGGAATTACACACTGCAGTGCCTGCCAGCGGGGATCACACACTGCAGTGCTACTGGGAATCACACACTGCAGTGCCTGCCAGTCAGAATCACACACGGCAGCGCCTACCAGCAGGAATCACACACTGCAGCGCCTACCAGAGGGACTCACACACTGCAGCGCCTACCTGAAGGAATCACACACTTCAACGGGAATGATACACTGCAGCCCCTGCCAGTGGAACTCACAAACTGCAGCACCTGTTAGCGGGAATCACACACTGCAGCGTTAGCCAGTGGGATTCACACACTGCAGCGCCTGGCCCTGGGAATCTCACACTACATTGCCTGCCAGTGGGAATCACACACTGCAGCACCTGCCAGTGGGAATCACATACTGCAATTCCTGCCAACGGGAATCACACACTGCAGCGCCTGGCTGCGGGAATCACACAATGCAGTGCCAGTGGGAATCACACACTGGAAGCAGCTACCAGTGGGAATTACACACTGCAGTGCCTGCCAGCGGGAATCACACACTGCAGTGCCACTGGGAATCACACACTGCAGTGCCTGCTAGTCGGAATCACACATGGCAGCGCCTACCAGCGGGAATCACACACTGCAGCGCCTGTTAGCGGGAATCACACACTGCAGCGTTAGCCAGTGGGATTCACACACTGCAGTGCCTGGCCCTGGGATGCTCACAATACATTGCCTGCCAGTGGGAATCGCACACTGCAGCACCTGCCAGTGGGAATCACACTCTGCAGCACCTGCCAGCGGAAATCACACTCTGCAGCACCAGCCAGCGGGTTCCACACTCTGCAGCAACAGCCAGCGGGAATTAAACACTGCAGCACCTGCCAGTGGGAATCAAACACTGCAGCGCCAGCAGCAATCAGACACTTCAGCGGGAATCATACACTGCATCACCTGCCAGTGGGAATCACACACTGCAGAGCCTACCAATGGGAATCACACAGTGCAGCGCCTGCCAGTGGGAATCACACACTGCAGCGACTACCAGCAGGAATAACACACTGCAGTGCCAGCGGGAATCACACACAGCAGCGCCTGCCAGCAGGAATCACACACACTGCAGAACCTGCAAGTGGGAATCACACATTGCAGTGCCAGCAGGAATCATACACTGCAGCGCATGCCAGTGGGAATCACACACAGCAGCGGCTACCAGTGGGAATCACACAACATCAGCGCCTGCCAGCAGGAATCACACACTGCAGTGCCTGCCAGTGGAAATCACACACTGCAGCGCCTACCAGTGGGAATCACACACTGCAGCACCAGCCAGCAGGAATCAAACACTGCAGCACCTGCCATTCCAATGAATGCGGGAGGAGTTTGAGAAGATTGGCATGACGCGCACTGTCGAGGATGTTCTGATTGTGCACGAGCACAACTGCCTCATGTCCTGCTGCCAGCAGGAATCACACACTGCAGCAGCTGCCAGTGGGAATCATACACTGCAGCACCTACCAGCGGCAATCACACACCGCAGCACCTACCAGCAGGAATCACACACTTGAGCGGGAATCATACACTGCAGCACCTGCCAGTGGGAATCACACACTGCAGAGCCGACCAGTGGGAATCACATACTGCAGTGCCTGCCAGTGGGAATCATACACTGCAGTGGGAATCACACACTGCAGCAGGAATCACGCAATGCAGCACCTGCCAGCGGGAATCACACACTGCAGCACCTACCAGCGGGAATCGCACACTGCAGCACCTACCAGCAGGAATCACACACTCGAGCGGGAATCATACACTGCAGCACCTGCCAGTGGGAATCACACACTGCAGAGCCGACCAGTGGGAATCACATACTGCAGTGCCTGCCAGTGGGAATCATACACTGCAGTGGGAATCACGCACTGCAGCAGGAATCTTGCAATGCAGCAGCTGCCAGCGGGAATCAAACACTGCAGCACCTACCAGCAGGAATCACACACTGCAGCACCTACCAGCAGGAATCACACACTTAAGCGGGAATCATACACTGCAGCACCTGCCAGTGGGAATCACACACTGCAGAGCCGACCAGTGGGAATCACATACTGCAGTGCCTGCCAGTGGGAATCATACACTGCAGTGGGAATCACGCACTGCAGCAGGAATCATGCAATGCAGCAGCTGCCAGCGGGAATCAAACACTGCAGCAACTACCAGCAGAAATCACACACTGCAGCACCTACCAGCAGGAATCACACACTTAAGCGGGAATCATACACTGCAGCACCTGCCAGTGGGAATCACACACTGCAGAGCCGACCAATGGGAATCACACACTGCAGTGCATGGCTGCGGGAATCACACACTGCAGTGCCAGTGGGAATCACACACTGGAAGCACTTACCAGTGCAAATTACACACTGCAGTGCCTGCCAACGGGAATCACACACTGCAGTGCTACTGGGAATCACACACTGCAGTGCCTGCCAGTCAGAGCACACACGGCAGCGCCTACCAGCGGGAATCACACACTGCAGCATTAGCCAGTGGCACTCACACACTGCAGCACCTACCTGAAGGAATCACACACTTCAACGGGAATGATACACTGCAGCCCCTGCCAGTGGAACTCACACACTGCAGCACCTGTTAGCGGGAATCACACACTGCAGCGTTAGCCAGTGGGATTCACACACTGCAGTGCCTGGCCCTGGGGATCTCACACTACATTGCCTGCCAGTGGGAATCACACACTGCAGCACCTGCCAGCGGGAATCACACACTGCAGCGTTAGCCAGTGGGATTCACACACAGCAGCGCCTGGCCCTGGGAATCTCACACTACATTGCCTGCCAGTGGGAATCACACACTGCAGCACCTGCCAGTGGAATCACACTCTGCAGCACCAGCCAGCGGGAATCACACTCTGCAGCACCAGCCAGCGGGAATTAAACACTGCAGCACCTGCCAGCAGGAATCAAACACTGCAGCGCCAGCAGGAATCACACACTGCAGCAGCTGCCAGTGGGAATCACACACTGCAGCACCTACCAGCAGGAATCACACACTTCAGCGGGAATCATACACTGCATCACCTGCCAGTGGGAATCACGAACTGCAGAGCCTACCAATGGGAATCACACAGTGCAGCGCCTGCCAGTCGGAATCACACACTGCAGCGACTACCAGCAGGAATAACACACTGCAGTGCCAGCGGGAATCACACACAGCAGCGTCTGCCAGCGGGAATCACACACACTGCAGAACCTGCCAGTGGGAATCACACACTGCAGCGCCTGCCAGTGGGAATCACACACTGCAGCGTCTACCAGTGGGAATCACATACTGCAGCACCAGCCAGCAGGAATCAAACACTGCATCACCTGCCATTCCAACGAATGCGGGAGGAGTCTGAGAAGATTGGCATGGCGCGCACTGTCGAGGATGTTCTGATTGTGCACGAGCACAACTGCCTCATGTACTGCTGCCAGCAGGAATCACACACTGCAGCAGCTGCCAGTGGGAATCATACACTGCAGCACCTACCAGCGGGAATCACACACTGCAGCACCTACCAGCAGGAATCACACACTTGAGCGGGAAACATACACTGCAGCACCTGCTAGTGGGAATCACACACTGCAGAGCCGACCAGTGGGAATCACATACTGAAGTGCCTGCCAGTGGGAATCATACACTGCAGTGGGAATCACACACTGCAGCAGGAATCACGCAATGCAGCACCTGCCAGCGGGAATCAAACACTGCAGCACCTACCAATGGGAATCACACACTGCAGTGCCTGGCTGCGGGACTCACACACTGCTGCACCTACCTGAAGGAATCACACACTTCAACGGGAATGATACACTGCAGCACCTGCCAGTGGAACTCACAAACTGTAGCACCTGTTAGCGGGAATCACACACTTCAGTGTTAGCCAGTGGGATTCACACACTGCAGCGCCCGGCCCTGAGAATCTCACACTACATTGCCTGCCAGTGGGAATCACACACTGCAGCACCTGCCAGTGGGAATCACACACTGCAGTTCCTGCCAGCGGAAATCACACACTGCAGAGCCAGTGGCAATCACACACTGCAGCACCTACCAGTGGGAATTATACAGTGCAGTGCCGGCCAGCGGGAATCACACACTGCAGAGCCTGCCAGTGGGAATCACATACTGCAGTGCCTGCCAGTGGGAATCATACACTGCAGTGGGAATCACACACTGCAGCGTGAATCAGGCACTGCAGCACCTGCTAGCGGGAATCAAACACTGCAGCACCTACCAATGGGAATCACACACTGCAGTGCCTGGCTGTGGGAATCACACACTGCAGTGCCAGTGGGAATCACACACTGGAAGCAGCTACCAGTGGGAATTACACACTGCAGTGCCTGCCAGCGGGAATCACACACTACAGTGCCACTGGGAATCACACACTGCAGTGCCTGCCAGTCAGAATCACACAGGGCAGCGCCTACCAGCGGGAATCACACACTGCAGCGCCTACCAGTGGGACTCACAAACTGCAGCGCCTACCTGAATGAATCACACACTTCAACGGGAATGATACAATGCAGCCCCTGCCAGTGGAACTCACACACTGCAGCACCTGTTAGCAGGAATCACACACTGCAGCGTTAGCCAGTGGGATTCACACACTGCAGTGCCTGGCCCTGGGAATCTCACACTACATTGCCTGCCAGTGGGAATCACACACTGCAGCACCTGCCAGCGGGAATCACACTCTGCAGCACCAGCCAGCGGGAATCACACTCTGCAGCACCAGCCAGCGGGAATTAAACACTGCAGCACCTGCCAGTGGGAATCACACACTGCAGAGCCAACCAGTGGGAATCACATACTGCAGTGCCTGCCAGTGGGAATCATACACTGCAGTGGGAATCACACACTGCAGCAGGAATCACGCAATGCAGCACCTGCCAGCAGGAATCACACACTGCAGCACCTACCAGCAGGAATCACACACTGCAGCACCTATCAGCAGGAATCACACACTTGAGCGGGAATCATACACTGCAGCACCTGTCAGTGGGAATCACACACTGCAGAGCCGACCAGTGGGAGTCACATACTGCAGTGCCTGCCAGTGGGAATCATACACTGCAGTGGGAATCACACACTGCAGCAGGAATCACGCAATGCAGCACCTGCCAGCGGGAATCAAACACTGCAGCACCTACCAATGGGAATCACACACTGCAGTGCCTGGCTGCGGGAATCACACACTGCAGTGCCAGTGGGAATCACACACTGGAAGCACTTACCAGTGGGAATTACACACTGCAGTGCCTGCCAACGGGAATCACACACTGCAGTGCTACTGGGAATCACACACTGCAGTGCCTGCCAGTCAGAATCACACACGGCAGCACCTACCAGCGGGAATGACACACTGCAGCGTTAGCCAGTGGGACTCACACACTGCAGCGCCTACCTGAAGGAATCACACACTTCAACGGGAATGATACACTGCAGCCCCTGCCAGTTGAACTCACTCACTGCAGCACCTGTTACCGGGAATCACACACTGCAGTGTTAGCCAGTGGGATTCACACACTGCAGTGCCTGGCCCTGGGAATCTCACACTACATTGTCTGCCAGTGGGAATCACACACTGCAGCACCTGCCAGCGGGAATCACACACTGCAGCATTAGCCAGCGGGAATCACAATCTGCAGCACCTGTTAGCGGGAATCACACACTGCAGCGTTAGCCAGTGGGATTCACACACTGCAGCGCCTGCCAGTGGAATCACACTCTGCAGCACCAGCCAGCGGGAATCACACTCTGCAGCACCAGCCAGCGGGAATCACACTCTGCAGCACCAGCCAGCGGGAATTAAACACTGCAGCACCTGCCAGCGGGAATCAAACACTGTAGCGCCAGCAGGAATCACACACTGCAGCAGCTGCCAGTGGGAATCACACACTGCAGCACCTACCAGCAGGAATCACACACTTCAGCGGGAATCATACACTGCAGCACCTGCCAGTGGGAATCACACACTGCAGCGACTACCAGCAGGAATAACACACTGCAGTGCCACCGGGAATCACACACAGCAGTGCCTGCCAGCGGGAATAACACACACTGCAGCACCTGCCAGTGGGAATCACACATTGCAGTGCCAGCAGGAATCACACACTGCAGCGCATGCCAGTGGGAATCACACACAGCAGCGCCTGACAGTGGGAATCACACACTGCAGTGCCTACCAGTGGGAATCACACACTGCAGCACCAGCCAGCAGGAATCAAGCACTGCATCACCTGCCATTCCAACGAATGCGGGAGGAGTTTGAGAAGATTGGCATGATGCGCACTGTCGAGGGTGTTCTGATTGCGCACGAGCACAGACTGCCTCATGTACTGCTGCCAGCAGGAATCACACACTGCAGCAGCTGCCAGTGGGAATCATACACTGCAGCACCTACCAGCGGGAATCACACACTGCAGCACCTACCAGCAGGAATCACACACTTGAGCGGGAATCACACAATGCAGCACCTGCCAGCGGGAATCAAACACTGCAGCACCTACCAATGGGAATCACACACTGCAGTGCCTGGCTGCGGGAATCACACACTGCAGTGCCAGTGGGAATCACACACTGGAAGCACTTACCAGTGGGAATTACACACTGCAGTGCCTGCCAGCGGGAATCACACACTGCAGTGCTACTGGGAATCACACACTGCAGTGCCTGCCAGTCGGAATCACACACGGCAGCGCATACCAGCAGGAATCACACACTGCAGCGCCTACCAGTGGGACTCACACACTGCAGCGCCTACCTGAAGGAATCACACACTTCAACGGGAATGATACACTGCAGCCCCTGCCAGCGGAACTCACAAACTGCAGCACCTGTTAGCGGGAATCACACACTGCAGCGTTAGCCAGTGGGATTCACACACTGCAGCGCCTGGCCCTGGGAATCTCACACTACATTGCCTGCCAGTGGGAATCACAAACTGCAGCACCTGCCAGTGGGAATCACATACTGCAGTTCCTGCCAACGGGAATAACACACTGCAGTGCCAGTGGCAATCACACACTGCAGCACCTACCAGTGGGAATTATACAGTGCAGTGCCTGCCAGCGGGAATCACACACTGCAGTGCCACTGGGAATCACACACTGCAGCGCTTACCAGTGGGAATCACACACTGCAGCGGGAATCACACACTGCAGCGGGAATCACACACTGCAGCGCCTGCCAGTGGGATTCACACACTGCAGTGCCTACCAGAAGGAATCACACACTGCAGGGACTGCCAGTGGGAATCACACACTGCAGGGACTGCCAGCGGGAATCACACATTGCAGCGCCTACCAGAAGGAATCACACACTTCAGCGGGAATCATACACTGCAGCACCTACCAGTGGGAATCACACACTGCAGTGCCTGGCTGCGGGAATCACACACTGCAGTGCCAGTGGGAATCATACACTGGAAGCAGCTACCAGTGGGAATTACACACTGCAGTGCCTGCCAGCGGGAATCACACACTGCAGTGCCACTGGGAATCACGCACTGCAGTGCCACTGGGAATCACACACTGCAGTGCCACTGGGAATCACACACTGCAGTGCCTGCCAGTCGGAATCACACACGGCAGCGCCTACCAGCGGGAATCACACACTGCAACGCCTACCAGTGGGACTCACACACTGCAGCGCCTACCGGAAGGAATCACACACTTCAATGGGAATGATACACTGCAGCCCCTGCCAGTGGAACTCACTCACTGCAGCACCTGTTAGCGGGAATCACACACTGCAGTGTTAGCCAATGGGATTCACACACTGCAGTGCCTGGCCCTGGGAATCTCACACTACATTGCCTGCCAGTGGGAATCACACACTGCAGCACCTGCCAGCGGGAATCACACACTGCAGAGCCCCTGCCAGCGGGAATCACACTCTGCAGCACCTGTTATCGGGTATCACACACTGCAGCATTAGCCAGTGGGATTCACACACTGCAGCGCCTGGCCCTGGGAATCTCACACTACATTGCCTGCCAGTGGGAATCACACACTGCAGCACCTGCCAGCGGGAATCACACACTGCAGAGCCCCTGCCAGCGGGAATCACACTCTGCAGCACCTGTTATCGGGTATCACACACTGCAGCATTAGCCAGTGGGATTCACACACTGCAGCGCCTGGCCCTGGGAATCTCACACTACATTGCCTGCCAGTGGGAATCAAACACTGCAGCACCTGCCAGTGGGAATCACACTCTGCAGCACCAGCCAGCGGGAATTAAACACTGCAGCACCTGCCAGTGGGAATCACACTCTGCAGCACCAGCCAGCGGGAATTAAACACTGCAGCACCTGCCAGTGGGAATCACACTCTGCAGCACCAGCCAGCGGGAATTAAACACTGCAGCACCTGCCAGCGGGAATCAAACACTGCAGCGCCAGCAGGAATCACACACTGCAGCAGCTGCCAGTGGGAATCACACACTGCAGCACCTACCAGCAGGAATCACACACTTCAGCGGGAATCATACACTGCAGCACCTGCCAGTGGGAATCACACACTGCAGAGCCTACCAGTGGGAATCACACAGTGCAGCGCTTGCCAGTGGGAATCACACACTGCAGCGACTACCAGCGGGAATCACACACACTGCAGCACCTGCCAGTGGGAATCACACACTGCTGTGCCAGCAGGAACCACACACTGCAGCAAATGCCAGTGGGAATCACACACTGCAGCGGCTACCTGTGGGAATCACACAACAGCAGCACCTGCCAGCGGGTATCACACACTGCAGCGCCTGCCAGTGGGAATCAAACACTGCAGCACCAGCCAGCGGGAATCAAACACTGCAGCACCTGCCAGTGGGAATCAAACACTGCAGCGCCAGCAGGAATCACACACTGCAGCACCTACCAGCAGGAATCACACACTTGAGCGGGAATCATACACTGCAGGACATGGCAGTGAGAATCACACACTGCAGAGCCGACCAGTGGGAATCACATACTGCAGTGCCTGCCAGTGGGAATCATACACTGCAGTGGGAATCACACACTTCAGCGGGAATCACGCACTGCAGCACCTGCCAGCGGGAATCAAACACTGCAGCACCTACCAATGGGAATCACACACTGCAGTGCCTGGCTGCGGAAATCACACACTGCAGTGCCAGTGGGAATCACACACTGGAAGCAGCTACCAGTGGGAATTACACACTGCAGTGCCTGCCAGCGGGAATCACATACTGCAGTGCCACTGGGAATCACACACTGCAGTGCCTGCCAGTCAGAATCACACACGGCAGCGCCTACCAGTGGGAATCACACACTGCAGTGCCTACCAGTGGGAATCACACACTGCAGCACCTGCCAGTGGGAATCACACACTGCAGCGCCTGCCAGTGGGAATCACACACTGCAGCACCAGCTAGCAGGAATCACACACTGCAGCGTCTGCTAGAGGGAATCACAAATTCCAGCACCTGCCAGAGGGAATCACACACTGCAGCACCTACCAGCAGGAATCACACACTTGAGCGGGAATCATACACTGCAGCACCTGCCAGTGGGAATCACACACTGCAGAGCCGACCAGTGGGAATCACATACTGAAGTGCCTGCCAGTGGGAATCATACACTGCAGTGGGAATCACACACTGCAGCAGGAATCACACAATGCAGCACCTGCCAGCGGTAATCAAACACTGCAGCACCTACCAATGGGAATCACACACTGCAGTGCCTGGCTGCGGGAATCACACACTGCAGTGCCAGTGGGAATCACACACTGGAAGCACTTACCAGTGGGAATTACACACTGCAGTGCCTGCCAGCGGGAATCACACACTGCAGTGTTACTGGGAATCACACACTGCAGTGCCTGCCAGTCAGAATCACACACGGCAGCGCCTACCAGCAGGAATCACACACTGCAGTGCCTACCAGTGGGACTCACACACTGCAGCGCCTACCTGAAGGAATCACACACTTCAACGGGAATGATACACTGCAGCCGCTGCCAGTGGAACTCACAAGCTGCAGCACCTGTTAGTGGGAATCACACACTGCAGCGTTAGCCAGTGGGATTCACACACTGCAGCGCCTGGCCCTGGGAATCTCACACTACATTGCCTGCCAGTGGGAATCACACACTGCAGCACCTGCCAGTGGGAATCACATACTGCAGTTCCTGCCAACGGGAATAACACACTGCAGTGCCAGTGGCAATCACACACTGCAGCACCTACCAGTGGGAATTATACAGTGCAGTGCCTGCCAGCGGGAATCACACACTGCAGTGCCACTGGGAATCACACACTGCAGCGCTTACCAGTGGGAATCACACACTGCAGCGGGAATCACACACTGCAGCGGGAATCACACACTGCAGCGCCTGCCAGTGGGATTCACACACTGCAGTGCCTACCAGAAGGAATCACATACTGCAGGGACTGCCAGTGGGAATCACACACTGCAGGGACTGCCAGTGGGAATCACACATTGCAGCGCCTACCAGAAGGAATCACACACTTCAGCGGGAATCATACACTGCAGCACCTACCAGTGGGAATCACACACTGCAGTGCCTGGCTGCGGGAATCACACACTGCAGTGCCAGTGGGAATCATACACTGGAAGCAGCTACCAGTGGGAATTACACACTGCAGTGCCTGCCAGCGGGAATCACACACTGCAGTGCCACTGGGAATCACGCACTGCAGTGCCACTGGGAATCACACACTGCAGTGCCACTGGGAATCACACACTGCAGTGCCTGCCAGTCGGAATCACACACTGCAGCGCCTACCAGTGGGAATCACACACTGCAGCGCCTACCTGAAGGAATCACACACTTCAATGGGAATGATACACTGCAGCCCCTGCCAGTGGAACTCACTCAATGCAGCACCTGTTAGCGGGAATCACACACTGCAGCGTTAGCCAGTGGGATTCACACACTGCAGTGCCTGGCCCTGGGAATCTCACACTACATTGCCTGCCAGTGGGAATCACACACTGCAGCACCTGTCAGTGGGAATCACACACTGCAGAGCCCCTGCCAGCGGGAATCACACTCTGCAGCACCTGTTATCGGGTATCACACACTGCAGCATTAGCCAGTGGGATTCACACACTGCAGCGCCTGGCCCTGGGAATCTCACACTACATTGCCTGCCAGTGGGAATCACACACTGCAGCACCTGCCAGTGGGAATCACACTCTGCAGCACCAGCCAGCGGGAATTAAACACTGCAGCACCTGCCAGCGGGAATCAAACACTGCAACGCCAGCAGGAATCACACACTGCAGCAGCTGCCAGTGGGAATCACACACTGCAGCACCTACCAGCAGGAATCACACACTTCAGCGGGAATCATACACTGCAGCACCTGCCATTGGGAATCAAACACTGCAGCGCCAGCGGGAATCACACACTTCAGCGCCTGCCAGTGGGAATCAAACACTGCAGCACCAGCCAGCGGGAATCAAACACTGCAGCACCTGCCAGTGGGAATCAAACACTGCAGCGCCAGCAGGAATCACACACTGCAGCACCTACCAGCAGGAATCACACACTTGAGCGGGAACCATACACTGCAGCACATGGCAGTGAGAATCACACACTGCAGAGCCGACCAGTGGGAATCACATACTGCAGTGCCTGCCAGTGGGAATCATACACTGCAGTGGGAATCACACACTTCAGCGGGAATCACGCACTGCAGCACCTGCCAGCGGGAATCAAACACTGCAGCACCTACCAATGGGAATCACACACTGCAGTGCCTGGCTGCGGAAATCACACACTGCAGTGCCAGTGGGAATCACACACTGGAAGCACTTACCAGTGGGAATTACACATTGCAGTGCCTGCCAGCGGGAATCACACACTGCAGTGCCACTGGGAATCACACACTGCAGTGCCTGCCAGTCAGAATCACACACGGCAGCGCCTACCAGTGGGAATCACACACTGCAGTGCCTACCAGTGGGAATCACACACTGCAGCACCTGCCAGTGGGAATCACACACTGCAGCGCCTGCCAGTGGGAATCACACACCGCAGCACCAGCTAGCAGGAATCACACACTGCAGCGTCTGCTAGAGGGAATCACAAATTCCAGCACCTGCCAGAGGGAATCACACACTGCAGCACCTGCCAGAGGGAATCACACATTGCAGCGCCTGCCAGAGGGAATCACACACTGCAGTGCCAGCCAGGGGGAATCATACACTGCATCGCCAGCCATTTGGAATCACCCATTGCAGTGCCTGCCAGTGGGAATCACACACTGCAGCGCCTGCCAGTGGGAATCACACATTGCAGCACCTGCCATAGGGAATCACACTCTGCAGCACCTGCCATAGGGAATCACACATTGCAGCGCCTGCCAGAGTTAATCACACACTGCAGTGCCAGCCAGGGTGAATCATACACTGTATCGCCAGCCAGTGGGACTCACCCACTGCAGTGCCTGCCAGTGGTAATTACACACTGCAGCGCTTACCAGCTGGAATCACACACTGCAGCACCTGTCAGCGGGAATCACACACACTGCTGCGCCTGCCAGTGGGAATCACACACTGCAGTGCCAGCGGGAATTACACACTGCAGCATCTGCCAGTGGGAATCACACACTGCAGAGCTGACCAGTGGGAATCACATACTGCAGTGCCTGCCAGTGGGAATCATACACTGCAGTGGGAATCACACACTTCAGCGGGAATCACGCACTGCAGCACCTGCCAGCGGGAATCAAACACTGCAGCACCTACCAATGGGAATCACACACTGCAGTGCCTGGCTGCGGAAATCACACACTGCAGTGCCAGTGGGAATCACACACTGGAAGCACTTACCAGTGGGAATTACACACTGCAGTGCCTGCCAGCGGGAATCACACACTGCAGTGCCACTGGGAATCACACACTGCAGTGCCTGCCAGTCAGAATCACACACGGCAGCGCCTACCAGTGGGAATCACACACTGCAGTGCCTACCAGTGGGAATCACACACTGCAGCACCTGCCAGTGGGAATCACACACTGCAGCGCCTGCCAGTGGGAATCACACACTGCAGCACCAGCTAGCAGGAATCACACACTGCAGCGTCTGCTAGAGGGAATCACAAATTCCAGCACCTGCCAGAGGGAATCACACACTGCAGCACCTGCCAGAGGGAATCACACATTGCAGCGCCTGCCAGAGGGAATCACACACTGCAGTGCCAGCCAGGGGGAATCATACACTGCATCGCCAGCCATTTGGAATCACCCATTGCAGTGCCTGCCAGTGGGAATCACACACTGCAGCGCCTGCCAGTGGGAATCACACATTGCAGCACCTGCCATAGGGAATCACACACTGCAGCACCTGCCATAGGGAATCACACATTGCAGCGCCTGCCAGAGTTAATCACACACTGCAGTGCCAGCCAGGGTGAATCATACACTGTATCGCCAGCCAGTGGGACTCACCCACTGCAGTGCCTGCCAGTGGTAATTACACACTGCAGCGCCTGCCAGTGGAATCACACTCTGCAGCACCAGCCAGCGGGAATCACACTCTGCAGCACCAGCCAGCGGGAATCACACTCTGCAGCACCAGCCAGTGGGAATTAAACACTGCAGCACCTGCCAGCGGGAATCAAACACTGCAGCGCCAGCAGGAATCACACACTGCAGCAGCTGCCAGTGGGAATCACACACTGCAGCACCTACCAGCAGGAAGCACACACTTCAGCGGGAATCATACACTGCAGCACCTGCCAGTGGGAATCACACACTGCAGAGCCTACCAATGGGAATCACACAGTGCAGCGCCTGCCAGTGGGAATCACACACTGCAGCGACTACCAGCAGGAATAACACACTGCAGTGCCACCGGGAATCACACACAGCAGTGCCTGCCAGCGGGAATAAAACACACTGCAGCACCTGCCAGTGGGAATCACACATTGCAGTGCCAGCAGGAATCACACACTGCAGCGCATGCCAGTGCGAATCACACACAGCAGCGCCTGCCAGTGGGAATCACACACTGCAGTGCCTACCAGTGGGAATCACACACTGCAGCACCAGCCAGCAGGAATCAAACACTGCATCACCTGCCATTCCAACGAATGCGGGAGGAGTTTGGGAAGATTGGCATGACGCGCACTGTCGAGGGTGTTCTGATTGCGCACGAGCACAGACTGCCTCATGTACTGCTGCCAGCAGGAATCACACACTGCAGCAGCTGCCAGTGGGAATCATACACTGCAGCACCTACCAGCAGGAATCACACACTTGAGCGGGAATCATACACTGCAGCACCTGCCAGTGGGAATCACACACTGCAGAGCCGACCAGTGGGAATCACATACTGAAGTGCCTGCCAGTGGGGATCATACACTGCAGTGGGAATCACACACTGCAGCAGGAATCACACAATGCAGCACCTGCCAGCGGGAATCAAACACTGCAGCACCTACCAATGGGAATCACACACTGCAGTGCCTGGCTGCGGGAATCACACACTGCAGCAGGAATCACACAATGCAGCACCTGCCAGCGGGAATCAAACACTGCAGCACCTACCAATGGGAATCACACACTGCAGTGCCTGGCTGCGGGAATCACACACTGCAGTGCCAGTGGGAATCACACACTGGAAGCACTTAACAGTGGGAATTACACACTGCAGTGCCTGCCAGCGGGAATCACACACTGCAGTGCTACTGGGAATCACACACTGCAGTGCCTGCCAGTCAGAATCACACACGGCAGCGCCTACCAGCAGGAATCACACACTGCAGCGCCTACCAGAGGGACTCACACACTGCAGCGCCTACCTGAAGGAATCACACACTTCAACGGGAATGATACACTGCAGCCCCTGCCAGTGGAACTCACAAACTGCAGCACCTGTTAGCGGGAATCACACACTGCAGCGTTAGCCAGTGGGATTCACACACTGCAGCGCCTGGCCCTGGGAATCTCACACTACATTGCCTGCCAGTGGGAATCACACACTGCAGCACCTGCCAGTGGGAATCACATACTGCAGTTCCTGCCAACAGGAATCAC
The DNA here is from genome assembly GCF_017639515.1 of Carcharodon carcharias. Taxonomy (NCBI): domain Eukaryota; kingdom Metazoa; phylum Chordata; class Chondrichthyes; order Lamniformes; family Lamnidae; genus Carcharodon; species Carcharodon carcharias. The sequence goes on from NC_054480.1 coordinate 145,922,255, forward strand.
ACACTGCAGTGCCTGGCTGCGGGAATCACACACTGCAGTGCCAGTGGGAATCACACACTGGAAGCAGCTACCAGTGGGAATTACACACTGCAGTGCCTGCCAGCGGGAATCACACAATGCAGTGCCACTGGGAATCACACACTGCAGTGCCTGCCAGTCGGAATCACACATGGCAGCGCCTACCAGCGGGAATCACACACTGCAGCGCCTGTTAGCGGGAATCACACACTGCAGCGTTAGCCAGTGGGATTCACACACTGCAGTGCCTGGCCCTGGGATGCTCACAATACATTGCCTGCCAGTGGGAATCGCACACTGCAGCACCTGCCACCGGTAATCTCACACTGCAGCACCTGCCAGCGGAAATCACACTCTGCAGCACCTGTTAGCGGGAATCACACACTGCAGCGTTAGCCAGTGGGATTCACACACTGCAGCGCCTGGCCCTGGGAATCTCACACTACATTGCCTGCCAGTGGGAATCACACACTGCAACACCTGCCAGTGGAATCACACTCTGCAGCACCAGCCAGCGGGTTCCACACTCTGCAGCAACAGCCAGCGGGAATTAAACACTGCACCACCTGCCAGTGGGAATCAAACACTGCAGCGCCAGCAGCAATCAGACACTTCAGCGGGAATCATACACTGCATCACCTGCCAGTGGGAATCACACACTGCAGAGCCTACCAATGGGAATCACACAGTGCAGCGCCTGCCAGTGGGAATCACACACTGCAGCACCTACCAGCAGGAATCACACACTTCAGCGGGAATCATACACTGCAGCACCTGCCAGTGGGAATCACACACTGCAGAGCCTACCAATGGGAATCACAAAGTGCAGCGCCTGCCAGTGGGAATCACACACTGCAGCGACTACCAGCAGGAATAACACACTGCAGTGCCAGAGGGAATCACACACACTGCAGAACCTGCCAGTGGGAATCACACATTGCAGTGCCAGCAGGAATCACACACTGCAGCGCATGCCAGTGGGAATCACACACAGCAGTGGCTACCAGTGGGAATCACACAACATCAGCGCCTGCCAGCAGGAATCACACACTGCAGCGCCTGCCAGTGGGAATCACACACTGCAGCGCCTGCCAGTGGGAATCACACACTGCAGCGCCTACCAGTGGGAATCACATACTGCAGCACCAGCCAGCAGGAATCAAACACTGCAGCACCTGCCATTCCAACGAATGCGGGAGGAGTCTGAGAAGATTGGCATGGCGCGCACTGTCGAGGATGTTCTGATTGTGCACGAGCACAACTGCCTCATGTACTGCTGCCAGCAGGAATCACACACTGCAGCAGCTGCCAGTGGGAATCATACACTACAGCACCTACCAGCGGGAATCACACACTGCAGCACCTACCAGCAGGAATCACACACTTGAGCGGGAAACATACACTGCAGCACCTGCCAGTGGGAATCACACACTGCAGAGCCGACCAGTGGGAATCACATACTGAAGTGCCTGCCAGTGGGAATCATACACTGCAGTGGGAATCACACATTGCAGCAGGAATCACGCAATGCAGCACCTGCCAGCGGGAATCAAACACTGCAGCACCTACCAATGGGAATCACACACTGCAGTGCCTGGCTGCGGGACTCACACACTGCTGCGCCTACCTGAAGGAATCACACACTTCAACGGGAATGATACACTGCAGCCCCTGCCAGTGGAACTCACAAACTGTAGCACCTGTTAGCGGGAATCACACACTTCAGTGTTAGCCAGTGGGATTCACACACTGCAGCGCCTGGCCCTGGGAATCTCACACTACATTGCCTGCCAGTGGGAATCACACACTGCAGCACCTACCAGTGGGAATCACACACTGCAGCACCTACCAGTGGGAATTATACAGTGCAGTGCCGGCCAGCGGGAATCACACACTGCAGAGCCGGCCAGTGGGAATCACATACTGCAGTGCCTGCCAGTGGGAATCATACACTGCAGTGGGAATCACACACTGCAGCAGGAATCACGCACTGCAGCACCTGCTAGCGGGAATCAAACACTGCAGCACCTACAATGGGAATCACACACTGCAGTGCCTGGCTGTGGGAATCACACACTGCAGTGCCAGTGGGAATCACACACTGGAAGCAGCTACCAGTGGGAATTACACACTGCAGTGCCTGCCAGCGGGAATCACACACTGCAGTGCCACTGGGAATCACACACTGCAGTGCCTGCCAGTCGGAATCACACACGGCAGCGCCTACCAGCGGGAATCACACACTGCAGCGCCTACCAGTGGGACTCACAAACTGCAGCGCCTACCTGAATGAATCACGCACTTCAACGGGAATGATACAATGCAGCCCCTGCCAGTGGAACTCACACACTGCAGCACCTGCCAGCGGGAATCACACACTGCAGCACCTGCCAGCGGGAATCACACTCGGCAGCTCCTGTTAGCGGAATCACACACTGCAGCGTTAGCCAGTGGGATTCACACACTGCAGCGCCTGGCCCTGGGAATCTCACACTACATTGCCTGCCAGTAGGAATCACAAACTGCAGCACCTGCCAGTGGAATCACACTCTGCAGCACCAGCCAGCGGGAATCACACTCTGCAGCACCAGCCAGCGGGAATTAAACACTGCAGCACCTGCCAGCGGGAATCACACACTGCAGAGCCGACCAGTGGGAATCACATACTGCAGTGCCTGCCAGTGGGAATCATACACTGCAGTGGGAATCACACACTGCAGCAGGAATCACGCAATGCAGCACCTGCCAGCGGGAATCACACACTGCAGCACCTACCAGCGGGAATCACACACTGCAGCACCTACCAGCAGGAATCACACACTTGAGCGGGAATCATACACTGCAGCACCTGTCAGTGGGAATCACACACTGCAGAGCCGACCAGTGGGAGTCACATACTGCAGTGCCTGCCAGTGGGAATCATACACTGCAGTGGGAATCACACACTGAAGCAGGAATCACGCAATGCAGCACCTGCCAGCGGGAATCAAACACTGCAGCACCTACCAATGGGAATCACACACTGCAGTGCCTGGCTGTGGGAATCACACACTGCAGTGCCAGTGGGAATCACACACTGGAAGCACTTACCAGTGGGAATTACACACTGCAGTGCCTGCCAACGGGAATCACACACTGCAGTGCTACTGGGAATCACACACTGCAGTGCCTGCCAGTCAGAATCACACACGGCAGCGCCTACCAGCGGGAATGACACACTGCAGCGTTAGCCAGTGGGACTCACACACTGCAGCGCCTACCTGAAGGAATCACACACTTCAACGGGAATGATACACTGCAGCCCCTGCCAGTGGAACTCACACACTGCAGCACCTGTTACCGGGAATCACACACTGCAGCGTTAGCCAGTGGGATTCACACACTGCAGTGCCTGGCCCTGGGAATCTCACACTACATTGTCTGCCAGAGGGAATCACACACTGCAGCACCTGCCAGCGGGAATCACACACTGCAGCACCTGCCAGCGGGAATCACAATCTGCAGCACCTGTTAGCGGGAATCACACACTGCAGCGTTAGCCAGTGGGATTCACACACTGCAGCGCCTGCCAGTGGAATCACACTCTGCAGCACCAGCCAGCAGAAATCACACTCTGCAGCACCAGCCAGCGGGAATCACACTCTGCAGCAACAGCCAGCGGGAATTAAACACTGCAGCACCTGCCAGCGGGAATCAAACACTGCAGCGCCAGCAGGAATCACACACTGCAGCAGCTGCCAGTGGGAATCACACACTGCAGCACCTACCAGCAGGAAGCACACACTTCAGCGGGAATCATACACTGCAGCACCTGCCAGTGGGAATCACACACTGCAGAGCCTACCAATGGGAATCACATAGTGCAGCGCCTGCCAGTGGGAATCACACACTGCAGCGACTACCAGCAGGAATAACACACTGCAGTGCCACCGGGAATCACACACAGCAGTGCCTGCCAGCGGGAATCACACACTGCAGCACCTACCAGCAGGAATCACACACTTGAGCGGGAATCATACACTGCAGCACCTGTCAGTGGGAATCACACACTGCAGAGCCGACCAGTGGGAGTCAAATACTGCAGTGCCTGCCAGTGGGAATCATACACTGCAGTGGGAATCACACACTGCAGCAGGAATCACGCAATGCAGCACCTGCCAGCGGGAATCAAACACTGCAGCACCTACCAATGGGAATCACACACTGCAGTGCCTGGCTGTGGGAATCACACACTGCAGTGCCAGTGGGAATCACACACTGGAAGCACTTACCAGTGGGAATTACACACTGCAGTGCCTGCCAACGGGAATCACACACTGCAGTGCTACTGGGAATCACACACTGCAGTGCCTGCCAGTCAGAATCACACACGGCAGCGCCTACCAGTGGGAATGACACACTGCAGCGTTAGCCAGTGGGACTCACACACTGCAGCGCCTACCTGAAGGATTCACACACTTCAACGGGAATGATACACTGCAGCCCCTGCCAGTGGAACTCACACACTGCAGCACCTGTTACCGGGAATCACACACTGCGGCGTTAGCCAGTGGGATTCACACACTGCAGTGCCTGGCCCTGGGAATCTCACACTACATTGTCTGCCAGTGGGAATCACACACTGCAGCACCTGCCAGCGGGAATCACACACTGCAGCACCTGCCAGCGGGAATCACAATCTGCAGCACCTGTTAGCGGGAATCACACACTGCAGCGTTAGCCAGTGGGATTCACACACTGCAGCGCCTGCCAGTGGAATCACACTCTGCAGCACCAGCCAGCGGGAATCACACTCTGCAGCACCAGCCAGCGGGAATCACACTCTGCAGCACCAGCCAGCGGGAATTAAACACTGCAGCACCTGCCAGCGGGAATCAAACACTGCAGCGCCAGCAGGAATCACACACTGCAGCAGCTGCCAGTGGGAATCACACACTGCAGCACCTACCAGCAGGAAGCACACACTTCAGCGGGAGTCATACACTGCAGCACCTGCCAGTGGGAATCACACACTGCAGAGCCTACCAATGGGAATCACATAGTGCAGTGCCTGCCAGTGGGAATCACACACTGCAGCGACTACCAGCAGGAATAACACACTGCAGTGCCACCGGGAATCACACACAGCAGTGCCTGCCAGCGGGAATAACACACACTGCAGCACCTGCCAGTGGGAATCACACATTGCAGTGCCAGCAGGAATCACACACTGCAGCGCATGCCAGTGGGAATCACACACAGCAGCGCCTGCCAGTGGGAATCACACACTGCAGTGCCTACCAGTGGGAATCACACTCTGCAGCACCAGCCAGCGGGTTCCACACTCTGCAGCAACAGCCAGCGGGAATTAAACACTGCAGCACCTGCCAGTGGGAACGAAACACTGAGGAGCCTACCAATGGGAATCACACTTTGCAGCGCCTGCCAGTGGGAATCACAAACTGCAGCGACTACCAGCGGGAATAACACACTGCAGTGCCAGCGGGAATCACACACTGCAGCGCCTGCCAGCGGGAATCGCACGCACTGCAGCACCTGCCAGTGGGAATCACACACTGCAGTGCCAGCGGAAATCACACTCTGCAGCACCTGTTAGCGGGAATCACACACTGCAGCGTTAGCCAGTGGGATTCACACACTGCAGCGCCTGGCCCTGGGAATCTCACACTACATTGCCTGCCAGTGGGAATCACACACTGCAGCACCTGCCAGTGGAATCACACTCTGCAGCACCAGCCAGCGGGTTCCACACTCTGCAGGAACAGCCAGCGGGAATTAAACACTGCAGCACCTGCCAGTGGGAATCAAACACTGCAGCGCCAGCAGCAATCAGACACTTCAGCGGGTATCATACACTGCATCACCTGCCAGTGGGAATCACACACTGCAGAGCCTACCAATGGGAATCACACAGTGCAGCGCCTGCCAGTGGGAATCACACACTGCAGCGACTACCAGCAGGAATCACACACTGCAGTGCCAGCGGGAATCACACACTGCAGCACCTACCAGCAGGAATCACACACTTCAGCGGGAATCATACACTGCAGCACCTGCCAGTGGGAATCTACACACTGCAGAGCCTACCAATGGGAATCACACAGTGCAGCGCCTGCAGGCGGGAATCACACACAGCAGCGTCTGCCAGCGGGAATCACACACACTGCAGAACCTGCCAGTGGGAATCACACATTGCAGTGCCAGCAGGAATCACACACTGCAGCGCATGCCAGTGGGAATCACACACAGCAGCGGCTACCAGTGGGAATCACACAACATCAGCGCCTGCCAGCAGGAATCACACACTGCAGCGCCTGCCAGTGGGAATCACACACTGCAGCGCCTGCCAGTGGGAATCACACACTGCAGCGCCTACCAGTGGGAATCACATACTGCAGCACCAGCCAGCAGGAATCAAACACTGCAGCACCTACCAGCAGGAATCACACACTTCAGCGGGAATCATACACTGCAGCACCTGCCAGTGGGAATCCACACACTGCAGAGCCTACCAATGGGAATCACACAGTGCAGCGCCTGCCAGCGGGAATCACACACAGCAGCGTCTGCCAGCGGGAATCACACACACTGCAGAACCTGCCAGTGGGAATCACACATTGCAGTGCCAGCAGGAATCACACACTGCAGCGCATGCCAGTGGGAATCACACACAGCAGCGGCTACCAGTGGGAATCACACAACATCAGCGCCTGCCAGCAGGAATCACACACTGCAGCGCCTGCCAGTGGGAATCACACACTGCAGCGCCTGCCAGTGGGAATCACACACTGCAGCGCCTACCAGTGGGAATCACATACTGCAGCACCAGCCAGCAGGAATCAAACACTGCAGCACCTGCCATTCCAACGAATGCGGGAGGAGTCTGAGAAGATTGGCATGGCGCGCACTGTCGAGGATGTTCTGATTGTGCACGAGCACAACTGCCTCATGTACTGCTGCCAGCAGGAATCACACACTGCAGCAGCTGCCAGTGGGAATCATACACTACAGCACCTACCAGCGGGAATCACACACTGCAGCACCTACCAGCAGGAATCACACACTTGAGCGGGAAACGTACACTGCAGCACCTGCCAGTGGGAATCACACACTGCAGAGCCGACCAGTGGGAATCACATACTGAAGTGCCTGCCAGTGGGAATCATACACTGCAGTGGGAATCACACATTGCAGCAGGAATCACGCAATGCAGCACCTGCCAGCGGGAATCAAACACTGCAGCACCTACCAATGGGAATCACACACTGCAGTGCCTGGCTGCGGGACTCACACACTGCTGCGCCTACCTGAAGGAATCACACACTTCAACGGGAATGATACACTGCAGCCCCTGCCAGTGGAACTCACAAACTGTAGCACCTGTTAGCGGGAATCACACACTTCAGTGTTAGCCAGTGGGATTCACACACTGCAGCGCCTGGCCCTGGGAATCTCACACTACATTGCCTGCCAGTGGGAATCACACACTGCAGCACCTGCCAGTGGGAATCACACACTGCAGCACCTACCAGTGGGAATTATACAGTGCAGTGCCGGCCAGCGGGAATCACACACTGCAGAGCCGGCCAGTGGGAATCACATACTGCAGTGCCTGCCAGTGGGAATCATACACTGCAGTGGGAATCACACACTGCAGCAGGAATCACGCACTGCAGCACCTGCTAGCGGGAATCAAACACTGCAGCACCTACCAATGGGAATCACACACTGCAGTGCCTGGCTGTGGGAATCACACACTGCAGTGCCAGTGGGAATCACACACTGGAAGCAGCTACCAGTGGGAATTACACACTGCAGTGCCTGCCAGCGGGAATCACACACTGCAGTGCCACTGGGAATCACACACTGCAGTGCCTGCCAGTCGGAATCACACACGGCAGCGCCTACCAGCGGGAATCACACACTGCAGCGCCTACCAGTGGGACTCACAAACTGCAGCGCCTACCTGAATGAATCACGCACTTCAACGGGAATGATACAATGCAGCCCCTGCCAGTGGAACTCACACACTGCAGCACCTGTTAGCGGGAATCACACACTGCAGCGTTAGCCAGTGGGATTCACACACTGCAGTGCCTGGCCCTGGGAATCTCACACTACATTGCCTGCCAGTGGGAATCACACACTGCAGCACCTGCCAGCGGGAATCACACACTGCAGCACCTGCCAGCGGGAATCACACTCGGCAGCACCTGTTAGCGGAATCACACACTGCAGCGTTAGCCAGTGGGATTCACACACTGCAGTGCCTGGCACTGGGAATCTCACACTACATTGCCTGCCAGTGGGAATCACAAACTGCAGCACCTGCCAGTGGAATCACACTCTGCAGCACCAGCCAGCGGGAATCACACTCTGCAGCACCAGCCAGCGGGAATTAAACACTGCAGCACCTGCCAGTGGGAATCACAAACTGCAGAGCCGACCAGTGGGAATCACATACTGCAGTGCCTGCCAGTGGAAATCATACACTGCAGTGGGAATCACACACTGCAGCAGGAATCACGCAATGCAGCACCTGCCAGCGGGAATCACACACTGCAGCACCTACTAGCGGGAATCACACACTGCAGCACCTACCAGCAGGAATCACACACTTGAGCGGGAATCATACACTGCAGCACCTGTCAGTGGGATTCACACACTGCAGAGCCGACCAGTGGGAGTCACATACTGCAGTGCCTGCCAGTGGGAATCATACACTGCAGTGGGAATCACACACTGCAGCAGGAATCACGCAATGCAGCACCTGCCAGCGGGAATCAAACACTGCAGCACCTACCAATGGGAATCACACACTGCAGTGCCTGGCTGTGGGAATCACACACTGCAGTGCCAGTGGGAATCACACACTGGAAGCACTTACCAGTGGGAATTACACACTGCAGTGCCTGCCAACGGGAATCACACACTGCAGTGCCACTGGGAATCACACACTGCAGTGCCTGCCAGTCAGAATCACACACGGCAGCGCCTACCAGCGGGAATGACACACTGCAGCGTTAGCCAGTGGGACTCACACACTGCAGCGCCTACCTGAAGGAATCACACACTTCAACGGGAATGATACACTGCAGCCCCTGCCAGTGGAACTCACACACTGCAGCACCTGTTACCGGGAATCACACACTGCAGCGTTAGCCAGTGGGATTCACACACTGCAGTGCCTGGCCCTGGGAATCTCACACTACATTGTCTGCCAGTGGGAATCACACACTGCAGCACCTGCCAGCGGGAATCACACACTGCAGCACCTGCCAGCGGGAATCACACTCGGCAGCACCTGTTAGCGGAATCACACACTGCAGCGTTAGCCAGTGGGATTCACACACTGCAGCGCCTGGCCCTGGGAATCTCACACTACATTGCCTGCCAGTGGGAATCACAAACTGCAGCACCTGCCAGTGGAATCACACTCTGCAGCACCAGCCAGCGGGAATCACACTCTGCAGCACCAGCCAGCGGGAATTAAACACTGCAGCACCTGCCAGTGGGAATCACACACTGCAGAGCCGACCAGTGGGAATCACATACTGCAGTGCCTGCCAGTGGGAATCATACACTGCAGTGGGAATCACACACTGCAGCAGGAATCACGCAATGCAGCACCTGCCAGCGGGAATCACACACTGCAGCACCTACCAGCGGGAATCACACACTGCAGCACCTACCAGCAGGAATCACACACTTGAGCGGGAATCATACACTGCAGCACCTGTCAGTGGGAATCACACACTGCAGAGCCGACCAGTGGGAGTCACATACTGCAGTGCCTGCCAGTGGGAATCATACACTGCAGTGGGAATCACACACTGCAGCAGGAATCACGCAATGCAGCACCTGCCAGCGGGAATCAAACACTGCAGCACCTACCAATGGGAATCACACACTGCAGTGCCTGGCTGCGGGAATCACACACTGCAGTGCCAGTGGGAATCACACACTGGAAGCACTTACCAGTGGGAATTACACACTGCAGTGCCTGCCAACGGGAATCACACACTGCAGTGCTACTGGGAATCACACACTGCAGTGCCTGCCAGTCAGAATCACACACGGCAGCGCCTACCAGCGGGAATGACACACTGCAGCGTTAGCCAGTGGGACTCACACACTGCAGCGCCTACCTGAAGGAATCACACACTTCAACGGGAATGATACACTGCAGCCCCTGCCAGTGGAACTCACACACTGCAGCACCTGTTACCGGGAATCACACACTGCAGCGTTAGCCAGTGGGATTCACACACTGCAGTGCCTGGCCCTGGGAATCTCACACTACATTGTCTGCCAGTGGGAATCACACACTGCAGCACCTGCCAGCGGGAATCACACACTGCAGCACCTGCCAGAGGGAATCACAATCTGCAGCACCTGTTAGCGGGAATCACACACTGCAGCGTTAGCCAGCGGGAATCACAATCTGCAGCGCCTGCCAGTGGAATCACACTCTGCAGCACCAGCCAGCGGGAATCACACTCTGCAGCACCAGCTAGCGGGAATCACACTCTGCAGCACCAGCCAGCGGGAATTAAACACTGCAGCACCTGCCAGCGGGAATCAAACACTGCAGCGCCAGCAGGAATCACACACTGCAGCAGCAGCCAGTGGGAATCACACACTGCAGCACCTACCAGCAGGAAGCACACACTTCAGCGGGAATCATACACTGCAGCACCTGCCAGTGGGAATCACACACTGCAGAGCCTACCAATTGGGAATCACATAGTGCAGCGCCTGCCAGTGGGAATCACACACTGCAGCGACTACCAGCAGGAATAACACACTGCAGTGCCACCGGGAATCACACACAGCAGTGCCTGCCAGTGGGAATAACACACACTGCAGCAACTGCCAGTGGGAATCACACATTGCAGTGCCAGCAGGAATCACACACTGCAGCGCATGCCAGTGGGAATCACACACAGCAGCGCCTGCCAGTGGGAATCACACACTGCAGTGCCTACCAGTGGGAATCACACTCTGCAGCACCAGCCAGCGGGTTCCACACTCTGCAGCAACAGCCAGCGGGAATTAAACACTGCAGCACCTGCCAGTGGGAACGAAACACTGAGGAGCCTACCAATGGGAATCACACTTTGCAGCGCCTGCCAGTGGGAATCACACACTGCAGCGACTACCAGCGGGAATAACACACTGCAGTGCCAGCGGGAATCACACACTGCAGCGCCTGCCAGCGGGAATCGCACGCACTGCAGCACCTGCCAGTGGGAATCACACACTGCAGTGCCAGCGGAAATCACACTCTGCAGCACCTGTTAGCGGGAATCACACACTGCAGCGTTAGCCAGTGGGATTCACACACTGCAGCGCCTGGCCCTGGGAATCTCACACTACATTGCCTGCCAGTGGGAATCACACACTGCAGCACCTGCCAGTGGAATCACACACTGCAGCACCAGCCAGCGGGTTCCACACTCTGCAGCAACAGCCAGCGGGAATTAAACACTGCAGCACCTGCCAGTGGGAATCAAACACTGCAGCGCCAGCAGCAATCAGACACTTCAGCGGGAATCATACACTGCATCACCTGCCAGTGGGAATCACACACTGCAGAGCCTACCAATGGGAATCACACAGTGCAGCGCCTGCCAGTGGGAATCACACACTGCAGCGACTACCAGCAGGAATCACACACTGCAGTGCCAGCGGGAATCACACACTGCAGCACCTACCAGCAGGAATCACACACTTCAGCGGGAATCATACACTGCAGCACCTGCCAGTGGGAATCACACACTGCAGAGCCTACCAATGGGAATCACACAGTGCAGCGCCTGCCAGCGGGAATCACACACAGCAGCGTCTGCCAGCGGGAATCACACACACTGCAGAACCTGCCAGTGGGAATCACACATTGCAGTGCCAGCAGGAATCACACACTGCAGCGCATGCCAGTGGGAATCACACACAGCAGCGGCTACCAGTGGGAATCACACAACATCAGCGCCTGCCAGCAGGAATCACACACTGCAGCGCCTGCCAGTGGGAATCACACACTGCAGCGCCTGCCAGTGGGAATCACACACTGCAGCGCCTACCAGTGGGAATCACATACTGCAGCACCAGCCAGCAGGAATCAAACACTGCAGCACCTGCCATTCCAACGAATGCGGGAGGAGTCTGAGAAGATTGGCATGGCGCGCACTGTCGAGGATGTTCTGATTGTGCACGAGCACAACTGCCTCATGTACTGCTGCCAGCAGGAATCACACACTGCAGCAGCTGCCAGTGGGAATCATACACTGCAGCACCTACCAGCGGGAATCACACACTGCAGCACCTACCAGCAGGAATCACACACTTGAGCGGGAAACGTACACTGCAGCACCTGCCAGTGGGAATCACACACTGCAGAGCCGACCAGTGGGAATCACATACTGAAGTGCCTGCCAGTGGGAATCATACACTGCAGTGGGAATCACACATTGCAGCAGGAATCACGCAATGCAGCACCTGCCAGCGGGAATCAAACACTGCAGCACCTACCAATGGGAATCACACACTGCAGTGCCTGGCTGCGGGACTCACGCACTGCTGCGCCTACCTGAAGGAATCACACACTTCAACGGGAATGATACACTGCAGCCCCTGCCAGTGGAACTCACAAACTGTAGCACCTGTTAGCGGGAATCACACACTTCAGTGTTAGCCAGTGGGATTCACACACTGCAGCGCCTGGCCCTGGGAATCTCACACTACATTGCCTGCCAGTGGGAATCACACACTGCAGCACCTGCCAGTGGGAATCACACACTGCAGCACCTACCAGTGGAAATTATACAGTGCAGTGCCGGCCAGCGGGAATCACACACTGCAGAGCCGACCAGTTGGAATCACATACTGCAGTGCCTGCCAGTGGGAATCATACACTGCAGTGGGAATCACACACTGCAGCAGGAATCACGCACTGCAGCACCTGCTAGCGGGAATCAAACACTGCAGCACCTACCAATGGGAATCACACACTGCAGTGCCTGGCTGTGGGAATCACACACTGCAGTGCCAGTGGGAATCACACACTGGAAGCAGCTACCAGTGGGAATTACACACTGCAGTGCCTGCCAGCGGGAATCACACACTGCAGTGCCACTGGGAATCACACACTGCAGTGCCTGCCAGTCGGAATCATACACGGCAGCGCCTACCAGCGGGAATCACACACTGCAGCGCCTACCAGTGGGACTCACAAACTGCAGCGCCTACCTGAATGAATCACACACTTCAACAGGAATGATACAATGCAGCCCCTGCCAGTGGAACTCACACACTGCAGCACCTGTTAGCGGGAATCACGCACTGCAGCGTTAGCCAATGGGATTCACACACTGCAGTGCCTGGCCCTGGGAATCTCACACTACATTGCCTGCCAGTGGGAATCACACACTGCAGCACCTGCCAGCGGGAATCACACACTGCAGCACCTGCCAGCGGGAATCACACTCGGCAGCACCTGTTAGCGGAATCACACACTGCAGCGTTAGCCAGTGGGATTCACACACTGCAGCGCCTGGCCCTGGGAATCTCACACTACATTGCCTGCCAGTGGGAATCACAAACTGCAGCACCTGCCAGTGGAATCACACTCTGCAGCACCAGCCAGCGGGAATCACACTCTGCAGCACCAGCCAGCGGGAATTAAACACTGCAGCACCTGCCAGTGGGAATCACACACTGCAGAGCCGACCAGTGGGAATCACATACTGAAGTGCCTGCCAGTGGGGATCATACACTGCAGTGGGAATCACACACTGCAGCAGGAATCACACAATGCAGCACCTGCCAGCGGGAATCAAACACTGCAGCACCTACCAATGGGAATCACACACTGCAGTGCCTGGCTGCGGGAATCAAACACTGCAGTGCCAGTGGGAATCACACACTGGAAGCACTTACCAGTGGGAATTACACACTGCAGTGCCTGCCAGCGGGAATCACACACTGCAGCACCTACCAATGGGAATCACACACTGCAGTGCCTGGCTGTGGGAATCACACACTGCAGTGCTACTGGGAATCGCACACTGCAGTGCCTGCCAGTCAGAATCACACACGGCAGCGCCTACCAGTGGGAATGACACACTGCAGCGTTAGCCAGTGGGACTCACACACTGCAGCGCCTACCTGAAGGAATCACACACTTCAACGGGGATGATACACTGCAGCCCCTGCCAGTGGAACTCACAAACTGCAGCACCTGTTAGCGGGAATCACACACTGCAGCGTTAGCCAGTGGGATTCACACACTGCAGCGCCTGGCCCTGGGAATCTCACACTACATTGCCTGCCAGTGGGAATCACACACTGCAGCACCTGCCAGTGGGAATCACATACTGCAGTTCCTGCCAACGGGAATCACACACTGCAGTGCCAGTGGCAATCACACACTGCAGCGCTTACCAGTGGGAATCACACACTGCAGCGGGAATCACACACTGCAGCGGGAATCACACACTGCAGCGCCTGCCAGTGGGATTCACACACTGCAGTGCCTACCAGAAGGAATCACACACTGCAGGGACTGCCAGTGGGAATCACACACTGCAGGGACTGCCAGCGGGAATCACACATTGCAGCGCCTACCAGAAGGAATCACACACTTCAGCGGGAATCATACACTGCAGCACCTACCAGTGGGAATCACACACTGCAGTGCCTGGCTGCGGGAATCACACACTGCAGTGCCAGTTGGAATCATACACTGGAAGCAGCTACCAGTGGGAATTACACACTGCAGTGCGTGCCAGCGGGAATCACACACTGCAGTGCCACTGGGAATCACACACTGCAGTGCCACTGGGAATCACACACTGCAGTGCCTGCCAGTCGGAATCACACACGGCAGTGCTTACCAGTGGGAATCACACACTGCAGCGCCTACCAGTGGGACTCACACACTGCAGCGCCTACCTGAAGGAATCACACACTTCAATGGGAATGATACACTGCAGCCCCTGCCAGTGGAACTCAATCACTGCAGCACCTGTTAGCGGGAATCACACACTGCAGCGTTAGCCAGTGGGATTCACACACTGCAGTGCCTGGCCCTGGGAATCTCACACTACATTGCCTGCCAGTGGGAATCACACACTGCAGCACCTGCCAGCGGGAATCACACACTGCAGAGCCCCTTCCAGCAGGAATCACACTCTGCAGCACCTGTTATCGGGTATCACACACTGCAGCATTAGCCAGTGGGATTCACACACTGCAGCGCCTGGCCCTGGGAATCTCACACTACATTGCCTGCCAGTGGGAATCACACACTGCAGCACCTGCCAGTGGGAATCACACTCTGCAGCACCAGCCAGCGGGAATTAAACACTGCAGCACCTGCCAGCGGGAATCAAACACTGCAGCGCCAGCAGGAATCACACACTGCAGCAGCTGCCAGTGGGAATCACACACTGCAGCACCTACCAGCAGGAATCACACACTTCAGCGGGAATCATACACTGCAGCACCTGCCAGTGGGAATCACACACTGCAGAGCCTACCAGTGGGAATCACACAGTGCAGCGCCTGCCAGTGGGAAACACACTGCAGCGACTACCAGCGGGAATCACACACACTGCAGCGCCTGCCAGTGGGAATCACACTTTGCAGTGCCAGCAGGAATCACACACTGCAGCAAATGCCAGTGGGAATCACACACTGCAGCGGCTACCTGTGGGAATCACACAACAGCAGCACCTGCGAGCGGGAATCACACACTGCAGCGCCTGCCAGTGGGAATCAAACACTGCAGCACCAGCCAGCGGGAATCAAACACTGCAGCACCTGCCAGTGGGAATCAAACACTGCAGCGCCAGCAGGAATCACACACTGCAGCACCTACCAGCAGGAATCACACACTTGAGCGGGAATCATCCACTGCAGCACATGGCAGTGAGAATCACACACTGCAGAGCCGACCAGTGGGAATCACATACTGCAGTGCCTGCCAGTGGGAATCATACACTGCAGTGGGAATCACACACTTCAGCGGGAATCACGCACTGCAGCACCTGCCAGCGGGAATCAAACACTGCAGCACCTACCAATGGGAATCACACACTGCAGTGCCTGGCTGCAGAAATCACACACTGCAGTGCCAGTGGGAATCACACACTGGAAGCAGCTACCAGTGGGAATTACACACTGCAGTGCCTGCCAGCGGGAATCACACACTGCAGTGCCACTGGGAATTACACACTGCAGTGCCTGCCAGCGGGAATCACACACTGCAGTGCCACTGGGAATCACACACTGCAGTGCCTGCCAGTCAGAATCACACACGGCAGTGCCTACCAGTGGGAATCATACACTGCAGCACCTGCCAGTGGGAATCACACACTGCAGCACCTGCCAGTGGGAATCACACACTGCAGCGCCTGCCAGTGGGAATCACACACTGCAGCACCAGCTAGCAGGAATCACACACTGCAGCGTCTGCTAGAGGGAATCACAAATTCCAGCACCTGCCAGAGGGAATCACACACTGCAGCACCTGCCAGAGGGAATCACACATTGCAGCGCCTGCCAGAGGGAATCACACACTGCAGTGCCAGCCAGGGGGAATCATACACTGCATCGCCAGCCATTGGGAATCACCCTTTGCAGTGCCTGCCAGTGGGAATCACACACTGCAGCGCCTGCCAGTGGGAATCACACATTGCAGCACCTGCTATAGGGAATCACACACTGCAGCACCTGCCATAGGGAATCACACATTGCAGCGCCTGCCAGAGTTAATCACACACTGCAGTGCCAGCCAGGGTGAATCATACACTGTATCGCCAGCCAGTGGGACTCACCCACTGCAGTGCCTGCCAGTGGTAATTACACACTGCAGCGCTTACCAGCTGGAATCACACACTGCAGCACCTGTCAGCGGGAATCACACACACTGCTGCGCCTGCCAGTGGGAATCACTCACTGCAGTGCCAGCGGGAATTACACACTGCAGCATCTGCCAGTGGGAATCACACACTGCAGCGCCTACCAGTGGGAAGCACACAATATCAGCGCCTGCCAGCGGGAATCACACACTGCAGTGCCAGCGGGAATTACACACTGCAGCCTTTGCCAGTGGGAATCACACACTGCAGCACCTACCAGTGGGACTCACACACTGCAGCACCTGTCAATGGGAATCACACAACATCAGCACCTGCCAATGGGAATCACACACTGACATCTCTGTCCTTAGCCTGCTGCTGGCGTGAGGAGGACCTTGTGTCAGGTAATCAGCAGCATTTAGAGGAGCTGGCGAGAGGAGGCCCCCGAGACAGGCATTCAGCCTAGTCCAGTCTATAGCTTCAGGGTGGACTGGCCGCTTATTGTGAAAAGATCTACTGTGATGTCACAGGAATACAAATAGTTAATTGATCCGAAGTTCTTGCAGCCTGTACGGATGAAAAGAGGGGACTTACCGCATGGAACTAGTCTGGAGCTGCTCCTCTAAATGCTGCTGACTACCTGTCACAGGGCCCTCCTCTCGCCCGCTCCTCTAGGTGTTACTCACTGCCTGTGTTGAGGTCCTCCTCTTGCCCACTTCAGCCACTAATAACCGCCTGTCTCAGGGTCCGCCTCTTGGCCCCACCTCTCAATTTGTGTTCTTTTCAGCTTGCCTGCTGAGGAAAGCTCAGCAAATACCGTGGGGCCGTGCAGCCAATCACAGCACAGATTAGCCAACCCTACTTCCTACCCTGCCGTTCCTAAGATATGTTGCGTATTTGCACAGTTATGTTTATAAGATGCACTGAACTAAGACACAAAATATGAATCACGTGTGAGTGGAAATGAAATCCAGTTACACCCAAAATGAAAGGATAATCTCCGTGATGTGAACTAACCTCTTGTCCATTTTAAACTAGTGCTTTGTCCACAAAATAACATTTAAACCTTGCTATTGAACTAAATATTCTAATTCAGTTTAAAATGAACTCTTTACTCACAGAGAGGTTAGAATGTGAAACTTGCTACCACATGCAGTGGCTGTGGCAAATTTTCATTGAAGGGGGAGGTAAATAATGGAGAAATAAACTGGTGCCAAGGCTGAATGCCAACACTCAGTTGGGAGTGGGAGGGGCACACCATGCAGATCGGAGTAGGAGGGGCACGCCATGCAGATCGGAGTGGGAGGGGCATGCCATGCAGATCGGAGTGGGAGGGGCACGCCATGCAGATCGGAGTGGGAGGGGCATGCCATGCAGATCGGAGTGGGAGGGGCATGCCATGCAGATCGGAGTGGGAGGGGCACGCCATGCAGATCGGAGTGGGAGGGGCATGCCATGCAGATCGGAGTGGGAGGGGCATGCCATGCAGATCGGAGTGGGAGGGGCACGCCATGCAGATCGGAGTGGGAGGGGCACGCCATGCAGATCGGAGTGGGAGGGGCACGCCATGCAGATCGGAGTGGGAGGGGCATGCCATGCAGATCGGAGTGGGAGGGGCACGCCATGCAGATCGGAGTGGGAGGGGCACGCCATGCAGATCGGAGTGGGAGGGGCACGCCATGCAGATCGGAGTGGGAGGGGCACGCCATGCAGCTGCTTTGGATCAGCATATGCTCAGTTTGAAGGAAAAGTGAAAAAAGTGACATCACAGGAAAGTTGTAAGTTGATTGGTTGCTTAGTATTTACTGTGAAAGCCTATGTTTGAATAGCTGGATTAATTCACTACATTTAGGAAAGGTATGTAAATAGCTGGGTTATAGAAAAATGTAAAATTTTTACAAAACCCTTAGGTACCTAGCTTATCGGGACAGGAGAAGAGCTAATTCTATGTTCTAGTCTCCAGTTTATAGTAAATAGTTTGAAACTAAGCTTAAGATATGGCAGGGCAGATTGGCCACATCGAATATGCATCTGTTGGCATGTGGGGAGTCAGGGATGCTTCATGTGACCTAGACGGGCACATGTGAGGAAATGTCACCAGCTGCAGAAACTTGAACTCGAGCAATTTCAGGAGTCATTGTGGTGTATCTGCAAAGCTAAGAACATATTTAAGGGGGTGGTCACACCACAGATTAGGAGCATGCAACCAGAGAAGTAATGGGTCTAGGACTACCAGGCAGGTAATGCAGGAATCCCCTGAGTCTATCTCACTCATTAACGGATCTTTCATTCTGGATACTGAAGAGGGTGATGGTTCCTCAGAGGAGTGTAGCAAGAGCCAAGTTTGTGGTGTTAAGGGTGGCTCAGTTGCACAAGAGGGGAGGAAGAAGAGTGGGAAAGCAGGAGATTTGATAGTTAGGGGAACAGATAGCTATTTTTGCAGTCGTGGATGTGACTCCAGGTTGCTTCCCTGGTACCAGGGTCAAGAACATCACTGAGCTGCTACAGGACATTCTTATGGGGGTGAACAGCCAGTTGTCCTGGTCCACATTGGTAACAACGTCCTTGGTAGAAAGAGGGATATGAAGACCTGAAAGCAGATTTTAGGGAGCTAGGAAAGAGATTGAAAAGGGAGACCACTTAGGCAGTAACTCCCAATACCCTGTACTAGTGAGTATCGAAATAGGAGGATTAAGCAAATGAACATGCACTTGGAGAAGTGGTGTAGGAGGGGAGGTTTTCAGTTTCTGGGACATTGGGACCGGTTCTGGATCAGGTGCAACCTGTACCAAGAGGATGGGTTACACCCTAGCAGGACCAGGACTAACATCCTTGAGGGGAGATTTACTAATGCTGTTGGGGAGGTTTAAACTAGCTTTGTCAGGATGATGGGAACCTGAGGGGGAATTCAGATAGGAGAAAAATGAAGCTGGTAATGGAAGAAGAAAAGTAGTGAACAAAAGTGGAAGGCAGCAGAAACAAATGCCAGCATCAAACAGAGTCAAAATATGGAATAATGTGCAACAGACAAAAGTAAAGGTACTCTATCTGAATGTACACAGCATTCGCAACAAAGTAGGTGAAGTGATGACACAATTAGAAGATAATAGGTATGATCTAACTGCCATTATGGAGATATGGCTGCAGAGTGACCAAGGCTCGGAACTGAATATTCAAAAAGATTCGACCTTTAGGAAGGACAGGCAAAAGGGAGTAGGAGGTGGAGTAGCACTGTTAATAAAGGATGAAATCAGTAATTAGTGAGAGAGGATCTTAGATCAGAAGAGCAAGATATAGGGCAGAATTTTACGAGTCGGCGAGCGTAAAATGATGCTCAGTGATGTCGAGTGGAACGCCCGGTATCACACCGCCTGATTTGAATTTTCAGGAAGGCAGGAGCACAGAAAAATTGACCCGCCCACGTAAAATTGCACCGCGCCCCCGATCGGAAGCACACCCGTATGCGCCTGCCCATCAATTGCCTCCCCCTATTGGGGGGGGGGGGAGAAAATAGAGTCTGTGTGGATGGAGCTAAGAAACAGCAAGTGGCTGTAAATATTGGTAGGAGTTGTTTATTGACCATCAAACAATGGTAGTAATGGAGGGCACGGTATAATTCAGGAAATTAGAGATGCAAGCAGCAAGGCTAATATAGTAATCAAGGGTGACTTCAATGTACATATAGACTGGGTAAATCTAATGAGTACTTATGCTGTGGAGGATCAATTCCTGGAGCAGTATGTTGAGGAACTAATTAGGAATCTGGAAATTTTAGTATTATGCAATGAGAAAGGGCTAATCAATAATCTTGTTGCAAAAGAATCTTTAGGGAAGAGTGACCATAATATGATAGGATATTTCATTAAATTTGAAAACAATGTAGTTCAATCCAAAACTAGAGTTTTAAATCTAAACAAAGGCAATTATGAAGGTATATGGGACAAATTGGCTTTGGTGGATTGGGATAATACATTGAAAGGTATAATGATTGATAGGCAATGGCTGGTATTTAGAGAATTATTACACGGTTTACAACAAATATACATTCCTTTAAGGCACAAGAACCCAGCAGGATAGGTTAGTCAACCGTGGCTAATAAAAGAAGTTAAAGGTTGTATTAGATCAAAGGAAGAGGCTTATAAATTTTCCAAAAAAAGTAGGAAGCCTGAGGATTGGAAGAATCTTAGAATTTAACAGAGGACTGAGAAACAGATAAAGGGAGAATAGAATATGAATGTAAACTAGCAAGAAACATAAAAAGCGACTGTGAAAGCTTCTATAGGTATACAAAAAGAAACAGATTAGCAAAGGCAAATTTGGGTCTGTTACAGGTAGATCCTGAAGAATTTATAATGATGAGTGGGGAAATGGGAGAGAAGCTAAATAATTACTTTGTCTGTCTTCATGCAGGAAGATGGAAAAAAAAAACTTCACAGAAATATTAGAGAACAAAGGGACTAGCAGGAATAAGGAACTGAAATAAATTAGCATTAGTAAAAGATTAGTACTGGAGAAATTAGTGGGACTGAAAGTTGATATATCCCTGGGACCCTACATCCCAGAGTGTTGAAAGAGGTGGCTATAGAGATAGTGGATGCATTGGTGGTCACCTTTCAAAATTCCATAGGGCTGGATTTTTTTGTGCCCACGCCATGCGTGTTTTTGGCTGGGGTGCATGTAAGATAGAACATCTTCCCACCCACCCCGAGCTCACCCTCATAACACAGTAGGTGGGCGGGTGCCAAAATTGGCAGCCTGTCCGCTATATTTAAATAAACAATCAAGGTCAATTGAGCTTGTTGCCAAACCAATTGACCCTGAAAAGATGCTGCCCATGCCATAATACAATTGACATGGGCAGGAGTGGGCAGTGTTTTTTAAAGTTTTTAAAAGGGTGGGATGGAAGGGGAGGTACTATCTTTTGGGGGTGGGGGGTGCCCTTTGCGCATCAGTTGGGGAAGCCCCTCTAAGCTAGTATCCCCCCTTTCTTCCTACCTACCTTCTCCATAAAACTAACCACCACACACCCACCAGCCTCCTCCACAAGCTGCCCAATCCCTCCCAGCCCAATACTCCAGACTTACCTTGGTCCAGGATCCATTGGGCTTTCTTCTTCGGTCTGGTTCCAGTCGCAGCAGTGGCTAGTAATGTGCTTTTGGCACTGCTGGGACTGCTGGAGCTACTGGCCAATCCAATTGGCCGGCAGCTCCTGGGGGCGTGGCTTCCTCCCCAGTGACAGGTGGAAGTCCCATTGGCAGGCTGTTTAGCCCGCCTGCAGCGCATTTTGGTTGCAGAGTGGACTGGTGTGGAGTGAATTGGCTTTCGCCGCCATTGCTTCTTGGGAGGAGTTGTGGGGCAAGATGTCTGCCTCCCTTAATAAGCAGCCTGTAGATTCTGGAACAGCGCCTCCGGATTGGGAGCTTGCAAATATAACCCACTATTTAAAAAAGCAAGAGAGAGAAAATGGAGAACAACTGACCTGTTAGCCTAATGTCAGTATTAGGTAAAACTCTAGGATCTATTATAAGGGATGTGATAACTGGATGGTTAGAAAATAATAATCTCATTGGGCAGAATCAACATGGATTTATGAAAGGGAAATCATGTTTGACAAAGCTGTTGGAGTTTTTTGAGGATGTTACTAGCAGAATAGATAAGGGGGGAACCAGTGAATGTGGAGTATTTGGATTCCTGAAGGTTTTCGATAAGGTTCCACGCAGGGGCTTAGGAAACAAAATTAGAGCTTTTGGGTTAGGGGGTAATATACTTGCATGGATTTAGAATTAGTTACCAGACAGAAAACAGAGAGTAGGAATGAATGGGCCATTCACAGGTTGACAGGTTGTGACTAGTGGGGTATCACAAGTATCCATACTGGACCCCAGCTGTTCACAGTCTATATCAATGATTTGGATGTGGGGACTAAATGTAATATTTCCAAGTTTGGTAGTACAGAACTTGAGTACTGCTGAAAAAAGAGGCATGCTATCAAAGATTTTCTTCTTCCGCTCATCAGGACAGTTTGCAAGAAATTACCTACATTAATGTGGGAACAACAATTTATACTGCATGAGAAGAGAGTGCTGGTCGGTTGGTACATGGACTCAAAATGGTGGAGGGGTTGACATGGAGAGTGCAGCATGGAGCAGTTAACTGTCTCAGTTTGACAAAGCTGGGCAGTTAACTGTTCCATGCTGCATTCTCCATGACAACCCTTCCACCAATCAAAGTCCACTTGTCCACCAGTCAACATTCTCTTCTCATGCAGTATAAATTGTTGTTCCCCCATTACCGCTGGTAATTTCTTGTGAGCTATTCTGATGAGTGCAAGATGAAAAGCTTTGATAGCATGTCTCTGTTTTTAGCAATGCCCAAGTTTGCAGGTGACACACAACTAGGTGAGAATGTGAGTTTGTGAGGATGTTGCAAAGAGGCTTCAAGGGGATTTGAACGAGCTTAGTGAGTGGGTAAGAACATGGCAGTTGAAATGTAATGTGGATAAGTATGAAGCTATCTACTTTGGTAGGAGAAATGAAGGTGCAGAATATTTCTTAAATGGTGAGAGATTGGGAAATCTTGATGCCCAAAGGTTCCTGGGTGTCCTTGTTCATAAGTCACTGAAAGCTAACATGCAGGTGCAGCAAACAATTAGGAAGGCAAATGTTACTTTGGCCTTTATTGCCAGAGGATTTGAGGACAGGAGTAAAGATGTTTTGCTTCAATTATATTGAACCTTGGTTGGACCACACCTAGAATATTATGTACAGTTTTGGTCCCCTTACCTAAAGAAGGATAGACTTGTCATAGATGGGGTGTAGCAGAGGTTCACCAGACTAATTCCTGGTTATGGCGGGATTGTCATATGAGGAGAGATTGAGGAGACTGGGCCTGTATTCTGTATTCTGGATGAGTTGTAAATAGAAAGTTGAATGAGTTTAAATGGTACATGGTATTTTCTTCCAAATATGAGTCTTCCTGGGTACTTGTAGCCAATCTCACCTAAAACATGGAGGCTTGTTTATTGCTCCAAGGTTATTGGATCATCTGGTTCTATGAATACAAGAAAATTGGGCAGGGTGGAGTGCAAGTCCCCAAGGGAATGCACTCAATTTTCCTTCCATTTACATAATCGTACCAAAAACTGGACAGGTGGGTTAGGGGTATGTGCTGCAAGCGACCCTATTTTCCTTTATTGCATGTGCCCAGGTTGTCCATTAGTCTGAGGCAAAAATAAGAGGCGATATCATTAAAACTTGCAAAATTCTTAAGGGGCTAGATAGGGTAGATGCACAAAAGATGTTTCCCCTGGCTGGGGGAATCTAGAACCAGGGGACAGTCTCAGAATAAGAGGCAGGCCATTTAGGACTGAGATGAGGCGGAATTTCTTCACTCAGAGGGTGGTGAATCTTTGGAATGCTCTATCCCAAAGAGTTCAGTCAGTGTGGATATTCAAGATAGAGATTGATAAATTTCTAGACACTAACGACATCAAGGGATACAGGGATAGTGTGGGAAAATGGTGTTGAGGTAGATGACCAGCCATGATAGAGTTGATTGGTGGAGCAGACTTGAGGGGCTGAATGGCCTACTCCTGCTCCAATGTTCCTTTGTTCCTAATAATTTGCTGAAATATATCTCAGAATTCACAGCAAATCTGAGATCTGATCCATGTCACATCATGAGGGCACGTAATAAAAATTCTACAGTCCAATCTAGCAGGCTTGAACATACCACAGAACAGTCTATAAAAGTGAGACTTCAGCTAACCCAAGAGATGACTGTAACCAATAGAAAATAAATGCCCATTTCTTTGTTTAAATCTATCAGATTTGCAGCCTAGTGCTACTATTGCCAGTTGACCATCCTTTGTCATATTGGAACTGTTCATTCATAATAAGAGATAAATCAGCCATTTTCACCTTAAAGTGGGTAGAAAGTGAATGCATGAAAACTGACTTCATAATTAATAAATGAACAATATTGTTGTTAATCGATGCTGCAGTGAGGGACTATTGATTGGAGCTGCGTGCTATTTTTTGTGGCTTGGATTTTTACACCTCATTTAGAGCAAAGACTCTCTAGGGAACTATTAAACAGAAAGGTATGTGAAAGTGTGACTAAAAAGTGATTAATTATGATTAAAGTATGAAAAATATATTTTCTGCATGCAATCTTTACGCCTTTATTTGATTAATAATTAATTACAACCTTGTCAATTTTACAAATGATTTGTCTAATATTTTGGCAAAAAAATCTTATACAAATGAAAAAAAATCTTGTTGAAATGATTTTGACTGAAGCAATCAAGGGCTGGTTATGGCAGGATTGTCCTATGAGGAGAGATCTGAACATTTCTAATTTCTCAATTTTGTATTATCTTCAATCCTCTTCAACTTTCTCTTTCATCAAATTGATCATAATCCTACAGTTATAAACTCAGATGGGACAATTGGCTGCAGCAATTCATACACTATCCTTTGCTGGCTTTGCACCCTGGATTTGGCACATTCTTGGAATTGGTTCATAGAATTCTACAGCTATAGAGGATGCTGGGACCCATTGTGCCTGTGTTGGCTCACTGCAGTGTCTCACACTTAGGCCCAGATGAATCTAACACATAGGTTTCCGATCATAGCACTCCATATAGTAATTTGGAAGATGGACATTACAAGGCTATCTACTCAATTCTATGTATTTTAAGCCTTGAGTTTCAATAGCGAAAGTCTGCACAATGCCTTACTTGGAACCATAAATGGTTTAGAAAGTGGATTAATTTGGTCATTTCAAAACATATCTCTGTAGCTTCGGATGTTGATTCATAGGGTGGAGTTTAACTTTGGTGCCCTGGGTCTTGCTTGCAGGCTGGCAACCCGGCATCGACTCCATTGGGGAAGGCCTGCCAGAAATAATTGCCCATCATGCACTTAATTGACCAGTGTCAGGCCTGCCCTGGGGTTTAGGACCATGGGGCAGGAATCCTGTCCCCTGTCCTCCCTCCCCAACCCCAAAAAATACCAAGAGCTCAACAGCCAGCAGGCAAGACCCCCATTACGTTGATTAACTACCACCCATTGTTTCTGTTTTGTTGAATCTAATCCGTATTTCCAGAAGCCTGTGTAGTGTGGATTTAATGCCTTGTAAATCAACTATAATTAAATGTTGTCATTGTAATACAACTTAATTCAAATCCCACCTAGTCAAAAATCTTAAAATGTGACATTGAATTACTGGGGTTAATGGGCTAAGTTAGCTTTCTAGGTATTTGACACCTGCAAGGAGCCATCTTAAGGTGGACAAATCACATTTTTAAAAAGAGCAATGACTGTTTTTAATTCAGAATTACCTGCTGGAGCTTCATGTCATTAAGGACAATCAATCATCATTAATCTTTACAATCTTCACAATTCCTCTGATTTTCTTTTGGAGTCTTGTGTCCTGGTACAGTGACATATTTGGAAGTTCCAATGTTTTATAACTCTTGTGTTTGGTTATACAGGATGTTCATGGCAGAATCACTCAGTAGGTTCACAAAACCATTTATTCTAAGTGATCTGCCTAATAATAAGTATTATTAAAAAATTATATAATTAAACTTCTGGATGAGTTGTAAATAGAAAGTTGAATGAGTTTAAATGTTACATGGTATTTTCTTCCAAATATGAGTCTTCCTGGGTACGTGTAGCCAATCTCACCTAAAACATGAAGGCTCGTTTTATTGCTCCAAGGATATTGGATCACCGGGCTCTATGAATACAAGAAAATTGGGCATGGAGGAGTGCAAATCCCCAAGGGAACGCACTCAATTTTCCTTCCATTTACAGAATTGTACCAAAAACTGGACAGGTGGGTTAGGGGTATGTGCTGCAAGCTACCCTATTTTCCTGTATTGTGTGTGGCCAGGAAGTCCATTAGTCTGAGGCATTAAAGTAGGAAAATATAACCCATAAACCATGTCCGGAATCGTCCCGGACGTGCACTGAGTGCAGGAGCGAGCGTGAAAAATGAGGTTTTACCTGCAGGCCAAAGGGTGGATATTTGCGCCATATTGTCCCCTTCCTGGCACGTCCTGCCTCATTAATAATACATTCATGGGAAACACGCTGGATCGCTGGCAGGTGGGTTCAGATTTGTTCGGACCTCAGCGCTTCCTCGCACTATGAACCATATTTAAAGCCCACCAGAGTGCAACCCACTTCACGTCTACAGACCAGGACTGCTCCAGGAGACAGATGACCCCAAAAGCGAAGATGATGGTAGCCCTCTCTCTTGGGCACTGGTGGACACAGTGGAAGGCTGCCGCTACCCCTGCCCTGGCCACAGAAGATCCACCAGAGTCACCAATCTGGCCTGGGAGGCGGTGGCAGTGGTGGTCAGCGCTACCAGAGCACAGAGGCAGTCAGCCATCCAGTGCAGGAAGAGGATTAAACGCTCTTATCCATTCTGCCTGGGTAAGTCAACCACTTCATCACACTGAACACCCTCACACACTCACAAACCCATCCCACATCCACAGGGATCTCACACCTCAAGGGACGACACCACTAACTCTCACACACACCCTCACATCTCCATCAGGCTCATACCCTCTGGAGCTCGAATCTTCATCCTGTTCATAGCTCCGCTCACCAGACAAATATTCCATGTGTCCTGCTCACACTCTCTCCCTCCGTTTTCATACAGGAGAAGCTGGCTCACAACAGCAGGAAGAGGTCCCTGACTCGGGGTGGATCGGTACCGCTACTTTGAGGAGCATGCCATCCTGCTGACTGGTGAGGATGAGGACTGTGCCTGCGGTCTGATTGAGGTTGGCAACGGACACCCACGTGAGGATCCTGCACGAGATCATCCCTCTCTCAATGCAACAGTGGGTGCTCTCACTCCGGTTTCTGACAATGCTGCTGTGGATTCTGCCCTCTAACTCATCGTGGAGGGTCAGCAGAAGGCGGGGGAACATCACACAGAAATGTTGGAAGCCCTCAAAAGAGTAGCTTGCGAGCCGGAGGAGTGCGTCCACCTGCTCTCTGATGAAGTGGTGCCCACATGTGCACACAGACCTGCACTCCTCCGCTGTAGCCATGGGTCAGTTCCTATAGTGGCAATGCCAGAGGGAAACGGGGCACTTCGACATCCCTCCAGGTGCTCCTTCCCCTCAAGGAGTCAGGCCATGGACCTCAGGCACCTGAAGGGAGGAGGAGCGGCAGCTGGACATCTGAGCTGACCTGTAGCTTTGCCCTCCCACTGATCGCACTCCCATGCAGCACCTGTACCTATCCAACACGAGGCTCCGCTCACTTTTGACTTGCACAGCATGGTAGCCATTAAATTTTTGATTGGCTCCCCCATCCTTTCAACTCCCTGAGTCACCCATGTCCTTTCCCCCATCACAGTCCACACCTCTGGCATCACCTTCGACCTCCCCACCATTACCCTACAGCCCGAACCCTGGTCATTCCAGGATGTCCAGGGGAACGTGCATGTTCCCTACCTTCCTGAAAATCCCACCCCCATCCACATTGACCTCCCTGACCTCCTCCTTCCCACCCCCCAGGGTCTGTGTTTGCCTCAGTGTCACCACCAACCACCCTCGTCACCCCTTCCACTGGTACCAATGCACCCTCACCCTCCCACCCTACTGACTCCCTCTACATCCCGACACTCACTATTTCATCCTACCCCACATACCCTGAGTTCGCTCCCTTGCACGTTCAGCTGGACATTCCACACCCCCCTTTATTCCTTCCTCCACCCTACTCCTCCCACCACCCCCACCCCTCCTCCCACTCCCACCACCCGCCGTACTCCCTCCTCCCTCTGGACACCTTCCCATCTCCGAACTTCCTCCTTCCCCCAAACATCTTCCCTCCAGAGAACTCCATCCCTTACACTTTCCTTCTCTCTTACACTTACATCCCCACTTGCTGCATTGTCCCCCTTTACAGCCTTCTTCCCTGTTCTCCCTCCATCCCCCTTCCAACCTCATCCCCCTGACACCTTTGCCACCCCCCTACTTCAAACCTCTCCCTCCCTGACTCCCTTTCCCACCCTCCCCTTCTAACCTTAACCACACCGCCCAACCCCACACCCGGGTACACCTTCCTCTCCCACTCACACATAGACCTTCCCCCTCCCCACCCCGTTCACTGATCGTTCATACCAGCCCATGGTGAAGTCCATGACGTTCTGAAGCAGGTCTGATGGAGACCACAGAAGATGGTGCAAGTCCATGGCGAAGTCCATGAAGTGTCAAAGCCACTGAGTAGAGACCTCTCACCTTCCAAGAGTTGTTTTGTGGTGAAGCCACGCCCATGAGAATCCACCCAGCGTACGATGCATGTGTTCCTCCAGGGTCCAGTAGTTGTGGGGCTCCAGCATCTTCTTCTCCTTGGGACGTCTGCAATCTGAGCAAGGCCCTAAAGGTAAACGTTCTAACAAAGAGTCATACGGACTCGAAATGTTAACTCTGTCTTCCTCTCCACAGATGCTGTCAGACCTGCTGAGTTTCTCCAGCAGTTTTTGTTTTTGTTTCAGATTTCCAACTTCCACAGTAT
Organism: Carcharodon carcharias; assembly: GCF_017639515.1. Classification (NCBI taxonomy): domain Eukaryota; kingdom Metazoa; phylum Chordata; class Chondrichthyes; order Lamniformes; family Lamnidae; genus Carcharodon; species Carcharodon carcharias. The sequence continues at coordinate 145,951,683 of NC_054480.1, forward strand.
TTTGCTTTCACCCTAAAGGTAAGTCCTGACTTCTGCACATCATGCTTGTCCAGACATGTTCCTCTGGGCCAGTGTGTATCCCGCTGGCATAATGGGTAAATCAGATGTGAGGGAACGATTCCGGTTGGGCCTTACTTTGCATCCCATTAGCCACCCCCACTCCCCCCGTGATGCCCGCTGCCAATGTGAGCAGAAATTTCAGGCCCATACCACGCAGACATCCCTGATGTGATCAAGGAGTGGGACAATTTGGAATTTTTTTTATTGTTAATGTTTGTGGCCGAGGCTGTTTACTTTAATCCAGATGTGAAAAGAAGCTATAATTTAGTCTTCCTGGTCGGAGTAGTTGGTGCTTACAAGACATTTAGTAATTATCCCATCTGTGATCAAGAGACTCTTGGTTTGTCCTCTGCCTCAGGCTCTTGATGTCATTTCATAGATCACGCCAAGAATGATCTAAGTGTTCCCAAGGTCGCCAAAAAAAATGAGTTCTTAAGTTAGTTCTTGCAGTATAATAATTGTAAGTACAACTATTAAAACTGCCCCACAGAGTTGAGGAAATAGTTTGATAACACCAAGCTATTAACAGCTTTTCATTAGATCACAATAAAATTGTGTCACTCTTCACGAAGGTGCAATTAAAGCGCAACATCCTTTTAGATTCATTACAAATGAAGCAGAATAAGCTGCCTATAGACCTTCCGATTCACTTCATTTTAACTACTTCCTGACATTTAAGTAGCCATTGTCGCTGATCTACCTATATGATTAGGAGACACACCAGTTCTTAATGTTATTTTATAGAAAGAAGGAACTTACATTGATACAGTACCTTCCATGTCCCCTAGCCATCTATAATGATCCCACTGTTCCTGTAGAACTTCCTGGTTCCCAAGGATACATGTAAACTATTCTCTCTCTTCAGCCCAGGTGATCCAATAGTCCTCACTTCTGAAAATCTGCCATCATCACCCCTCTCCTCAATGACCAATCCTTGACCCCAATGGACTTACAAACTTCTGCCCAATCTCCAACCTTTTCTCTCCAAAGTCCTTGAATGTGTTGTCAACTCCCAAACCTGTGTCCATCCTCCCCAAACTTCATCAGGTTTCAACCTCTGCAACAGTACCAAAATGATTCTTCTCAAAGTCACAAAAGATGTCCTTTGTGACTGTGACAAAGTATACTTTCTCACCACATCCTTTTCAACATCTCTGCAGCCTTTGATATGGTGACCACACCATCCTTCCCCAACACCTCTTCATCATTGTCCATTCTTATCTTTCCAATCATAACCAGGAAATCACCCTCAATGGCTTCTCTTCCCTCTTCTGTAGCATTACCCTGGCGACACCCAAGAACCTACCTTGGTCTCTTCCTATTTCTCATCTATAAGCTGCTCCTCATCGATATCATCCAAAAGCACAGCATCGGTTTTCACGTTTGCTGATGACACCTAGCTTTAACTCATCACCTCTCACCTCCGCTGTCTTTAAATTATCAAACTGTTCAGCTGACATCCAATAATGTATTGGATCATCAATATATTCCTCCAACGAAAAGCTGGGAAGACCAGTCAGAATTTTCAGGTCGGCGTGTGGGTGTGCGCCTGACTTGCTCAAGTGTAAAATAGGGTGTGATGACACTGGGCGAGTGTCCTGACATCATCCCGCGCTCGTGCGATATTTCAGGTGACGCAAAAGTCGGAAGCGCTCCCGCCGACAATTAAGAGGGCAATTAAGCCCATTAAAGTTCCAGTTCTCCCCGATTTCATGATCCAAGGGTGGGATGAGGTTTCTGTTACTAAATGAAAAAAAAAATGTATGGACAGAATTTTCATCCTGTATATGTTCAGGTTACTGATTCTAATGCGTGGACATTTTTTTCCGGATTTTAAAATCTTTATTTATTGTTTCCAGTTCTTCGGCTCCCTGAGGCAGCTCTCCGCCTTCAGGGAGCTTTCATTCCATGGTCCCCCCACGACCGCACTGACATCAATGCTCACCCTCCTCCCGCCCCCACACCGGCAGCGCTGAGCCTCTCAACGCTCTTGTTATGTCACCGTTAATTGGCCAGCCAGTGTGAAATCGCGGTTGGGGGCTGATCACGGAGAGCAGTCTGTATCTTGGCCACTCTAGGGCCCGCCGATCGTGCCTGCACGCCAACCTAAAAACCCTGCCCACTGCCTTCCACCAGTGTACCCCTCTATTTTTAGCTGATTAATTTAAAAGTGCGGGTCTTTTAAATTTATTTACATGGCCACAGACGCGTGGTAAGTTAAAGGGGCCAACTTACACATCGCCTGTGTCAGAACGTTTGGATGGCTGTGCAGCTTAAAGGGAACTTTGACCGCCCCCTTTACAAATTCCATTCCATAGCTACCCACTTTATCCTTCTCCCTGCCAATTGTCTGAGGCTAAGCCAGACTGCTTGCAACCTTGGTATCATATTTGACCCTGAGATGAACTTCCGGCCACGTCACTGCACCATCGATGCACTAAGACTGCCTAGTTCCACCTTCATGATATTGCCTGACTCTGTCCTGCATCAGCTCATCTGCTGTTGAAACCCTCATCCATGCCTTTGTTATCTCTAAACTTGACTATTCCAACACTATCCTGACTAGGCTCCTACATTCCACCCTCTGTAAACTTGAGGTCATCCAAAACTCCGTTGCCCCTGTTCTTTGCAGTGCCACTGGGTGACCAATGGCAGTTGTTGACAATTCACACAGAAGGAGGCCGAGGATTGCTGAGGGACCCAGGCCACAGGTATGTGAAGGCAGGACTGGGGTCACAAGAGGGGAGGAGGGGGCCGGCAAACGCCACCCAACCTCACCACCAGCCCCCCGCCCCCCCCCCCCCCCCCCCCCCCCCCACCCCCCCACCCCCCCCCCACCCCACCCTTCCAAATGCCAACTCCCTCAATCAGGCACTGAGTGCCTTTGAATGAGGGACCCCTCTCCGCCCGCCCTCCCCAAATCCGTAAGGGTTTGCTTTTCAGGTTTCCCATGTGGCAACTCATCCGTCTAGTGCTGGTTGAATTCCAGCTTTTAATTGGTCCATTGAAGGGCCTCAATTGGCGGTGGAGCAGCAAGGTCCCATTCGTCACCCTCTCGCCCAAGTAAGTGTTCTCTCGCCTCCAAACTCCCCTTGGGGAAGGGTATATAATTCCACCCATTGTCGGCTATATTCACGAAATCATTGCCCTTTTTGTCATAACAAAGTCAGTTTAACATGATAATACCTTTTAGATGAATGTGGCTAAACTATTCACAAAATTGGCTTGAATTTAATAACTTCACTCTTCTAATATTTAATATTGGTCATTTTAGCATATTGGCTAGACAGCCATGTAAACCATATAACAGCTTAATTTAGCAGTAGATGAGTGGAAATCTAGTCATGCAACAGGATAGTCAGATAATAATATTCAGTTAATGCAGTACTGTTGTCATTTTGCAATGCATCTCCAGCTTTATTTAATAGGTCCTTTATCTTCTTTCAGGGCATCTGTCTTCTTGGGGTTTCTGGCCGAAATATTGGACCTTATTTCACCAGTTTCTTGAACACGCAAAGAACTCAACAAGGTTCAAACTTGCAGCCTATGTCTCATGCAGCAAGGGAGTCTAAAACATGCCATATGGATTCAGGTGATACTCTGGCAGCTGCCTCAAACCAGTGTTTGAATCAGTGCAGCTTTTACCAGATCCTCTGTAACTCAACCAGTGGCCCTTAAAGGCACTGCTGGGGGTCACCAAAAGAAAGGCAAGAGCTTTTTCTTCTAAATTTAGCTTAATATGGAGCCAGAAGGATCAGTAATCTGTCATAGTCAGCTCAAACTGACACAGAGAGAACCAGTGAGCTACCACTAGAGGTCTGACATGTGCCCAAAATTTTCACCTCTGACTTCCACTTCCTGGGCTGCATTGACCATTTCAGGTCAAAAATTGGACTAAAACAAACTTCTCCGTTTTCAAATTCACTTACTAGTTTTGCTATCAGACAATGTAATGTCCTGAATTATACTATCAAATATGTGTACCCTATGAGAATAAAAGTGTTAACAGGAAAGATTAAACCCAGTAATGTCTACTTTATTTGTTTGAAGGCTTCATTTAAATGATTTACTCTTCCATGAAAACAATGGGCAAAGAGACAATTGAATTGGATATAAAGGAGTTAATCTTTCATACAGTACCTACAGGTTTTGTAATATAAATATATTGTTATATAGAAGATTACAAAAGTAGATTTTGTTTAAATCCAAGCATAAAATTAAGAACATAAGAAATAGGGGCTGGAGGCATTTGCTCTTTCGAGCCTGTTCCACCATTCTGTAAGAACATGGCTCATCTTCTACCTCAACTCCACCTTCTCACAATATCCCCACAACAGGATGTCTGATGGGGAAAGGTTAGGCAGACTGGCCTTATTTCCACTGGAGTTTAGAAGATTGAGGGGCAACTTGAGTGAAGTATATAAGATAAAAACAAAAAAACTGCGGATGCTGGAAATCCAAAACAAAAACAGAATTACCTGGAAAAACTCAGCAGGTCTGGCAGCATCGGCGGAGAAGAAAAGAGTTGACGTTTCGAGTCCTCATTACCCTTCAACAGAACTTGCGTTCGAGTCCAAGAAAGAGTTGAAATATAAGCTGGTTTAAGGTGTGTGTGTGGGGGGCGGAGAGATAGAGGTAAGCACCTTGTCAAACACTAGGAGGGAAATGGAAAGCAAAGAAGGTGAGCAAGACAACAGAGAGATACGGAAATCTTGTCGCAGAGAGGAACAGAACTTCTTCAAGGAGGTAGGCATTTCTTGAAGAGCAGTGGCAGTCAATTAAACACAGAGATAAAAACAAAAAAACTGCGGATGCTGGAAATCCAAAACAAAAACAGAATTACCTGGAAAAACTCAGCAGGTCTGGCAGCATCGGCGGAGAAGAAAAGAGTTGACGTTTCGAGTCCTCATTACCCTTCGACAGAACTTGCGTTCGAGTCCAAGAAAGAGTTGAAATATAAGCTGGTTTAAGGTGTGTGTGTGGGGGGCGGAGAGATAGAGGTAAACACCTTGTCAAACACTAGGAGGGAAATGGAAAGCAAAGAAGGTGAGCAAGACAACAGAGAGATACGGAAATCTTGTCGCAGAGAGGAACAGAACTTCTTCAAGGAGGTAGGCATTTCTTGAAGAGCAGTGGCAGTCAATTAAACACAGAGATAAAAACAAAAAAACTGCGGATGCTGGAAATCCAAAACAAAAACAGAATTACCTGGAAAAACTCAGCAGGTCTGGCAGCATCGGCGGAGAAGAAAAGAGTTGACGTTTCGAGTCCTCATTACCCTTCGACAGAACTTGCGTTCGAGTCCAAGAAAGAGTTGAAATATAAGCTGGTTTAAGGTGTGTAAGATCCTGAATGGTCTTGACAAGGTGGATGTGCAAAGTATATTTCCTCTTGTGGGTGAGTCCAGAACTAGGGGGCACTGATTTAAAATCCGGGGTTGCCTTTATAGGACAGAGATGAGAAGAAATTTTTTTCCTGAGGGTTGTGCGACTTTGAAATTCTCTGCCTCAGAAGGTGGTGGAGGCGGGGTCATTGAATATTTTTAAGGCAGAGATAGATAGATTCTTGTTAGGCAAGGGAATCACAGGTTATTGGGGGTAGATGAGAATGTGGAATTCGAAACACAAACAGATCAGCCATGATCTTATTGAATCTCGGAGCTGGCTTGAGGGGCTGAATGGCCTACTTCTGCTTCTATTTCGTATGTTCGTATGTATGTATATTTCCCTTAATTCCTTTAGTACCCAAAAATCTATCTACCTCTGTTATGAATATACTCAATGACAGAGCATTCACCGCTTTCTAGGATAGAAAATTCCATAGATTCACACAGCTTTGAGTGAAGAAATTTCTCCTTATCTCAGTCCTAAATGGCTGACACCTTATTCAGAGACTGACTTCTCTACTGGGGGCATTGCATTGATAAGGTTATGGTAAGATTAAAACACTACCTGCAATGTTCCTGCTGGATAATGTTGCAGTTTAAGAGGGTCAGATAATAGATGGAAGCCCATTTTTCCATGTATGCTTCTGAAATAGATTATAAAGAGGTTGGGGTGTATGAGGTGCGCTTGGGAGGGGCTCTATCTCTGTAAAGGCGGAGCCTTGTTGCATTCTTCAGATTAGTATATCTTTCGTTAGTGCCCAGCTCTCGTTAGTGGCTCCAAGTAGCTGTTTCCACGTGACAGCGGCTACACCCTGGCAAACCGTCTCCACAGGTGGGTTAGACCAGGTGATGGTGTATCTCCCCATCGGTGCATTGGGATTTGCCTATCCTTGCAAGTGAAGACTTACTTGGCAGAGTGGCGAAAGAGTTCCACACAAATTCAAAGGCCAAAAAGGTGACTAAGCAAAGCGTTGTGGAGCATTGAAAGTATGGTCAGGCACTTAAAGAACATGGTCATCCACTGCATCCAGAATCATCTCCAGTCATCACAACCTTGTCTTGCCACTGGACTCAAATGTGCCTAGACAAGAAAGTCAGGTGACACTGCGCTACTCTCCCTCACTATAATTTATTTCACACGCAAGTCGTGATATTATCCATCTATTCATCTTCGTGAAGCTTTGTAGTCTTGGGCCAAGGGGAGAGTAATGAAGTAGCAGGTGAGGATACACTGGAAGCTGTAGCCCCAACTCTGCACACAGGTGGCTCAGCTGGGGTCATTGTTCACTGGATTGAGGTAGTAGGTGGACTTTGGCACTGAGCAAGTTAGTAGCCTTCTTCAGGATTGCGCTGCTCACTTTTATGACATGAGGAAGGGAATAGTAAAGGTGCCCGAAACATTGCCTGCCTCATCTACACTGGTCAGTCTACTGCACAATCAGTGTAAAAAAGGAAGAGGCCTCATCCACTCCAACAACACATTTGTGTAAAACATGCCAGAGATCTTTCATGTTCAAGCTGAACTGATTAGCCATCTTTAAACACATCACCCATGAAATCTAACCCATTGAATTCTAGTTGATGTTATGGTCATCTTTACAGCATCATTATAAGGAGGTGATATTATATTGAAATCCTACTCTATTTTTTTTAATGCAAAATGTGTGTCCATGATTAGGAAATGCCCAGTGTGACTGGGACATAAGGCAGATCTATGGCACATTGAAGCAACAGAGGAAATACAATTAAAAAGTGTTAAAAATTCTGTTAAAGCACAGTGAAGAGTATGGCACTTCATATCAACTATCCAGTCTAGTGACAGCCTTAATGAAAAAAAGGCAAGGAGGTCTTGTGGTGCAGTGGGTAGTGTCCCTGTTCCTGAGCCAGAGGCTCTGGGTTCAAGTACCACTCCAGGCCTTGCATGGCCAAGGAAGGTGTGCTCATAACCTAGCCAAATAGGTTGAGTATCAACCTGTAAGTTCTTACAGCATATGCCAGTGGTAAGAGTGGGAGAGATTTCTGGTCAACCATGTGATGGAAAGTAAATTGAAGCCTCTACCGTCACTATTCATAGCTTCAGGACTGGAGTGTACATATAAAAGTGTATGTTGCCACAGCAGTTTGGGCTCCTTGGTTGGCTGGCCAGTTGGTGTGGATCAGATGGAGTTTGATCTCAGTTCTGGCTGGGGTTGGTTTGGGAGCTGTCCCTTTGGCCTATCCATGGTGGAGGCTGCAGCACTATGGGTCAGACCTGCCTTCTGGCAGAGAACTCAAGAAGAATGAAAACTCTTTTATCAGGAATTCATCTTTTTAATCTTAACTAATTTATGAAATGTTAATGCATAATTTATGTTACTTTTATAAACCATTTGACTTTACAGAGATCAGTTTATAAAGCAAACTACTATATTCTTACTTTGTTTAAAATGAAACTGTCAATATCCTCCAAACAATTAACGCTTCACAGGTTGATAATGGGTAAATAAGCCCATTATTTTTCACATATATGTGGAAATAAGAGACGCACATTATGTACTATCAGCCAGTGCTAATGAACTGGCCATAGAGAGAATGCCAGGGAGTGAAACTATTGAACTACTGGACAACTGTGAAGTCACACTTTGCTGAATCCAAGAATTGTATATAAATATTTTAACTCTCCACTCCCATCCACAGCACACACATGGTCAAGCTGAAAAAAAAATCTTTTTTGTGCAATATTTGCACCTTTACATGTTGTGACGTGAAATTGGCATAAAGAAAATATCAAGATGTGTATGATGAGATGGTACAGGTCTTTTGCAACGGTGCCCTCTGATCCCTGTTTCACGGGCATCTTGTGACAACACAAATTTATCACAAGACCACAGAGAGCTGAAAGCTGTCAGGTGATGGTGCAAAATCTCGCAGAAACAACCCTAAAGCCCTTAACATGTTAGTCTTTCTGAAAGAATATAAGAAATTCAATATTCGCTCAGCATGCAATCCCACTGAGAATGGCATCCTGATTCAATGTTGTTAAGTAGTATACTTAAACTTTAAAAACAGATTAAAGGTCACATTTTGGGCTTCAAAGGAATTTAACACTGATAAAGCAAGGAATCAGGACAAAAATGTTACTTTAGTGTCCAACAGACTTACTGTCATTTGATGATTGCAGTAATGTTTGACTGTGTCTGCTGCTGTGGTTTGAAGCAATACGTTGTATATTAGAATGTGTTTTAAATGATTAGTGGCTGTTGGTGGGTCCTACCTGATGACATCACAGATGGTATGCGGTGACCTTTGCTCTCGGATCAATGGCTTTGATTTCCCAGTGACCTGAAAGCTCTCTGCTATTCTGATCTCAGATTGACCCCTCTCTCAGCTGCCAATGATAAAAGTCTCTCTTATGCTCTTTCACCTGAGAAATGGGTGATAAATCTTTGAGCCAAAGCTGTTAGAAAAAGTTATCATTTTAGAATAAAATGGCATAAAAACATGAATATAAGCTACTAGGGTTACTGATTTGAGCAATTATTTCTGCATGAAGATTTCTGAAATGCATACGATCAAAATTTAATTGTTACCTAGATACAGAAGAGATATTTCTGCTATCAAATTTCTCACCTTGCACAGCTTGCTATGTCCAGTGGTAAATAATATTTTTCCAGGACTGTATGTCCCCATATCCAAAGATATGGAAATATTTAAAGCAAGTCAGAGGCAGAATCCAGGCAAAACCCTTATCCCAGCCTCAATTAGTAATGCCTTACTATAACAGATGTATAATAATTGCTACCAAATTTAGCATTGAAAACATTGTCAGGATTACCATATAGACATTACCTTTTTAAAAAGCAGTCATTCAAGTAAAAATGTTCTATGCTGATGCTCCTACTGCAGCAATAATGCATCCAATGAGCAATTATGGACTGACTATCCTGAAGTCGGTACCCATAACGTAACTGGTGGCAAAGTGCAACATTTACAATATTGGGGGATTTTCAGTCTGTTGACTATGGCGCTAAATAATGACGGGTTCTGTTAAATCCCAAGAATAACTATCTTGCTGTCAAGCAGCAACCTGCTTAAAATTCAGTCGCTATAGCTTTTATCTATCGTAAGTTCCACTGTGAGCAATTGATCTGAGGAGCCTGCAGACAGTACTCGGTATTGAAAAGGTCATCACTTTGTTTTGTTGATTCATCATTTTTACAGTCAGTAATGTAAAATAGTACAGTCGATGACAGGAAACTTTATTTCCCAATCATTGTCTCTTCTCTCTCCTAGACAATGACTTACGTTGCCATGGTCACTTTGCCACCTCATCTAGGCAGCCATTCCTCCAGTGACAGTGATGTTCAGATTTGGTGAGCTATTTGACCATGGAGGTCATTACAGCTGAGCCCATTCCTATCCTCATGAAGCATCTGTGGACACCCACGTTTCAGAAGGGGAAATCAGAGTCCAATTAGGACCGGGAACTTGAACTGATTATTTCCTCTTCTTAATCCAAGGGTGATGAGGTCAACTATGGTATTCCCTCTGCTCAGCTGCCGTCACCACCACCACCAATTCCCTCGCTGAAACCAATGAACCCTTCACATGGTGGGCCTGGGAACATTGCAGTCTGTCTGGTTCAGTACCATCACCATGAGGCTCTGAGGTAGCTCATCATACAGATTTACACATGGTTTCATGTACCTTTCTCCAAAACTGCATCACTAACAACCAGGCCAGCAAAGGCAAACACTGTTGAACACTTTTGAATAATATGTCAAGAGCCTTATGGGTGTGGAAATTTGACTTCCTGTATGGGAAAGCAGCCAAGTGAGTGCCAAGCTGGGAACATTATCAAAATGGGATGGAGGTTGCTGGGGAGCAGTGGAACGATGGGTGAACAAAAGCATGACTCCTGGGCTCAATGTAAAACTCTGGCTTTTGGGACTTGCTGGTGGGTGAGTGGCGTGGGGAGTGCTTGCTGCGCACTCACCAGTTCACGAAACAGAGGGAGAGCCTGGGAAGGGGAGGCCTGCATTTTACCTGTGGTGCCCAGAGGAGCACGTCTGCTCCTAGTCCCACGAAAGAAAATTTAAGATTTACCTGGAAAGGTTTATTTTTTTGGTCCTCTTTGTCAGGTCTCAGCTCTAAGTGGCTGTGGGAACCCTAATTAATTCTATGTTGAAATGATATAGGGTCCTAGGGATGTAATTGGGCCCTGATTTACTTAAATGCATGTGGCTCATACACCTGCAAAATCAGGCATGTTAAAGTTGCAGCTGAGCAGGAAGGGAGAAAGTATTTCAACCAGTTCATTTTAACGGGCTTTCCGCTTGTGACAACAGGTAAATCAGATCAGGAAAGTTGAGGATGTCTTTATCCTGGGCCTCCCCACTTCCACTGATGCCAGGGCCCTCCTAAAACCCCCACACAGTGAGTTCCCCGAGCGCTGGGAACCTTCTTTTGGTTGCTTCCGCTTAACACTGCTCTCTGTCACACTGGACAACCACCACATCCTATGGGTTGTGGGTGGGGAACTGACAGGGTGAGGGATGTGGCGAGGTGACACAAGCAGATGAGGCCCATGACCCCCAGGCCTCACATTGTTGAGATCAGAGTAGTTTGCTGCCTGCCTTGTCCCCTATCCTCCTGATCCTGCTCCATTGGGGTTAGCGTATAACACCCAGGCACAACACAACGGCCGGGATTTCACAGTCCCAGAGCGGCGGGGACTGGGCCATGAAATGCGGTGAGTCATTCCAAACTCCTTTGGCCGGAATTTTTCCGTCAGCGAGTTGGGGGCGGGGCCCGCTCGCCGACGCAAAAATGACTCGGGATGACATCAGGAGGAACCCCCGACCTCTTCCCGCCCCCCCATTTAAATATTCAGGAAGGTGCGGGGGTAGGGGGGGGGGGACAGCGAAATCAGCTGTGCGCCCACCGACCTGTCAATGGCCAATTGAAGCCATTGACAGGATAATTAAGCCAATTAAAGGCCCTGCCTGGCCAACCTTAAGGCTGGTGGACAGGCCAGGAGCCCCAGCGGCTTCTGAAAAAACAGGAAACCTCATCCACCGGTGGGACGAGGTTTCATGTTGGTTTTAAAAATCTTTAATAAACTTTATGTGACATTTATTAACATGTCCATTCTCCTGTGACATTGTCCCATGAAGCGGGGCATGTTCATAATTTTTTTATTTTTCTATTTTTTAAGTTTATAAAACTTTCAGCGCTCTCCCTGAGGCAGCACTTGGTCTCAGGGAGCTGTGCACTCTTTCGTGCGCATGTGCGAAAGAGCGCACCTTGACAGTTGGGGATTCCACCCCCCCCCCCCACCCCCCCACCGCGGCAACCCGCTGGGTGGGCCTTCAGCAGCCCGCCCACTTAAAATGGCGGCGGGGCCCGTTTCGGCGGCGGCGATCGGTGGCCTGCCCGCTGCTGAGCCGGTGGGGCCCACCCACCCGCCCATCGAGGGCAAAATTCTGCCCATTGACTTTAGCGGAAATGTAAAATCCTGCTGCCATAAAATTCCACCCTATATTTTTAGCGTTTTCGGCAAAGATTAAATCTCGCATGAGTGAAGGATTACAAAGGAATCAGAAGCGATCATTTAGTTATTCTTAAATAAAAAAATTAGCGAGTTTTTTTTAACCAATTATCATTAATATGCCTCAGGGGCATGGACAACAAACAAAAAAGACTATTGGTAAGCTGAATGCATTCGAGGTGTGAATAAATAGGAGGATGTTCCACGTAACCCACACATGCAGAAGGACTAATGAGCAAGTGCTGGAAATGCCTGTAGAAGAGGAAATTGGTGCATAACATCAAAGAGAGAAAAATACAATACTCCAGTCACATTGTTTGAGCAGACAGTTGGACAGAGAGCGTTGTTGGAGGGGAAGATCAACAGAAAACATAAGAGGGGAAAGCAGAGGATGATGGACATAATGGACTGGATACAATTGACTCATGTGGAGCGCGTAAGGGCAGTGCAGGACAGTCAGAGCTGGAGATCTGTAGCAGTCAATGTTCTGAGAAGAAGATGACACAAACAAACGGAAAAAATACAGACTGCTGATCAGCCAATCAGAGTCTTTGCTTTTGCTCAGTCATTGACTGGAACTTTTTGGCCCCGCTGCAGAGGGTAACCTTGTGCTGGATGCAGCGAGCCATTCAAAGTCGGCGGGAGCAGCATATCCCACCAGTGGGGAGGGGCCGGAAAATTCCAGTCATTACCTCTGAATAAAGACAACGTTGGGTGAGATTTTAACTCACTCAAAGACCCAATTAGGCAGTTGAACCAGACCAGTAACAAATAACGTACTGAGGAGAATTTATAATTTTCAGTAAAATAAAATATGACATTGGGGGAAATCGAAGTTAAATTCTTGCTTCCATCACTTTCATTTGCTTGAAGTTTCTGCATCAATGGAGGGTTATTTTATTAAAACAAATACATAACCCCATTGGTACAAATTAATTTTACTGTCCTACTGCAATCTGTGCAAGTTGAGAATTGCTGAAGATTTCACAAAGTCACAGATCTCAGCACACTGGAATGTTACAAAAGATTTTAAGACCAAAACAGGTAAGGAAAATATTTTAAAACAAAAACAGAATTACCTGGAAAAACTCAGCAGGTCTGGCAGCATCGGCGGAGAAGAAAAGAGTTGACGTTTCGAGTCCTCATGACCCTTCGACAGAACAGTTCTGTCGAAGGGTCATGAGGACTCGAAAAGTCAACTCTTTTCCTCTCCGCCGATGCTGCCAGACCTGCTGAGTTTTTCCAGGTAATTCTGTTTTTGTTTTGGATTTCCAGCATCTGCAGTTTTTTTGTTTTTATCTCAAGGAAAATATTTTGCTTGCTTCTTTCTTTAACTGTAAAAGCTGAAGTCTGGGTTTTGACACCCAGCGGGAGTTATGCTGGTCCGGGGCCTTAAGCAGAAGGAAATGGGCCCTGCAAGCCCGCTGCCTATATCTGATGGGCAGAGGTGGCTTAAGGGGCACACATGGGCTGCCTCTAGGAGGGGAAACGATGGTCTCTGGCAATCAGATAGGTGGGTGAGAGGGGAGCTGGGAGAACCTCGCATCTAGGGGAGAGGAGAACGACTTTGAGATGGCGCAAGGTTTTCTTGTGGAGCCTAGCTGGAGCAGCACTTCTGCTTTTCTTGACCTACATGAAACAAAATGAAATTGCTTAATTTTCTGGGACTCTTCTTCCCAATGCTCATTACTGCGTTTATGGACTTAGCTGCTGCTGTTTTTAGTGAAAATTGTGTTTGGGTCCTTATTGCTCATAGAATCACAATATTAATGTACTCTATTAAACCTTGGCTGTCTTCGATTAAAATGGATGATAAGCGTATTGAAATGTAGCAATAACTGTTCGACAGCTATTTTAACTACCTGCCCACTTTTATTTCCATTGGCTGGGCAAAGTTCAAATCAGGCTTTAAATTTCAAGAACCTTCCGTGTCATCTAGTTTAAAGCCACAAGAACAGCCCCTCTGGGCTCCACCGTCTTGTTCCTTCTCCATAGGTTTACCATGGAACCCACCGCCAGACATCAAAAAATAATTTGTTACAGCAAAATCTGTGCATAAGCAGGTTTTACTAATTCTGCATGGCTTGATCAGCTAAAACTGGATCTGTGGGAAGAGGCACAGGGGGTGCAATTTTACAGCCCCTTCCCCCCTGGTGGGATTTTCCGGTCCCGCCGCAGTCCAAGGAATTTTTGGACGGCTCACCACATTTTGTGGCCCAGCCCACACCAAAACAGCATCGTAAAATTCAGCCCAGGGTTCCAATTCAGACCACGCTTTGCTGTTTGGAAACAAAGGATTAATTTCCTTCCTTCGGGGCAGATTTTAATGTTGCGCGATGGTATAAAACGGGTGACAGTGAATTGGCGGACAAGTGTCTCAGTCGTTATCTCCATTGACGTTTTACACTATTGCCCAATGTCAATATTTGGTCCTCTGTGCTTTCAGCAGAGAAGCTGAGGGAGAATGCATCGGAGGAAATGGTAGTGTCCACGGTGCCTGAATTTTCAACCTTTAATGGCCGGGGTTTTCCGGCCCCTCCCACCGGCGGGATCTTCCCGTCCCACCCAAAGTCAACGGAGACTTGGCTGGATCATTGCATTGGCCACGGGGTAACCTGCGGTGGGCAGGCTGGAAAACCCTGACCTATATCTTTATAGCACATGCTGGAATTTTCACTGTGCACTCTTAGTGGGCAGTCCACTGCCCGCTGTGTCTCACCACCCCACCTGATCATGACATAGCATTTATACAAGAAGAAAAAAAATGACAATCAAGTTGTGACAATCTTGTCAAACGCAGAGCGCAGTCAATTGTCTTTTCTTTCACCTGCAAAGCAAAAATGACTTAACTACAATATGGCCCTTAACATTCAGCAAAGAAAAACAGATCACACCACTGAGCAGCACTTCTCAACCTGCTTTGATTTGGAAACAGGGCATCCATGTCTGTGCTTGAAGCAGAGGTGAGGTTAGAAATGGCAAACCAAGGGCCGCTGCTACCCAGATCAGTGACTCAGTTAATTTTACACTTCTAAAGGCGTGAAAGACATATCGTTCTCGGATGGTGCACCCCATTCTTTGATTGTGCGAACAGTGCTAACAGAGAATCCGTTCCTAATACCCTCTTTAGCATAAATACAGAGAATGCTGAAAAAACTCGGTGATGCCTGGCAGCGCCTGCGCAGAGAGAATGAGTTCATGGCCAGGATTTTCTAATGGTCAGGCAGGTGGGCCCATGGAGTGGCCAGGAAGCTACTCGCGATCGGGTCCCGACATGGATTTCACTCTGGCCGGCCAATTAACGACCAGCCAGCGTGAAATGCGCGCTGCAGCGCTCAGTGTTGCCGGGGTGAGGGGGCCGGGAGGAGCATGAGCGTGGAAGCGTGCGCAGTAAGAGCTCGCTGAGGCACTGAGCTACCTCAGGGAGCAGAAGATTTTTAACAATAAAAACAAAGATTTAAAAAATAATAAAAAAGGTCCCCTCATGTTGCTTTGACACATGAGCAGGGACTTGTTAAATATGAGTGGTAAAAGTTTAAAATTTTTTTTAAAATCACTGGTCAGAACCTCACTCCGCCCGTGGATGAGGTTTCGCCAAAAAGTACAAAGGCCGCCTGGCCTTTTCGCCCTCCTGCCAATGGACTGGTTGGACAGCCAGTGGAAAATTCAAGTCAGTTGGGTTCTTAAGGGCCTTACTGGGCCGTTTAATTAATGGTGGGGTCTCTGACTCCCGTGCACGGCCGCTGATGGAAGTATCGCTCGAGGACGCTCGCTCAATGTTATCATGTGTCATTTTACACTTGTTTGGGTCGGCCATGCACCTGTCCAACGAGCGGAATATTCTGCCCCACATTTCAGGTCTAATATGACTCTTCTTCAGAGCTTGTTAACAAGCCCTGAATCTTCTTCTTCTTCTGAAGAGTCATACGAACTCAAAAACGTTAACTCTGTTTCTCTCCCCGCAGGTGCTGCCGGACCCGCTGAGTTTCCCCAGCATTTTCTGCTTTTATTTCAGAGTTCCAGCATGCGCGGTATTTTGCTTTTACCCTCTTTAACATACTTCTTACTGTAATGTTGCGTTTCTAAAGTTTTCCACAAGTAAAGAGAATTGCAAGATATTTTTTTAAAATCAGGGAATTGTGACTGCACATTTTACTAAAGAAACATTTGGCCTAAAGTACAGAGTATTATTTATAATTTGGAACAGTATCATCGTGGGCTGGATTTTGTGGAGTCCATTGGAGTGTGCGAGATGGCAACTGCGGGGCACTGGGGGAGGCCGTGTGTCAAATTCCCAGCGGCTGGAAAACTGTAAGCGATTAAGTCAGTGATGGGAAGGTGAGAAATTGGGAAACTCGCTGATAACGCTATGAAGCTCATTGACCTGCTTACTTGCCCACTTGCATATAATTTGAATACAGTTTGACGCGATTTAGTCCTGTCATCCCAGTGAAGTGAAACTCACACGATACTGCCTTCAGTAACCTGGCCAGTGAAAGCCGGGAACTTATACATGGGGCCGAGTTTTACAGGGGTGTGGGGAGGGTGTGTTGTTCACTGCCCCCATTACAAAACTCAGTCCCAAACTGACCAGCTTAAAAAAAGGCCACCCACAGCAATAAAACACGGGGCAGGGGCAGCCAAAATGAACAGAATCGGGGCCAGCGATCCTGCGTGCATGTGTGCGATAGAGCGCTGACATTTCCCTGAGGCACGGGGCTGTCTCAGAGAGATTTAAAGTTTAAAATAAAGAAAGTTAAAAATCATTTGCACATGTCCCCTCGTGTGACTGTGTCACGTGAGCTGGGACGTGTTCATGAAATGCTTAAAAAATTATTTATTAATTTAACAAACCCTTCATGAAACCTGATCCCGCCCGTGGATGAGGTTTGATGAAAAATACGAAGGCCACCTGCGCTCCTCATCTGCCCCTCCCCTCCCCCACCCCACTCCCGCCAACCTTAAGGCTGGGCGGGAAGCATTGAGAATTAGTTTAAGTGGTGCATTAATGGCCTTAACAGGCCTTTGACAGTTCGCTGGGAGCAAAGCCGCCTCCGGCACACGCCCACCGGATGCAAGATCGGAATGACCCGCGGTGACATCAGGAGACACGCCCGGCGTCACCGTGCGTCATTTTATACATCGGGGTACAGGCCCTACCCCCACTCGCTGACAGAGAAAATTCTCCCCCTGGGTTTTTAGGGCAGGAGATTGGGTACCCTAGGGAGGGGGGTGGGGGGTGGGGGGGGGGGGTCAAGGTGGGTGGGGGATGTCCTTTGGAGGCCAAGTCGTGAGGTACAAAGGGGTTCCCCCTTCCTTCCTGCCTTTTAACCAGTTGGGTTAGAAAAAATCACCCTGCCCACTCTAGCCTGCCTGCCCATGCCAACTGTACTATGGCATGGTCACCATCATATTTGGGTCAGTTGGCTTGTTAGAAAGCTCAATAGCCCATTAATTTTTTTTTTAAAATGGCAGGTGGGCTGCCAAGTTCAGTTCTCGCCCACCTACCATTTTATTGGTATCGTGTCAAGGGTGGCAGGAAAGGCAGTGGGATAGCCACTCGTCATATCTTACACCACCGCCCCCCCCCCACCCCCCCCCCCCACCCAACGCAAACATGCCTAGTGGGTGGTGGTGGTGGTGGGTAGGGCCTATGGATTGCTTGTCTCTCTTTGAGAGACTCCTGACTCCCAGCAGGCTGAGTCACAGGGCACTGGCTTGATCTTGGTGTGTTCTTATCTGTGTAAAAACCTGCTGAACTGACACTGCAGCACGCTGCAGCGGTTCCAGAGGGCAGCTCACCACCACCTTCTCAAGGGCAATTTTGGATGGGCAATAAATGCTGGCCCACATCCCCTATATTAATTTAAAAAAAAACCATTGAGGGGCGGAGCCTCAGTCAGGAAATTTGGTATCCAGATGTATGGGGTCCAAAATTTAAAGGGGCAGTGAACAGCTGAGTAACCGAGGGGCCATCCCTTTAACGTAACATCACAGATCTGAGTCCCTAAGGGGAGGACACTTAGGAGGCTGCCTGTGAGGGAAAGGAGAGGTAGTGGCAGCATGAGAATCATCCATCCTGTCCTTCCTTATCCTCGAGTGCTGAAGGGTTATGCAGTGCTGATGGGCACCAAGCTGCACACCAACCTATACAGGCTGCCAAGCAGCAGCAACAGGAGGCAGTGCAAGGACAGGAGGCCAGGCTGTGAGCCTCCGCTAAACTGTGGAGCGATGTCCTGGCTGGACTGCGAAGTCCCAGACTTCATTTGAACCCGTCGTTGCCCCTGAATGAGCTGGTGTGACAGCGGAGAAATCTTCTGTCTGGGCTTTGGAGCGCTGTTTCGAACTGGAGCAACGGAAATTCAGATGCTGGAGGATCAAAACCACAGGACATTCTTAAAAAGCCTGCAAGGCGATTTCCAACTCCTTTTAAATATGGTGCCAGCTCTCGCATGGCCATCAGGTGATGCGGGATTCCTGAGGCCAGAGCAGCTCCTGCCTTGTGATCGGGTGCAAGCCCGCGTCACCCACATTAACTGGCCGTCCATCATATAATCGGGTTCAGCCAATCACCACGGACCCCCGCCAGATCCCTGACAACTTAAGGACTCACCAGTGCGACGCTGCGACAGTCAGACTAAACCCAGACCAATGGGTGCACCGTCTCATGTCTGAAACACAAGAGGAATCTAGTTTGGTACCAGTTTTAGATAAACTTAAATTTTCACAGCTTTTTGTTGATAATTGTATTTGTCTACAGCTTAATATTTGGCATTGTCTCTGTAATTTGAGCTGCCTCATGTTATGTGATCGCTGGCGATGGTGTGTGGACCAGACACGATTTGTTGCGGTATGAATGTGATGGCATGTTTTACACAGGACTCCAAACATAATACAGGCGCATCAATAAACCATGTACAGAAATCAGCCCTGGGCATTAACAGAGTAATCCAGAAATACCAAATTCTGCCATAGAAAATAAAACACAAGAGAATAAGGGACAAAAAAGATACAACTTTTTTATTTCTATCTGATCTTATTCTTTCTGACATTTTGTGATCAATTCCTGTACCTTTAAGTTTCCCTTTCCTTCTCTGAGCTCAATGTTTTTTCTCTCTCTTTGATGTTAGTTCTTTTACTTCTTCACTCACGTAATCGATCTTTTCTCCATAGCTACTTTGTTACTTGGTTTCTGTTTTGCTTGACTTTGTTTCTCTCCTGCTGTGTCCTCCACTTCCTGACTCAATCACTGACGATGACCTTCTCCATCTCAGATGCCATGGTGACTACATCGTATAAGCTCGACAGCCTCATTCCTTATCACTGTGATAAAAAGAACCTCTTAAAATTCGGAAAAATTGGAGTTTTAACATTAAAAAAAAATGAACCAGGTTACCTCACAAAAAAAGTGACATGATATTAGACCAGCTAGCATTATCTTTGAAACTAATGGATTCAACTGAATAGAAGGTAGTCAATGTGATGATCATGCGATTGGCTCATTGATTAAGTGTCATACAATCCAGGGCTCGTGCTGTGCGCTCAGTGTGAGCTTGGCTCAGTCGGTAGCAATCTTGCCTCTGAGCGAGACGACTGTGAGTCGAGCTGTGCTCCACAACCTGCACTTCCAATCTAAACAGATACTCCACAGTCAGTACTTAGGAAGCGTTGCATCGTTGGAAGTATTGACCTTTGGATGAGCCGATGGGGTAGAATTTACGCAGGGGATCTCTTGATCTTCCACCGGAACTTTGGTGGAAATCCAGGAGAAACTGCATCAAGGATCATATACACAGCATTTCTGGGAATTCTGCTGAAGTTATTGTGGCCAATTAGCTTAAATCCCCTTGAAAAATTCCAGGCAGGTGGCTCCTGCTTGAGTAGTTCAGGTGGATGCTGAAGATCTCCTGGTGCCAGTCAAAGAAGAACAGGGAGATTGTCTAGTGACCCTGGCCAACATTTATCCTGCAAATACTATAAACAGATGAAAATTGGTTGTTGCATTTGTTAACAACAAAGCGTTTTTCAAAAGTAACTCTGGCTGTGAATGGCCTGAGTGTATAATAAGGGACAATATAAATGCTGGTTCTTTCTTTAGCTGTTTATAGTGTTGCCACATAGTTAACAGCTTGGTCCTTTATCACCAACACCATATCAATTGACATGCTACCAAGATAATGTAGTTCAGCATATGAACGCAGTATTCACATAACAGCCATACCAAATGAACAACTTCAGCAATTAGTTTGAATGTATAATTTGTAAGATGAAGAACAGCATTTTTGACCAGAAGTCAGCCATATTTTCTATGGGTGGACTCTCGCCTCTTGACTCCAGAGTCTATTTTTGTACTTGTTCCCAAGATGTTGATGTCAGTGGAAAACCCAACGCTTATTGCTCTTGAGAAGGTGATGATGAGCTGCCATCTTGATAACTGACTGGCCATTTCAGAGACCAGTCAACCACATCGCTGTGGGTGTGGAATCACATCTAGACTGGAGGACATAAGGACAGCAGATTTCCTTCCCTAAAGATCATTAGTGAACCCAGGTGGGTTTTTGCAAAAAACAGGTCACCATTACTAATACCAGCTTTTTATTCCTGATTTAGTTAATTAATTGAATTTGCATTCCCCAGCTACAGAGTTGGGATTTGCACTTGTATCACTAGATCATTAGTCTAGGCCGTTGAATTACTAATTCAGTAACATAACCTCAATGCTACCATTTCAGGCTTTTCTCCATTTGTACCAATTTCACACATAGGTGCCAAGAGCCCTTCAGTAACTCATCAAATTAGCTATTCTTTTTAAGTGACCTTATACAGTGAGTGGTGGTGTTCTTGTGTCATTGTCTCTGGGCCAGAGGCTGCAGGTTTAAGTCCCACTTCAGGACTTGATGGCCATGGAAAGTGTGCTCAGAACGTGGCCAATCAAGTTGATTATCAACCTATAAATCCTTCCCATATATCAGATGGCAGGCGGTAAGAGCAGGAGAGTTTACTGGTCAGAAAGCAACATAAACCACTGTAGTACTTTGCTAAGCATAACCATGGACCAGTCCAATGGAAGTCCACAGTTGCCAATGCCCTCTTAGGGCCTGGTACCTGAAGGGAGAATATAGTGAATTGTATCACACTGATTGTCTGGGCTGCAGGATGTCACTACGGTATGGGCTGCTCTTCCTGGTGCAAGACTCAATGCCTTCCGCCTCTGCTTTACTTCATATAGGTGCACTTCTGAAGCTCCTTAAGAAGTCTACTCCCTCGTTCACACCTCACAGACCTGCCAGGTGTTCTTTAAGTGAAAAAAATCTTTTACTTCTTCTGGCTAAATAAACAAGGTGACCACTCTAAGCTGCTGCAGGCTCTTAAAACCCTGCAGCAACGCATTAATGGTGAGCTCCCAGTCAATGGCTTCCTTGAAGCTGGGAATTCACTGGCACTATTAGCAGTTGTCTGGCCCCAGAAACGAAGCCCACTCTTGCTGGTGGGGTATTAATCAATTTATTCTGTATTCCCTCTCAGGGTTTTACTGGAGCAGAACATCTAGGTTAGTGCATCAATCCAGCCATGAAGTGTGCAAATTAGAATATTGACGGAGGAACTAAGGCATAGAAAGGCTTGCTTTATTGATGGGGTTCTTCAGATTATTATAGATGGAATTAGGGAATGGAAAATTGCTTTTTGGTGGTCAGGAGCTAGAGCAAGCCACCACTAATCAGAGTTAAAAAAATATCAGAAGTAATCAGACAGGGGAACACAGCTTGCCACACATGATGGGATGAGTGAAAGAGGTGCCTATTTCTAAGAAAAGTCCCAGGTAATCATTCAGGATTATTGTTCATGATCCTATGTTTTAATATGGATAATCCTGTCAATTATTTCACATTGCTATATACAGGCATGAGTGCTATTTACGTTACATTAGTCAAAATGTATCTTAAAAGGTCTTGCAGAAACAGTCATGTTTCCCTGAAAAGGTGCATGTAAAAGTTACCAGGGAGGGAACATTCTGATGGTGCCACACTACATCAGGTAGTAGTGAGTCCCTTTAAGTTTTTTTTTGAATTAATCTCAGACTAAGGTATTAGCAGTAGAAATTCTACAGTAATAAGGAAAGATGTCCACTTGTAAAGGCCGTTTTGCATCCTCCAGATTCCCAAATCAATTCACAACCAGTGAGTTACTTTTGCAGGGTGCTCACTGCTGCTTTGTATTCAATTATGACACCCAGTTTGGACACAGCAAAGTCCCACAAACAGCACTGAGCTGAGTAACCTGTTAACTTGTTTTAGTGGTACTAATAGTGACCAGGTTACTGAAAGAGTTTACTTGCCTTCTCTGAAACGGTGCCATGTTTACTAGATCACACCCTCAGATTGATGCTTCATTCTGAAAGGCAACACTTGGTAATAGGACTCACTCAGTGCTACACTGAGGGTTGGATTATGTACTCAATTCTTACCAAGTTGAGTTTTGAATCCATAACTTTCTGAATCAATGCCAAGAATTTTATTACTGAGCTACAGTGAGATTTCAGTCTTGATTAAGGAAATTTTGTGTTTGTGAAACCTCTCACCAAGACACGGCATGGATTCATTTCACTCGAAGATTTCATCCAATCTATCGCAGGTAAATTTGAACTCGAGTTCTAAATAGGAAAGTACCAGCTTTTGTCACACTTTGGAAGGTCATCCCAAACAATCATTTTACTGAAAACATAGCCAAGTACACCAAATAAAAATAAAGAAGATTCCTTTGTATTGAATTTCTTTGAAGAAACTTATTTTCAAAGGAAGACTTGCATTTATATAGCATTTTTCATGACGACAGCATGTCCCAAAGCACTTCACATCCCATGAAGTACCAGTTACAGTTGAGGAAACATGACAGCCAATTTGTGCACAGCAATATGATCATGACCAGATATTCTGTTTCTGGGCTGTTGATTGAGGGATAAACATGGGCCAGGACACCAGTGTTGTCCATCAAAATGCTCCTATGGGATCTTCCATATCCACCCAAAAGGGAAACTTGGTGTTTGTGAAATTGTACTCACTGATAAATTGAGTCTGCGTGAATTCATATCACTTGAAGATTTCATCCTAGCTAACAATAAGGATTTAACATCTCCTCCGAGAGATAACACCTCCAACTGTCCAACATCCCCTCTGTGTGGCACTGGAGTGATAGCTTTGATTTTTATGCTCAAGTCCTAGAGTAGGACTTGAACCCACAACCTTCCAACTTAGTGACATCACTTACTAACTGAGCCATAGCTGGACAGGTTAACGGAATGGACACACATCACAAATTAATAGAAGGCTACAGCGCAGAGTGTTTACCACAAGCTAGCGGCAGCCAGATCACGCTACTTTCAAGCAGTTGTCATGTATAAAAAACAGTACATGGATCAATAAGATATTGATGCTCCTGCTGCATTTTTAGCTGCACGTTGAATTAGATGTGCCAGAGTATCAATTTAGTGAAAGGTGTCTGTTAGCACATGCTTGTTACAACTGCTGGTAAAGCTAATTGTAGATACAACAAAGTTAAAAACCTCTGAAGGTTTAAAGGTAACCCCATGGTATAGTGCATTAAAATACTCATGAGGCAGACTGTGTCGTCAAAGAGAAATGTGTATTTAATGTCTCATTCCTCTCATTTGAGGTATCAGTCTCAGATCAACTGCTGTGGGGAGACACAAGAACAAGGCATCTGTTTATTTAGGAAGGAGAGAAGGAAATCAGGGTGAGAGTCATTCCCATGTTTCTGGTAATCATACAGAGTATTTTTTTCCCTTTGACTGAAGATGGAGCATGGCCCAGAAAGAAGAGTTAAAGGAGCCACTTACACAACAGTCCATCTTTCATGATGCAGATGACATGATATGGTATGGGCAATGCATTGGCATTTGCCTTTCAGACCGGGTGCATAAAATATTGGATTACAAATCTTATAAACTTGCTTCTTGTTACAAAACATACCCATCTAACATCAAAAAAATTAATGGGAGTATTTTTCTTCCAAAAAATACAATTGTTTTAAAATGGCTGGTTTATTCTAGTGAAAGTACAGAGGTTTTTCTGTAGTATTTCTTGAACTTCTTCAAACAAAACATATAAGATCCTGAGGGGACTTGACAGGGTGAATGCTGAAAGGATGTTTGCCTTGTGGGAGAGACTAGAACTTGGGGACGCAACTTATAAATAAGGAGTCTCCCATTTAAGGTGGAGATCAGGAGAATTTTTTTCTCTCAGAGGGTTTTAAGTCTATGGAATTCTCTTCCCCAGAGAGGAGTGGAGGTGGGGTCATTGAGTATTTTTAAGCCTGAGTTAATTATATTCTTTACTGACAAGAGTGTCAAAGTGTGTAGAGGGCGGACAGGAAAGTAGAGGCCACAGTCAGATCACCCATCTTCTTATCAAATGGCGAAATAAGCACGAGGGCCAAATGGCCTACTGCTGCTCCTAATTCATATGATTGTGTGTATGTTAAACTCTACTGTCTCAGTAGACATGGATTAAATGGTAGCTTTGTTCCAATTATTTATTAGAAGCTTTGTTAGCACTAATAATTAATTATTAATTGTCCAGGCCCCTGCCCTGGGGAAAGCAGTTTTTCAGTTGCAAAGATCAGGGAAAGGAGATGGATTCCCAGATTACCAGATAGTTTTCTCTTTAATGTAATGCCTACATTTCTAAGGCTTCTCGATGAAGCCTTAGATGTTACCTTACACATCGAGGCAGAAAGGTCCAAATGTAACTATTGTAAGGAGACAGCGGGGAGACATTTTGGGTCTCCCACCACGATACCATATTGTTCACTGGGGCACCCAAAAATAGTGGCACTGCAGCTGCCTCTGGACTCTCACTGACCAGGTAGGCCGAAGTTTATGTAGGGTCAGCTTTAGCTGTTGGTAACTCTCACCCTGGGAATTTCTGACCCCAGCAATCAAAAGGTACCAATTATTGAAGCCAGGGTTGCAGTTTGGTAGGAGCTGTTGAAGGCTGCAACTTCTGGATTTTCCAGCTCCTGCCACTGGTGATGACTCTAGGCCCCATTGAGGGCCATTGTGGTCTTCTCTTGGTGCTGGGAAGTTTCCCCTAAAGTATCAACCCTGGAATTTCTGTTAAGGCACTTTAGAATGTTCATGACCTTCAATTCCCCTGTACTTGTCACAAATCAATATCCCAGGAATTTTGGGTTCAGCAAAAATAATTCACGTGGGTGAATGTCTACAGTTGATAGGGTCCTGAGGAAGGCGGGGAAGGGGCAAGATTGGAAGGCGGTGCATGATTCCAGTGAGAAGAGAATTTCATGAGCATTCATGAGATGGTAATGACTGCAAATGGCGTTCACACCACTAGTCAGCAGGAAACCCGACCCGCTATTAACCCACCATCGGGAGAACCGTAAGCTATTTTTATGCTGGCAGGTCTCTGACTGTTTGCCGGCCGCTGGATTCTCCGCTCCTGTCCACCACGAAACCTGCTGCGGGTGAGATGGGAAAACTCCACAGGTTGTTTATTTGTTGTTTCAGTCCTGATGAAGTATGACCTTTTCCTTCCTTTAGCACCTGCTGCTAATTTCAGATTCCCCGTCTGGGTATCCTCCCACCACCCCTGTTCTCGCCAAGTCCGTGAATAAATATCCGTGACTGATTTTGTTTATGGTGGAAACAATCTGTGCATCCATCCATGTCTGCAATTATACTGTAACACGGTGGGGTTGTAAATCCTCTGTGTTTTAGGGCACATGGGAGATAAACCATGATCTGATTCCAAGGTTGGCTGATACTCTAACATTAGTAGACATTTCAAACCACATTACATCAGTGTGGAAGTACCAATGTGATTCACCCTACATACCTGCCTACACACACACCTACCTACACATTTACACACCTACCTACACACACACACACCTACACACACACCCACCTACACACACACCCACCTACACACACACCTACACTCGCACTTACCTACCTACACACACAAATCTACCCTCGCACCTAACTACCTACACACACAACTACCCTCGCACCTACCTGCCTACACACACACCTACCTACACATTTACACACCTACCTACACATACACATACCCTCGCACTTAACTACCTACACACACACCTACCATCGCACCTACCTGCCTACCCTCGCACTTACCTACCTACACACACACCTACCCTCGTACCTACCTACCTACACACACATCTACCATCGCACCTACTAACCTACACACACACCTACCCTCGCACCTACCTACCTACACACACACCTACCCTTACACCCACCTCTCTAGACACACATCTACCCTCGTACCTACCTACCGACACAGACACCTACCCTCGCACCTACCTACCTACACACACACTTACCCTCGCACTTACCTACCTACACACACACCTACCCTCGTACCTACCTACCTACACACACATCTACCCTCGCACCTACCAACCTACACACACACCTAACCTCGCACCTACCTACCTACACACACACCTACCCTCGCACCTACCTACACATACATCTACCCTCGGTCCTACCTATCTGCACACAAATCTACCCTCGCACCTACCTACCTACACAAATCTACCCTCACACCTACCTCCCTACACACACATCTACCCTTATACCTACCTCCCTACACACATCTACCCTCTCACCTACCTACCTACACACATACATCTACCCTTACAACTACCTGCCTTCACACACAGCTACCCTCGCACCTACCTACTTACACACATCTACCCTCGCACCTACCTACCTACACAAATCTACCCTCGCACTTACCTACCTACACACACACCTACCCTTACACCTACCTCCCTAGACATACATCTACCCTTGCTCCTACCTACCTATACACACACCTACCCTCGCACCTACCTACCTACACACAAACCTACACTTACACCTACCTACCTACACACAAACCTACCCTTACACCTACCTACCTACAAACACAACTACCCTTACACCTATCTACCTACGCATACACCTACCTACGCACACAACTACCCTTACACCTACCTCCCTAGAAACACATCTACTCTCGCATCTACCTACCTACACACACATCTACCCTTACACCTATATAAAAACAAAAAAACTGCGGATGCTGAAAATCCAAAACAAAAACAGAATTACCTGGAAAAACTCAGCAGGTCTGGCAGCATCGGCGGAGAAGAAAAGAGTTGACGTTTCGAGTCCTCATGACCCTTCGACCCTACTCCTCAACCCCCTCCTATGGCACCACCCCATACCCACGCAAAAGATGCAACACCTGCCCCTTCACTTCCTCTCTCCTCACCGTCCAAGGACCCAAACACTCCTTTCAAGTGAAGCAGCATTTCACTTGCATTTCCCCCAACTTAGTCTACTGCATTCGTTGCGCCCAATGTGGTCTCCTCTACATTGGAGAGACCAAACGTAAACTGGGCGACCGCTTTGCAGAACACCTGCGGTCTGTCCGCAAGAATGACCCAAACCTCCCTGTCGCTTGCCATTTCAACACTCCACCCTGCTCTCTTGCCCACATGTCTGTCCTTGGCTTGCTGCATTGTTCCAGTGAAGCCCAACGCAAACTGGAGGAACAACACCTCATCTTCCGACTAGGGACTTTACAGCCTTCCGGACTGAATATTGAATTCAACAACTTTAGGTCGTAAGCTCCCTCCCCCATCCCCACCCCCTTTCTGTTTCCCCCTCCCCTTTTTTTTTCCCAATAAATTATAAAGATTTTCCTTTTCCCACCTATTTCCATTATATAAATAAAAAAAAACCCCTCTAGAGCTATACCTTGAGTGCCCTACCATCCATTCTTAATTAGCACATTCGTTTAGATAATATCACCAACTTTAATTTTAACACCTATGTGTTCTATTGTCCTATTGTCGTTGACATCTTTTGATGAGCTGCTTCTATCACTGCTTGTTTGTCCCTACAACCACACCCCCGCCCCCCCCGCTCCACCTCTTTGTCTCTCTATCTCTCCGCCCCCCCACACACACACCTTAAACCAGCTTATATTTCAACTCTTTCTTGGACTCGAACGCAAGTTCTGTCGAAGGGTCATGAGGACTCGAAACGTCAACTCTTTTCTTCTCCGCCGATGCTGCCAGACCTGCTGAGTTTTTCCAGGTAATTCTGTTTTTGTTACCCTTACACCTACCTCTCTAGACACACATCTACACACGCACCTACGAACCTACACACACACGTACCCTTGCAGCTACCTACCTACACACACCACTACCCTCGCACCTACCTAACTACACACAAACCTACCCTTAAACCTACCTACTTACGCACACACCTACCCTTACACCTACCTCCCTAGACACACATCTACCCTTGCACCTACCTACCTACACACCCACCTACCCTCGTACCTACCTACCTACACACACACTTACCCTAACAGCTACCTCCCTAGACACACACCTACCCTTGCACCTACCTACCTACACACACACCTACCCTCTCACCTACCTACACACACACCTACCCTCGCACCTACCTACACACACATCTACCCTCGCACCTACCTACCTATACACACTACTACCCTCGCACCTACCTACCTACACACACATCTACCCTCGCACCTACCTACCTACACACAAACCTACCCTTACACCTACATACCTATACACACACCTACCCTCGCACCTCCCTACCTACACACACAACTACCCTTGCACCTACCTACCTACACACACACCTACCCTCGCACCTCCCTACCTACACAACAACTACCCTCGCACCTACCTAACTACACACACACCTACCCTCGCACCTCCCTACCTACACACACAACTACCCTCACACATACCTACCTACACACACACCTACCCTTACACCTACTTACCTACACACACACATACCCTTGCACCTACCTACCTACACACACACCTACCCTCGCACCTCCCTACCTACACACACAACTACCCTCATACCTAACTACCTATACACACACCTACCCTTACACCTACCTACACACATCACTATCCTCGCACCTCCCTACCTACACACACAACTACCCTCACACCTACCTACCTACACACACAACTACCCTCGCACCTACCTACCTACACACACACCTACCCTTACACCTACCTACCTACACGCACACCTACCCTCGCACTTCCCTACCTACACACACAACTACCCTCGCACCTCCCTACCTACACACACACCTACCCTTACACCAACCTACCTGCACACACAGCTACCCTCGCACCTACCTACCTACACACATCTACACTCGCACCTACCTACCTAAACAAATCTACCCTCGCACTTAACTACCTACACACACACATCTACCCTCGCACCTACCTACCTACACACACACCTACCCTTACACCTACCTCCCTAGACACACATCTACCCTTGCACCTACCTACCTACACACACATCTACCCTCGCACCTACCTACCTACACACACACCTACCCTCGCACCTACCTACCTACACACACATCTACCCTCGCACCTACCTACCCACACACACATCTACCTTCGCACCTACCTCCCTAGACACACACCTACCCTTGAACCTACCTACCTACACACACACCTACCCTTACACCTACCTACCTACGTACAAACCTACCCTTACACCTACCTACCTACACACACCTACCCTTACACCTATCTACCTACACACACACCTACCCTCGTACCTACCTACCTACACACACACCTACCCTTACACCTACCTCTCTAGACACACATCTACCATCGCACCTACCAACCTACACACACACCTACCCTCGCACATACCTACCTACACACACACCTACCCTTACACCTACCTCTCTAGACACACATCTACCCTCGCACCTACCTACCTACACACACACTTACCCTTGCACCTACCTCCCTAGACACACATCTACCCTCGCATAACTACCTACACACACACCTACCCTCGCACCTACCTACCTACACACACACCTACTCTTACACCTACCTACCTACACACACACCTACCCTCGCACCTCCCTACCTAGACACACAACTACCCTCACACCTACCTACCAACACACACACCTACCCTCGCACCTACCTACACATACATCTACCCTCGGACCTACCTATCTACACAGAAATCTACCCTCGCACCTACCTACCTACAAACACACCTACCCTTACACCTACCTCCCTAGACACACTTCTACCCTCGCACCTACCTACCTACACACACATCTACCCTCGCACCTACCTACCTACACACACATCTACCCTCACACCTACCTACCCACACACACATCTACCCTCGCACCTACCTACCTACACACACACTTACCCTAACAGCTACCTCCCTAGACACACACCTACCCTTGCACCTACCTACCTACACACACACCTACCCTCTCACCTACCTACACACACACCTACCCTCGCACCTACCTACACACACATCTACCCTCGCACCTACCTACCTATACACACTACTACCCTCGCACCTACCTACCTACACACACATCTACCCTCGCACCTACCTACCTACACACAAACCTACCCTTACACCTACATACCTATACACACACCTACCCTCGCACCTCCCTACCTACACACACAACTACCCTTGCACCTACCTACCTACACACACACCTACCCTCGCACCTCCCTACCTACACAACAACTACCCTCGCACCTACCTAACTACACACACACCTACCCTCGCACCTCCCTACCTACACTCACAACTACCCTCACACATACCTACCTACACACACACCTACCCTTACACCTACTTACCTACACACACACATACCCTTGCACCTACCTACCTACACACACACCTACCCTCGCACCTCCCTACCTACACACACAACTACCCTCATACCTAACTACCTATACACACACCTACCCTTACACCTACCTACACACATCACTATCCTCGCACCTCCCTACCTACACACACAACTACCCTCACACCTACCTACCTACACACACAACTACCCTCGCACTTCCCTACCTACACACACACCTACCCTTGCACCTACCTACCTACACACACACCTACCCTTACACCTACCTACCTACGTACAAACCTACCCTTACACCTACCTACCTACACACACCTACCCTTACACCTATCTACCTACACACACACCTACCCTCGTACCTACCTACCTACACACACATCTACCCTCGCACCTACCAACCTACACACACACCTACCCTCGCACCCACCTACCTACACACACACCTACCCTTACACCTACCTCTCTAGACACACATCTACCATCGCACCTACCAACCTACACACGCACCTACCATCGCACCTACCTACCTACACACACACCTACCCTTACACCTACCTCTCTAGACACACATCTACCCTCGCACCTACCTACCTACACACACACTTACCCTTGCACCTACCTCCCTAGACACACATCTACCCTCGCATAACTACCTACACACACACCTACCCTCGCACCTACCTACCTACACACACACCTACTCTTACACCTACCTACCTACACACACACCTACCCTCGCACCTCCCTACCTAGACACACAACTACCCTCACACCTACCTACCAACACACACACCTACCCTCGCACCTACCTACACATACATCTACCCTCGGACCTACCTATCTACACAGAAATCTACCCTCGCACCTACCTACCTACAAACACACCTACCCTTACACCTACCTCCCTAGACACACTTCTACCCTTGCACCTACCTACCTACACACACATCTACCCTCGCACCTACCTACCTACACACACACCTACCCTCGCACCTACCTACCTACACACACATCTACCCTCACACCTACCTACCCACACACACATCTACCCTCGCACCTACCTCCCTAGACACACACCTACCCTCGCATCTACCTACCTACACACAAACCTACCCTTACACCTACCTACCTACACACACCTACCCTTACACCTACCTACCTACACACATACCTACCCTTACACCTCCCTACCTACAAACACAACTACCCTTACACCTATCTACCTACACATACACCTACCTACCTACGCACAGAACTACCCTTACACCTACCTCCCTAGACACACATCTACTCTCGCACCTACCTACCTACACACACATCTACCCTCGCACCTACCTACCTACACACCCACTTACCCTTGCAGCTACCTACCTACACACACACCTACACTCGCACCTACCTACCTACACACACATCTACCCTTGCACCTACCTACCTACACACACCACTACCCTCGCACCTACCTAACTACACACAAACCTACCCTTAAACCTACCTACTTACGCACACACCTACCCTTACACCTACCTCCCTAGACACACATCTACCCTTGCACCTACCTACCTACACACCCACCTACCCTCGCACCTACCTACCTACACACACACTTACCCTAACAGCTACCTCCCTAGACACACACCTACCCTTGCACCTACCTACCTACACACACACCTACCCTCTCACCTACCTACACACACACCTACCCTCGCACCTACCTACACACACATCTACCCTCGCACCTACCTACCTATACACACCACTACCCTCGCACCTACCTACACACACATCTACCCTCGCACCTCCCTACCTACACACAAACCTACCCTTACACCTACATACCTACACACACACCTACCCTCGCACCTCCCTACCTACACAACAACTACCCTCGCACCTACCTAACTACACACACACCTACCCTCGCACCTCCCTACCTACACACACAACTACCCTCATACCTAACTACCTATACACACACCTACCCTTACACCTACCTACACACATCACTATCCTCGCACCTCCCTACCTACACACACAACTACCCTCACACCTACCTACCTACACACACAACTACCCTCGCACCTACCTACCTACACACACACCTACCCTTACACCTACCTACCTACACGCACACCTACCCTCGCACTTCCCAACCTACACACACAACTACCCTCGCACCTCCCTACCTACACACACACCTACCCTTACACCAACCTACCTGCACACACAGCTACCCTCGCACCTACCTACCTACACACATCTACACTCGCACCTACCTACCTAAACAAATCTACCCTCGCACTTAACTACCTACACACACTCATCTACCCTCGCACCTACCTACCTACACACACACCTACCCTTACACCTACCTCCCTAGACACACATCTACCCTTGCACCTACCTACCTACACACACATCTACCCTCGCACCTACCTACCTACACACACACCTACCATCGCACCTACCTACCTACACACACATCTACCCTCGCACCTACCTACCCACACACACATCTACCTTCGCACCTACCTCCCTAGACACACACCTACACTTGCACCTACCTACCTACACACACACCTACCCTTACACCTACCTACCTACGCACAAACCTACCCTTACACCTACCTACCTACACACACCTACCCTTACACCTACCTACCTACACACACACCTACCCTTACACCTATCTACCTACACACACACCTACCCTCGTACCTACCTACCTACACACACATCTACCCTCGCACCTACCAACCTACACACACACCTACCCTCGCACCCACCTACCTACACACACACCTACCCTTACACCTACCTCTCTAGACACACATCTACCATCGCACCTACCAACCTACACACACACCTACCCTCGCACCTACCTACCTACACACACACCTACCCTTACACCTAACTCTCTAGACACACATCTACCCTCGCACCTACCTACCTACACACACACTTACCCTTGCACCTACCTCCCTAGACACACATCTACCCTCGCATAACTACCTACACACACACCTACCCTCGCACCTACCTACCTACACACACACCTACTCTTACTCCTACCTACCTACACACACACCTACCCTCGCACCTCCCTACCTAGACACACAACTACCCTCACACCTACCTACCAACACACACACCTACCCTCGCACCTACCTACACATACATCTACCCTCGGACCTACCTATCTACACAGAAATCTACCCTCGCACCTACCTACCTACAAACACACCTACCCTTACACCTACCTCCCTAGACACACTTCTACCCTCGCACCTACCTACCCACACACACATCTACCCTCGCACCTACCTACCTACACACACACCTACCCTCGCACCTACCTACCTACACACACATCTACCCTCACACCTACCTACCCACACACACATCTACCCTCGCACCTACCTCCCTAGACACACACCTACCCTCGCATCTACCTACCTACACACAAACCTACACTTACACCTACCTACCTACACACAAACCTACCCTTACACCTACCTACCTACACACACCTACCCTTACACCTACCTACCTACACACATACCTACCCTTACACCTCCCTACCTACAAACACAACTACCCTTACACCTATCTACCTACACATACACCTACCTACCTACGCACAGAACTACCCTTACACCTACCTCCCTAGACACACATCTACTCTCGCACCTACCTACCTACACACACATCTACCCTCGCACCTACCTACCTACACACACACGTACCCTTGCAGCTACCTACCTACACACACACCTACACTCGCACCTACCTACCTACACACACATCTACCCTCGCACCTACCTACCTACACACACCACTACCCTCGCACCTACCTAACTACACACAAACCTACCCTTAAACCTACCTACTTACGCACACACCTACCCTTACACCTACCTCCCTAGACACACATCTACCCTTGCACCTACCTACCTACACACCCACCTACCCTCGCACCTACCTACCTACACACACACTTACCCTAACAGCTACCTCCCTAGACACACACCTACCCTTGCACCTACCTACCTACACACACACCTACCCTCTCACCTACCTACACACACACCTACCCTCGCACCTACCTACACACACATCTACCCTTGCACCTACCTACCTATACACACCACTACCCTCGCACCTACCTACCTACACACACATCTACCCTCGCACCTACCTACCTACACACAAACCTACCCTTACACCTACATACCTACACACACACCTACCCTCGCACCTCCCTACCTACACACACACCTACCCTCGCACCTACATACCTACACACACACCTACCCTCGCACCTACCTACCTACACAACAACTACCCTCGCACCTACCTAACTACACACACACCTACCCTCGCACCTCCCTACCTACACACACAACTACACTCACACCTACCTACCTACACACACACATACCCTCGCACCTCTACCTACACACACAACTACCCTCGCAGCTACCTACCACACACACACCTACCCTTACACCTACCTACCTACACACACACCTACCCTCGCACCTCCCTACCTACACACACAACTACCCTCACACCTACCCACCTACACACACACCTACCCTTACACTTACCTACCTACGCACACACCTACCCTCGCACCTCCCTACCTACACACACAACTACCCTCATACCTAACTACATACACACACACCTACCCTCACACCTACCTACACACACATCTACCCTTGCACCTACCTACCAACACACACCACTACCCTCGCACCTACCTACGTACACACACACCTACCCTCACACCTACCTGCCTACACACAAACCTACCCTTACACCTACCTACCTACACACGTCACTACCCTCGCACCTCCCTACCTACACACACAACTACCCTTACACCTACCTACCTACACACACACCTACCCTTACACCTACCTACCTGCACACACAGCTACCCTCGCACCTACCTACCTACACACATCTACCCTCGCACCTACCTACACAAATCTACCATCGCACTTAACTACCTACACACACACATCTACCCTCGCACCTACCTACCTACACACACACCTACCCTTACACCTACCTCCCTAGACACACATCTACCCTTGCACCTACCTACCTACACACACATCTACCCTCGCACCTACCTACCTACACACACATCTACCCTCGCACCTACCTACCTACACACACATCTACCCTCGCACCTACCTACCCACACACACATCTACCTTCACACCTACCTCCCTAGACACATACCTACCCTTGCACCTACCTACCTACACACAAACCTACCCTTACACCTACCTACCTACACACAAACCTACCCTTACACCTACCTACCTACACACACCTACCCTTACACCTACCTACCTACACACACACCTACCCTTACACCTATCTACCTACACACACACCTACCTACCTACACACACAACTACCCTTACACCTACCCCTCTAGACACACACCTACCCAAGCATCTATGAACGTACACATGCACCTACCCTTGCACCTAAATACCTACACACATTAATACCCTCGCACCTACCTACTTACGCACACACCTACCCTTACACCTACCTCCCTAGACACACATCTACCCTCGCACTTACCTACCTACACACGCACCTACCCTCGTACCTACCTACCTACACACACACCTACCCTCGCACCTACCTACCTACACACATACCTACCCTCGCACCTACCTACCTACACACATACCTACCCTCACACCTAACTCACTACACACACACCTACCCTCGCACCTACCTACTTACACACACACCTACCCTTACACCTACCTCCCTCGACACACACCTACCCTTGCACCTACCTACCTACACACACACCTACCCTCTCACCTACCTACACACACATCTACCCTCACACCTACCTACCTACACACACTAGTACCCTCGCACCTACCTACCTACACACACTACTACCCTCGCACCTACCTACCTACACACACACCTACCCTCGCACCTACCTACCTACACACACATCTACTTACACGCCTACCTATACACCTACCTACCTACATGCCTGCCTACACACACACCTACTAGCACACCTGCACTTGTGGAGGTTTTGGCACAGTGGTACTGTCACTGGACTTTTGATCCCAGAGGCTTAGGCTAATACTTATGGGGCTAAGGGATCAAGTCTCACCATGGCAACTGATGGAATTTAAATTCCATTAAAAATCTCAGGACTCAAAAACAGTGTCAGTTATAGTGAGCATGATGCCATTGCAATTGCCTTTTTTAAAAAAAAATCTGATTCTCTAATGCCCTTTATGGAAGGAAACCTGCCATCTTTACCCGGTCTGGCCTACATTTGACTCCAGACCCACAGCAATGTGGTTGACTCTGAAATGGCTTAGCAAGACACTCAGTTGTATCAAACTGCAACGGTTTAAAAAGGAATGAAGCTGGATGGACCAGCCAGCATCAACCTAGGCTCCAGAAATGACAACAGCACCCCTAGCCCCGTGGACCCTGCAAAGTCCTTGTTATCAACAACTGCGGGCTTGTGCCAAAATTGGTGAGAGCTGCCCCACAGACTAGTCAAGCAACAGCCTGACATAGTCATATTCACAGAATCATACCTTGCAGGCAATGTCCCAGACACCATCATCATCATCCCTGGGTCTGTCCTGTTTGTGGGACAGGACATACAGTGGTATACAGTTGGGTGGGACTAGCACTGGGAGTCCTCAACATTGACTCTGGGCCCCATGAAGTCTCATGACATCAGGTCAAACATGGGCTAGCACCTACCACGACCAGCCCCCCACGCCCCCACACCCCACTCCCCACCCCCACCCTCAACCTGGCTGACGAATCAGTGCTCCTCCAAGTTGAACATCACTTGGTGGAAGCACTGAGTATGGCAAGGGCACAGAATGTACTCTGTGTGGGGGACTTCAATATCCATCACAAGAATGGCTTGTTAGCACCACGACCAACTGAGCTGGCCGATTTTTAAAGGACATCACTGCTAAACTGGGTTTGCAGCAGCTGGTGAGGGAGCATACAACAGGGAAAACCCTACTTGACCTTTTCTTCACTAATCTACCTGTTGCAGATGCTTCTGTCCATGACAGTATTTGTAGGAGTGGCCACATTGCTTTCACATTGAGGATACCCTCCATCGTGTTGTGTGGCACTAGTGCCATGATAAATGGGATAGATTTTGAACAGATATAGCAACTCAAAACTAGTCATCCATGAGTTGCTGTGGGCCACCAGCAGCAGCAGAATTGCACTTGAACACAATCTGTAACCTCATGACCCGACATATACCCCACCCTGCAGTTACCATCAAGTTAGAGGATCAGTCCTGTTTCTATGAAGAGTGCAGGAGGGCATCCCAGGTGCAGTACCAGGGATATCTAAATATGAGATGAAGCTGCGACACAGGACTACTTGTGTGCCAAACAGCATAAGCAGCATGCAATAGTCAGAGCTATACGATCCCACACCCAACGGATCAGATCTAAGCTCTGCAGTCCTGCCACATCCAGTCATGAATGGTGGTGGGCAATTAAACAACTCACAGGAGGAGGAGGCGCCACAAATATCCCCACCCTCAATGATGGGGGAGCCCAGCACATCAGTGCAAAAGAGAAGGCTGAAGCATTTGCTACAATCTTCAGCCAGAAAAGCCAAGTGGATGATCCAACTTGGTCTCTTCCGGAGGTCCCCAGCATCACAGATGCCAGTGTTCAGCCAATTCGATTCACTCCATGTGATATCAAGAAACGGCTGAAGGCACTGGATAGTGCAGAGGCTATGGGCCCTGACAGTATTCCAGTAATAGTACTGAAGACTTGTGCTCCTGAACTTGCCACGACCCTAGCCAAGCTGTTCCAGTACAGCTACAACACTGGCATCTACCCGGCTATGTGGAAAATTGCCCAGGTATGTCCTGTACACAAAAAGCAGGACAATCCCACCCAGTCAATTACTGTCCCACCAGTACACTCTCAATCATCTGCAAAGTGGAGGAAGGGGTCATTGAGAGTGCTATCCAATAGCACTTACTCAGCAATAAACTGCTCACTGATGCTCAGTTTGGGTTCCGCCAGGGCCACTGAGCTCTTTATCTCATTACAGCCTTTGCCAAACATGGACAAAAGAGCTGAACTCAAGAGGTGAGGTGAGAGTGACTGTCCTTGACATCAAGGCAGCCTTTGACCGAGTGTGGCATCAAGGAGCCCTGGCAAAACTGGAGTCAATGGGAATCAGGGGGAAAATTCTCCACTGGTTGGAATCATACCCGGCAAAAAGGAAGATGGCTGCAGTTGTTGGAGGTCAGTCATTTCAGCCTGGGACATCACTACAGGAGTTCCTCAGGGTACTGTCCTCGGCCCAACCATCTTCAGCTGCTTCATCAGTGACCTTCCCTCCATCATAAGGTCAGAAGTGGGGATGTGATTGCACAATGTTCAGCACCATTCATGACTCCTCAGATACTAAAATGATCCATGTCCATGTGCAGCAAGACCTGGACAGCATTCAGGTTTGGGCTGATAAGTGGCAAGTAACAATTTCACCACACAAGTACCAGGCAATGACCATCACCCACAAAAGAGAATCCAACCTTCTCCCTTTGACATTCAACAGCATTACCATTGCTGAATACCATATCAACATTCTGGGGTCACCATTGACCAGAAATTGAACTGGACTAGCCATATAAATACTGTGGCTACAAGAGCAGGTCAGAGATTGGGAATTCTGCAGAGATTAACTCACCTCCTTACTCCCCAAAGCCTGTCCACCAACTACAAGGCACAAGTCAGGAGTGTGATGGAATACTCCCCACTTGCCTGGATGAGTGCAGCTCCAACAACACTCAAGAAGCTTGACACCATCCAGGACAAAGCAGCCCGCTTGATTGGCACCACATCTACAAACATTCACTCCCTCCACCACTGACGCGCAGTGGCAGCAGTGTGTACCACTTACAAGATGTGCTGCAGCAACTAACCAAGGCTCCTTCAACAGCACCTTTCAAACCCCCGACCTCTATCACCTGGAAGGACAAGGGCAGCGAAGCATGAGAACATCGTCATCAGCAAGTTCTCGCCGAGCCACACATTATCCTGACTTGGAAATATATCGCCGTTCCTTCACTCTCACTGGGTCAATATCATGGAACTCCATCCCTAACAACACTGTGGGTGTACCTACACCACATGGACTGCAGCGGTTCAAGAAGGCAGCTCACCATCACCTTCTCAAGGGCAATTAGGGATGGGCAATAAATGCTGGTCTCGTCAGTGACAACAGCATCACGTGAAAAAATAAATTAAAAAAGATATATGCATAGATATATATATATATACACACACATAAACATATATAAAAAAACATGTAGTATAAATTAAAGTAGATGCAGATATCTGTAAGCATGAATATAGTATGTATTTCATTATTTATGGACTGGTTAAACTCACAGATAGGCAGCAGTCTCAGGCAGTGCAAGTGCTGACTACATTAGGAAGCTGTCAGGCATATTGTTGAGGAGCTCGCGTCCTCCAGTGCTGTACACACTTGAGTGGCAGGGCATCTATCTCACTCCTCAGAGTGATGGGGTTTCTTTCTCTTCAATCTATGGGAATCAATGCAAAATTAATTAGAGTAATCAACTGAGGTACTCAGGGAAGATCATATACACGTAGTTTTAGGTGACTAATTGGTTTGTGCTGGCAAAGACAGCTCCAGCATCTTAAGCTTTCCCCATTCCCGAATTAACTGAAAGAAAAAGTGGATTACTGTGATTTCTCAATAATTCAGATAGGTCTCTTCCCTTTGACAAAGCATAAAAGCAATGGATGCCCTGTCAGCTCAGCACAAGTTAGACACAGATGAAATTCTGCCTAATGCTAAGGGCTTTACTTGGGGGGCTGAGCTGGGTTGAGACCAATTTAATGGCAACACTCTTTAATTTTTATTGATTGCCCCCATGTTTTGCATTAAAGGAACATTTGGTGATTTGCATTTTTCAGCTATTTCAGATTGCACATCAATCAACAGTGTCATTGGGAATTAGCAGGCTTCATTATTTAAAACATGCTCCGTGCTAGGTTGCAAATTTACTTCCAAATCTGTGCCTCAGTTTTTACTTTATTGCTTTTTATAGTTGTGCTTGCAAATCTAAGATTATTAAAGGGCATTTACATTGCCATCACAATAGTGTGTTGAATTCAGAATGCTCTCAAACACAAGAACGTAAGGCACTTTCACATTGGAAATTTGTGATCAATATTCAGTGAGATACAGTATGACCGTTTTACCAATATCAATTGATGTTCATACAGTCTTTGTTTCCTTTTGATCAGAAGCAGCAAACAATGACTATCAAGGTGGAAGTGCTTGAAGTGCAAACTTCTACAGTTCAGCCATTTGGATTTGTAGGTTGGGGAAGGAAGACCTTTAGAAGAAGGGAAGGGTGTGTATCTTTCACGTAATCTCTCATGCACAGACATTGATACTCTGGGTCGATTAGGAATTTCATTTTCTGTAGTCTTTATCAGGATCACCTGAAATAATTGTTGTCTCCCAGGATTTACACTGAGGCTACCCAGATTATATTTATTTACTGCATGTTGTATAATCCTGGCATTCAACACATAAACTTGGTTTTCCTTTCACAGGGAATGACCAGAAGATTGGAAATAGGCATTCTCACAGTCAAAGCATAATCTCCTGCTTCACTGCCCAGGTCAATTAACTCTGAGGTCACACATTCAAATTTTCTACACATTTGTAAAATGCACTGCGAGCAGTTAATCCCACTGATCATGCTGAAAGTAGTGGTAGACTCCTTGTTATTCCAGCATGTCATACCTGAAGGTTATAGAATAGAAAATGAGCCCAATCCTGTCCTCCGCAAGTGTCCATGTGATAGCAGGTTTTATGTTGGCTTTTGTTTTAATTCACACCACGGGATCCCAATAGTCCCTGGGCTGGCCCTTGGTGTTGCATATCTTAAATTCCAGCCCCTTTCTTCTAACAGACCTATAGGCCCAGTTTTTTAAAATGGTTTTACTAGCTTGTTGCTGGAGCAAAGCGATGGGATTTTTCTAGTGTAAAAGCCAAAAGTTAGTCATGGATGCTGGTCTTGAGAGCCGAGTTGGGGCCTGTGACATATTGCTGTAGGGTTAGCAAGCTCCCGTGGTCCCTTTAAGGTCTAGTTTTTAGGCCACATGCAGCCCAATGCTGCTGCATTCAGTGCAGCCCAATCTCAGAATGGGAGTCTGAAACAAGCGCTCAGCCCCTATTTACAAATGCAAAGGGCTTAACGTCTGATTTAGGCATGGATGCTGGGCGTCTATACTGAATGGGCTGTGTATATCCATCACTGAATATGTATGTACATGTCGTCTTCCACATTGGATGCTTAGGTATCAAATTTATTCCTGCAGGATGAGCACAGCATTAATAATATTTGAGTCAAGTAAGAACATCTAAGAAGGATATCATTAAATTATGTCAGAAACAGCAAGAGGCATTTGCAGCCAATCTGTTCCATAGTGTTGGCGATATCAGTGGCAGGGATGTCTATAAATGCACCCAAAATTGTTTGGGTTTTGCTTCTTTTCAGTCCAGCATAGGCATTTCCTGCAATCAAAGTCAATGTGCTTCTTACAGATGAATGATAACTGACAGATACATTGGTTCACATAGACAGCTTATTCAGCACTTTCCCTTCTGTCTAGGAACAGGAGCATCTCACAAATGCCTAACCTTGCCGTTTTGCTGTCTTTGACAAAGTAAAAGAGCGTTGTTGAATGTAACCAGGAGCTTCCTAATCCTTCACTTGCTGCCCGTTCTCACCAGTGCTGCCTCTAGGAATGGTGGATGAGCAGAGCAATTCAGCAAGTCAAGTAAAGAAGCCACAAAAAGCTAGTGGACAGATGCAAACAAATGATGTAGACTAATGAAATGTTGGACTTTATCTCAAAAGGGCTGGAATATAGAAGATTAAGGGGTGATCTAATTGAAGTGTTTAGAATGATAAGAGAATTTAATAGTGCTACTGTTCCTGTAAGGAACAATATCTTATGAAAAGAGATCTTAATTTCCCAGTGACAAACTCAAAAGATTGCATGAGGATTTCATGTTTCAAGGCTTTCACTACAACAAACATATTAAAATCAACATAGTCTAAACGTTACTTAGTAGGCAACTAATGTGTTAAGCTACAGAAAAGTATTCCCTCTTAACTTCTTAACACAACAAAATGCCCATGTCACATTTATATGTTACATTATGCTCTGAGCAAAAATGTCTTCTTGTTTTTAAAGTCCTTTCTCCCTGCCCCACCAGGGTGAATTTCTGATGCCCTTTTGAACAAAGACCCCAGTCTTCTGAGCATAATTGAATGAACTTCTAGTAGCAAGGTACCCTCTTGGTTTTGAATTCTCCACAGTCCTCGTTTCCTTGAACTGGTGTTCCGTCATCACCTGCCCTCCCTTTGAGGGTTAACCCGAAAGCTGTCCTTTTCTCCTGCCTGGCGCAACAACACTTGCTCTTGGTCTTCTCCCCCAAATTCCCTGGTTTGACCAACTCTGAGAGTTTGTGTCTGGGAGCAGCCAGAACAGTTGTCTCCCCTTTTATGTCAAGGTGTTAAAACTTGCACCCGATTTTGAATAAGTTTCAATTTGAGTTTCTGTCTCCATGAGAAGCAGGTTTATCCCCAGGCAGATCCCATCCCCCTCTCTGAACTGCGGCGATTTACCTCGACCTGAATTTTTCAGTCAGCGGGCGGGCTCGGCAGGAGATGTTGTGGAGCTGACCTCCGCCCGCGATCAGCTCCACACCGTCATTTTACGTGAGCAAGCCAATTAAGACCCGCCCAGTGTAGGTCGTGAGCGGTGAGTGTTACCTGTGTGGGCGGGGGAGGAGGAGGGACAGCCGGGTCCAGCGCTCTTTCGTGCATGCGCGCAAAAGAGCACTTCAAAGATTGAAGCACTTGAAATAAATAAATAAATGGATCAAAAATGTGGTTAAACATGACCCCTCATGCAACTGTGTCACATGAGATGGGACATGTTTCTATATTTCAGAATTTAAAAAAATTAAGTTCATAAAAGCTTCAGGAAACCTCATCCCGCTCGTGGATGAGGCTCCCTAAAAAACGTGAAGGCCACTTGGTCTTTTCACCTGCCCACCAACCACTTAAGGTTGGACGGGCAGCGTAAACAATGGGCTTAATTACTTCCTTAATAGCCTTAATAGACCATTCAAATATCGGCGGGCGCACAGCTGACTCAGGTGCAAGCCTGCCGAATGCAACATCGTGAGACAGCGCGATGACATCGAGATGCTCGCCTGTGTCATCACGCATCATTTTACGCGCCAGTGTAACAGGCCCACCCCCCGCACGCCGACTGAAAAAGTCAGGCCCTTGAATTAAAGGAGACAGTTTAAAACATGACTGCCTTATAAAGCTCAGTTGTCATAATGAGAGTGTAAATAGAGAGAAAATGTTT
Organism: Carcharodon carcharias; assembly: GCF_017639515.1. Lineage (NCBI taxonomy): Eukaryota > Metazoa > Chordata > Chondrichthyes > Lamniformes > Lamnidae > Carcharodon > Carcharodon carcharias. The sequence continues at coordinate 145,995,957 of NC_054480.1, forward strand.
CCTCTGGTGGGTGAGTCCCAAGCAAAAGGACTTAACCTTAAAAGTAGAGCCAGGCCAATCAGGGATAATGACACAAGCATTTCTTCACACAATGGATGGTGGAAACCTGGAAGTCTCTCCCCCAAAAAACTCTTGAATCCAGGTCAATTGAAAATTTCAAACCTGAGATAGTTAGACAAGGGTTTCAAAGATTATGGAACTAGAAGGGGTAGATGGTGTTAAGATATAAATCAGCCATGATCTGATTGAGTAAACAGATTTGAAGGGCTGGAAGGCCTATTCCTGTTCCTATGGGTATTTCTGAGTGAATATTCTACTCTCAGGAATGTTATAAATACAATTCTTACTCATAACAGTCATTTTGTCCTCTGTCCATTTCCACACAATCACATTTATGGCAGCTTAGAATGATTGAGACTAAAGCCTTACTTATAATGTTGCTACAAATCAGTGATTTTCTATTCCATTTTCAGCAAATGTTTTGGCAGACATGATTTCCCTCAGTTCCAGTTTAAAGTCTAGAGCCAGAATTTTTAGCTTGTCGCTGGCATGCACCCGACCTGAACAAGTGTATAATGGAACGCAAAGACGTCGGGCAAGCGTCCCAATGTCATCGCGCACTCGCGCAATATTTCACTCGGTGGGCACACGCAGGAGCCGGCAACGCGCCTGACAAGAATTAAAAGGCCTATTAAGGCCATTGACAATGTAATTGAATTAAATTTTTCGCTGCCCGTCCAACTTTATGTTGATGGGCAAGTGAAAAGGCCAAGCGGCCTTTGCATTTTTTTTGCGAAAACTCATCCCTGGGCGTGATGATGTTTCAGTCCATCATTGAAAAAATAATGTTCACACTAATTTCTAAGATGTCCCTGCTCATGTGACTGAGTCACATGAGGGGACATGTTTTTTTAACACCTTAAAATTCTTTATTTTTATTTTTTTATATCTTCCTCTCCCGGAGGCAGCTCTGTGCCTCAGGGAACTTTTCCAGCGCACACTCGTGCGCATGCGTGAAGTTCCCCGCTCCCCTGCCTCCCCACCGCCCCCCACAGGCAGCGCTGAGTGCTGCAGCTCACGTTTCACGCTGGAGCGTGAAATCACGGTCGGGTCCCGATTGCGGGCGGCGGTTGGCTTCCTGACTGATCCCGACCACCCCTGCCGAGCCCGTCCGATGAGGGCAAAATCCTGGCCGAGCTCTGACTTCTTCATTCGTTAGTTGAGCTCATCTCTGGAACTAATGTTTCAGGCTGGCATAAATGGCTGGTGCATGTACCACAGTGACGAACCACTCAGTACATATGTCACACTGGTAATTTGATCAGTCCCAAGACATCAGCTGAAGAAATATATTACAGCAGCAATATATTTGTAAGTCCTGGTTGATTACATTTTGATCTACACTGAAAGTGATCTCAATGGCTCTATGGTATATTTGTGCTTTGCCAGCTGATAGATTCACCCACGCCCTGACTTAGTTTCAGTATTGAGTTGTATTAAATAAACATAGATGTGGATTTTGATGCCTCACAAATTGACAGGAGATTGGCATTTGGGATTTTCACTTATGGAAGGGACACAACATTTAAATGCATAATCCAGAGTCAGATATTTCGCTGAATTAAGATTGGATTAAAGTTTTCTACATTAAAGAATTGTACCAAGGATGTTCTAGTGAAAATGCTGCAGGTTTCTGTTTGGCAAATGCATTGAAAACATGTCTGCCACTGCAGGAAAAAGCCCTTTTCCATGACTTAGGGATCATTATGTTGCTCTTAACTAATCAGGGTAATCTGTCAGCAATTTGCTTTTTAAAATAGGATATGTTTTGCAATCCATCAGAACAGATGGTGTCTCACACTTGTGGAGGGTGGTCATTTGCTTGGGTTACAGATTGAGATTGGAGGATGGGTAGAAAAAGCAAATGCAAAAATAAGGAACAGTTTATAATAATTATTAGGAGGAGTTCTTTCTGAGTTAAGTGCAGCCCCTCAACTTCCAATATTGAGACAAGATGCTCAACTTGGAGAGAATTGACATTAACAAATGACATTCACTTATCCCAATTGCTAGCTGTAGGATGGGTGCAGCCAGTATATACTCTGGCATAGAAATTTAAGCTTGTTCAGCTGTCAGATTGAGTATTGTTTGTCAGTTCTGTAGTTAAACTCAGCTTTAAAACATCATTTTCACCAGGTAAAGTTGACACCTGTTAATTGCCTAAATAATAACAGTTGCTGCCTTGAAATATAACTCTATAAATATTTTGAAATGTTTTGTTTTGATAAAACACTAAGTAAGGTAGGAGTCATTTTTAGTATACTGGGCTGATCTTTATCTGCTTAGTTCCCCATTCTTAAAACCAGATGCCCGCCTATTGTCATAAAAGCCACAAATTACTTACAGGCATATTGAACTTTTTAAGGAAGATTTGTGTGTTTTTAAAGAAATACAAGCAAGGGCACTGAAAGAAAGATGGCTGATAATGTAAAATGACTATCTTCTGGAAAATTCCTATGTGGATTATACTGACAGACCTGTCCTGAGAGAACATGGAATGTCGCACCTGAAAAGGTGTCATGGCCTTTTTACAGCAGAGATACTTGAAAGGGAGATAGGAAAGATGCAAAAGACTGAACATTAATCTCCTGTGGTCGCAGAGACAAAAGATTGATTACCACATCTCAGCAGGCTTCTAAAATCCACCTCCTGTTGATTCATATCTCAGAACGTGTAAAATGGTCAGAGATCAAAGAAACAGGCTTTGGGCGCAAGACATGGTTTTTTTCCTTACAGGAACACACAGGACAAGATGGGCTAAAAACCAGCTGCAGAGCAGTTCAGTGTGCTAATATGCTAGTGTGCTGTGAGAGTGTCGGCACTAGAAGACCAATTCGTCACCCCTGCAGTTGCAGACAAAGTCTCTCTCCCTCTCTCTCTCCCTCTCTCTGTTGCCGGGGGCAAAGCTCAGCAAAGCCACAATCAAAAAGGAAATAGGACAGCTTCTTCAGCCAACCTGCAGAACCAAGTGTCTCCAAACCAACTGCTAAACTGTCAAAGTCAGTTCTACCAGAATCACCCAATTTAACGGCTGCAACCTTTCACCATCTCCACCTCACAGACAAGCTAAAGACTGATTTGTATATCTTTTTTGAACTTATTTAGATTCTTAACTTCTCATTTCTGATCTATGTGTATATGTGTTGCGTTTTTATTACTTTTCGTGGGTTTTTAGTAACTATTAGGCTTACTCTTTCTTTTATTCAAAAAAGCCTGGTTAAATTGGCTCCTTCTAAAAAAAAAGAATCCATTTGGACTGGGAAAAGTTACCCGTAGGGAAAAGGGATGCCTTTTAAATTAAAGCTTGCTGCGACAACTAAGAGGGCTGAATAAAGAAGGGGAGCTCATTCCTCCTCACCCGGGAGCACAACAAAACTGGGGTTCCATTCAGGAAGTTAACAAATTGAGGGACCTCGTCTAGGTACCGATCATAACACTATCACAATTTTGAGGTGCGCTGATCCAATTTTAGGTGCTTGCACTCCTGCCTGAAAGCACTTGGCTGATTAACACATACAAATGAGCTTTCCATGATTTGCTTCCTTTAATGTTACTTTTGTCAAGCTCAGCACTGCTACTTTCTAAATCAGACTACAAATCAAGGGCACAACTAGACAGGAGATAGCCAGGTCCAGTATGATGAAGGAGCACTCTCCTGTTCTAAATCACTGTAAATGGCACACATGGAATTTCATAGACTTTACAGTGCACATCTTAGGCAGATCTCTTCCAGATGGATCAGTAGACTGTTCAAAAAATCAGCTCCAATGTAGTACTAATTTTCGTGCGCAGAATGGCTGTTCTTTGGCTTGTGGTGACTGGACAAACTTTAGTAACTTAAGGGAGTCCATGACCATTGCTGAAAATGGGAATCCTCTTGGCTATTCTACCCTGGCTGGAGGAAGAGAAAGCGGTGGAGCAACAACAACAATTGATAGAACCATACGGAGTTCTAGCAACCAGGATACCATAGATGGAGAGCTCAGGGATATTCTTAGCATCCCAACAGGATGTACAGCACTAGAGTGTTATACCTGCAATTCTCATGGATAGGATTTTATGTCCTGTGGGAGGGTGTGCACCTGACCCGATCGGGCGTAAAATAGTGTGCTATATTTCGGTCAGTGAGCACGTGCAAGAGTTGGCAGCACGCCCGCCTATAGATGTATAGATGCCTATCAAGGCCCTTAATCAATTAATTTAAACCTATTTTTTGCTGCCCATCCAACCTTATAATTGGCGGGTGGGCAAATCGGCCAGGCAGCCTTTTGATTTTTTTTAGCAAACCTCATCCACGGGTGGGATGAGATTTCCACAATTAAATTAAAAAATAAATATAAACTTTTGGGCAGAATTTTTAATCAGCTTGTGAGTGAGTCCCATGTCGGGACATTTTGTTCAGATTTTAACAATCTTTATTTTTGATTTTAAAATTGTTCAGCTCTGCCCTGAAGCAGCTCTCTGCCCTCAGGGAGATTTTAGTGTGCGCTCCCCCACTAATGCACAGACTTCAGCCCCTTGAACCACCCCTTGAACCACCTCCAATAAAACCAGTGAAGTGAGAGAGTTAGAGGCAGGTTTGATTTGGGTGGGTTACCAATTTTGTAATTTATATCTACCTCATGCCCTGGGGTTAAAATTACTCACACAGTTTCTATTCTGCTGCACAATGGCCATAAAACCTGATAAACAATCATAATCACCAAAGATTGGCATTAATGGATCTCCACAACTGGTTTTTTGTTAATGAAGACAGAAAGAACTTGAATTTATATAGCACCCCCCATGAGCCTAGGATACCCCAAAGCATTTCACAGTCAATGAAGTACTTTTGAAGTGTTGTCACTGTCATAATGCAAGAAGTGGAATAACTAATTTTCACAAAACAACTCCCCTCAAATAGAAATGTTATAACGACAGGATAATGTGTTTTAGTGATGTTGGCTGAGGGATAAACAATGGCCAGGATTGTTCCTTCTTCATATGGTGCCACGGGATCTTTTACATCCACTTAAAGGGCAGTCAGAACATCATTTCAATGCCTCATCTGAAAGAGTCACCTCTGGCAGTGCAACACCCCCTCAGTCCTGCACTGGAGTGTCAGCTGAGATTATGTGCTGAAGTCTCTGTGGTGGGACTTGAACCCACAGCTTACCGGCTCAGGGATGAGAGTTCTACTAGGGAGTGTGAAATTTTTTTTGTAAAAGGTAAGCAGTGTCTAAGGCCCAACCACTTTAAATGTCACATTGCAAACTTGTGTTGCTAACTCTTGTGCATTGCAGAATCTTGAACAATTAAAAAAAAAATTTGCAATTTATGTGAGAATTAGAAAATGCAATCTGTAAGACAAATATTTTTTAAAAGCCTTAAAATCATTAGATGTGGCAGTGAGGCATGAATGTAGGATTGCCACTTTCCTATGTTTTTATATGTTCCCATCCACAATTTACACTTTTGCACTCTTACTTAACTGTATAATGTAAATGATCATGGAGGAAAAGTCAATAATTTAAAGCATTTACTTTCTCTGTAGCCTGAAGTGATGACCGTGGCTGATTAATAGATATGACCCGAACTATTGGGGTCTGCTGTTAAGAAGAGTAATTGGATTATTAATAGGTTCTAGTAAGGCTCATAAGATACCCTGTGCTTCTTCAATACCCAGTCTGTGCACGCTCTGTGTCCGTACACTGCCCTCACATTGTTTTACAGTTCAAACCCCAAGTTTCAGAAGAACACAAGAACATAAGAAATAGAAGCAGGAGTAGGCCTTTCGGCCCGTCACACCTGCCCCACCGTTCTACAAGATCAGGGCTGATCTGCCCCAGGCCTCAACTCCTCTTTTGTGCCAGCTCCTCATAACCCTCAACTCCCCGGTATTTCAAAAACCCTGTCTACCTCCTCTTTAAATACTTAACGATCAAATGGAGTGAATTTCATTATCATTGGGAAAAGGCATGTGATAGGGTATCATGTGTGATGAGACAGGCCATGGGCCAACATTTATTCCATGAGAACCAGACAATTGTTCAACACCTGAAATGAAGGCGATTCAAGGAGCATCACACTCATGTACAGTCATTCTCCAAAGGGTGACAACTGATAGTTGTGATCCTGGAGTCTACAGTCATCACTCTTGGCAACAACAGAAATGCTCTTCATTGCAGATATCATTGGAACCAGTGATAACTTCATTACAACTTACATAGCACCCTAACAAAATAGGCAGCCAGGGTCCATCTGCTGAATTCTCTACCCCCTCCTCCTCATGGTGGGATTTTCCGTACCTGCCCACTGCTGCGTCTTCCAGTCCCGCCGCAAGTCAATGGACTTCTGGCTGGGGCGCCGCCTCACCCACCATGGCGCTGGAAAGTCCTGGCCATAGACTGCAAATTTGGTGGCTGTATCCAATGCATGAGCTGTTGGTCAGGCTGCTGTCTCCAGGTTCTCAGTTTATGATAGTTGCCATTACATCAGCCATCCTGAAGATAAGTAAGGGCCTGGACCCAATTCCTCAGTTGAATGGTGATGGCTAGAATGCACCTGCATGTCTCAGGACAGTAGAACCTGTCAGGCCTTCCCCCACTGCATGCCCCCAGCACCCACCCCTTCCCTCCTCAAAAGAGCATCTATTTACATCCCGACGACCAGCTACCTACTCAAAACATGTGAACAGGGGCTGACAGCAAGTGAAGATCGGGTGACCTGCTGGCACACAGTTAATTTTGGAGGCATTTCAGCAGGGTGAGTAGGTAAGATTCTGCATCACTGCAATAATTCAGGAGATGATAATAGGTGAGAAATCCACTTCACCAGATTACTGCCTGTGCTAGTTGTTATGATGTGGCAGATGATGTGTGCCAGATGGACCAAATCCACAAGGGAAACTTGGTCGCTCTCACAACGGTTTTGCAATTTCTTTTTATTACGAGATGTGTTCATTGAATTCAGAAGTAATGAGTCCACTAAGACCTTTAGAGATTTTAAAAATTAAATTAAAATGTTGATTAACAAAATAAAATATTTCAGGCATAAGACTTCAATTACTTACTATTATAACAAATCCTAAAATTCCTAATTAGCCTGACTCCCACTTACACAGCACCTTTAAGGCAACAGTCCAAAATTGATTTTAGCTTTTAAAAAACCCCAGCAAGTTAACACGGTACCCACTTGACTGGGATTCCTGACCTGGAATTCCAAATGGCTTTCTCCAACTTTAGCTACTGGACACAAAGGACTTATGCGCAAATGGTTGGAGGCTTCTTCAAGGCTGTTTCACACATTCCCATTAGATGTTACATGGCCCCAACATAGCCTTTCATTCTCTTTTATGTATGTTTCTCTCTCTTTAGTATGTAAATTCCATTGTTCCATATGTCTTTGGGACTGTACATTTCCCATAATATAAATGCTTTCATGTTGCCAATATTTTCAATAACCTATGGAAATAATAAACACACTGCTTAGCCTTGCTTATCTGGCTAGTTGTAAACAGACTAACATCCTTTCGAAATTCAAATAATCCCATCACTTATCTAAAGGTGCAAATTCCCTTCACATCTTACATGCTAAGACAGCATCCATGTTTACTCACTAGCATTTCAAGTACGTTTCTACACCTAGTTTCTTTTGGTAATTTCAAGCTTGCAGTTTACCTGACTCCAAATGTAATTAAATCACACAAACACAACCATCGACACTCACGCCCATAAACCTACTTTATAACAAACCAGAATAATATTATGAAAATGATTGTACTTTTGTAACATAGTGGAGACAAATAATTTATGGTTAGGTTTTCTTTAGTTAGCTTTTGGCTAGATTATTTGTTCGATCTTTATTTGCTTTCTATGTCAAATGTGGAGGAAATATTAATGTTCACAGAGAAGCAGCTCAGTCATTTGTTTCTAATGTCATGGCGAAACTGGAGCAGAAGATGAAGATCCTTAAAGAAGACCAGATCTGTAAAGTGTCTCCTACAATCCCAAATTTCATTTTACTCCGGGAAATGGCAAGTCATCTAATTACACGTTACAGAGCTCAGTGCTTTTGGCAAGTCAATATGAATGTGGCCCAAGGGCAGGATTTCATGCTATAAGTGGTACAAGATGAAAGAAAACATTTCCTGGCATCTTGTTCGGCACCAGCAAAAAGAAACTTAATGGATGAAATGACAGTAAAGTAAAACTAATTTAATGGCTTACAAGGGATCAGTGCATGTGTGCTCAGTGTTTTTTTAACACGAGTGCTTCCCTTGATGATTATTTGTGTTTTGAATTTTACATCCTCACCTTGTTCTCCTTCTAAATGATTCTCTAGTGATGGGAATAAATAGGGAGTTGGTTGTTAGGTGTCAGTGGGAGCCCCTTTGCTTTGGGTTGGCCTTGCTCTGAGTCATGAGATGATCTTGCAGATGGTGTCTCCATGTCTGATGTTACGGTGGTTGGTCAACTTTCTGTCACATCTTTTGTCACTTGGGAAGAGAGGGGATGGAGGAACGGGGCTATGGTATTGCCTTGCGAAGCAACAAACTAACCGTGCCTGCGCCACTATACTCTCTACCCCACGTTCTGTGTGGGAACAAATCCCACTGGGTACCTGTGAGTGTAGTGAAACCTTGAAGCCCATCACTATCCTCCTCACAATCCCTAATATTTCCATGTTTTGTGTCATCTGCAAATTTTAAATTGTGCCCTTTACACCCAAGTCTAGATCATTAATTTGGATCAACGAAAGCAGTGGTCCTACCATCCTGGGAAACCCCACTACATCCTTCCTCCAGTACAAAAGCAACCATTTACCACTACTGTCTGCATTCTGTCACTCAGCCAATTTCATATCCATGCTGCCACTGTCTCTCTTATGCCATGACCTTCAGGTTTGCTGACAAGACTGTTACATGGCACTTTATCAAATACATTTTGGAAGTCCATGTGTAGCACATCAACCACATTACCCTCATCAACCCCCTCTCTGTTATTTCATCAAAAAGCATAATCAAATTAGTTAAACACAATTTTCCCTTAATAAGTCCATGCTGGCTTTCCTTAATTAATCCATATTTGTCCAAGTGACTGTTAATTTTGTCCCAGATTATTGTTACTAAAAGCTTTCCCACCATTAAAGTTAAGCTGATTGGCCTGTAGTTGCAGGATTTATCCTTACGCCCATTTTTGGATAGGGGTGTAATATTTGTAATTCTCCAGTCCTCAGGCACCGTCCCTGTATCTAAAATCACACACCACCCTGACTTGGAGCTATAATGCCTTCCCTTAACTGTCACTGTGTCAAAATTCCTCAACTCTCTCCCTCACAGCACTGTACCTACACTACATGGGCTGCAGCAATTCAAGAAGGTGACTCACCACTACTTTCTCAAGGGAAATTAAGGTTGGACAATAAATGTAGGCCTTGCCACTCGTATTCTGATCCCATGATAAATAAATAAAAATGTTTCCGGACTATGACCAATTTCTACAGAAAGGATTTGAGAAAAAGTTACTTTTAAGCATTGGATTTTAAAACGAGATGGATTTGCACAGATTTAACAAGAAATATTGCAAACTATGTGGCATTTGCAGAATGTATATTAAATTCAGATATTTAGAATGCTACCCAGGATGATTAAAAATTATAGCGGCATGATTATCTTATCCCAAGAGAACCAAGGCATTGTCGACAGTACTGTCAAGCAGCGCTTGCTCAGGAATAACCTGCTCACCAATGCTCAGTTTGGGTTCCGCCAGGACCACTAGACTCCAGGCCTCATTACAGTCTTAGTTCAAACATGGACGAAACAGCTGAATTCTGGAAATGAGGTGAGAGTGACTGCGCTTGGCATCAAGGTACATCTAATCGAGAATGGCATCAAGGAGCCATAATACAAACGAAGTTAAGGGGAACTAAGGGGAAACTTCTCCACTGATGGGAGTCATATCTAGCACAAAGGAAGATGGTTGTGGCTGTTGGAGTAATCTCAGCTCTAGGATGTTGCTACATGAGTTCCCCAGGGCCTTATCATGGGCCCAATGATCGTCAGCTGTTTCATCAATGACCTTCCTTCCATCACGAGGTCAAAAATGGGGATATTTGCTGATGATTGCACAATGCTCAGAAGCTGAAGCAGTCCATGCCCACATGCAGCAAGACCTTGACCACTTTCAGGCTTGGACAAGAGCTAGGCAATGACCATCTTTGACAAGAAGAAAACTCAGCCATCTCCCCTTGATATCCAATGGAATTTACTACACTAAAACCCCACCATCAACCAGGGGTTACCATAGGCCAGATTCTTAACTGGATCAGCAACATAAGTACCCTGGCAACAAAAGCAGGTGAAAGGTCATGGTGCCTGTTGCTGGCTATTCTGGGACACCAACTCCAATGCCTCATTCCTCCATTTCCAGTAGCCATCTGACCTACCTCAGCCCCTGCAATTAACCTCTCCAACTTCCTCTCTTTTGCACTTACTCCCTTTTCCAATCTTTCTGGCAATTGTGCACCACCTATCAGACACAGACATTGTTCTCACACACACAAGATTGTCATGGTCTCCAAATCAATGTAGATGAATTTATGAACAGAAGTTAGCACAAAGAATCCTGGCTTACGAGCTATGAATTCTCCTCCTTGCTGAAGCCCCTCCCACTTGGACACATCATCCGTGATGCGCTAACATAAAGCACTGTGGTAGCAGTATGGAATTAATCCCCATGTCCAAACTCACACTCTTGTCTTACATCATTGGTAATTTCTCAATCATGCACTGCCAAAGAAACCTTACAAAAAGTTCAACAAATAAATTTTGAAAAAACTTATTTGCAGCTTATTCCAAATCTCTTGTGATGTTCAGCTCTGCAATACCTCTGGCCTGCCACAGGCATCTCTCAATCCCTTTTCCACTGTGACCTGCTTTACAGGAGCAAGGCCAGAGACAGTTGCTGCACTAAGTCAAGTCAGTCACTGTCATTTACACGTGTAAGCCACGGAGACAGAGGAAATTGGCTGAGGCATATTTAATGAGGGGTCAGGATTGGGCATTAAATCTCCATTTCTTCTGAAGATGGGCAGATTCCCAAAGGAAAATCCAATCTTAGGCCTGTTTTGAAAGTGTTGCTCTGTCTCAATTCAAGGCTGATCTCACCGTTGAATGAATCATTCAACTGCAGCAACTCAGTTTCCTTTATCCTCAAAGTTCAGACTTGAGCTAGAAATGGTTCTAGATGATTTAGTTTGATTAGTCTCTGCCCTTCAGTGTCTCTGCCTAAAGTCTGTCCTCAACAGGGCCCTTTGGAAACTGATGTACCAAAGATCAAGCACTTTCATTCCAAGCATTATACTATGTCTCCTTTCCTTAATGTGACCAAGAAGATGGAATTATTAAATGATAATGGTAAGTGCTGTTCTTGTTACAAGTCTCTAGATGTGGGTCAGTGTTTGTACACTTTTGAACAATCTCTGTATTTCTGCTCCAATAAAACATGTTACAGCTATAACACTGAATCCCAATTCCCTTTGTCATTTTCTCACTGTGTCTCCTTATGATGCTGGGTAATGTTGAGTTAAACAAGGAATGGCCCACCAATGTCCACCAATGTGTACTTTCTTGGAGGGAATAGTGACTTACCCATAATAGCTTTATGTCCTCTGTTCAATTACAGAACCTCATTTCGCCTCAAAACAGATCAGGTAAATCAATACAAACCATAGATCAATCCTAGTCATTTGGCACTGCGCCATATATTTACACACTGAGCCACCAAGGGAGATTGCTAATCCCACTTCAAAGGCTTGGGTTACCAAACAGCACTGTGCATGTAGGACGCAGATTAATGCTCGGGATTTTTCACTATGACAAATTCTCAATTTCAGCCAGGCTGTTAAGGAACATAAGTGAAGGCACTGAGTGAAGGCTGATCACATTACTGAAGTAAGGAATAGAAAAACAGAAGAGCCAAGCCATATGCAGCGCAGACAGCCCAAGAGCAGCAGTGGGAAATAAACCCTCTGATGCAGAAGCTTGGGAGGATAGAGGAAATAGAAAAAATGTTCCAAATGCTGAAGGAAAGAAGCTGCACTGTTCACAAGCAGCATTGATTCAGATGTCACCACCTTTCCTCCTTTCCCTGTCCTCAGACTATTGTCTAGAAATTAGTCATATGTATTGGATAGGTATGGACATATTGACTGCTGATGTTTTCCTACCCAGGTATCTGTTTCAGGAACTATGTGGATTAAAGCAAAGGGACATTCAGAACTATAGGGCTGATAGATGAAACAATATAAAATTTGTGTTAGGTCAAAGATCGTATTAGCCTGCAGCATATTAAAATTGTATTTGAAGTTTATATTCATGTAACAACTAATGCTCAATAATAAAAAATTGTAATGACTAGTTGAACTCCAGTGGCATTGCTGATGGACAATAAAGAATAAGCTTATAACAATAGAGCTAAAAGTATAAGTTAATAAATTTAAACTGAAATTTGATTATTAATTGATTTACTCAATGTATTCAATATATGGATATTTTTAAAATTTATTGAATGATGAAGGCAGTTATTAAATGCAGGCAGTAAGTTAATCACTAAATGCAGTGAGTAACTTTACATATTAAATGTTGATTGTAATTTCTTTAATTACGGTAACACTTCAAGATAGGAAAACAAAGATAAATTGCTTTAATTGTGGGCTGCCATGATGATTTGGAGGGTGACAGTTTCCATCGGCCGAAATTAAAAATGTTAAAAATTTTGCTGTATATGTTTTTCAAATGGAATTGAATTAATTTGTTGCCTTTTGCAAAGCCATTGAGTACTTCTGATCAACATTTCAGTATTATTTATTTGCATCTTTAATTGAGGGTTTGTTTTAAATGTTTATATATGATTGTATTTTACACACATCAAAATAAAGGACTATAGCTGTAGGAATAACAAAAATGTTCTACTATTTGGATCTAGGCATAGACAAATTAAAGCTTTTCCACATCTGCTTCATCAAGCACTCTCAGGTTAGGTATAGCACAAATGAATGCAGAGTAAAGCTCTTTCTACATTAGCCATTGGGAACCAGCAGATCAGCTATAGCGATACCAATTAAGGTTCCCCATACACAGATCCAGGAAGCAAGGTTGTTTGGCACAGTTACACGGTATGTAGCTCCAAACTCAGGAAAAGCACATGTGCTTACTACACAAATGCGATTTTACCATTTTCCAGATAAACCAGTCTAGATTTTGTGATGAATTTGAGGCAGGCAGTGGAAGAAAACTGGGTGGCAAAGCCATCCTAGCAGTTCTGAAGTTCTCTTGGGATTTTCTTTTTCCCTAATTTTGGCATCCCACAGCACTTGCTGCAAACCTGCCTCCAGCATGCAGATGATGTTAACATGCGATATTCAGCATTGCGTTTCTCTCCCCCCTCTGCTGCTGCGCCACTCACAGAGAAACAACACTTGTATAAAGGGCAGGTTTTATATTGAGAAAAGAGCAAGATGACAGAGAGTTGAGAATTCGAGAGCTGAGGAGAATTGACCTTTTTTCCTATGGGATACAGGGTGAAGACAGTGATAGGCAGTGATATTTGGACAGTGAAGGAGGCAATAGGGTCATTAGAGATGGGCTTGTCTAATGATGGAGAGCTTGGAGATGATCATATGAAAAGCTGTTTTGCTTTGTTTAAACAGATTGCACAGCCTCCACTTGAAGAGAGGTAGGTGTCAGCCTCTGAGCTGGTGGCTGCAAGTGTAAGATGGAGTGATAGTGTCCCTTCATCCTCATTGTTCTTTCTTTTCTTCCTTCCACTGATTGGGAGGGTTTCATCTTCTTGGGCATCTGAAATGACAAAGGAACAGAGGTTAGGTTGTACCACAGGGAGAGGAGAAAGTAAGAAGTGTACAGTTATGCCATCTGTTACATGTGTGTCAGAAGCGATTGTGGTTTGAGGGAGAAGTGAGTTAAGAAAAGAAGAATTAGATATTCAGATACATTCAGCATCAATCTTTTGAGCACCACCAGTGGCCAAAGCCTCAGTGATACCCCTCTCCACGATGGCCAGCAATGTCCCCTCTAGTGCCAAATCTGTTTTAATGGATCCTTTGTCTGCCCTGTTTTCCAGTTTCCAAGAACATCCATTGCAGCAATCTTTTTGTATAGTTTCCCTTTGAGAGACAGCCTGCCTTTAAGAAGGAGCAGACTGCCTGTACCATGTGACTGGCAAGCAATGTTGCTGGGACTTCCTGCTGTGTGCAGACTTCGCTGGCAGCATTATGGAGCACAGATAAATGCTTGAGCTGCAACACCTAGTGCCAGAGTCAGATGAGGTGGCTACACGAATTTTGCATGTTGCCCATCTTGATCTAACAGGCGTGGGCACATTGCCAATACTGATCTCTACACCCAAAAATCAGGGCAGATGAGTTTCTAGTCCTTGGAGCTTGTACCCAATCATGGCTAGAAATGGAGAATTGGTGTATTTGTGGAGAATACTTTGCCCACAAATAGTTTTGCCAGCACTGAGCTATCAGCATTTATGATATGCAGTTGGCAATTGCAGTATAAGATGACAGAATACTTCTTAATAATCAGGATGTAAATCTCAGCTGGGAAATGGTGCTGTGGAACTTCTTCACATCTTCATACTTCTGATCCTCACTTCCTACATGGTTTAAAAGTGACTTTAAGGTGATATTTAAACAGTTCATGGATTCATATTGGTAACCATGGCAATCAAAAGATGAAAACATAGGCCCAGAACTCCAAATTAATTTAGGATCTCGTCCCCGTATTCGAGTCATGGATATCAGATATTTGTAATTTAGTTACATGTCATTTATCTTGGAAATAGAAAAAAACATTATAATGTAGATTTTATGAAATTTTGCATTAAGAGCTTGTTTCAGGAATTCAGACACAGGTGTCAGTGGAAGCTGCAAGCTATTCTGATCATTCAATTGTACTTCACCAGGTGAGGCAGGAGTTACATAACAGCCCCTTCAGTCTCTATACTAAATTTTATGGGGCAGGGTGGAGGGGCTGAACTGCTCATCATCCCTACCCCACCACCTCCACAGAAGAAATGTCAGATGCCAGTTGACCCACATTAAGCAATACAGCAACCCCCCCCCACCACCCCTCCCCCCCACCCTTCCCAGCAATAACATGCTGCAGGCGGCCTTAAGTCGCTGAGGGTGGGACTTCTGCCCCTCAGTGGGATTTCTGCCCCTCAGTGGGATGAATCCCGCCCTCGAGAGCTGCCAGCCAATCCGATTGGCCGCCAGCTCTGGCATTCTCAGCAGTGCCAGCCCTCAGTAATGGACGCTGCTGGAATTGCAAGCTAGACCCAGGATGAAGACGGCCATGGGGCAGAATTTTGCCCTTGGCGTGCGGGCTCGGTGGGGAAGGCTGGCTCAGCAGGGGGCAGCTAGGAAGCCGACTGCCCCCCCCACCCACCGCCTCCCCTCCCTTCCTCCCCCTCCCCACCTCCGTGTTTGGCAGTGCACCGCAATTTCACTTTGGTGGGCCAATTAAGACCCGCCCAGTGTAAAAGGCAGCTGGGGGATCAGCGAGAAGGGGTTGGGTGGGGGCCAGGGCCTGGTGTCCACTGTGTCTAATCACGACCCGACAGCCAATTTAAAACCAGCCCAGGCAGCCCCTGGAAGACTAACAGGGAAGGATGCTGAAGTCTCCATGGATCCCGTTGTGGGTGGACACGGCAGACAGGGGCGGGCGGGTCAGCAGGGCAGTTGGCCCTGTGTTTCTCAGATGAGTGCCTCGCAACCCACCTGGTGGAGGTTGCAGCTAGGAAGGAAAACCTTGAGGTGGGAGGAGGAGGCCCACCCACCTCACCAAAAAGGCCTGGGAGGAGGTGGCATCCAGGGTCAGCAGCCAGGACGTGGTGAGTGCCAGAAGTGCTTCAAGGATCTGCTGCGATCGGGAAGAGTGACTACTGCGTTGGCATGGGTCACTCTGCAGAACAGTAAAGAGCTGCCCATCCCCCCTGTGGACCACAGAAGTGTAAGAGTGTGAGTGGAAAATGTCAATGAGGCAGGAGCTGGCCAAGAGGGTGAGCGCTGGCTGCTTGGACTGAGTACCTTGTGGCTTCAGGGTCACAAATTGGCTGAGCCCTGAGAGGTGTTCCTCAGGTAGGGTTGGTCAGAATGCAGTGGTGCTGCAGGTAGAGAGTGGACTAATCAATGCTCCTCTATCCTTTCAGGAGAAACCATCCCATAACAATGCTGAGAGGTCACAGATTGGCGGGGCACCCCCACACCTCCTTATTCACACGCGTTATGAGCAGGAGGCCCTAGAGCTCAAGAGACACCATGCACCTCGGTCAAGGGGCCACGGTGTGGTTGTGGTGCCAGACGGGGGTAAGAGTGCAGTGCACCGAGGTGAGAATGTTGGCTATTGCAGCCATTCTAGTGTAGTCTCCATATTGATGTGAGCCTCAAAACTGGAGTCCCCATTGATATTCAAAAGATGAGGCCACCACGATGCATATCACTGTCTCACCAGGGTGCCTGGCATGCACAGTGACAGTGTGATCACTTAATCTAATGACATGTCCTTCTTGTCCCTTTTAGGTTCACCAGCAGGTGGTCACTATGAGGAGCCTGGAGGCCCACCCCTGACCCCTGAGGACCCCCATGCTGAGTACGCACATGCCTCTCTGTCAATCAGGCACCAGCGTAGACACCAGCACCTCGGTGGGTATAAGATCACCATCTAGTATCTCGGTGCATGTTGGTGGGGGCACTTCACACTCGCTTGAGATGCAGGTGGAGACAGAGAGTGCCCAGGGCGCCGGCAGTTGGGGGACTGCAGGGGACCAGGAACATGCCCAGTCGATGGCTGATGATGGGCCTCTGGAGTCGTCCATTGGGTGGCAGATGCTGGATGTCCAGCAGGGGCTGCAGGAGAATCTGGCAGAGATAACATGAGGGAATGTGTGCCATGGTCTCCGTTGTGGAGGAGTCCCTGTGGAGCATGACCACTGCAATGCCTCCTCCATGGAGAGAGTGGCGACTCTCATGGAGAGGATGCCCCTGGGATTCAATCAAGGGTTCCTGGGGATGCTCTCTGACCTGCAGCCCTCACACTGACAATGACCTCAGCTGGTCAGTGACAGTGGGGGAGATGGATTGGGCACCCAGTATCCCAGCTCGGTGCCCATCTATCAATGGTGGGCAGGGAGGTCCAATGTGGCCTCACATTGGTGCACGAGCTGCCTGTTGTCTCTGCGGGTTCCTGTCAAGGTGCTCTGGATGACGGCAGCAGCTCCTCCACCCCTCTACCAGTGACCGTGGCATCTGAAGACGCTGTGGTGACTGGGGAGATGCAGCTGTGGCACTGGCCACTCCCTCCCAGGTGGGGCCAGCACAGGCTCCAAAGGCAAGAGGAC
The DNA here is from genome assembly GCF_017639515.1 of Carcharodon carcharias. Lineage (NCBI taxonomy): Eukaryota > Metazoa > Chordata > Chondrichthyes > Lamniformes > Lamnidae > Carcharodon > Carcharodon carcharias. The sequence continues at coordinate 146,013,422 of NC_054480.1, forward strand.
AATCGCCAAGGCCAACAGGACAGCAGAGTCTCCAATGCCAGTGCCAGCGAGGGAGGAGCACCCACAAATGTAAACGTAAAGCACCTTAAACGCAAGATGGACTTATCATGGGTGATATTTTGTTTCCCCATTTTGGTTTGAATTTTTAAATGGTGTGATTAAAAACACTGGTTAATGTTTATTTCAGCTCTGCTTCACATTCACAATTAAATGAGATGTTATTTTGTGCTATTGGCCTCTGTGTGCTTCATTTGCTCTGTAGGTGCTGGGTAAGCCATTATATAATGATGGACATGTATCTCCTGAAACTTTATTGCACAGGCACAGGGTGTATGTTGTTGGCCAAGGAACTGGTCCTGTCAGGGATCGAGTATGGAGCCTGCAGCCCGGGCATGTGGTGGCCTAGCTGAAGGAGCATTGGATCAAAGTGTCCCGGGTGTCCCTGCCTCCCTGGAGGTTACCCAGATCAGTGTCCACACCCTCAGTGTTCTCCTCACCGTGCTTGTCCTCAGACTCACTACTGGACTCATCCTCTGTGGCCTGTGCAGCTAGTTCAAGATCTTCTTCCTCCACTGTGACCCCCCTTGCCAGTGCCAGATTGTGGAGGGTGCAGCATGTAACCACTATCAGTGACACACGATCTGGGGGGTACTGGAGTGCACCCCCTGGATGGTCCAGGCATCGAAAGCACATCTTGATAAGACTGATGGCTCTCTCCACCACAGCCCTTGTGGGGCCCTGGCTCCTATTGTACCGCTGCTCAGCTTCTGTTCTTGGATGGCGGAGAGGCGTCATGAACCACCATCTGAGGGGATGGCCCTTGTCACCCAGCAGCCATCCATCCAGCCGGGCTGGAGCACTGAAGAGCCCCGGCACCTGGGAATGTCTGAGGATGTAGGTGTCGTGGGAGCTGCCTGGGTACCTTGCACAGACTTGTAGAATCAGCATCCTGTGGTCACACACTATCTGCACGTTCATGGAGTGGAAGCCCTTCCTGTTGATGAAGGCACCGGGCTCACCTGCTGGCGTCTTGATGGCCACATGTGTACAGTCTATAGCACCCTGGACATGGGGGAAGCCAGCAATGGCTGCGAAACCTCTGGCTCGCTCAGCCTGGCTGGCCTCGTCCATACTGTAAAGAATGAAAGTCAATACCCACCTGAACAGAGTTTCTGTCACCAGCTTGATGCAACTGTGGACAGCTGATTGGGAGACTCCACACAGATCCCCCACTGAGCCCTGGAAAGAGCCAGAGGCATAAAGGTTGAGGGCCACGGTGACCTTCAGAGTCACTGGCCTGGGGTGTCCACCCACACAGTCAGAGCTGATCTCAGGCCTGATCCACTGACAGATGGAGGTCACTGTCTCCCTTGAGAGGTGGAGCCTCCTTCAGCATTGCACCTCGGACACCTTGAGGAAGCTGCATCACCGCCTGTAAACCCTGGCAGTGGGATAGTGGTGTCTTCTGCAGCCCCTTCTGCCTTGGACTTCCTGCTGGCCCTGCGCCCCTTGTGCCTGCGCCTCTCCTCACACAGGTCCCTTCCTTGGAAACTGCATAGAGACACCAGGCCTCCTCTCTCTTCTGCCCCTCTCTTCCTCCTCAGAGGAGGTGCCACCAGCTGAGACCACAATCCCCATTCCCAGGGTAAGGGAAGGCTGTCTGATACCTGGAAGGGTCCACACGGTCTGAATCCTCCGGGGCCCTGGCAGACAGCAATGAGCCCTGAAATGAGGCCTGGAAATGATTAGAATGCAGCTCTGAAGCAAGATGTAGCTGTCCAGTTCACGGAAGCAACCAGCAGCAAGTTATATCTGAAACCCCTCACTACTCAAATTGACAGAGCCACTGACCCTTCTTATCCTGCCCGTGAATGAGGTTTTGCCAACTGTGGCCTGCCCGCCGGCTTGAGTTGCCCGTACGATGGCCGTAAAATCTCACGGGCTCCGTAAGCTCAGAGACAATTAGTGCGTCGAGGGCCTTAACTGGCCTCTGAATTAATGGCGGGCGTGCCTCGGTCTCCACCACGCGCCTGCCTAGTGAAACATCGCCAGAGTGTGCGTTGACGTTGGCCGTTATCGCCCGTTACTTCACTCTGGAGCGGGTCGGGTCCACGCCCACCCGCCGAGTGACAGATTCAGCCCACGGTGTCCAGAACGAGATGGTGGACTGGGAGGGATGGGGGACCCTAGAGGGATGGGGGGGAACAAAGGGTGTGGTAGGGCAGGCGTTGTTGGCCTGGCTGGAAGTGACAACAATGGCAGGGGGGGGGGGGGGGGGGGGGGGGGGGGGTGGGGGGGGGGGGGAGGTGGGGCGCGGGGTGGGGTGCGGGTTGACAAGGGAGGAGGTGGGGGGTAACAATTTGGCGAGGGTGCCCCGGTGAGCACAGGGCAACCCCGCCAAAGGGCGTACTCCCCAGCCTCTCTTTCCACCTTTTAACCAGGCTGGTTAAAAAAAAGCAGCCTACTCCCTCCTGCCCGCCTGCCCACGCCCGCTGTGCTATAGCCTGGGACAGCATAACACTTGGGTCAGTTGGCTTGTTCACAAGTTCAGTTGCCTGTGAATTATCTTTTCAAAATGTGGCAGGTGGGCTGCCGGTCTCGATGCCTGCCCACCTACTGCTTTATGGGGAGTGGGTCAGGGGTGGGCAGGAAGGACCGCTCGCCACCTTTTACATGCCACCCCACTCCACCGCTAACTTGATGTTACTGCAACTTGATGGTTAACACTTTTACCAAGCAAGGGTTCCAAACCAGGCTGGCTGGCAGCTAAAAACGAAACAAGTCAAATAAAAACAAAACATCAAAGCACCTCAACCAAAAAAAAACTGATAAAAATGCAAAACGAAACCAAGGATGAATAGACCTAAAGAGGACAAAAAAAAAACCTTAATAGAAGGCGGAGAGAAAGGTAAAACATAAAGCTAAGGTCATGGATGGTAAGAAATGAGGTTTTGTGGAAAAAAATTTGCCATTTTGCAACAACCACATTTTTTCCCGTGATTTTTTTTCTTTTACTCTTGTCTCCATGAGGGAGAAACACTGGCAAAATAGCTAATAGAAATTTTTGTGTTGAGTGTTAATTTAAATATAATGCTGCAGATCCCTTCCTGCAATATTCAGTGACTTGTGACAGGATAATAGCAAGTGAGTGGATAAGAATTCTTCTGAAAGAATACTAATCATGCAGAGGAAACACCAGGCTGCTGTTATCAACCAAGCTGTAGTTTTAGACGAGATCATTTTCTGATTCATAATAAAGTGAATCCATTAGTAAAAGAACTATCCAAACACAAAGTATTACATGTGTGAAAAATGAAATGGAAATCGTATCTCTACAGATATGACGCCAGAACAAAAATGAGATTGAACTTTAGTGTCTGATTTGCCACATTGGTAAAACTACATGATAGCTAGTTTCTTGTCCATTTGGAAATATCTGTTCTTAACTGAACATAGCCAAGCAAAAATGCAATCAGATAACCACTCGTGAGCTCAAAGATAGTGACTTTGTCAGACGTGAATGTAGTCAGCCTCAGTTATGGAAAAGCCCATTGACTCACATGACCGACCCTGACATAATTCCTACCCATCCTAGGTGGAGTTTTAACCGTGTCACACTGTTCCCGATGTCAGAACAGGAAATGGGGACCGCTGCTGCTCTCCTACTTTTTGTGGCTTCCCAGGTGATTACAATTAGAACATAAAGCGCTGATGCCACGCTCGGGAGAAACGTGCGATCACGTGGTGGGGGAGGATTGTCAGTGAGGCAACAAGCTGACCATGCAGGCGTTGTAAAAGAGCGTCCTGGACAAAGAGGCTCTTCATCATAGCCACAACTTACCTGCCCAGTCCATTGTCATTGACTTATTGAGAGAACAAAGGTGGCATGGGTGCTTCTCAGATTTAAATTTCAGTTGTACATATTTTAATTTACATCCCATTCACTTTATTCATGTGTGCATCATTCTCATTTGTTGAGAATGGCTTAGACAGACAGCTAAATGCCTTAACGTGCCTCATGGTTTGGTACACATTGGTGATTACAGGGGAGTTAGAGACATTTTTTTATTGTGGGAGAAACAATGTTGTGTTTTTGTGTTCACTCCTTACTAGATGTCCATGTTAGTGTCCAGTGTTGCACTTGCTGCTCTGTGGGGCATGGCTGAATTTACAGTTTCAGTTGGCCCTCCCTTCAGTGCATTATAAAGGACATTGTCCGACATCACCCTCAGTGCTGATAATTGAAATGTTGTAGATGAACTTAAAGGCCTGAAAGGACTCTGCCAGCCAACCTCCTGAGATAGTCCCACATGTGGACAGTAGTGACACTGCCTTTCAGGCCCCTAACTTTCTTACCCTGACTGACTGTTCCCACCACACCCAGGACTCCAGGCCCTTCTGTCTTCCATTCCTCCTCGCCCCCGACCCCACCTCCTGCCCACCTTTGGATCCCGCTTCCATTCTTCCATGCCCGCAACCCCTCTCCACGCCCCCATACCCTCACCACTGACTCACCCTTGCTGGTCCCAAGCCTCCATGCCCACTGCCATTCTCATGCTCCCCTCCCTTTTCCTGCAGAGTTCAACAAGGAGAACTGCTGATCTCAGGCACAAATGAACAAAGCTGACTGTTGCACGCCACCCTTAAACGCACATGAAGCGGTGCCATGGGATTATTATGCGCCGCTGCCTTTATATCGAATGTAGGGCGCAATTATAATAAGTTTTATGCTATTGAGTATTCATGGAGTGCAAGGGTATTACAAGTAGGAACCTGCCACGGGATAGTGTGAGGCTGATATGCTACAATAACTCCACTGATTAATGTCTGCATCTCAACCCACCGTCGGAAATTGAAATTTTGTCTCCTGCCTTATTCAGTTATATACTACATGCCGCATTTCCCACTTTTGCAAGCTCCATAAAATCCACTCCCTGCCCCCTGATCTTCACAAGGTACCTGATGACTGTCTGTCATGGGTAATACAGCCTCCTTTACTAAGGTACGTCATACTGTTTCTGTCACGTACAAACCATTTGGCACGGACGTTTGAATAAAAGAACTACCTATAGCTTTTGATATAGCTAAGCACTAGAGTGGACTAGAGAGACAACTGAAAGCAGATTGTCTTGTTACACCAGCTAGTGCACTTCTAACCATTTTACATTTAGTGAGAGACTTTCTGCAATGCCAGGGCGGGGGGGGGGGCTGCGTTCCATTCAAGATTGGGATCATTTAAGAAGTTACAGATAGGAATTGCTAAGCTGGTTCTATAGACCAATTTTGAGTAAATGAATCATACATTTTTCCACAATGCCGGAAAATATTGGTAAATAAAGCCTGAGAAGTTGAAATGCTCCATCATTGCAGATGCTTCAAGCACCAAACTGGATCAAGAGTAAAAAACAAAAACAGAATTACCTGGAAAAACTCAGCAGGTCTGGCAGCATCGGCGGAGAAGAAAAGAGTTGACGTTTCGAGTCCTCATGACTCCGCCGATGCTACCAGACCTGCTGAGTTTTTCCAGGTAATTCTGTTTTTGTTTTGGATTTCCAGCATCCGCAGTTTTTTTGTTTTTATTTTTGGATCAAGAGTAACTTGTTTCAATTTAGCACGTTTATGTTTTTTGGTAGAAAAAAGTTTGCAAAAATGTGAACTGTATCATTGTGTTACATTTCTACCACACGATATATCACAAAACAAGGGGAAGCTGAACAAATGAAGAAAGTGGGACCTAGAATTGTCCACATGAAGTCATTAGTTTTTTTACATCTTATTTATCCACGTGTGGCCCGGGGTCATATTCATCATTAGGAGCCTCGTGAACCAAAGGTCAAGAGTCATTGTCTTAAGAAAAATATTACTTTATTTTATTATTGCAGGATGGATTACTTTGTTGACGTCAGGCAGAAAAAAAAATTACAATCTCTTTAATCACCTGTTGTAATTTTGTTGTCAAATGGGGTTTGCAATTAAAAACGATACAATGAACTCGGGTGAATTAATCTTATTAAGGAAATGACCTGCAAGTGCCCTGCACTAGCTCCACCTGTGCCCTCTGTTACACTTTTGTAATGTGTGACCCTGGGGAAGCTCTCATTGATTGTTCCCCTGTTGATTTCAGGTTTAGGATACCAGTTATTTATCACTGCACTTAAACCCCCAACTTCTCCCCAAGTAAATGATAGGTGCAGCCTGATAGGTTATTGACTGCTGTGGGATTTGATAGCTAGGTTAGCACCATGCATGAAACCTATGTATAAGAACTAGGTCACTAAGCTACAATTGTATTAACAACATAACCTGACATAACTTAAATAGTGTGAGGAAATATATTTCAGCACTTAAATCTGTTGACATGACTCGCCTAAATATCTATCATCATGTTTCAATAAATATTTGCCACATATCGTTTCCTGCAAACGTTTAATTTCAAAACTGTGATTATTGGAAAGGAATTCACAATTCTGAAGAAATTCCGAACAATTTGTTGCTTTCAGTCCAGAATGACTTGATTTCATTTCTGACAAACATTGCTAGGTGTCATATTTTAGAGAGCTGAAAGCTGTCATCAGTACAAGGCCCTGTCCACTGTGTCTGCTGTTGAAAGTCAAGCTGCTGTAATATCTCACCTTCATATATGGCACTGTGTGAGCAGATCAATAAAATAAATAAAAGTCCAGTTTCAACTTCATTTGTACTGAAAATAAATGTTGATGGTTTTTATCATTCACTCGCAGTATATTTTACACCCTGTGCTGTCAATGAAGGGCTAACCATGACATCATGCTGGAGTGCCCAACTATGACTTAAATGATGGAGCTAATTCAGAGGCCCCAGGACAAACCAGGCAATTCAAAGGAGCACTAATAGGAAATGCAAAGAGACCAGCCTATGTTAAAAACTCACTACTTTGTATGGGTCTCCCCAGTGGGTAAATTCACTCTGGTGGAGTATGGATGCATAAAGACCTGAAAAGCTGATTCAGTTGGAATAAGAATGTGTACATTAGCTGTCCCCAAGCTGAGAAGGCAGCAGGGTGGAAAAGGGCCTACTGTCCATGTTTAACTCATCAGGTAACTTACTGTAGGCAATACCCTTCGTTCCTCATCACTCACTGGCTCTACATCAGCATCTCACAGAATTTTCTCTGTAAGATGTCTGCCAGGAACTATTTCCAGTGAATGTGTAACATTGATTATTATCAAAATTAGAGAAGTGACAGGCTCTACAAGTATTTCTGAATCTTTAGAGGTATCAGAGTAAGTGATATGCATCCAGGGATGAAAATCTCTGATTTCCATATTAAAAGGAGCCGTTTATGGGTGCTTGGGACACCCAATGATAGATCCCTACTGGAATCGAGCCATTGGCATCAGCTTTCTGACAATGAGATCCAAGGCCCAATGCCTGGGAGATTCAAGCCTCACCATTCTGTCCTTCACCCCTCCCCAACCCCCAACAACCCCAAGACGCTCCCAAATTTCTATGCCATTTTTAATGCTAGTTCAAAATGCTAATTATTGTCCTTGATTACGGTGAAGGAGCATTCTGCAGGCATTGCTGTCCCTGATGTGCTGAAGCCGTACGCAGTTTACCAGGAAGCAGTGAGAAATATAACAGGCCCTTATGGTTAATTCGGCATTTAGAGTAAACAAAGTTCTCGGTTGACAAAATAAGGAGTATTTTTAAAATCTCTTCAAAACAATTTGCTGCTTTTTTTAACTGGAAAGGTTTTCAAGTGAAGTTGATTCAGAAACAGAGCAGCAAAAGAAAAGACCACCATTTTAATGAGTCTCTAATATGATATATTGATGTTTTAATATTGAGTTAGTTAAGGAAGCCTCTAAAATAAAGACTTGAATACGCTGAGCTGTACAATGCTAGCTGTCTTGGTGATAGTTCTGTAATCCAGTGGGGTCTGATTTGAGCTTTTCTTGCTGAATCTGGTTTGCTTATCTTTTGGGAAAAGTGCACTATTTTTTTTTTGATTATCAAATTCAGACACCGGTTTTGATGTCTGAAACTGCCCCCCCCCCACAACCCCCAATTTGGTACTTCAGCATCTTTTATCAAGAACTAAGATATTTCATAGGCCAGATGCAGGATACACCAATAATGTTCCAATAATGTTTGTCAGTCCTAACTTCCAAAAGGCACCTTCTGCTGTACAAGTGCCATGAGTCCATTTTATACACCAGCCATTCCTGCAGACCCTCAATTTAATGTGAATTAATGACACGCCAATTAATTAATGACAATTCATTTAGGGTCAATAAGTAGGACCCTGACAGCCATTTTAAGTCGCATCTAATCGGACACTTTGACCTGGTGTATGAAACAGAGGCTTATTTCATTTTTCTTTGTGAGCATGAGGTGGTCTCCCAGGTCCCACAAAAATAATCAGCACCTGAGGCTCCACTCACCACAATCGCAGCCCCACCCTCAGCAGCTTCTCCCTTTGCTGATGGCTGCTCCAGCCCTATCTCCAGGCCTTAATCCAGCCACCTCCAACAGCATGCTCGGAGCTCACCTGACAATTTTAAATGAAATCAAGATTTCAAAATCCCCTGGGCCCCTTTGCCAATGTGGAGGGTGGAGCCAGTCAATCGACCCTCTTGACCACAGTTAGCCAATGACGATAGACTGGATCTAATGTAGCCTCTTGTGGCAGGAAACCATGGCAGCTGAGCCCACTTAATTGTGGGAGAGGCCCCACTTCCTTCCCCTGGCAGCAGCAAAACCTCTCCCGATTAAGTTGGTGGGCGGAAGGGGCTGATGCGGATTCCTGGCCACCAGTGGCAGGATGTCAATTAAGCTCATTGATGACCCAGTTGACACCCATTAACCCTGAGCCCACCAACGTTAGCGGTGGATCAGGGATTAAACAGAGGCCACATGGCTTCCCTGCACCCTCGGGAGACCATCCAGTAAACCCTGTCAGGTTTGCTAGCGGCCCCCCAATAGGGCACCTCGTGGTCAGGCACTCTGTGCCCAATTGAGGCAACTGGCATCAGGCAGGGGGCTAGCTGCTGAAAGCCACCTTGTGCCATTGCCTCCAACCCCCACCCCTTCTTCCCTGACCTCCAACCTGTCTTCACTCACCTTTGCTCTGGGGGTCCCATGATGACTCTGGACCTCTGGTGGGTGCAGCAGGGCCATCAGTGATCGCTGTTCCCACTGGCGCTAGCAGCATGGGGAGCCGCCGCAGCCTCTGATTGGCCGACAGCTCTCGGTGGGTGGGACTTTCAACATGTCAATTGCGGGGAAGGTCCGATGGTGGCTATTCAAGTGCCTGAAGGGCACTCGGTACCATCAGGCCTTCCTCATAGAGCTGCAGGGGTTTCCCACTGGTTTTCCAACCAGTGAGCGAGACACCTATCAGCTCGACTGAAACCCAGCCGATGGTTCATCATGAAGTTAACTGTGAAATGCATTTTGCATTAAAACTGTATCTTTGGAAACCATTTCCTGTGTTTAATTGCTGCTGCAGTAATGAATAAGAGATGGTTGAAAGAACTTATATCAACCAGGCTCTGTCTATTTTTCACATCGCTCTCCTAGCAGCTTCATAGAATAGTTATTCTTAGACCATTTAATGATCTGGCCAGTTTTACTCCCCAGCTGATAACTCACCTTTCATATAATTCTCCTGTAGTGTGACAATAAATTGGACTTTATCATATTTGTAAATGTGGAGAGTCATATTACGTTGAGGATTAGATTGAAACCGTTCAGCCTCATTTATAGTCCATGGGTAGGATTTTGCCCTTGGCGGGTGTGCTTGACGAGGGTTGGGCAGGAGCAATCGGGCAGCTGACTGCCACCCGCAATTGGCTCCACACTGCAATTTCACGCGGGCAGGCCAATTAAGGCCTGTCCAGCGTGGATTGCGAGCAGCAGCGCTGAGCGCTGCTTGTACGGGGGTGGGGGGAGGAGGAGGGAGAGTTGGACCTAGCGCGCAGTTCATGCATGTGCACGAAAGAGCGCTTTAATCTCCCTGAGACACAGAGATTGAAGCACTTTTTTTAAAAAATGAATGAAAACGGTAAAAATTTAATAAAAGATGTCCCCTCTTGTGACTCTGTCACATGAGATGTGACATGGTTGTAATTCTGAAGCAACGTGTTTATTTAATGTTTATTTGCTTTAGGAAACCTCCTCCCGCTCGTGGATGAGGTTTCCTAAAACATGTAAAGGCCGCTTGGCCTTTTCGCCTGCCCGCCAACCATTAGGTTGGACAGACAGTGTAGATTTTAATTTAATTAGATTGTTAATGGCCTTGAAAGGCCTTTTAAATAGCGGTGGGTGCGCAGCCAACTCCGGCACGCGCCTGGAATATTCCACAAGTGCGTGATGATGTCTGGACACATGCCCGACGTCAACGTGTTTCATTTTAAGCTCAGGCATGTTGGGCCCCTTGCCCATAACGACGAGCACAAAATTCTGCCCTATGGACTCTCCAGTGCTCTGAATTCGGTTTGAGACCTGCTTCCATCTCTTGCTTGAAATGAAATTTATTGAAATAAGGCAATTGATAATTTCATAAAAATATATCAGAGAGCTTACTTATAAAGAAAAAATAAGCCAGAGAACATCTTCCAAGGAACTTAAAGGGTCACACATTACAAATACATACCGGATGACGAGTGCTGCAGCAACATATAAACAAAATCACCCCTGTAACATCTTCCTTACTGCCACATAATGTGACAGTACTGAGAAGATGTCCATTGCTTTACTACTGATTTTCCTGGTGCACTACAGAAAACAGAGTAACTTCAAAGAGCTTTATCAACTCAAAGAGACTTCAGAACTTTTTTTCAAACACACAAATCCAATCACAAGCAGTTAAATAACTGAAGGTTTGAAGAAACTGTTTGAAGGCAGCATGATCTCAGGGTTCTGAGAAAGACATGGTTAAGCCGCAATCTGAAAGTTTATGAGATACCTTTTCATTAAATCTTCATGTACCCTAGTTATTTACATCATAGGTAAGACCACACCTGAAGTATTGTCTAAAACCTTGGTCCTCTTACCTGGTGGTGGCAGCCTCCTCGGTCTCGTCAAACAATGGTTTGCACCATGGTCAATCCTGTGTTAAGCATCACCTGTTGTGGCTCTGCAGCCCCACTCTGGCAGGGCAGTCTCTGCTGCACTTGCTGCAGAGGAAGACAGTGGACTGAGAAAGCACATGATTCATTGGCCTTGTTTTCTCTAAACCCTTTCCTTGGTCAGCTGAGCTTTGTGTTTCGGCCCACCTCTTCCAATGCCCTTCTAAACAATCAGCCTCGAGGTCACGGACATCAGCGGCTATCTCCCAGTTTTCAACATCAATATCTGCCATCCTCATATCTCATTTGCAGGTGTCCTTGCAGCAGAGACATAGATGTCCAGGAGATTTTCACCCAGTGGCCAATTCACCATGCACAGTTAAACAGCAGCATATAACAGTGTCAAACTTCTCATAGAACTGGTGTTTCACCTCTGTGTGGGAGCACAACATTGGACCATAGGTAGTCATGAGGCATGAGGTTAACTGGCTCTGTTTTGGTTGAGAGGTGGATGGAGAGAACACGTTTTGAACTATTTTTGAGGGGGTACTATCATCGAGAGTAGCGAATTTCTTATAGTGAAACCTGCACCTTGCTCATGTGTTTCCTTTGAACTCTTACCCTGCCAGTTGAATGTGTGATGTTTTTGTTTCAATGACCTGCCCTTGGTCAGCCTGATCTCTTGTTTGGAAGCTATGTTGGTGTTCAGCTTATCAAGTTCCATGTCAATCACAGCTGTCTTGTGCATGTTATCGACTAGATGCAAGTTGTCTGTCAATCCATACAGACATACTTACAAACATACAAAATAAAAGCAGGACCAGGCTATTTGGCCCCTTGAGCCTGCTCCACTATTCAATAAAATCATAGCTGATCTATTTGTGTTTCAAATTCCACATTCCCATCTATCCCCAATAACCTTTGATTCCCTTTGCCTAACAAGAATCTATCTACTTCCATGATAAAAATGTGGAGAGTTCCAAAGTTGCACAGCCCTCTGAGAGAAAATAATTCTCTTAATCTCTGTCCTAAAAGGGTGACCCCTAATTTTAAAACAGTGCCCCCTAGTTCTGGACTCACCCACAAGTGAAAACGTCCTTTCCACGTCCACCTTGTCAAGACCATTCAGGATCTTGTACACATCAATCCAATCACCCCTCACTCTTCTAAACTCCAGTGGAAACTAGCCCAGTCTGTCCTACCTTTCCTCATAAGACAACTCACTCACTCCAGGTATCAATCTAGTAAACCGCCTCTGAAATGTTCCCAACACATTTACATCCTTCCTTAAGTAAGGAGACCAATATTGCACATAGTATTTGAGGTGTGGTCTCACCAATACCCTGTATAACATCCTTACTTTTACATTCAATTCCTCTCATAATAAAGGATAACATTCCATTAGCCTTCTTAATTACTTGCTGTACCTGCATACTAACTTTTTGTGACTCATGCGCTAGAACACCAACATCTCTCTGCACCTTGGAATACTTCGTTGAAGTAATACTCTGCCTTTTTACTCTTTCTGCCAAAGTGAACAACTTCACATTTTCCCACATTATACTCCATCTGCCAGATCTTTGCCCACTCACTCAACCTATCTATATCCACCTGCAACCTCCTCATGTCCTCTTCACAACATACTTTCCAACCTAGGTTTGTGTCATGCACATGGTCCTGACATTGCCAGTTAAGAGTTGGTATCTTTTCCTTTTTCATTTCTTTTGTTTGTTTGCCTGGTGTGATAGATTCCATCCACTTTTTGAGCAGAGACTCTAAGCTCCAAGCATTCTTTCAAGCAGATGGATTGTAGCGTGTCAGCGTCTTAGTTGTTGGGGGCTACCCGAATTGAAGTGGGATACACTGGTCCCTCCCACCATCGGAGACTGCTAGGAGCACCCCTTCTCTACGCCAATCAAGTTGGGCCTATCATTTGTAACTGCTGTGTCCTGAGTTGTGTTAATGCTCTGCAGTGAAACTGGATTGTCCTCTCCAGGGCGCAGGCCTGGGAATCATTTACTAGCACCCTGTGCTGCCCGAAGGTCAGGCTGAACCTCCCCTCTCAACACCCCCCCACCCCGGTTGAGTCAAATGGAATGCAAAACACTATGTTTGGCACTGGCTTGGCTGCAGAGGTTATCAGAAAGATGACATCAGTCCACCTTTGGGCTCCACTTCAGGTTTTTTGTCAGTGTTTACTCCCTTAGCCTTCAACTCTCCCGAGGCATTGTTAAGGCAGTGGAGCTACTCCTCCGTAGGGAGTTTGGTTCATGAGTGCCAAGGTGTGCCCACATGTTGGTAGCCTGCATGCCTGGGGGGTCAAGCCTCCTCCGAGTTTCTCTAAAGCTTTAACCTAGTTTCTTCCATGTGTCACCATGAGGAGGCACAGCTGAGGACTCGCTGATGGAGATGCTGTGTACCGACAAGGAGTGACTTACACCTTTGGTTCTTCTTTTCACACTGTTGCTAGCCAGTGGTGTAGGTGGTCTTCTTACCTAAGGAACCCAAACACTTGATTTAGAGGGAGTGCGACAAAGGTTCACTGGAATGAATTCTGGGAGGAAGAGATTGTTCTGTGAGGAGAGAAACTGAGTAAACTAGGCCTGTATACTCTAGAGTTTAGAAGAATGAGAAGTGATCTCATTGAAACATAGAGGGCAGATTAAACATATTGTCAGGGTTCATACATCCCTGGCGAAGAAAATCAACAGCGAACACACACCCTCCAACCCCTGCTCTGGTGGGCTGCCCCACAACCATTTCATGCCTGTTAGAGCCTTAAGTGGCTCAGGGAGAGACTTCTGCTGCCATCTTGGGAGGAAATCCTGCCTCTGAGAGCTGCCTGCCAATCAGATGGCTGGCTGCTTTATGATCCCACCTGGAAGAGTTGGCGACTGCTGGGCCCTTTTTTTGCCTTTATTTTATTTGTTTATGGGATGTGGGCATCGCTGGCTAGGCCAGCATTTATTGCCCATCCCTAATTACCCTTGCTTAGAGGGCAGTTAAGAGACAGCCACATTGCTGTGGGCCTGGAGTCACATGTAGGTCAGACCAGGTAAAGACGCACATTTCCCTCCCTAAAGGACATTAGTGACCCAGATGGGTTTTTACAACAAACGACAATGGTTTCATGGTCATCATCAGACTTTTAACTCTAGATTTTCATTGAATTCAGATTTCACCAGCTGCCACAGTGGGATTTGAAGCCGGGTTCGAAACCTTAGAGGGAGGTTCCAATAAGCCCATGGTGCCTGTCAACGAGGAATCCCCCTTCCCCAACAGTAGCTCAAGGAGTGGGGCCTGGCAGGCTTCAAACTGAGCTCCCTCCGCCACTCATGGCATGGTGGAAAGAGGCCTTTAAGTGGCCATTAATTGGGTGCTTAAGGGCCATAACTGGCCCAAGACTGGGTGGGCTGCCTGACACCTCCTCTGCTCTGCGGAAAATCATGATCGAGTTGGGGGCAGGGCGTAAGTGCCGAGAAAGGCGCCTATGGCATCACATCCAATGTTATCCACCCAATCCACCCAACAGAGGTGTAGAATTCTGTCCATAAAATGGGCTTGTGGTAGATGCTAAAAGGTTGTTTCCCCTGACTGGGAAATATAGGGGTCACAGTCTCAGAATATGTGGTCAGACACTTAGGATTGTGATGAGGAGAAATTTCCTCACTCAGAGGGTTGTGAATCTTCAGAATTCTTTATCCCAGAAGGTTGTGATGCTTGGTCATTGAGTGTATTCAAGGCAGAGATTGACAGATTTTTGGAAAATAAGGGAATTAAGGGGATAATGTTGGAAGGTGAAATTGATGTAGAAAATTATTGACTGGCAGAGTGAGCTTAAAGGGCTGAATGGCCCACTCCTGCTCCAATTTCTTATGCTCTTTACTGATGTTCTTGATCATTTACCATTGTTTTATCTCATAGCTGTTATAATTAATATTGATAAAAACAGAGTGTGCTGGAAATACTCAGCAGTTCTGGCAGCATCTGTGGAGAGAGAGAAAGACGGAGTTGATGGGTGGGATTTTCTGGTCTCACCCATTATCAAGAACCCGCTGAAGATCAATGGACCTTTGGCTGGGTCGCCAAATCTCCTGCAGCGGGTCCCACCATAAAAGGGCCGGAAAATCCCAGCCAACATTTTGAGTCGAATATAACCCTTCACTCTGAAGAAGAGTCATATTTGACTCAAAACTTTAACGCTGTTTCTCACTCCTATTGATGCTGCCTGACCTGCTGAGTATTTCTGGCACTTCCAGTTTTTATTTCGGACTTCCAGCATCTGCAGCATTTTGCTTTTATAGTTATTATTACGTCAATATAGATGGTATAAACGTCTTGCACAAATGGACAAATGAAATGCTATGCTACAGGCTCAACTTTAAAGTAAAGAATTGCCAACAAGTAACTGTCTGCTACACCCTCAAGTCTTTATCCTTTGTAGCTTAGGTCATTTTATCTTTCATTTTGTCTACTACTGTAAGCTTTTCTCCTACTACAAATTTGAACACAATACTCTATTGCAATGGTTAGCATCTGCCTTGCTAGGGTTTATTAATATTTACAGTATAGAGACTGTTTAAGTATTATTTGCATGGTTAACCAGGAGCCATAAAGCTGGTGTGCTGTAGTGGTGGGGGGGTATAACTGCAGCTTGACAAGTTTACATAGACAGTTTGTTGACCAAAATGGCACAGAAATTTAAAGAGGAAAAATTTGAGACAAACCATTCCAAAAAATTGACAAAAACTGCAGGCAGATTTGAATATTTAAAGTATATTATCAACAATCTTGATTATAAAAAATATTAGCAAGCCAGTTTTATCATTATCAAGATTTGATTGCTGAAAGGATAATAGTTGGGTTGCACTGTGCCACACACAGAGCAAGTGTTAGATTTATATACAGACTGAAGTTTGCTACAAAAGGGGAAACATGCTCTAGCCTTCAGGTAAAATAACATTTGGGGTCAGGGTGTGGCAATGTAGGATATAATATAGCACACATGGGGCAGAACCTTGAGGTCGTTGGGTGGGTGGGCCCATTGCCCGCAATCAGCTCTCGATCGCAATTTCACGCTGGCTGGCCAATTAACGGCCAGCCAGCATGAAAGGCGCACTGAAAGGCTCAGCGCTGCTGGGATGGGGGGGGCATGAGGATGGTGAGCACAGGTGTGGGGGAGCGTGGAATGAAAGTTCCCTGAAGGCAGAGAGCTGCCTCAGGGAGCTGACGAATTTAAAACCATCAAATAAAAATTTTAAAATGCAGAAAACATGTTCACACATCGGACTCATTCACTTAAACATATAAATTATAACAATTCTCCCAAAACATTTTTATGTCTTTTTAAAATTAATATCAGAAGCCCCTTGGATGAGGTTTCCTCAAAAATCCAAAGGCTGCCTAGCCGATTTGCCCGCCTGCCAACTGTAATGTTGGACGGACAGTGAAAAATCCAGGTTAATTAATACATTAATGGCCTTAATAGGTCTCTTAATTGTCGGCAGGCATGCTGCTGACTCTCAAGCGCACCCACCGACGAAAATATTGCACAAGTGCGCAATGGTGTTGGGACACTCGCCCGATGTCATTGCACAGTAATTTACGTTCCGATGTGATGGGCCTGCACCCACACACCTACTGAAAAATCCTGCCCCTGATTTTTTATTTAAAGTTCAGTTGGAGCAGGAACATGGAAATTGACATGCGGTTTGTGAATGTCACAATTAAGATAAGAGAATCTGGAGAATGAATGGCACGCTACAAATTTGTAACAAATCTGGGAGTTTAGGTGGCATAAATCACATGAAGGAAATTCAGTCGGTTCATGCAAACATTTAAAACCTTTTTGCAATCTAATTGTCAATGTGTATGAGATATGGAGATCAATCTTAGCACTACCATCTTACTCACAAATGGATGCAGAATTTGTTATTGCCCAATGCTATGTTCTTTTGAAGGTCATGATATTTTTTTCACATTACATGTCCAGAGGGGGATATAACAGCAGTGTGATGAAAGTCATGAGGTACAACACAGTTAATGATGCAAATAACCATCACTGCAGGAATAGTTGGCTATACTTGAATTTGAATGTATTGGTTTTAAGTATTATAAATTCGCATTTATGGTTAGTGAGTGAATTATGTAAATTAAGAAATATTCTGTGCTTTAGTGTGGTTCCTTTTAGTTTTAACTTCTACTACACAATATTAAAAACTTACTGGAAATTACATTTTTAAGGGAGAAGCATTAAGATGTTTGGAGAACTGAAACAGACAGTAATCAGTGTTAAAACCAACACCGAGGTACATCTGTTTCATGTGTTTTTCATAGCATTCCACATAGATCTGAAATAGTATTGATCACACAAAGGGAAGAGGCAAAGAGCACAGTACTGCAGCTCAAGAGGTACTTTGCTGCAACCTATATATAGGTTGTTGCTATTGAAGTAGCTTCACCACGCTTAGCAATTTTCAACAGATATTTGCTTTACAATAAAGGGAATGTTACAATACAGTCGATGGCATATACACAAAAAACGTTTTCCTTATTGCTTCTGCACAGATATCAGCAAATAATTGATCAAGCAAATTGTTCCGCTTCAATATATTGCTTCACCATGTTCAATAAGATTGAACTGAAAACAAATTGGGCTCTTCAGTTCTGATACTGAGTTGATGTCATCTATAAATGCTACAGCAAACCAAAAGTAAAATTCGAATGATCGGCTTCAACGTGTTCTATCTTACCATGATAACAAAAACAGAGGAACAACTGTAAAAGGAGAAAATGGTGGATATCCACCAGTCACTCAGAATCTGAGGAGAAAATTAGGATAATACATCAAGACGAACACTTCATCAGAATATCTTATTTTCTGTTTTCTTTTCAGATTTCCAGTAGTTATGTTGTAATTTCTTTTTTAAAAAAATCTTTAATAGGAGCAGTCCTGTTGTAGTCATAGTCCCCAAGTTTGCCAACTGTTCCATGAATAAATGTAACTACATGCCTATTGAATAAATTGGCACCTCAGGAAATAGCGGTGTCACTTTTCAATATCTTCACATAGCATCAATGGGATGGTGATGGTCACAAAAAGAGGTTGGTAGGCTTACCACCCCAGTAACAGTGGCCATATGACAGCTCCATTTTTCAAAGGACCTACTGCTGGATGCCCAAAGCGTCCCAGTTGTTTCAGGTGAATGGCCCATTTTAATACAGGAATTTGGAATGTTTGACATAAATCAGGCACTGATTGTCATTTTATGTTGGAGCCTGCGTCACGCACAGTCTAACCAGTTCCACGGCGGAATGAATCAAGGAGGCTTGCCAAAAGTAAGTGTCAAATTCTCTTGGTGGGCCCTAGGGGAACAGGAATGCCCCTAAAACCATCTGGGTTGCCCCTGTCCTCAGACTCGCACCCTCAGTGATCACAACAAGTATCAACAAGTATCAACAAGTAAGTATCAACAAGTATCTTGCTGGCAGCTGTCCTGGTCTGATCTTAAGGTCTCAATTGGATATCTGTATGGTACCCTACAGCTCACTTGTCAAGTTTAAAAGAGGCTGGTTCCTCAAAATGATTGCACACCAGAGACTATAGCACATAATCTAGGCTGACTATTCAGTACAGCACTGTAGGAGCCCTGCACTGTCCAAGGTTCAACCTTTCAAATGAAGTGTTACGCCTATCTATCCTCGAGTGGACAGAAAATATCTGGTGGCGCACTTTGAAGAAGAGGAATGTTCTCCTGGTATCCTGGCTAATATTCATCCCTCAACAAATATCAGTAAAATAGATTGCCTGGTTATTTATCTCAATGTTGTTTGCAGAGCTTGCTATGCACAAATTAGTTGACCTATTTTCCTACATTACTATACTTCAAAAATATATATTGGCTATGAAACATCCAGAGAAGATGAAAGGCACTATATGAAGTAAAGTTCTTTTTTGGTTCCTATTGGATATCTACTTGGAAAGAAAATAATTAAATGTAGTTTACACATATATCACAATGCTTCATAAATCTGATCAGTTTCTTGAGGTGACAGATATAGTGAATGGGGGAAATGCAGCAAACTCTGAGTGCGTGGTTTTTCAGAGAGCCTTTGACAAGATGCCATTCAGGAGACTACTAGGAAGATTAAGGAGTATCAACTTAGGGAAAAGGCAACAAAATGGAGTAAAATTGGTTAGAAGGGAGGGAATTGGAAGCAAAAGTTAAGGTTATTTCCATAGAATTGTTATATCTATTTTCAGGACACTTTTTTCCACTGTAGATATTAATATGGAAATAGGGGTAGAGGGAGTGGTGTTGAAACTCGAATGAAGTGTTACATTACCATTGGAATGTTTCCATTTTATTTCAATGAATTCCTTTTATTTCTTTCAAAAAAAAACATAGATTATTTCAAGTGTTTGATTTTTGTCAATTTTTTAAAAGAGCACTGATAAGGTAGTGGTGATATTTGTAATAGTCAGTGAAGAAAACCAATTACTTTACAAAGTATTTGGTCAATGCACAT
Source organism: Carcharodon carcharias (assembly GCF_017639515.1). Classification (NCBI taxonomy): domain Eukaryota; kingdom Metazoa; phylum Chordata; class Chondrichthyes; order Lamniformes; family Lamnidae; genus Carcharodon; species Carcharodon carcharias. Next base: position 146,033,005 of record NC_054480.1, read on the forward strand.
TCATTTCAACAATGTCTTTTGGTGCTTGTAATCATATTGCTTTGAAACAAAAAAAACTCTTAATTTGAATTGCTTATCATACAACGCAAAACTCATCCTGTACATTTTTGCTCAAAGAGCCAGTTCTGAAGTTTAGTAACAAAACCAGAAAATGATGGAAAATCTCAGCAGGTCTGACATCATCTGTGGAGAGAGAAACAGAGTTGACGTTTCGAATCTGTATGACCCTTGCTGAGTTTTCCCAGCATTTTCTGTCTTTGTTTCAGATTTCCAGCATCTGAAGTATTTTGCTTTTACCTGAAACTTAGTGCTTTATTTTTTAAATAATTTTTACAATGTTTGGAATACTTTTGAACACATAATGCCTAAATTGTAGGGTTCGTCTGCTGTGACTCTGTCAGCAATTTTAACTTGTTAGTTTCTCCACAGATGCTGCCTGGTGGGTTCCTGGCATTCTCTGTTTTCACTTCAAAACCCCAACATTTGCAGTAATTTATTTTTTATCTATTTGGCTTCATGAGTGAATCCAGTCATCAGAGTTTCAGTGAAAACTAGTCACTTGGATCCGCTTAGGACATGTTGAAATCAAACTAATTCTGTGCCACTGGTTCTCAGCCATTTCATAGAACACATCTGACTCTGCCTGTACAGAGTGAGACGCATTTAGAAAAACTGCAACATTTAAAAAGGAATGGACTGGGCCATTTTAATGGCTTATCCCATGAAAATGGCTCCTAGAAACGGTACACCACAATATCCTGAGCAACAACACTTCAGCCTTCAGGACTGCATGTGTCTCACTGCAGAGTGAGACTGCAGGATCCTGCAGTATGGAATATGCAGACTTAGATGCACCTCTTTTTAAAAAAAAAAGCCACCAGAAAAATATTTATCAAATAACATGACAATGCCAAGATTTCTCAGCACTTTCTTGATGTAAATAATCTAACTGTTGATTTTTTTAAAAAAATTCTCAAAACCTTTGGCCAACTCACTATAATAATCAGGTTGGCAGTTGCAAAAAATTTAGCTTATGTCTGCAAATCCTACCCTCTGTTGTAAATAAACTATTTGCATTTCTGATGCTTTCACTGTTAAGGCTGTTATGCATGCATCTAACAATGTGATTAATATTTTGTTGTATTGTGTTCTTCTGTTTAGCACTGAGCAATGTTTTGGATGATCATTGAAGGCTGTGAACTTGCTGCACCTCAAAATGCACAAGTCATGGAAGTCTGTCCTCAGGGAACTACTTTGAGAGAAACCATGGAACAGGCTGCAGATATGTACTTTTACAATTCGAAAACAAAAGTGTACAGGAAGAGATGAGATGGGTGACATTGAATGGTTTATTTTAAAGCAAAAGAGAGGCATCCATTCAAGATAACCCCAAGCACGAAAGCTTTCAACTGCTGATTACTTCTCAAATAATATCCGGTAAATAATTTTTGAAAAGTTTGGATGTTCTAAGTTTCTAAGCCAGAGCTCAAGAACTCTCCACATCTGCAATGCATTTTTATTTGATTTGATATGTTCTCAGGAGGACACATCTTTTTGTGATGTATTTTGAGTTTGATACAGTATTGCAGTACTCAATGAATTAATAAGCAGAATGGGAGACAGGTGAGAAAATGTGTGTTCAGGTGGTATGATATTCACAGCAAGTATGGCTGTTTGATGGTGTACAAAGGGATCAAAGAAGGGTGAGCTGTTTCTTCTAAAGATCTTTGTCCTTAAGGTGTATCAGATGCTGCGTGTTATAGATAAGTAGATAGGCGATCAAATTTATTTTTAAAATTTGAAAAATCACAATCAGTGGAAACAGGAATGAAAAGGGGGGCTTGCGTAATACGTGACCATCAATAACAACATAAAATTAAAATAATTTGTGTCAATTCTGGCAAGTGGCTGTTATGTGTAATTGTTATTGACTTTTTCTTCTAATTATCAGGTTACACAGATTGAAGATGGAGCAATGCCTGTCCTTGAGGTTGTCTGTTTCAGGCCAGAAGCATTTCAAATCTAGTCCAATTTATGATTTATAAAGCTTTGGAGCACCACAGTTATTAATGGACGTAAATCACACATCTTCTCTTCAACATTTGAAAGTCTGCCATATGAGAATTTTCTCTTTATTGTTGATTTCAAATAGTTCCAATATCTCACCACAGTTAGGTTGTAAAATGTTCCAGTGAGTAGCAGACTCCAGGCTTCCATGCATGTTTTGAGCTTTTATTGAACCACTTTTTAACTCTTTTACTGCTGGATGGTTTTTTGGAGTTTTTCAAAATATTTGCATATCTGTCTCTTATTTGACTGCAGCAAAAGATTATACCTTGTATATTTTTAAGGCAGTGTATTAAACAGTCAGAAAATGAATGGAATTGTCCGCAAATATATAACAAATAAAAATAAACTAGAACCTATTGGTTTACCACTGGTTGCAGAGCATTACTGCAGTGCTCAGGGGTTTAAAAATGCAGCCTCATCTTCCGATTGGAAATTCTGTGGGATTAACAAGATGGAGGAATACAGTGATCATAGTTACATAATGAATGACGCTGGGATTAACAATCATCTGAGGTAACAAGCACAGTTCCTGTGCCAGTGGATCAACAAATGCACAATGTTATTAGTTGCAGTAAAGCAAGCAGATAATCAAGTGAGCATATGGTAGTTTGATATCTGGGAAACACAAGCTGTCAAATGAACATGGGTTTGCATTGTTGAAATAATAAGGAACATATTCAAAATAGAACATTGCTTTTCATGGCCAACTAATCAATCTCCTTAAAAGCAAGAATATGCAGGTCACAAAACAAGAATCCTGTAGCTGCAACTTAACTCTTGCCTCAAATCTGTATTTAAGGTTAAACTGACTGCACTCTACATGACATTAATTTATATTTCTAATTGTATCATTATCTTTGGATTTTTATTTCAGCTTTAACAGGTCAAGATCACGTACAATTCTGTGAATAAAGTAGAGAGATTTTTGCTGAAAAGAAACAAAAATGTGAACATTCAATGATTACTTCACATCAGCCAGCATGCGGGGAGGTTCTGAATGAATATGATCAAAAATGACAGTTGAGAAGAGTTAAAATTTTATTGTCATATAAATTTTTAAAAATGCGTATTTCAAATACTGCTCTGTCCTCTTTATCGTTTTTTTTTCCCCTCATAGCTGAAACCATAACAGCAAGACAGACTGATCGATATCTGCCCAACATTTGCAGCAACAGTACATGTAAAGAGCACGTTCCTAAATCAATGCTGTGGTTATTCAAGAAAAATCTACATCACCATCATTGCATACATTCCCTGTTGCAAGAAAACCCATGTATCTACACAATGCCGCAAAATATAATTTGACAGAAAGAATCAGCGTATTTTTATAAATGCAATTTCCTGCTCTTTCTACCCACAAATATGACGAGCAGCTTCATCATGACTATGTAACCTATGATATTGATCGCTCTTCACAGCCCTACTCCTTTGCTTCAGAAATTATACCCACCAGCAAATGCATGGTAAATACCATATGCTATAATAAGTTAATCACCACTATTGTTTGAAAATTGGCTCATTACTCTAAAAATAGAATATTTTCAATTAATTTTTATTTCTATTAGAACCCCTGACAAAGTAAATTAATAATTTTAATTGGTAATATCCCATTTTATAGTCTATTAATGCATGAACAACTGAATCAGGATTTTTAGCTGGAATTTTACTGGAGCTCAAAAGTTTAAAACTATTTCACATAGTGGACAGGGGGGTTAAGGGCAAGATTGCTAAAAACAGATCCCTTTTCAATGTCAACTACTTAATGACAGGATCTACTCTTTTAAAAACCCTTCCTACCTCTGTGGATCAAATATCTGTTTGGATTGGATTTACCTTTGTTAAAATGGAATTTAGTTTTTGGGCTTAGATATATTGCACAACTTAAATGCCAGTACAGGCACCAAAGCAGCATTTCAATTATATATATATATATATATATATATATTAGGGCTGTATATTGATTAATCCTTTTAGTCGGCATCAGTCTAGAGCTAGGCAGAATTCCCATTGTCTTCAATGACATCAAAAAAAAACTTTCTAAACCAAGTGAAATGCTACAAAATATGAGGGATTGTTGAACAGAATTCTTTCACAGCTAGGATATGGAGTCCAGTCCATAAAAAGTGTAAGGAGCGATTTGCTTGATTTGATATTAATGTGTGATGCCACTAGAATTTGACATTGTGCTGCAGCACCACTTGCTGCTCGGTAGAACCAGGCAATTTCAACTGACATAAAAACAACATGCTTGGGAACGCAAGTGGAGATAGAAATAGCTGGGGCTATGTTTATACCATCAAAATATGAAGCAAATATGATCACTAATACCAAGATGGAGAATAGGATTCAGGAAAGCACGTTCCTTTCTGATGAGAATTTTTTTTTGATGGAAGCCATCAAACATGCAAACAAAAAAATGATTGAATCTTTTTTTTCCAGCCAGTTAGAATAACTGAATCAGTACACATTCGCTTCAATGAGTGCTGAAAGAACAAGGTAAAGGGCAGAGACTATGTTAAAGAAAATATGTAAAAGGATCAAGAATCCTTTCTAAATGCAGATGACAGACATTGAGGTAATCAGCAGCAAAGCTCAAAAGAGGACTGAAGATGTACTGAACAAGAAAGCTTCTAATATTGATGGGCAAGGTGAGTTTCAAGGAGATCCTGCCTGGATATGATTTAAATACCACGCATATCATTGACTAAATAGCCCAGGTCAGATGTCAAATAAACACACTTCCAAACGAAAAAAAGCTCTGAAGAAGGGTCATAGAGACTCAAAACGTTAACCCTGTTTCTCTCTCCACAGATGCTGCCAGACCTGCTGAGTTTTTCCAGCATTTTCTGTCTTTATCTCTTCTCTTCACAAATTGGATTTATTTTTCTATTAAAAAACACAAGGAAGTATGATTATAGCTTCTTGATGAAATGAAGATTTAATTTTAGAGTAAAGTCTGCATTTTTGACTATTGTGCATTGTTTGTGCATTATTCGAAGTTCTAGCTCCCAAGAAAATATCATTCTGAAAAAACAGGTCAATGTTCTGCAAGGAATTCAGCAAGTACAGTGAGATAACTGACTCCAACTAAAAAAGGTACGGAGGATATCTCCAGTCAGTTCCATGGTGAAAGAATGGTTTCAAAGACCTGAGGTATTTGAGGGATTTTTTTTTGAGGGTGATCAGGATGAAGCCACAATTATATAACAAGATTGACAAGACCAAAAGGAAGCTAAGCTAAATGAGGAAACAACCACAAGAAGTCACCAAATATGGGGTTTAAAAGGCTGAAAATTACAGCACTGAGGAAAGATTGAGGGCGATAAGCTGGTCTGCTGTTTTGAGGTTTGATAGAAAAATGAATTAATATTGAGATGGAGCAATAGATCTTAATTTTGACACAGTTAGGGTCTGCAGAAGAAGAACATGTGGGGGCATTTATTTGGCGTTTGAGGCAACATTTGTCTATAAAATAATTGTCTTTCCACAAATGTATGTGCTATATATTGTTGCATTACCTGTAAATAGCTAGGAACTGGAACTAATATGTTATGTGTAAGGGTTCCAGAGGGCCACATTTCACAGGTGCACTACAGAATTAAGTGATGTGTACATAACCAGTCCGATGTGGTTCTTCCTCTGAACCAGACAAGATGGCAAAATTAAACATGAAGAGTTTCTGATCCTTACAAACATGAAGTGTGACTATTAACACCATCTGGGAATAAAAAAGACAACAAGAAGACATAGCAGTATGAAATGCTTTGAAACATTTCAACATGATGAGGTCATTTATAGATGCAGGACAGGGAAGTTCAGGGGAGCAGCAAACACAGCAGTAGCAATAACAGAAAGGATATTAATTGCGACTGTTATGCTCAGTGCTCCTCTGGTCATCCCTCTCCTGAATTTGTATCATGTCAAAACAGCACAGAACATTTCACACTCCAACAATAATCCAGATTTATAAAACACTTCTAATGTAAAAAAAAACTGATCACAAGTGGTAGGAATTAAAGGTAAAGCTGATAACTATTTGACCTTTGCAAAGAACTTATACAGCTGATGTTCAATTTTGATGTGGACATTAGGCAAGAAGTGAATAGAATGTGCTCACTACCTGCCTGATGTCATAGGCAAGAAGCGTACCGGTTTACATGGGGTAAGAGGGTGGGGTTACTTTACCATTCTCTCAGAAAGCTGCCTGCGCATTATAAATTAACAGAGTCTCTAAGCGGAAAAGAAATTGGCTCCAGATGTTTCAAACTAATCCAGATACCAGTGAATATTGTTTTCACTAGGCTCTATTTTTAGCGCATCTACATTTACATAAGTTACTGTCTGTGCTGAAATGAACTTGTTAACCTGTTTATTTAAATGCCCATGAGCAATAGAGAGCAGAATCATCCCAGAATTGCACTGTGTGGTAGCAGGGGTGAGAAACAACATTTTACCTGCTGGCCGCAATGGTGGGTTTTCACTCCATATTGTCTACTTCCCACCTCATTAATTATGCATCCACAGGAAACATGTCGTCTCACCGCCGGGCAGCCTCTGAATCACCCACCACACTGTTATCCCACCATTTCCTCACTCCGGGGGCCATATCTAAACTACAGCCCAGGACTGCTCCAGTGAAGACATGGCCCTGAAAGCCAAGAAGAGTTCAGTGACCTGTCAATGGAATGCCTTTTGGAGGCTCACTGTGATGTCCTCCACCCCCACTCTGGCCCCAGCAATCTCACCACTCCGGCTCTATGACAGTGGTGGTCAGTGCCAACGCTGCACAAAACACATTGGCCATCCAGTGCAGTAAATGGATGAATAATCTCATCTGTGCCACCAGGGTAAGGCAACCACCTCATCACTCTAAACTCACACACTCACAAGCCCATCACACATTCACTGGCATCTCACTCACTGCCAGCTCAAGGGACATCACCACTCACTCTCTCACACACACCCTCACATCTCCGTCTGGCCTCATCTCCTCTGGAGACTGTCTCCTCAGCCATCTTGAGGCCACTTGCACAGATCAACATGTGCCCTCACACACACACACCCATTCCCAGTACAGCCCTCACCCCACAGCCTCTTCCCTTGTCTGAGGCCACTTCTCCCCCTTCCCCAAACAAGCCCTAGCCCTGCAGCCATTGAAAATCCACACCCACCCTCCAGTTAGTCCGATAGGCAGAGACCTGCCCATGAGCCCCGTGTAAAAGTGATGTGGTGCTGCCTGTGAAGCCTGGCGCTGAGAACCATGAGTGCTGCCCGAAGCAAGGGAGGCAAACAAACCTGGAGTGAAGTGCAGCTCACCAGGTGCACGTCGCTTATGTTCAGTTGTGAAACACGCTGATGTGCCCAGATAATCCAGCGTTGGGTGGTGGGGGGAAGGATGATTCCTCTGAGCAGGGGTTATAATGGGATGCTAAGGTATTCAAATTAAGTTCCCGACATGCGGTGGTGGGAAACATGACCCACCATTGACAGGTGGAGCGGGTAATCGCAAACTGGTTTCACGGTGGCGTACAATGATTTTTGGCCTCCTTGCCACGTTGCCCACCCACACCTGCCAAACACGCCCGCTGCCAAAGAGAGCGGAAAATTCCACCCACTGTAATTTTTATCAGAGACGCAAAACCAGGGGACAGAATTGAATCAAGATGCTGGGCTGATTTTATGTGTCCCCGCCAAGCGGGTTTACGGCAGGGTTGTGGGGGGCAGTGGGGGTTGGGGGGGTGGGAGACACATGTAAAATAGGGTGGGTGCCCACCCCCCCGAGCTCACCCCCATAACGTGGTAGGTGGGCGGGCGGATGCCGAAATAAATAATATTTAAATAAATAATTAAGGGCCAATTGAGCTTGTTAACAAGCCAACAGGCACCGATAATGCGCTACCCACATCATAATATGGTTGGCATGGGCACTCGGGCAGGAGTGAGCAGGCTGTACTTTTAAGGAAGGTCTTTAAAAGGGGCAGGCAGGAAGGTGGGTACTATCTTTGGGGTGTGCCTCCTGAGATGGTACCCCCTTTCTACCTAGCTGCCTGCTCTCCGAAACCCATCACCCACCCCTCCCCAAGCCAGCCAGACCTTCCCTGTCCAATACCCCAGACTTACCTCACTCCAGGATCTGCTTGGTGCTGCTGGGACTGCTGTAGCTGCTGACCGATTGGATTGGCCGGCAGCTCCCGAGGGGGGTCGGGGGGGGGTCTTCCTCAGCAAGGGGCAGAAGTCCCACCCTCCACCGATTTAGCCCACCCGCAGCATGTTTATGGCAGCAAGGCAGGCAGCTCCCAGCTGACCTTCCTTCTGGGTGGTGGGGGTGCGAGCCACTCGTGGGACCCACCCCTTTAATATGCAGCCGACTGTTCTCCCAGAAGTGAGGAAGCGAGGGATGAAACTATCCATTAATGCAAGCGCAAAATACCACAGATGCCGGAAATCTGAAATAAAGGTGAAAAATGTTGGAAATACTCAGCACACAAGGCATCACTTGTGGAGAAACAAAGTTAACATTTCAGGTCGTTGAAGTTTCATCAGAATATCATGTGAAATTATCCATATTAGGTAGGATCACATCAATTCACAAAGAAATAAAAAGTAAATAGACGCTTCACTAAAAGTAACCAGCAAGGATATCTTGAAGAGTGTCTGTTGGCTGAATAAGTAAGCAAGTTACTGTGATCAATGTCACGCTATACTTTTTGTGCTCTGAGAGCATTAACCCGTTAAGGAAGGGGTGGGGATTCTTTGTCTTACCACGGCTCATTCACACACAAACAAAATCAGTCGTGGGCCACACACATATAAAACTCAACTTCATTTAGTCTTTTTTAGAGAGAATACAGAAATGTTCAACTCACCCCTTTTTTTAATGCTATGGCTGAATTTGAATTTTATACTGTTAAAAATTATTGTAGTAATTTAGCTGACTTTTATCCAAAGCGAATTCGTTATGATGATGAATGCTATTTTGAAAGCGCTAGGGTGATAGGTTGATATTTTTAGAAATCTTGCTGCAGGCCCGATGAAATTGAGCCACAAGCTGGATCTGGCCCAAGAGCCTTGGGTTCCCCACTCCTGCTTTAAAGTAAAGTGATTAACATCCACACTGATGTGACCAAAAGCAATTTAAGAGCGGTTTAAGATTTTGTGCCCAAACATTGTTCAGTAATTTCATTGCTCAGTAACAAGAAGGAACCAGTCCACAGTTGTGTTTATTACAAGAGGCAGGTATGAGGCAGTGGTCAGAAGCCAGATATGAAGGACTATTGGGATGGAAAGTAGGGAAAAGGTCTGGGAAATTGGATACTTAACATTGAACAATAAGTGCAAAAATGTACTCTGATGCAAGCACTTCTCTCCAATATATGGCTCTATTTTTAGCATCTTCATCAGGAAGATAAACTGCAGCTCACAAAGACACCTGGGCCTGAATTTTTCAGGTGGTAGGAGGGCTCAGCAGGGGGTGGTCGTGGAGCCAATCACCGCCCGCGATCGGCTCCCTGCTGCTATTTTACATGTAAAACGTGAGCAATAGCACTCAGCGCTCAGCGCTACCTGTGCGGGGAGGAGGGAGAGTCGGGGACTGCGCTCTTTTGCACATGCGCAGGAAAGAGCGCCTCAATCTCCATGAGGCACAGAGCTGCCTCAGGGAGATTGAACCGATGTTCAAAAAGTTAAATAAAAGGTTTAAAAATCTATTGAAACATGTCCCTCCTGTGTCACATGAGATGGGACATGTTTTATATTATGAAAATTTGTTTATTTATTTAATAAAAGCTTTAGGAAACCTCATCCTGCCCCTGGATGAGGTTTCCTAAAAATTGCGAAGGCCGCTTGGGCTTTTCCACATGCCCGCCAGCCTTAAGGTTGGACGGGCAGCATTAACAATCACAATAATCACTTTGTTAATGGCCTTAATAGGCCATTTACATTTCAGCGGGCGTGCAGCCGCTTCCGGCGCGTGTCTGCCGAACGAATTATTGTGGAACTGCGCGATGACATTGAGACGCACACCTGATGTCACCGCGCGTGATTTTACATGATGGCATGTTGGGCTTGCCCCCCCCACCCAACCATGCCAACTGAAAAATCCTGCCCTGATTCAGCACTAAGGATATCAAACTGACATCAATGAGTGTGGAAGAATTGGTGTGTACCCGTGCAATCCTCATGGATCACTGCTATCACTGTCAACATGGCACAAACCTGACATGGCTGGCTCGGTGTAACAGACAAATTACAAAGTGAGCATTTTGAGGGCTAAGTTGTGAAGGTTCTCCAAGTGATCTGAACCACAGTGAGCCCTTTTCAAATTCTCTAAACTGCACTCTTAGCACAAACTTCTGGCCTGGGCCAGGTCCACATTATCTCTGATCTTGTGTTCGCAATTTTGGACAGGAATCATGGACCAGAGGTTCAGGCTGTAGAATAAACAAGGAATTTATTTTTTCTTAATAACATTCTCTTCCCCCAGCAAGGTGTCACATGAACATTATTTTCCTTTGTCGGTTTGTTCTGGAAGATTGGAAAGGATTGTAGGAATTATGGCAAGAACCCAGCGTGAAATAACACCTCTTTATTTCTTTCTTTAAATAGTAGCTTTAACTGAAATGAATGCAACACAATTCTAATACAATCATATCAATTCAATGGAGAATCCGATGAGTAAATGGATGTTTCTCTTTTCTCAACTTTTAAATGTTTCCAATTATTTCGACAGTATTTACTTGAAAAACTAGTCAATAAGGAATTTATGTAATAACATTTATTTTAGATAGAGTCGGTATATATTTTTTGAATGCGGTTTAGTTAATATGGGGCAGAATTTCCTGCCTGTCTGGCGAGTGGGTCCAACCCAATCTCCAGCGGGTGGGGAGCTGATCCCCACCGGAGAAGCGGGTCCCGTCGCCATTTTAAGTGGGCGGGCCAATTAAGGCCCACCCAACGTGACATCCAGCGGGAAGCTGTGCAGGCAGCGGGGATTCCCTAAAAGCGAGAGTGCACTCTTTCACGCATGCACACAAAAGAGCACACATCTCCCTGAGGCTAAGTGCAGCCTCAGGGAGATCGCTTGGACTTTGAAAAATGTTAAAAATGGAAAAAAATAATCCTTTACGTGTCTCCCTCAGGTGACAATGTCACATGAGATGGGACATGTTCATAATTTGCAGAATAACTTTATTAAACTGTTTTAAAACCCTGCATGAAACCTCATTCCGCCGCTGGATGAGGTTTCATGTTTTCTCTATTCCCCGCCAGGGCTCCTGGTCGACCCGCCAGCCTTAAGGTTGGACGGGCATGTCCTTTCATTATTTTAATAATCCTGTCAATGGCCTCAATTGGACATTGACAGGTCAGCAGGTGCACAGCTGATTTTGCTGCACCCCCGCCTTCCTGAAAATTTAAATGGGGTGGGATAACATCGGGGGTTCTGCCCGACATCATCCTGCGTCATTTTACGCGTTGGTGAGCAGGCCCCACCCCCTTCTCGCCGACGGTAAAATTCTGCCCCATGGTCTTCCAATGTCCTCGAGTTAACAAGTATTCAGGGAATTTAGAAGGTTCATATATATTCCTTTTGTTTTGTGTATTCATTGTCTATTCTTTTTATTTATTTTTGCCCTTTTTGTTCAAAGTGTTTTTTTTTTCACATTTATTTTGTTGCCTATCCACTCTGAGAAAGCTTTCTATTTTCTAACCAGACACTTAAACATTCGTTAGAAAAGTCTAGCCTATCAGCTCTGGCATGGCAGATTTTCTAAATCTCTCTGTGCAACACAAACATTGGACAGGTGCAAAGTTTTGTTTGAAGTTCACATTTGTTTCTTATTTTAGCAACTAGCTCTAATAACTGTGTTGAATTTCACATCTGTTCAACGTGTTCTTTATTTACAGAACCTCTGCACAACTTAAGGATTAATTGTTCAGTGAAGTAAAATGGGGCTGAGTGGAATCCTAAATACTGCACGACAGGTCTGTATTAGTTGGTAAATTAGTTTTGCAAGGCACCTACTTCATGAGGCAAATTGAATGGTGGTCAACATGCTGGTAGCCAGGAAGTACATGGCTGTATTTGTTTTTAAGGAGTTTCTAAACACATGGGTGGGAATTCTAATTCACTGTACGTTCAGGAAATGAGAAGATGGAGATGCGCCTCGTGGGAACAGGTATTCCGGGGCGGTTGCATTTCATGAGGTAGTCTGGGAAGGGAATGCCTTCACTTTCCTTTTGAGGCCTAGAGGGGCACTCCAAATCCTCCTGCCCCCAACAAAGGTAGGTTTAGAAATAACCTGAAGAGACCCCTTTAGTCAGGTGACCAGGTGGGAGACAGCAGACTGTGGATGGCCAGCTTCCTTCTAGGCAGATACAGCAGTGGGGAATCCTAGTAATGTCATAGGACCCCAAGTTGCATAAATTTATGAGACACCTGCCTGACTGAGATTGAAGCTTCAGACACCTAAAAAACTCCCAAACATTTTAAAGTTACAACTGAGTGTTAATGGATCGAGTACATCAATTCTAACTGCCCCATTGCCTGGTTTCTGCTGAGTTAGAGGGGGTATCCTTGTCTAAATAAACTCCTTTAATGTTAGGATAAAAGCAAAAAACTGTGGATGCTGGAAATCCAAAACAAAAATAAAAATACCTGGAAAAACTCAGCAGGTCTGACAGCATCTGCGGAGAGGAGCACAGTTAACGTTTCGAGTCTGTATGACTCTTCAACAGAACTAAGGAAAAATAGAAAAGAGGTGAAATATGAACTGGTTTAAGGTGGGGGGCGGTGGGACAAGTAGAGCTGGATAGAGGGCCAGTGATAGGTGGAGATAACCAAAAGATGTCATAGACAAAAGGACAAAGAGGTGTTGCAGGTGGTGATGTTATCTAAGGAATGTGCTAATGGTGATGTTTAGGGTAGAAAGCAGGACGAGCAAGGTACAGATAGCCCTAGTGGGGGTGGGGTGGGGGGAAGGGATTGAAATAGGCTAAAAGGCAGAGATAAAACAATGGATGGAAATACATTTAAAAATAATGGAAATAGGTGGGAAAGAAAAATCTATATAAATTATTGGTGGAAAAAAAGGGGTGGATTGGAAAGGGGGTAGGGATGGAGGAGAGAGTTCAATTTAATGTTAGAATTTGTAGTGGTGAAGGATTGAATACTGGAGCCTAGTCTTTACATAATTACAAGCTTTTTATTTACAGAGACTCACATTACCCACCTCAACAATCCTTCCTTCAGTCTGCCTCTATATATGAGCATAGGTAAATCACCTGAATACAATTAACATCCAGTTGATACACAATTAGCATTTAATGCCACCCAGGAGGCATTGAATCAAATACATCTAGAAGTTCATACACACAAAAGGGTTAAAAGTGCAATAAATGTATTCTTCGAAAGAAACACAAATTCATTTTCCAATAATTCATTTATCAAATTAGACTAAATTTCATGAACTTCTGCTTAGCCAACCAGATGTGCCTGTGACCTTGAGATGTGAGTTTTGCATCAAAGGCTTCAAGATTCATAAATGTACAAACCCGTGGTTTGAAAATCGATCTCTCTCCTGATGCTGCAGAGAACATCTAATCCTCTCTAGTACATAGAACGTAGACATAAAAGCAAACGTACACTAACCCCCGCTATCAGCGGCAGGAGTGAGAGCATCTCTGGGTAAAACCAGTGCGGAGAGAGAGTGAATAAAGAGTGGGTGAGAGAGACAGAGGCCCCACTATCAGCGGCAGGAGCGAGAGCCTTCCTGGGTAAAAATAATGCAACAAGAGAGAGAACAAGGCCCCGAACAACGATTCAAACCAACACCGGGAAAAAAATAGAGCGACATCACAGGAGAGCAGACAGATGATTGGCTGGTCAGTACTTCAGCTTTTAGCAGCTGAGTAATTATCACTTGATGATTATTATTAATATAATTAGTAACTTAAGGATAGGGGGAAATTCAATAAATAATATAGGTAAAACAACAAAAAAGGGCAAGAGCAGAGCAGCTGTATAAAGAGCAGGAGTTTACCTGTGAGGGAGTCGGTTCTCAACCAGACACTCAGTGGTGCTGGAATTCGAAAGGATTGATGTCAGGCCAAGGGAGAGAGCTGATTGGTAGGTAGTGGGTAAGTTGTCTTTTTTCCACTTTAAAGCGACATTACAGAAGGTCAGAGTCTCAGCATTTGTGTTTTTTAAGAAAAACTAAATAATTTTCCACTTGGCCTAAATTTAAGGAAATAGTCTTTTAATTAAAAACAAACAAAAGGGTTTAGCAAGGGAGCTCAGTCCTGTGTGTTGTGCGGCCTGCAGCATGTGAGAATTCTTAGACACTCCTTGCAGTCTGGATGACCACATGTGCAGGAAGTGCCACCAGCTTGACCAGCTGGAGCAACGGGTTTCGGAGCTGGAGCATCAGCTGGAGACACAGCGGAGCATCCGCGAGGCTGGGGGTTCTGTGGATGGCAAGTTTTTAGATGTTGTCACTCCGCAGCTTAAGGAAGTGCAGTCAAAGAGGGCATGGGTCAGAAGAAGGGAGGCAGGCAGGTAGTCAGGAAAGCCCCAGAGTGCATCTCACTCGAGAACCGTTTCTCTGTGTTGGAAAACGGTGAGAGTGAAAGTTCCTCTAGAGAGTGCAGCCAGAGCCCAGCTCACTGCACTGTGGTAGGCTCAGCTGCACAAGGGGGGAGGAGTAAGAGTGCAAGAGCAATAGTGGTAGGAGACTCAATAGTGAAGGGTGCAGACAGACACTTCTATGGCTGTAGAAGTGACTTCAGAATGGTGTGTTGCCTCCCTGGTGCCAGGGTCAAGGATGTCACAAAACGGCTCCATTCTGAAGGAGGAGGGCAAACAGTTAGAGGTCATGGTTCATGTTGGCACCAACGAGGGAGGGCTTTAGTTTCCTGGATCACTGGGTCTGTTTCTGGCGAAGGTGGGACCTGTACAAGTCAGATGGGTTGCACCTGAACTGGGACAGGACCAACATCCTTGCGGGGAGGTTTGCTAGTGCTGTTGGGGGGGTGGGGGGTGGGGGGTATTTACACTAATTTGGCAGTGGGATGGGATACAGGGTGGAGGTACAGTATGGGTGATGCACAGCTAAATATAGAAGAGAAACTAAGTCAGTCTGGAAGGCAGAGCAAATATAGACATGTTAAGGCCCAAGGGCATAATGCAAGGCTGATTTGCATTTATTTTAACGCAAGGAGTCTCACAAGTCAGGGAGATGAATTGAGGGTTTTGATTAACACATAGGAATATGATATTGTTGCTGTCACAGAGACGTGGTTGAGGGAAGGGCAGGACTGGTAGCTCCATGTTATAGAATCTTCTGGCATGACAGGGGTGGGGGGATGTAAAAGATGAGATGGCATTGCACTATTGATCATTGATCTGCTGCCCTTGTTCTTCAAATGGTAGAAGTTACAGGTTTGGAAGATGCTGTTGAAGAAGCCTTAGTGAGTTGCTACAGTGCATCTTGTAGATGGCCCACACTGCTGCCACTGTGTTTTGGTGGTGGAGGGAGCGAATGTTTAAGCTCGTGGGTGGGGGTCCAATTAAGTGGGCTACTTTGTCCTGGATGGTGTCGAGCTTCTTGAGTTGTGTTGCAGCCACACTCATCTAGGCAAGTGGAGAGTATTCCTTCACAATCCTGAATTGTGCTTTGAAGATGGTGGACAGACTTTGAGGAGTCAGGAGGTGAGGTACTCACCATAGAATTCCCAGCCTCTGACCTGTTCTTGTGACCACAGTGTTTGTATGGCTAATTCATTTCTGTTTCTAGTCAGTGGTAACCCCCCAGATGTTGATAGTGGGGGATTCAGCAATGGCAATGCCATTGAATGTCAAGGGGAGCTGGTTAGATTCTCTCTTATTGGAGATGGTCATTGCCTGGCATGGCGAGAATGTTACTTGCCACTTATCAGTCCAAGCCTGAAAGTCGTCCAGGTCTTGCTGCATATGGACACGGACTGCTTCAGGTCTGAGGCCTTGTGAATGGTGCTGAACATTGTGCAATTGTCAGTGAACATTTGTGAGCATAAAGGGTCCATAAACTCCCTACATAAATGTCAGATTCTCTTACATGTCCAGAAGCTGGAAGTCTCGCCTTAAGGAGTCCCCAGTGCTGTCACCACATTGTTTCCCCTATACAAGGTGAACAGATGTTCTGCCCCTTACAAGGCAGTCAGGAAAACCCTAGACCTAGAAGAAAGCAGACACATTTTGATCCCCACTCTTTTCCTGGGGGGCTCCAACATATTTTCTTTAGAGTTAATAGTTGGAGAGACCCATGGACTATTGACCCCAAGAGTTCTTCATTCCTTTATATTCACCTACTATTTTTTTATTAAGAAACACCCGAGCACAAAATGATCCAATTAATGAAGTAAACCCTAATAGTTAAATTTTAATCATGCAGATTATGAATTTGTTTCAGTGTTCATCTTTAATGCCTAGAACTGAAGAACATAACATAAGAAATAAATAAGACCACTATTATTCCATATAATAAGTAATAAGTAAAATATTGCCATTAACTTAACTAAGTTCTGTAAAACAAAAATATTAAGGACACCAATTAAATACTTCTTGGAAAATGTAATTACTTCTTTGAAATAGATAGCACAGGTTATAGTTTGGAACTTTAGGTAGAGATTTGGTTTTTCATTGGGAGTACTATCTTGGTGACACAAGGTATTGTTCTGAGCTTTGGTTAGATCTTTTACTTCTGGAAGGGACTTCTTCTGATAAGGGTTAAGTGTTTAGATTTTAGTCAGGCACCCAACTCCCTGATGGGATTGATTTCTGCAGCTTTTTATGAGAACTTAGAAATGTAGGAAGGAACAGATGAGGTGTACACACCCAGGTAATTTAGCTAGTCTTTTAACCAAGGTATGCTTGTATAGCCAAAGGTCTTTTTGTTGTTTCTTGGCTGAGACTATACATCTGCAACCTGGCAGCCTAGGTCAAAATGCTTTTAACAATTACGGTTAAAAGTAGTAGATTTTGGAGTGTTCACAAAGTATTAAAGTTTTGTCATTCAATAAATTGAAATGTTAAGCCACTGTAATTTTAAACTCTACGCCCTGTGTCTGTTTTTGTTTAAAATCAGGTGCACTCAACATCTGGTTGAAATAATTGGAATCAGAACTTGACAGAGAAAAAGGGTACTGTGTTTTTGTCCAATTCTACCCCACACTGGGCTACAGGGTCAACTCTGGTGTTTCCAATCCTCCTAGCGATCACCCCAAACAATCCTTCAGCAACACTGGGGGAGGGTGGGGACGGCGGCATAGTGGTACTGTCACTGGTTCGAATCCCAGCATGGCAGATGGTGGAATTTCAATTCAAAAAAATCTGGATTTAAAAGTCTAATGATGACCATGAAACCATTGTCCATTGTTGTAAAAGCTATCTGGTTCACTAATGTCCTTTAGGGAAGGAAATCTGCCATCCTTACCTGGTCTGGCCTACATGTGACCCCAGGCCCACAGCAATGTAGTTGACTCTTAAATGCCCTCCTAACAAGCCACTCAGTTGTATCATACCACTAGAAAGGAATGAAACTGGAAGGACCACCTGACATTGGCATAGGCACCGGAAACAACAATGGCAAACTCAGCCCTGTCAACCCTGTGCAGTCCTCCTAACTAAGTCTCACAGACTAGTCAAGCAACAGCTTGCAGCAAGTGGTGAGGGAACCAACGAGAGGGGATAAACGCACTTGACTTTATCCTCACCAACCTGCCTGCCACAAATGCATCTGTCCATGACAGCATCAGTAGGAGTGGGAGTGATCACCACACAGTCCTTGTGGAGACAAATTCCCATCTTCACATTGAGGACACTCTCCATTGTGTAGTGTGGCACTATCACCATGCTAAATGGGATAGATTTAGAACAGATCTAGCAACTCAAGACTGGGCAACCATGAGGCACTGTGAGCCATCAGCAGCAGCAGAATTGCACTCAACCACAATCTGTAACCTCATGACCTGGCATATTCCCTACACCACCATTACCACCAAGCCAGGGCATCATCTCTGGTTCAATTGAGAATGCAGGAGGGCATGCCAGGAGCAGCACCAGGCATGCCTAAAAATGAGGTGTCAACCTGGTGAAGCTACATCACAGGACAACTTGTGCGCAGAACAGTATAAACAGCAAGTAACAGACTGAGATAAGTATTCCACAACCAACAGATCACATCTAAGCTCTCTAGATCTGCCACATCCAGTCATGAATGGTGGTGGAAAATTAAACCACTCCCTGGAGGAGGAAGCTCCAGGAATATCCCCATTCTCAATGATGGGGGAGCCCAGCACATCAGTGCAAAAGGTAAGGCTGAAGCATTGCAACCATCTTCAGACAGAAATGCCAAGTGGATGATCCAGCTTGGCTTCCTCGGGAGGAGACCAAGTGCCAGTCTTCAGCCAATTCAATTCACTTCATGTGATATCAAGAAATGGCTGAAGGCCCTGGATACTGCAAAGGCTATGGGCCCTGACAATATTCCAGCAATAGTACTGAAGACTTGTGCTCCAGAACTTACTGCGCCCCTAGACAAGCTGTTCCAGTACAGCTACAACATCTGGCATCTACTCAGCTATGTGAAAAATTGCCCAGGTACATCCTGTATGCAAAAAGCAGGACAGATCCAACCCGGCCAATTACCACCCCCATCTACTCCTGCCTATTCTCGATCATCAGCAAAGTGATGGAAGGGGTCATCAAAAGTACTAACAAGCAGCATTTGCTTAGTAATAACCTGTTTACTGACGCTTAATTTGTGTTCTGCCAGGGTCTCTCAGCTCCTGACCTTATTACAGCCTTGGTTCAAATATGGACAGAAGAGCTGAACTCCAGAGAGTGAATGAGGTGCCCTTGACATCAAGGCAGTATTTGACTGATTGTAGCATCAGGAAGGCCTAGCAAAACAGGAATCAGTGGGAATCAGAAGGAAAGCTCTGCTGGTTGAAGTCATACCTAGCACAAAGGAAGATGATTGTGGTTGTTGGAGGTCCATCTTCTCAGCTCCGGGACATCACTGCAGGAGTTCCTCAGGATAGCATCCTAACCCAGCCATCTTCAGCTGCTTCATCAATGACCTTCTTTCCATCATGAGGTCAGAAATGGGCATGTTCGCTGATAATTACACTATGTTCAACATGCCTTGTGGCTCCTCAGAAACTGAAGCAGTCCATGTCCAAATACAACAAGAACTGGACAATATCCAGACTTGGGCTGACAAGCGGCAAGTAACATTTGCTCCACAAAAGTGCCAGGTAATGACCATCTCCAACGAGAGAAAATCTAACAATTGCCATTTGTCACTCAATGACATTACCATCACTGAATCCCTCACTATCATCATCTTGGGGGTCACCACAGACCAGAAACTGAACTTGACTAGCCATATAAATACTTTCGCTGCAAGAGCAGGTCAGGGACTAGGAATTCTGCAAAGAGTACCACACCTCCTGATTCCCCAAAGCCTGTCCACCATCTACAAGACACAATTCAGGAGTGTGATGGAATACTCCCCACTTACCTGGATGGGTGCAGCGCCAACAACACTCAAGGAGCTTGACACCATTCAGGACAAAGCTACCTGTTTGATTGGCACCTATTCCACAAACATTGATTCCCTCCACCATTGATGCACAATAGCAGCAGTGTGTACCATCTACAAGATGCACTGCAGGAACTCACCAAGCCTCCTTAGACAGCACCTTCCAAACCCATCACCGCTACCATCTAGAAGGACAAGGGCAGCAGATACATGGGAACACCACCAACTGGAAGTTCCCCTCTAAGTCACTCACCATCCTGACTTGGAAATATATTGCTGTTCCTTCGTTGTCGCTGGGTCAAAATCCTGGAACTCCCTCCCTAACAGCACTGTGGGAGTACCTACCGCACATGGACTGCAGCGGTTCAAGAAGGCAGCTCAACATCACCTTCTCAAAGGCCAATTAGGGATGGACAATAAATGCTGGCCTAGCCAGCAATGCCCACATCTCATGAATGAATAAAAAAACATTGTTTGTAAGTATGGGGTTAGCGTCCACAGCCGTTTCCATCAATCCACCACTATTAATTCCAATGATATTGCAGCCATGCATCTGTAGCTGTTGCACGCTGCAGCCATGATACATCAGAAGCAGAGCGATATTTAAGCTAATGGGTGGACTGCTGCTCAAACACAGCTTTGTCCTAGATGGTATTGGGCTTCTTGAATATTTTGGTACTATTCCCATCTGGGCAAGTGGAGGGAATTCATCACACTCATGACTTATGCCTTGTGGGTGTTGGAGAGGCTTTGAGGGGTCAGAAGTAACTACTAGATGCAGGCCAGAGGCTGAATATTCTGTAGTAGGTGGCTCAACTCCTAATTCCCCTGTGTTTTATTATGTGGTTGGGGATTTGGGGGATTGTCTATTCTCCCAAAGTATGCTGCTCGAGTCTAGTTTCTCAAAACCATTACTCTTTATTAACAGGAAGTATTTACACATTTGGACCTCTACATGACGTTGGAGCTTCTCCTCTTTCAAGATCTCACTTCTCAGTCATGTGATTTGACATTATTATTGTATTCTTCTGATGTTAACCCTTTACTCTACATCTCCCCCAACCCCAAAGTTTTATCCCATCATATTTATGTCCTCTTACATCTCCCCCCAAAATCTCAAACTTTACAGAGTTAGTCTCGGAGGTGCCTTGACCAAACTCCCTGATCTTGTTCTGATCTTCTTTTGAGGTTGAGGATATTCTCCTTCCTGTTGGTGTGAGTGTTCTTCTCCTTGGTGACCAAGGAGCTTGTGGTAAGTCTTCCTTCTTCTTTATCGGGATCTGAGTAGTAAGCCCAAGTTTCTATTTACTTTCTCTCCAGGGATATTAGACACTGTGGTCTCTCTTTATGATGCCCTGCCCTGTCTCAATCCTGTATGAGCTTGGTAGTGGAGTTTTTTCAGTGATTGTGCCTTCCTTCTCTTGGACCAATACTCTCTCCCTGGGCTTCAGCACTGTTAACTCACGTGCTCTAGGCCCATGATTAAAGTTCCGAGCCTAGCTGCTTCTCTGTTCTTCCTCACGCTGCTTTACCCTCTCATTGTTGTTTGTGATGATATGGGGTTTGAGTTTTTGTGCTGGAGATGGAAGCTGTGTTTTCAATTTTATACCCATTAATAACTCTGATGGTGAGAAACCGTTTTGTTGTGGTGAGATTTGATAACAGAATAGCTAGATTAAGGGTTTTGTTTTTTTTCAATAAACCTTTAATGGTTCATACCCCTCTCACAGCTTCTCTATTCACTTGAAGATAGTGAGGTGAACTGGTTACATGAATGAAGCCAAACTTGTTTGCAAAATTGTGGAATATCTCATTCGTAAAATGCACCCATTGTCATACACTACGATGTCTGGGATATTATGTATTACATAAATTCTCTTGAGGGATTGAATGACTGCTCCTGCTGTGATACTATGCAATCTGTTTACTCCAATCCACCATGAGTAGTAATCAATAACAAGAAGGAAGCTTTCCACCTAACTTCAAATAAGTCCATTCCTGTGGCCATAATGGGAAAGTAGGAGGTGTTAGTGGGTTTTTTTGTTCTTAGTTGTTTATGGCACAAGAAAGACAGTTAGAAATCATTTCTTCCATACAGCGAGTAATGCCAGACTGATTGTTGTGCTCTCACATGACATTTTACTATTCCTACTCTTTGAAGAATATCAGGCCAAAGTGCTCGCAGTATGACTACTCTCTCATTGAAGACTAGTAAGTCAGCAATGACTGTAAAGTGCTTACGCTGTTCAAAGTACCGTTATAGTATCAGATAAGTGAAGATCCAGCCTGGCCATCCTTCCAGACACTACACTCCGACTTTGGTGACATTCTACATGGCTAGAATTTTATGTTGCTGGGCGGGTATGTGCCCAACTCAAACGATGTGAAATAGCGCAAGATGACGTTGGGCTGGCGTCCCGACCTCATCGCGTACTCGAGCGTTATTTCGCTCGGCAGGTGTGTGCGGGTCCGCCGACAATTAAGTGGGCAGTTAAGCCCATTAATGATGTCATTAACAGTGATTTTACACGCCAATTTATGATTGGCAGATGGGCCATTCCCCCAGGTAGCGTTCACATTTTCGCTCAAACCTCGATCCAGGGTGGGATGAAATCTCCGTGCGGAAATAAAACAAAAAGAGACATCTGGGGGCTGTTTTTTAATGAGGAATGCGTTCAGGTGCTGGATCGTGCTGCATGGACATACTTTGCAGTGTTTTTGTCATTTCCTTTATTCTGTGGAGGTTTGCAGCTCCCTGGGACAGCTGCCTGTTTTCAGGAAGCTCACTAGATGTGCTCACCTGTACCCTCAGTTAGGTTGACCCATGCTTTCTTTCTGCTCCCACCCCAGCAGCCTGAAATCGGGGTCGGGGGCCAATCACAGCCGAAGGCCCATTTCCCACCCGCTTCCGGGCCCACCGATCACGTGCGCCTGACGAACGAAAAATTTAGGCCTATCTCTTCACTGGGCTTGTTTTATCTCCTGCAACTTTTTCACAGTAGCTGGTAAGTGCTGAGTGATCAAGGATGTACATGCTTCAACCTCCTCGATGAAATGTAAATTTTCTCGTTTGTTTCCTTCCAAATGACATAGAGAGATTTGAGAATTTCTCAGTTTTTATAATTCAGCTTTGCCATGAGTTGGCCTTTCACTTTTAAAATTGTCCCACCAGGACCTTGTAATGTGAAAGATGAGGGTTGCAATGTAATCTAACTGAGCCATTTGACTTAATTTGATAAAACAGAAACCCTTGCTCCTGTGCCTAGTTTTAAACTCTGTGACATGTCCATTCACTTTGAGTTTAATATTACAAAACTTGTTTTCAGTAGCACTTACTTCCCCCGGGAAAGTTACTTCCTTTGCTTGTGGTTCTTCCGCTTCTTGTATGTGGCTTTGTTTTAAAATTTTCTCCCTCTTTTTACAGGTTGTCAGCATTTTCAAACCATAAACCGTTTTGAAATAGCATATCCCTCCTCAGTTGTGGCACTCTGTCCCCACTGCTGGACATTCTTCTTGCTTTTGGCATTTGTTCCCACCACACTGAAGACATTTGAAAATGAAGGCCGTTGTGCTTTTCTCTGTTTTGGCGGCTTTAGGCTCTCACACACTTTCTCTCTTAAGGCCTACAAACTGAATGGCCTCACTCGATCTTCCCCACAGGACCTCACCTTCTCCACAACCAAATGCCCGATTCTGTTTCCTGCCTTCTGTTTGCCTCACAACCTGTACTGTTTTCACTAGTGTTAAATCCTCTCTTGTCTGTAAGAGGTTTGCTAATGCTTTGTCTAGGATCCCAGCTACAATTCTGTCATGAATCAGCTCATCCTTTAAGGTTCTGTAATTGCAGTTCCCTGCCAGTCTATAGAGATCCTTGATAAATGAATCCATGCTTTCACCTGGTCTTTGTTTTTTTAAACTAATTTTAGCCCTCTCTGTTATTAAATTTTGACGGATGCTGAAATAAGAGTCAAAAGCTTGCAAGACTTCTTCGTAACAAGTTCAAGTCTCATCAACCCTCCATTTTGCCATGATGTCATCAGTGTTAGATCCTACTGCATAAGGTAGTGAACTGACCTGGTCTTTCTGACACTTTTGTGTAATCCTGAAGCAATTCTGCACTTTGTGAACCTTTTTCTCCAGTTGTCCCAATTCTGGGCCTGTTGTGAGCCTTCTGCACTCTGATATGGTTCTGGGAGTGGTATTGTGGAATCCATAGTTGTGCTGAGCCCTAGAATTGCTTCTGACGATTGCTGCTTCAGGGCTGTGCTCACTGCTATCCGGTCTCCAAGTCTGTGTCTCAGCTTGTACCTGTTGTTCCCAAAAAGCTCCAACAGCTTGGTGAAACTTAAGTTATTTTACCTTTTGTCTTTCCAAGGAGCGCTTTTCTTCCCAGCCCTGTATCTTCTTTTTAAGGTTTACTGGGTCTTGCACTTGCTGCCACCATGTTTTGTTGTGTGGTCAGGGTCTAGGCAGGGGATTTTGGGATTGCCTTTTCTCCCAAAGTATGCTGCTGGAGTGTGTAGTTTCTCAAAACCATTATTTACAAAACCCTTTATTTACAGCAAGTATTTACACATTTGGACCTCTACATGATGTTGCAGCTTCTCCCCCTTCCAGATCTCTCTTACTTCTCAGTCATGTGATCTGACATCATTATTACATCAGCATCATGTATGGTTCTGATGTTAACTCTACACCCTGCAGCCGCCTACTGCACAATACACAGCCTCTGGCTTGCACCTAGTAGCCATTCCTAACCCCTCAAAGCTACCACACCATTTTCTCTCGTGTCCTTCAAAGGTCTATTT
The DNA here is from genome assembly GCF_017639515.1 of Carcharodon carcharias. NCBI lineage: Eukaryota > Metazoa > Chordata > Chondrichthyes > Lamniformes > Lamnidae > Carcharodon > Carcharodon carcharias. The sequence goes on from NC_054480.1 coordinate 146,057,462, forward strand.
TGAACACCCACTGTTTCTCATCTACATGCTGCCCCCCAGTAACATCATCTGAAAACACAGTTTCCACAAATACACTGACAACATCCAACTCTACCTCACCACATTTCTTGACCCTTCCCACTGTCTCTAAATCATCATACAGCTTATCTGACATCCAGTACTGGATAAGCAGAAATTTTGTTCAATTCAATATTAAGAAGACTTGTCTTTGATTCTCGTAACAAACTTTGTTCCCTCTCCATCCTTTCCCCTGACAACTATCTGAGGCTGGATTTTAGTGTCACATTTGATCCTGAGATAAGCTTACGATATCTGCGCCATCACTACGGCCACCTATTCCCACTTCGATAACATCAAAATGTTCTGTACCTGCCACAGGTCATCAGCTGCTAAAATCCTCATCCATGTCCTTGTTACCTCTAGACTTGACTATTCCAATATATTTCTGGCTGGTGTCATGATATTGACACTGGACCAGTGTTCTAGAGACCCAGTGTAATGCTCTGGGAACCTGGGTTCATAATCCCACCAATGAAGATGGTGGAATTTGAATTCAATATAAATCTGAACTTAAAAGACTGATGATGACTATGAAACCATTGTCATAAAAACCCATCTGGTTCACTAATGTCCTTGAGCAAAGAAAATCTGCCACCCTTACCTGGTCTGGCCATGCGATTCCAGACCCATAGTAATATGGTTGACTCTTAACTGCCCCCTGACCAAGGGCAGTTAGGAATGGTATATGCTGACCTAGCCCACGATGCGCACACTCCATGAATGAATAAAAAAAACAAACTTGAGGTCATCCAAAACTCTGCTGCCAATGTCCTAACTTGCACTAAATTCCATTCATCCATGTGCTTGCTGACTTCCATTGGCCCCTGACTAAGCAGCTCCTTAATTTTAAAACTCTCATCTTTGTTTTCAAATCTCCTCCATGGCCTCTCCTCAGAAATCTGCACTCCTCTACTACTGGCCTGTTGAGCATCCCAATTTTATTTGCTCCAGAATGAGTGACCATGCCTTCAGCTGCCAAGACCTTTGAGCTCTGGAATTCCATCCCTAAATTTCTCTGCTTCTCTTCCCTTCTTTATCACAATCCCTAATACCTACAAGTCTGGTCAAGCTTTAGGTCATCTGCCCTGATATCTCCTTATGTGGCTTGGTGTCAGGTTATGCTTAATAATGTACAGCGAAGTGACTTAGGATATGAAAGTGCCATATAAACACGAGGGTGTTTTTTATCTGCTATCTGGCAGCCTGGTGAGAGTGGGGTTTTTGTCTGATATCTGACTGTATGATGAGCTAGACATGGCTTGTGCTTCAGATTCCTCTTAGGCTCGTGCTGAATATGGTTCCACTGGTAGCTCAGGGAACCTTGCTTCCCCTTCAAAACAGGGCCTCTTATATGAGAACTTGGTGTTTATGTAGGACAAAGATTTCGTAATATCACAATGGATGAATGAACCATCCACTCAGCGCAAGGCTGAAGTGTTTGCAACCATCTTCATCTGGTGTGCAGGGAAATTATCCCTCTAGGCTCGTGGCCCTAGAATTACGGCGAGTATCAATATCCAATAGAACAAGACAAAAGCACAGTTCAAAATCAGCTCTCATCCTTTATTTCACAGTTCCCACTTTACGTTCACTTACAGTAGACTTACACTTAGTTGCGCCCATCATCCGTGAAGATAAAGCCTCTAGACTATCCCTCTCTTAGCTAGCTATTCCCAAAGTTCCTTACATATAATACTTACAATCACCCCTCGACTTTCCAATGGCAATGTAGGTCCCAGCAGAACTGACCAGACTCTACCTACTTCCAGAGACTGGCCATGGCTTTAGCTTCAGTGTTATACTTCAGATCTCAGTCCATATTTATACAGTCCTTCACACACAATGTTTGTAACTCTTTGACTGGCAGCCACCTTGGCTGATCTCATTAACTTATGCCCGCATTTACTTTGAACAGGTTTCAACCCTTCTGCAAGAGGCACAATGGCCATCTATTTGCTGCTGACTGTTGACCGTACACAGACTTAACCTCGCCTCATTGTCTGATTATAAGGTTAGCAGATGCCAAACCTGTTGTCCTATGAGGTGTTAATGGTCACTTTAAACAGTTTGACCACATCCATGTTCTTTGTTCTTGCAGAGGTGCCTGTTTGTGCTGCAGTTTGGCTCTCAGCAAGTGAAGTCTCACACCAGAAGTTAACTCATTGTTGCCCTTCAAGAGTCAAGTGAATGACCCATACCAGCTTCCTCTGAGGTGCTCCTATCACAGCAGCCAGTACACCATGTCTGCAGTGTATATCATCAACAAGATGAACTCGCAACTCCTTTGACAGCACCTTCCACACCCCCAAATTCTACCACCTCAAAGGACAAGGGCAGCAGGCTCATGGGAGCATCACCACCTCCAAGTTTCCCTCCAAGCCACTCACCAACCTGCATTGGAAATATATCACCGTTCCTTCACTGTTGCTGGGTCAAAATCCTAGAACTCCCTCTGTAACAACACTGTGGGTGTACCTGCACCACATGGACTACAGCGGTTCCAGCAGTTGCCTCACCACCACCTTCTCAAGAGCAATAATGCCACATCCCCTGAATGCGTAAAAAAAAAAATTGGATTTAACTCCAGCCTCCTTCTCCACTCTGCATCTTTGCCTCTGGGTCATTTTTATAGGAAACCATTCTTCATGTGAAAGCCTCCTTATAGATAACTAGCCTTCACAAGTGAACAATTGTAAGTTCAGTGTAGCCATCATCTAATGGAAGTGTATTAATGATTACTTACTGGAGAAAATCAGAATTTTAAAATAAATAAAAACACATTCTGTTTCTTTCTGAAAAAATTGAATTGGAAATCAGTGTAATTTGAACATTTGGAATGAATGAATTCATATGCACTGCCTATACTTCTAAGGATTCATACATTTCTATATTTTATCCCATTTTCTTTCCTGAATGACAATTCACTTTCCTCATGACTGGGAAAACAGACAACTGAGCTATGGACATCAGTTGGAGTTTCAGTGTCACCTGTGCTGGGTGTGAAGTTCGAATCTTCGTCACTATACTCACATGTTGTATATCAGTTAATGCATTTCTGTTAGTGAGGCCTGAAAGATTGCTTGGTGTATGTGACGTGATGGCGAGTTGAAGGTGTATATTGATTTTCAGCTATTGTCTTCAGTCAAGAAGAAAAGAGAAATGCATTTTTTTTTAAATGAATTTATTTTCAGGAATAAACAGTGAGACAGTTGAGGTGATTTAACGTTGCAATAGTGGATGTGTATAATAGAGCAGCAGAGGGAACTGTATTTGTCTGGCTCCTGCCCACTCTGATTGTTATTAGGTCCAGCAATCTACAAATGTCGGTTAATGTATTTTTCTAATAAGCCAGTATTTTAAAGATCAGTGGGAAGTTGTTGGAGGTTTTTATCAAGTGTAAGATAATGGCACTTTGATGAAGCTCTTAGAGCTTATGTAGTTCCAGTCTCTGCTTAAGATTCTATGATTCTAAGAGAAATTGACAACACACTTCCTAAGCCTTTTTTTTGCCTGTTTTGTTTGTTAATCTTTTCCACTTCGGATTTGAATTTTGCAGCATGAATTTGTAAATTGGTTTTGTTGTGGTTGACAGCTTTTTCATGTCATGTGATGAGTTTGGGAGTTCACTGGAAAATTAATATATCTAAATATAGTACAGAAACCACATATGGATATTGTCTTATTAAAGTTACTATTAATGATTTCTATAATATTAGTTGTAAATAATTACTCATTTTTGGAAACTTATTGGATTTGATCTCCTTTTCCCTTTTGCAAAGTCTCCAGCTATAAACTTCTCCATTTGGTCACCTGAGTTAATGTCTTTTTCTTTGACTTGTTAAAATTTCTTGCTCAGTTACCTTCCTGCGAAGTGCTTGACTTCAATAAAAGAGCTATGGAAATACAAGTTGTTGTTGTGTTGCAATTATGAGGTTTATAAAATTGTTATTTTTGGGACTGTGTCTTTAAGTTTAAGGTAAAAGGAAGGGGAGGCTCATATGACCTGTCCTGCAGTCTGCCTGACAGTAAACCCTGTGTTGTTTGATTGTCAGAGATCAAAGGAAGGCTTAGATTGTTTTACTGGGAAGAAGGTGCAAGATATTTACACTTGGAGACAAAGGCAGCAATCTGTGTGTTAACAGTGGAGACTGAGGGCGGAATGGTCTGGTCCCATTGGCAGCGGGGATCAAGGCGGGCGTGAGCAGACAATATGGCGAGAATGCCAAGAACCAGTTTCACGCCATTGTGAAACCAGTTTGGGATCATCCACCCTTCCCGTCAGTGGCGGGCAGCGTTTCCCACTGCCACACGTCGGGAACCTAATCTCAATACCTTAGCATCTCAATATAAGTCCTGGTTGCTGGAATCATTCTCCCATGTCAAACTTACCACCCAGGTCGATGTGACCTCAGAATAGTGTGCTTCACAACTGCCTTTAAAAGACATGCAACTGGTGAGCTGAACTTCAAGGGGAACTGGTAAGTGAGTGCAGCACTCGCAAGCATCACCAATAGGACATCAAGGAAGAGGCACCAGGCATTTGGAGGTGGGATAGGAAAGTCACTCTTTCCTGTCTGGCTTTCAATGTGGTGCTGGGGCAAGGGCCCCAGTACAGGTCAAGCCAGGGGTCTAGGGGGTGGGGAGGGTGGAGGAGGGGGTGGGGGGGTGAGGGAAGCAGCCACGCACTTGGAAAAGCTCATCAAAAGTGAGCGTTCATCCACATCTGAGATCGTTCAGCAGCAGCTCCATTGACATGATTGGAGTCGGACCTCAGAAGCTTTTCTACCCATTCAAGCAACGCAAAAGCATGAAAGTGCCACCAAATGCTCCAGAACTTTTCACCCCTCAGGCGCAGATGGCAAATTAATGTTTGTTTTGGGAGCAGCAGAACAATTGGCCGACTGGACAAGTTATACAATCCCTTTGCGGAATGTGGTCATGACACAGTCACTGGTGGAGACGCTCAGAGCTCCTTGCAATGTCTTCATTCAGGTTTGAACCAGTATCCCCCATGGTTGAAGCTAACAGTGCAGCCTTGCAGTATGGGTTAGGAGAATGTCCATGCCTGAGCTGAGAACACAGCCTGCAGTCCAATGGGCAAAGCTGCTGCCAATGGGTCAGGTAGAGTGGAGCAGAGATGGTTGGGAGTTCAGACACCAATGAAGCGCACTACACACTGGCCAACCAAGTGGTGGCCAGCTCTCTCCTGCATGCATGAAGGGGCTTTCAGACTAACACAAGAGAGATTCTTAGGTCACATGCTAAACCACGCGTCTCTCTCTTTGATCCTGCAGGAGGAGAACTTCAGGATCATGAAGCCTGGTGATCTAGTGGTTTGCCTCATGGCTTACAGAGACCAGAGAAGAAGGAGAGAGTGATGGATGTGCCTGGCTCAGCAAAAGGAGGAGCACCTCCCTCAAGATGAAGGAGCGACAAGGTCTGCTGCACACGCAGCTGAAGATCCACAGCATGTTGTCACTCATAGGTATCTTGCTGTAGATCTATAGGCAGCACCAATCATTCCTGCAGAAACAGTGTCTCCAAAGACTGCGCATGTCTAGGGAACTGATCGGTCATATTTGTCACCTGCAGCATTTGGCAACATGGGGACATGGAGGGAACCCACTGTCAGTGGCCGTAAAAGTGACCACGGTGCTCAATTTTTATGTCTGTGGCTCCTTCCAGGGCTCCACAGTGACCTCTATGAGATCTCACAAGCCTCCACACAGGAGGTCACAAACACCATCTTCGTGAAGGCACAAAACTTTGCGCATTTCGCCTGGGATCAGGAAAGCCAGGAAGCAAGAGCACTGGGATTTGTGCAGATATCTGAATTTCCACAGGTACAGGGTGTCAGCGATTGCACTCATGTGGCGCTTAGATCTCCGTGGCAACAAGCAGTCAACTAGGTCAACTGCAAGATCTTCCACTCACTGAATGTTCAGCTGGTCTGTGACCACCACAAATGCATCCTACAGGGTCTGCGCACGATTCCCAAGGAGCGTCTACGACTCCTACATCCTTAGCATATCTCAGATCCCTGGCATCTTCCAGAGTACAGAGAGGCTGCAGGATTGTCAAATGTGCCCAGGAGTGAAAGTGGAGACTATTAGCACTTGGCAGCTGCATTGAACACAGAAGAGTGCACTCAGAGTAGTGTTGAGAGAGGGATTATGTGCTGCAGGATCTACATGTGGGTGTTTGCTGCCAACCTCACCATCACCACAGGAATGACCGACATCCTCTCTCACCAGTTCCAACGCTCGAATCTTGTACGGAGTGAGGACTTCGGAGTCTGGCACTCCACACGCACCTCCACCCCCCCACCCCCACCCCAGTCTGGGACCTCTCTCAATGATTGTGCCCGATCTTGTCCTGTATAAAGACAGATGGAGAGAGTGTCAGCAAGGTGCATGCCAGGCCAAATGATAAGGATGCCAGGCGTGCGTGTGTGCTGAGTGGAGCCATGGATGGGATGAGGAGGAAATCTCCAGAGGAGATGAGGCGGAGATGGAGATGTAGGGGTGCATGTGAGAGAGTGACTGGTGATGTCCCTTGAGTTATCAATAAGTGAGATGCCAATGAGTGTGTGATGAGCTTGTGAGTGGGTGAGTTGAGATTGATACCCTGGTGGCACGGATGAGATCATTGATCCATTTTATGCACTGGATGGCCGACCTCTTGTGTGCAGCATTGGCACTGACCCCCTCTGTCACCGACTCCCAAGCCAGAAAGGTGAGATTGAAGGGCCTCCTGCGACCAGAATGGGGGCGGGTAGAGGACATTGCGGCGGGCCCCCACGGTGTCCAGAGGGTGTCCCAGGGATGCGTCACTGAATCGACGGGGTTGCAATCTTCCTGGCTCTCAGGGTCATGTGTTCTTGGGAGCAGTCCAGGGCTCTGAGCATTGAGAAGTGCGCACGCAGCTGCAGTTTAAGTATGGTGCCAGGCGTGAGGAAGCAGTGAGGTAACGGTGTGTCGGGCCAATCAGAGGCTGCCCGCCAGCAATCCAGCGTGTTTCTCATGACCGCATAATTTATGAGGAGGGAAAGGGACGACACAGCTCAAAAACCTGTCACCGCGGCCGGCAGCTAAAACACCTTTTTTCACGCCCGCTAACACACTTAGGGCAAAGCTGGGATGATTTCATCCCTGAGAAGACAGGGGATGGGCTGCAAACAGCTGTGCTTTAGACTGCCCATTTAGTCCCAAGATGTAAGAGAGTTGGGCTCTCAATGATAGCTAATTAGCATTTTTAGCTAGACACAATGTGATTCACATTGCCATGGGGAAAGTTACCGAGGAAACCATTCCAGGCTTTCCTAGAATATCAATGAATATCGCAGACAGTGTTTTGAGTCTGCCTGGATCCAGAGGAGAGGGACCAGCTCCAGGCCAAAAAAAGTCTCCATATTTTGCTGTGTAGGAATGCAGGTGGAAGCTCCTGCTTGGATTGCAAAAGCCTAATTTGGGGGGAGTTAAAAGGAGCTGGGAGAGTTGCCCAGGTTGAGCTGGAGGAAGATTCTCCAGGAGGTGAAAAGCTTGCTGTGAGAGATAGTTCTAAGATAGCGAGTTATCAGGCTGAGAAAAGAAAGGAACAAGAATAAACCCTCGGGAGCAAAGAGTCACTTTGGGTTGATCCTAGGAAAACTGAATGTCTACGTAAAGCACAGTGTAAAGTCTATCTGTGATGTATGGTCTTCACTTGTGCTGTGAATAAGGGGGTATTCCGTTCTGTGATTTAAAGTTTCTCTCATTGTATCCAGTATTTTCCTGCAACCCCTATGGGTGGTGCCAGACCTCAACTCAGCATCTCCCACAGCAGTACATGGATGGGACTGAGGATTTGCAATGAGAAGAATCTTGGCTGCTTGGTGAAGGTAATGACATTACTGGTATAATTGGTAAAGAGATCATTGGCTAGGAGGAAAGATCAAGTGTGCAAAATTGCAAGAAAATAATCTGTATTTCTAACATAAAGGACATCATTTGCAGGAAGGGCAGGGCAACAGAAGAACTTCTGTACCTAGATCTTCATAACCAGGCTCTGATCCGTGATAGTAAAAACATGGAAACATTGTAAAATCCTGTCAAAACCAGTTTGCTTTTTCTTTTTTTTGTATCAGGAAGAGTTTACATGGGATCCAATGTGATGGAAAATTTTCTTTCAGCAAAATGAGATTTTTCACTTGAAACAGTGGAGTGGTTCCTATCTCAGTCTGCTTTGCAGTCTTGAATAGGAATGTTGCAGCCATTTCCACAAGACTGAGATAACAAGAGAGCTAAATCCCTGACTGAAAGCTGGCAGAGAGCAGATAGGCTCACTGAGTCGCAGCTCTTGTCCCAGGCTTGCTGCTGTCAATAAATCAATAGATAATGTTCACTGTCTGAAATATGGTTGAAGAGACTGTTGTCAAGTGGCTGTTTGATGGATGGACAGTGGGCAGTAGAACTGCAGATAGGCCAGAGGTGACTATCACCTTGAGCTGTATTGTAGACTGCCCTTTCAATCCTTTAAACATGGTATTTGAGCATCAATTGAGCAGTAATAATCTCCGCCTCGGAAAAGAATGACCTACATAAAACAGTGGGTGATTATTGTTAGCCTTGTTCTACTAATGAGTTAATAATACCTTAGGCATCCACAAAAAGTTGCAATTTGTCTAATATTTCTTAACCGATCCAGAATATTACAAGCAGATTAATCTCATTGCTGCTGCTGCACACAGATTATGTTAAATGTATTTTTTCAATGAAAGTTGTAAACTAATTACAGGCACTTTTATGGGCAGAGTTTGGGGCTAATCTCAGTCATGATGGATGAAGCGACGAGTGTATAAACCCACAAGAATATTTTATATAAATCTGCAATGTATCACCGAATCATTGGGATGCATTTTGTCAGATGTAAGATAAAATTAAATCGTGTGAAATTGTTAGAAATGAAGAAAAATGATGAGGTCCAAGTAACAAAGTCACGATGGATGCCTGATGTCATACACATAGATATAAAAATGTTCAGATTAGAAGGATGTTACACAGTATTATTCCTGAATAATTATCCTTCAATAAACTTATAATGATTATATCACAGTTGCAAATCTTTCACTGGGTGTAAGCACACATCAGAAGTATGGATTCTTCTGACTGTATCCAATTTCTTGCCCTCCTGCCTACCCATAAATGTTACTGCTTTGACTACCCTTATTAAATGGATAATCCCATTTCAACCTTTATAAGCATTGTTGTTGCTGTTGCCAACTGCTCGTAATCTTAGTGATTTGTTTTCTGTCTCTTCCTTCTCCTCTTTATCTCTTTCTGCCAAATTGAACAACTCATTCAAGCTCCTATTCTCTTATGCACGACTATCTGAGATCATTGGAGAAAATACTTCATAGGAAGGGTCCATCGTCACCAGTACGCCCTGTGGATTCAGTGGTATACCACCAACAGAAGCATTGAATGCTGGCCTATAACAACGGCAAAATGTGAATATCATACAGCAAGCAAGAGAGGACTCAAACGAGTTATGAGTGGCAGCATCCAATTCAAGCAAACCTGTTTTGCCAATTGTATGGTAGATTGTAATGTCATCATTTCACTTTGTCTCTGGATTTTGTGAGATAGCAATGTCACGGGCATTTTGAATGGTTTGAAAACTGAGATGAATGCTCTCCTCCAGCATGCTTGGGTGTTTCTGAAGGAATAGGTACTGTTTGCTCTGCTCTTTTGTGCTTGACCTTCTGACTTGTTTGGTCCTGTCCATAAGCGTGGAGAAGCTGTGTGCAAAAGCAAAATACTCTGGACGCTGGGAACCTGAATTAAAAGCAGAAAATGCTCAGCTGGCCTGGCAGCATCTGTGGAGGGAGAAACAGTGGCTGGGATTTTCTGGCCCTGGCTGATGATGGATCTTCCGGTCCCACCAAAAGTCAATGGACTATTCCCTGGCCCGCGGTGGGTCCCGACAAGGCAGGGCCAGAAAGTGCCGGCCGGTGTTAACGTTTCAGTCAAAAAGTCATCGACTTTAAGTATTAACTATGTTTCTTTCTTTATAGATGCTGCCTGCCCGGCTTAATTAATAGTATTGCTTTTATTTTCTTCCATTTCAACAGCATTGTGGTCTGCTCCACCTTAGGTTTTTCATTAGCATTATCACTTCTTCAAGGCAGTGGTGTGAAGAATTGGATCAAGAAGAAGCATTGCAGAGAAACAAAATAATACCTTCATGAATTTAGTTTGGACTATGTGTGAAATTACAGGATTCTTTTTACAATTGTTCCAGAAAACAGAAAATTAAAACATCATATATTTACCACAAGCAGATACGGGTACACACTGATACATATTGTCCTGAAGTTAAGATCAAGGCTCATTTGGGTAGAAATTCTGTCAAGGATTACATTTACTCACAGGTAAACTCAGTGAGGACATGACATGACTTATTGTCAGGAGTTCTCCGGCCCCTTTGGGGATGTGCTGTGAGGTAGGAGAGCTGGCAAAATGGAGGGGGATAGCTTTGGGAGGAGAGATTGATGGTAAAGATGGTGGTTTGGACGCCCACCGAGATGCCAACTGAGTCACGTAAGTGGCCTCTGTAAACAATTTGCTTGCATTAGCATGGCTTGCGGCCATATGGCCAGACTGTCCAATGAAATCTGGCAGCCTCCCGGTAGGGTCTGGGGTTGGGAGTCTATCTTTTATGGGCATTCCGTGGCCCACAGAGGGGCCAATGGCAGCTCTTGTAGTTTGAAGGTGATAGGAGGCATTTGAGAGATGAAAGACAAATTTTAAGAAAAAGACTGAAACAAGGCATCAAGATAAAGTAGAGGACATTATACCCTTAAATGGCGACCCGCTAAATGTTCATAGTACGGCTTAGATACTACGCTAGGGGCTGAAGCTTGCCCTGGTTGGGCAGGCGCAGGGGGCAGGCCTGGGAGCGGTCGCAAAATCAAGCGCGGCCCGTGATTGGGCCCTGACTGCGATTCCACGCTGACGGGCCAATTAAGGCCTGCCCCTGAAATGCAGCCCGTCACTGGTCAGAAAGGGCTGAGCGGGGATGGGGTCTTGTATAAAGAAGGCCCAGGCAGGTCCAGAAAGGCTGCCAGGGGAGGTCATCTGGCTGCCGTTCGGACAATGTATTCGAGTGCGGCAGCAAACGCCAGGCGGGAGGGCAGGTCAGGTGGACACTCAGCCCCCCCCACTTCTCTGATGAGTGTCTCACCATCCTCCTGGCTGCCAGGAGGGCCACCCTTGTCCCCAGAGATGGGAGGAGGAGGACACCGCGCCTCACCAAGAGGGCACAGGAGGAAGTGGCAGCCCGGGGTGAGCAGCTGTGATGTGGTGCGGTGCACATGGGTGCAGATGCCGGAAGCGCTTCAGTGACCTGCTGCACTCAGGAAGGGTGAGGGTCATGTTGGTATGGGTCAGTGTGCAGAAGTGTGACGGTGTGGCCATTCCCGCCCCCCCATGTGGACCTCAGCCGTGCTAGAGTCCGAGGGCCAACTGTCAATCACGCCGAAGCTGGCCAAGGGGTTGAGCCTTGGCTGCTTGGACTGAGTGTCTTGTGGCTCGAGGGCCACGATTCAGGTACACTCTCTGAGGTGTTCCTCATCTGGAGTTGGCCAGGCTGCAATGATGCTGCAGGTAGAGAGTGGACTAATCAATGCTCCTCTGTCCTTTCAGGAGAAGACGAGCCATAACCAAGCCAAGAGGACACGTACAGGCAGAGGCCCCACTCAACCTGCTACTGCTCGCCTGGTTCGAGCAGGACGTCCTTGAGCTGGAGAGTCGACACCCTCCCTGTGCAACCGGGCATGGAGAGGCAGGGGAGCCAGATGAAGGTAAGAGCTCAGTGCACAGAGGTGAGACTCTCAGATTGTGCAGCCATTCTAGTGCAGTCTCCTCATTGATGGGATCCTCGACCCTGGCATCCCCACTGATCGTTGGAAGATGATGTCACCGCGATGCAGATCTCCATTGTCTCGCCCGTGTGTCTGGCATGCACAGTGACAGTGTGAGGACTTTAACTAGTGACATGTCCTTCTTCTCCCTTTTAGGTTCGCCAGCAGGCGTCTGATCTCCGGACCCGGAAGGGCCACACCTGACACCGGAGGACCACCGGGCGTCACTGTCACCTGCATCATACCCGCTCTCTGAAGCAGGTACCAGCCCAGATACCAGCACCTCGGTGGGCATTAGTTCAGTGGCTAGTATCTCGGTGCACACGGGTGAGGGCACTTCACACTCGCCCAGAGCGCAGCCAGTCAGAGGGCTGCTGGGGCCAGGATAATTCTTAGTCAAAGGCAGATGATGAGCCTCTGGAGTTGTCTATTAGGCGACAGATGCTGGATGTCCAGCGAGATGTGCGGGAAGATCTGGCGGAGATCTATGAGGGTCTGCACGCCATGGCGTCCATGATGGAGAAGTCCATGGGGAGTGTGAGCATTGTGTTGACTGTCATGGACAAGTGCACTCCCTCCGCCATTGGGAGAGTGGCGAATCTCATGGAGAGGCAGCTCCAGGGACAGAATGAAGGATTCCTGGTGTTGCGCTCAGACCTGCAGCCCTCACACAGGCACTGGCCTTAGGTGGTCAGTGTTAGTATGGGAGATGAATGAGGTGCCCAGGATCCCAGCCAGGTGCCCACCCATCAATGGTGAGCAGGGAGGTCCCCAGCGACCTCACATTGGCACACGAGCTGCTTGTCATCTCTGCGGGCTCCTCTCAGGGCGCTCTGAATGTTGGCAGCAGCTCCTCCGCCCCTTTGCCAGTGACTGTGGCACTTGATGAGGCTGCGGTGACTGGACTGATGCCAACTGTGGCACTGGCCACTCCCTGCCAGGCGGGGCTCCACTGACCAGAGGATGGCCACTAAGGTCATCAGGACCAACAGGACAGCAGAGTCAGCAGCTTGTCTCCAATGCCGGTGCCAGCGAGAGGGGAGAACCTAGACAAGGCACCGTAAGTGTAAATTAAAAGTGCCATGAGCACAGGAGGGACAGGTCATGGGTGACTTTATGTTCAATTATGTTTAGTTAATGTATACTGGTCTGGGACATAAGACCAGAGAAGTTGATGTAAATAGTCTGTACTTATCAAAATGATATAAATCTGGTTTTGTCGTCATGGCCTGAGTTTGCTTCACCTTTTTCTTTTATTGGCGCAGGGTACGCCAGTGTGTAATTATGGATGTACATGACTCTGAACTTTATTGCACAGGCACTGAATGTTCAAATAAAAGGGTCCTTTCAGACATCCAGGATGGAGGAGACAGCCTTGGCTGCATTTGAAGCTGATCTTTGGTAGCCTAGCTGAATGAGCGTTGGATCAAGGTGTCCCTGATGTCCCTGCCTCCCTGCAGGTTACTGAGGTCTGGCTCCACACCCTCAGTGTTCTCCTCACTGTGCTCATCTTCTGACTCACTACTGGACTCATCACCTGTGGCCTGTGCAGCTGCCTCAAGACCCTCTTCCTCCAGTGGGTCCCCCCTTGCCAGTGTCAGATTGTGGAAAGAGCAGTATGTAACCACAATCAGTGACACCCTCTCTGGGGGGTATTGTAGAGCTCCTCCTGAATGGTGCAGGCATCGGAAGCACATCTTGAGAAGACCTATGTTCCTCTCTACCACCGCCCTTGTGAAGGCATGACTGGTATTGTAATGCTTCTCTGCCTCTGTTCTTGGGTGGCAGAGAGGTGTCATGAGCCACCTCTTCAGCGGGTAACCCTTGTCACCCAGCAGCCATCCATCCAGCCGGGCTGCAGCACTGAAGAGCCTCGGCACCTGGGAGTGTCTGAGGATGTAGGTGTCGTGGGAGCTGCCTGGGTATCTTGCACAGACTTGTAGAATCAGCATCCTGTGGTCACACACTATCTGCACGTTCACGGAGTGGAAGCCCTTCCTGTTGACGAAGGCATTCGACTGACTGGCTAATGCCTTGATGGCCACATGTGTCCAGTCAATTGCACCCTGGACGTGGGGGAAGCCAGCAATCGCTGCAAAGCCTCTGGCTCGCTCAGGCTAGCTGGCCTCGTCCAAGCGGTAAAGAATGAAGGTCAGGACCCGCCTGAACAGAGCTTCTGTCACCAGCTTCATGCAACCGTGGACAGCTGATTGGGAGACTCCTCACAGATCCCCCACTGACACCTGGAAAGAGCCGGACCATAAAGGGTTGGTTGTTGGTTTAACTCATTTGATGTCTCTGTTGTAGGGTGGCCGAGTTGCCTATTTGTAATTGAGTTGATCTGCAGGCAGCTTCTTAAGTGGAAAGATTAAGTTTAGTTACAATATACTCAGCAGCAACTACACGTGTGGTTTCAACTCCAACTCTATCTCTACACTGTATGCAGATGTGCTATTCTCCTATTGGTTACTACAGATCATGTGATCCTCCCTAACACATATTATTCTTAAAGGTACATTACACACCAAATAAACCATAATTACTACATTCCTCTCCTTTTAACTCGGCTATACATATTATATTTACAAGTACATATTTTTCAAGACAACATAATGTTTACACTGGGTAAGGAATTTACCAGTTCAGTCTTTCAGGTGGTTTCCTAGTATAAGTGGAACATCGCAGCTCCACAACTTCAGATTCTTTATCAGGAACCTCCTTTACCGGAGTTGCCTGAACATCAGATGCTTCGGTGGGCACTTGCAGTTCTCGATCCTCAACTCTTACAGGAACATCAGACATGTCAGTCCTGGACTGAGCATCTTCAGCAGGAAACACAGACCTGGTCATGATCACTGGTGGAATCAAATCTTGATGATTTGTCTCTCTCTTCCTTAACTGGTCCACATGTTTCCGGATGATCTGACCTTCCAGCTCCACAGGGTAAGATAGAGGTCCAGTCATCGCTCTTATTTCACCCAGTAACCACTTTCTCCACTTGGTCTTTCTCCGAAGTTTTTCATGTTTAGCGGCTCTCTCATGGTAAGTTTCCTCTCATGACTAGGCCAGTCGTGTCTAGTTTTCTGGCTTTCCTGACTCCTTTCCACCTTCCCCTCTAAATTATTAAGCTCAATCTCATCCTGATATGACGTTTCAACAATAAATCCGCAGGTGTGACACCTGTTGTTGTGTGAGGAGTAGTCCTGTAATGAAAAAGAAAGTGTGCTAGCTTGGTTGCCAGTTAGTTTTTTCATGCATATGAATATTTGAACCGCCCTTTCAGCCAGTCCCTTTGAGGGAGGGTGGGTACGGTGCAATTTTCACATGAGTCATGCCGTTGAGGCTGATAACCATTGAAACTCAGCACTCATAAATGCCATGCTGTTATCGGAAATGGCTACTTCTAGTAATCCCTGAATGGTAAAACAGTGACGTAGTTTCTCAATTGTAACACTTGACGTTGGTGACTTCACCTCATATACATCCATCCACTTTGAATGGGCGTCAACAATGAGCAGAAACATTGTTCCCAGGAAAGATCCAACATAGTCAATGTGTAACCACACCCAGGGTCTACCTGACCACTCCCATGGGTGTAATGGAACTGTCACTGGCAAATTTTGTAGTTACTGACATTGTACACAGTACTTTACTAAACTCTTTATTTCACCATCCACCCCAGGTCACCATAGAAATCTGCATGCTATGGTCTTCATTCGGGAAATTCCTGGATGGGCACTGTGTAGCTCACCTAAAATGACTCTCTTCCCTTTTGAGGAACAATCACTCATGCTCCCCACAATAAGATGCCATCCTGACTGGTCTTCTATTGAAGTACGGTTTCATTTCGTCAGCTATGGGCTCCTGGGACCAACCCCGCAGCACTTGTTCTCATACATGAGATAGGATTGGGTCCCGACTTGTCCAGTCTCTGATCTGTCGAGCACATACCGGAGAGGAACCTAAGAAATTTAACAGTAAAAAAACTTCCTGTGGAACTGGGACGTGCTCATCATTTTCTTGTAAAGGCAAATAACTAAGGGTGTTGGTGTTTGTGATTTGATTGCCAGGCCTATATACAAAAGTATATTCATAAGCTGCCAGAATTAAAGCCCATCGTTATATTCTTGCTGATGCAATGGGTGGTATAAGCTTGTCCTCATTAAGCAATCCTAGCAATAGTTTGTGGTTTGAAATGATTGTAAAATGGCGGCCATGTACATACTGGTGAAATTTCTTGACGCCAAAAATGATGGACAGGCCTTCTTTTTCTTTTTGTGAGTTTCCTTTTTCCTGTTGTGAGCATTCTTGATACATAACCTATTGGCCGTTCCATGCCATCGTCCATCCGATGAGAGAGCACTGCTCCAACTCCATAGGGAAGATACATCACATGTCAGCACCAATTCTTTAATTTGGGCATAATGCACC
Organism: Carcharodon carcharias; assembly: GCF_017639515.1. NCBI lineage: Eukaryota > Metazoa > Chordata > Chondrichthyes > Lamniformes > Lamnidae > Carcharodon > Carcharodon carcharias. Next base: position 146,073,855 of record NC_054480.1, read on the forward strand.
AATAGATTGCACGAGTGCAACAATTGTTTCACCTTTATGAAGACTTCTCCTTTTGTTTACAAGCCTGCTTGAACCTTTCCTTGCACTGCCTCATCATATGTCCATTTCTGTGACAATAGTAGCATTCAATTTTTTTTAAACTGCAGATCACTAAAAGACTGATTGTTTCCACCTCTATTAAAATTATTCTTCGATTTCGCTGCTAAATTACTTTTCTTTATTCTTTGGCTAGCGGGGGCTGTTTCCCATTTCTCGGCAGAGTCCTGCTTTTTTAGGCCATTTTTGGCTGAGGTTTCCCATCTGATGTGGAGAATGGCACCATTTTGCACACGCTGTATTGCTTGTGAATCTCTTACAGCATTTTCCATGGCTAAGGCTATCTCTAGCACCTTAAAATCCAGATTCACTTTGGACAATAATCTTCTCTGAAGAGTGTCCTCTTTTACACCGCACACTAAACGATCCATCAGCATGTCGTTCAGAGTCATCCTGAACTCACAATGTTTTGTTAGCTGCTTCAAATTTGCCACGGCACATGCAATTGTCTCACCCAGGAGCCTATTTCGCAAATTAGACCTGAACCTCTGCATCATGACTGAAAGCTTAGGTTGAAAATGTCCCTTCACGCGGTTCACCAATTCATCAAAATTCTTCAAATCTGGGGCCTTGGGTGCCATCAAACTTTGAATCAAACTGTAGGTTTTGCTTCCACAAGTACTCAAGAGGGTTGGTCACCTCTTCTCTTCCCCTGTAATCTTGTTTGCTTGAAAAAAGAATGTGAGGCATTCTACTTATTGAGACCAATCGTCTGTGGCTGGTTCAAAAGGATCAATTCTCCCAAATTGTGGCATTTTGAGAGAGGATAACTTCTTCAATTCTAATGGAGCTTGTTTCTTACAATTACTGGGTAAGGTACAGTGATTTCTTCTGTTCAATCCTATTTTATCCTTGTTGCCAGTTTGTTGTAGGGTGACCGAGTTGTCTATTTGTAACAGAGTTGATCTGCAGACAATTTCTTAAGGGGGAACATTAAGTTTATTTACAATTTTTTTTTCGAAAAATATACTTTATTCATAAAGTATCTGAAAGAACATTACAAAACATTTCCAAATGGCTGTCACAAAAGGTACAATCAGATTCAACTTTTACACATGGATCATGAGGTGTTTCAATACAATCAATGAATATTAGTCATTTCAATGTGGTCATTACAGACAGACAGACAGTGCAATGGTATTGGAGTTATCTACATACATCATGTTGCACTCTGAGCCACTTCAATACAATTGTGATACATTGAGTATTGAATACATACATTCATAGTGAGTCGTACAGCCCGAGGAGTCTATACAATTCCCAGCCCCTCGGTGCACTATGGCAGACAGTGACCTTTCCCCATTGCACATTTGCGGCAGCTGCCCCAAGCTTTAGTGGGTCCCTCAGCACTTAGACCTGGACCTTGGAATGTGCCAGTCTGCAACACTCGGTCGGGGACAACTCTTTGCACTGGAAGACCAACTTGGGCAGACCAAAGAGCGTCTTTCACCGAGTTGATGATCCTCCAGCTGCAGTTGATGTTTGTCTTGGTGTGTGTCCTTGGGAACAGCCTGTACAGCACAGAGTCCTGTGTCACAGAACTGCTCGGGATGAACCTCGACAGAAACCACTGCATCTTTCTCCAGACCTTCTTTGCAAAGGCACAATCTACAAGGAGGTGAACAACAGTCTCGTCCCCACCACAGCCACCTCGAGGGCAACGTGCAGTGGGGGTGAGACTCCTGGTGTGTAGGAAGGATCTGACAGGGAGGGCCTTTCTCACCACCAACCAAGCTACATCTTGGTGATTGTTGGAAAGTTCTGGCGATGAGGCCTTCTGCCAAATGGCTTTGACAGTCTGCTCGGGGAACCATCCGACAGGATCCAGCCTCTCCTTTTCCCTCAGGGCCTTTAAGACATTACATGCCGACCACTGCCTGATGGACTTGTGGTCGAAGGAGTTTCTCTGCATAAATTTTCCCATGAGGGACAGGTGGTACAGCACGGTCCAACTACTTGGAGCGTTCCGCGGCAGCGTGTCCAGACCCACCCTTCGCAACACCGGGGACAGGTAGAACCTCAGCACACATTTTTTTTTGAAAAATATACTTTATTCATAAAATATCTGGAAGAACATTACAAAACATTTCTAAATCACCATCACAAAAAGTCCAATCAGTTTCAACTTTTACACAAGGATCACGAGGTGCTTCAATACAATCAATGAATATTACAATCATTTCAATACGGTCATTACAGACAGTCAGACAGTGCAATGGGATTGGAGTTATCAACATACTTGATGTTGCACTCTGAGGTGCTTCAATACAATTATAATAAAATTAGTATTCAATGCATACATTCAATGTGAGTCATTTAGCCCGAGGGGTCTATACAGTTCCCAGTCCCTCGGTGCACTGTGGCAGAAAGGTCTTAGACAGCGACCTTTCTCCATTGTGCCTTTGCGGCGGCTGCCCCAAGCTTTAGTGCGTCCCTCAGCACGTAGTCCTGGACCTTGGAATGTGCCAGTCTGTAACACTTGGTCAGGGACAGCTCTTTGCATTGGAAGACCAACAGGTTTTGGGCAGACCAAAGAGCGTCTTGCACCAAGATGATGATCCTCCAGCTGTAGTTGATGTTTCTAGCAGCAACTACACACGTGCTTTCAACTCTATCTCTACACTGACTGCAGAGGTAGCCTGCCCTGCCCTCCTATTGGTTACTACAGATCATGTGATCTCCCCTAACATGTATTATTCTTAAAGGTATATTACATTCTAAATAAAACTATAATTACTATAGTCTCCAAATTCCACTCCTTTAAAAATACCTTGAAGGAAGTCTCCTTTGGTTGGAAAGCATTATGGATCTCCATAACTGTAGTCACCAACCTCCTAAGAACCACAGTTTAGTTGCTTGAGTTCTTTGTCTCATGTTAAATCCATGGCCATCATGCACAGAGTCTGAACACAGCATCAAGTGGCTATTCAGGCTCAGCAGGGATGCTTGCAACAATCATAAAGTCCCTGCTGACCTTTTCACACCCTGTTCCTCCTGTAGTTGAAGGTCACCATCTGACAGGATACAATGTTCAGGAAGTGTAATTAACATGAAATGAAGTGTTTGCTGTGTAAGTCAAACTGAAAACCATTTATTTTTTATTTTTTTTACATATGTATGATATTAGCGCTACATGAGTAATCAATGAATAATCAATAATACAAATAGTCACCCTAAATTTTAGCAGTTCTGCTGCTACTTTAGGTACAGTGTGGTTTCATGCATATGCCCCATAGAAGAACCTAACATATTAATCTTTTTTTAACAGCTTGTTAATCTTTAGCTGAATGCACCTTGCTTCTCCTGTCATATTTTGTTTTGCAAATCTGGATATCGCATTCAATTTAAGTAACGGTTGGGTTTTTAATGCATCTTCATTGATTTTTTTTTTCTATCTATAAACATCAAAAATTACGTGTTTGACATACAACTTTGACAGGACTGGCAAGGAAAGGTAAAGGAAAATCTACTGCGCTTAGAATACTCATATCCTACATAGAGTATGAGCATCACATGTACAAGTGTTAATAAGATTGCTTGTTAGGTTGGATATTTTGTACGATTCTAATTTGGCCTAGTGAAATATTAAAATAAAACCTACATATGACATACTAAATACTGCACTAATGAAAAAAATTGATTTTTTCTCTCCAATAATTTAAGTCAATCTCACAATTTCTTTAAACATAATTCACATTTTATGGTTAATAACTGGTACATGTTAACGGCAGTCTTAACAGGCAACTGAGGCAAACCTAGCAGTTTTTTTAAAGGATATTTCTTCATATATTTTATGGGTCTATAACAACAGCAAATTATTGTATTCGAACAAAGCCCTTTCTCTCTCACTCCCTGGGCCTTGTCAAAGCGCATTCCCAATTAGGAGCTAAAAATATTCCCCTCCTGTCTCTATGTAGTATTGATTTTGCCTGTAGCGGTGTCTATGAACACTGTGGGGGAAAGGTGAAAGTACCCAAAGATCAGCTAGGCTTTTCTTTTCATAGAGCACTGAGTGGAAGCCCTGCAAGTCTGATTAGCCCAACTGACCACTGATAGGGAATCGGAATCAATACCCAATCGACCCTGGCAAGCAATGCAAATGCAGATTGGCTGTAGGTCAGATTGTTTTAATTCTAGCCAGGAGTGGGCTAATCAGTGAAGAATCCAGGTTTGCGATTATTTCTTTTTAACTACTAAATTCAAACTCATCTCCCATGTCAAAACAAATAATGCCATGGATTCTTTCAAGAATGTACATCGGCTAAGCCTACGCATCTAGACTTTAACCAACATTACCTGGAAATGATGCTCAGATTTTACAGTCATTGGATTGAGAGTCTTCTGCTGTCTTCACAAGATGCATGTCCAAACTGCTGAAATGAAAATGTACCATTTTGTTTTGCCTCAGCACATCTTCCCTTCTGCTGTAGCTGGAAATTCATATTTCATTTGAATTCATAAGAGTTGCAAATTAAAATGCACTGCCAAGATGGTGTCAATTATTGACTTTTGTATCCTGTGTGGAGTAGCAAATCACCTACCCCCACATTGCTGGTGAACCTGACTTTGCGCTGCATCGATTCACATTAAGCCAGTGTAAACTGCTGTGAAAACGCAAAGCTAGGAGCGCCAGTCTGAATGCCAGTCCACTGTATGCAGACGATGACACGCCTACACTGTATACATATACCAGTGATGATATGGTGGGTGCCAACAATATGTTCATTGGCCCACGGTGGCTTCAAATGAAATTGAATGAAGATTTTTTTCAAAACGTATATCAGTATCTAAAATGTTCACCCAGTTCTTTAAGGATCAACATAAAATATAATGAAAAAGCCATGAAAATTGATGAGGGATTGATGAGCCAGTCACAGCTATCCTCACTTTAGCAATAGTGCTGAATATTTCAACTAACCTCTGGTACACAGAGCTTTTTTTGTGTTTGTGTAACTAGTAAATGGATTTGAAATGTTTTTATTTCTAATTTATCACAAGAAAACCAAAGCAAAAATAATTTCCCCTTTCTAAATGTTCTTTGTGTTACTGTCGCTGTGATTTTCAAGTTACACCACGGACTTATATTCAGTCCATTTAAAATATATATATACTTCTGTCTTTAGGATTCCTTATTATCGTACATTACTCCTCTCAGTAAACAGACAGGCTTACTTCTTTATCAATGGAGTTTTGAGCTGCTTGGTAGATTTTAAGAGCGGCCCGAGTGATTATTTGGTCTCTAACGATTTTTTCTTCCTGGACCCTGGACTCTACTCAGTAACCCTCATTGATCAGCTGCATGAGACAGGTTTTCATAAAAGGTTCAAATACCTTAATAATCTTAATGATCCTGTAAAACAGCCTGCTCGTGTATCACTATTTTGAGTGAAAACTAAATATAAATGAGCCTTGTCATCGAATGCAAGGAAAAAGTTTTAAGTATTTGTTAATTAATAACCACGGTCAGTAGAATGGAGATAATTGCTCTCCACCTTAGCTAATGAAAATGGGTGAAAATGTCTTTCATCTTTAAGAAACATTTAGTTCAAAGTTATAACAAAGTAAGTATCAACAACATTTTTGGTATTATGATTAATCAGCTATTGTGAATTCAAGAAGTGATTTTGATTACACAATATCAGTTTTAGGCAATGAAATGTGTTTTTATTTCCTTGGCAATTAAAATGTAATGCCAGCACTTTTAACTGAAGTTATGTATAATATTTACAAAAACTAATGCCTGTGGGTTTATATGATAAACTTTTCTTTCATTACATTAGTGACAAAACAAAACTAAAGTATTTGTCTTATACACATTACTTTCTGAAACGTATATTCTTATTTGTTTGATTTGCGTTTTGTGCAGAGTGCTGCACATGAACCAATTGCAGAGATGTAATCCACTTTGCAGCTCGTAAAATTGATAGGAAGAACCAGCAATTTGTCAGCATTTAAATAAGACAAAAAAACCAAAGAAGCAAGAAGTAGGGCAGGGATACAGCTCTCTCCCATACAGTGACTTTTGCTTCAAAGGACATTTTTTCATCTTTGAAGCTTTCTATAACAATGTCACAAGAAGCCGATGCCCACTTTTCCTGGTGAATTCTCCAGTTCTTTCCAGGGACCCTCCAGAGATTAGCAGCATTCTTGTACACTGGCTATGGAAACATCAATTCATGTTTCTCAGCAGTTCATTATACATGTGAATAGAAAAGTGTTTGAGTGTTTGAGCCAGCGAAAATTTAATGCTTGAAAAAAGTAGCCATTTCACCAATCTTTGTTATAAGACAGATACAAATAAATATCATATTGTGGGGTTTATTGTTAAGTGTAAACCCTATCTGTTGTTTTAGGCTACACCATCACTTGTGTAAGTTGCATAACCCCTGGTGCATTTTCTGTCATTTTACATGACAGATAATGTAAGAGTACAAGTTCTGTTTGCATTGCAAATAAAATTGTGATTCAAAAACTACTCTTTCAAAAAGGAATATTGCAGTTAGAACTTCAAAAAGTTCTATAACAATTGGCGTGTTTTGGAATGATGCTATCATGGTTGATTTTTCTTCATCTAACAGGTAAACTCAATTGGCCATAAGTACTCATGAATGATAGAAAACCTATAGAGCTTCCTGGCCAATTAGTGATTTAAAAGGGAGTTTATCTTTTATAGTCCGCATGAAATATCAATTATTGACTGAACTTTTATAACCAAAAGGGTAATAAAAATTCAATGGATAATGTCAGAAGAATTTAATATTTCGCCAAGATCCCTATCTCCTATAATAAAACCAAAAATTGCTGGAAAAGATCAGCACACCAGGCCGCATCTGTGGAGAGAAACAGATAATGTTTTAGCAGTGTTATCTCCTTAATTCCTATCTTTTCTCTGTTTTTTGAAAGTAAATTGCTGGGTGACATTGTTGCAATAATTGAAGCACAGATAAATATTGAATGTTTCTGAATAGAATTGTCTGAGCCACATCTGGATGTTATTATCTTGGGACCTTCATATTTCTTTTCTTGTGTTTCTTTTAGCAGTATTAGATGCATCCAAAATGCATATTATTATACATCAATAGATTATATACTTGATTTTGCAACTTGCAACATTTCATGAAGTGAACTTTTCAGATTTAAGATATTGCACTTAAATCTTCATTAGATATACATGATTGAACGAAGATACGTTAGGGATAGGATGAGATTATGACATGAGGAAGACTACAAAGACAGAAAGAGTTGCCCATCCCACCCTGTAAGATGGTTATAAATCTCCAAAACAATAAACAATTTGAAAGTTTTCATTAAATAGAACAGAAATCATGACATCCCACAGGGAGACAAGAGTGGCAAGTAATGTCATGATTCATATTGCTTCAGTTCAGTGGCTGAGATCAAAGTTGGGAATATACAAGATCAGGGTTTCTCACAAAGACCACGCAGTGCCTACCTACAGATGGGTGTAGTTGTCAACTTAGAAATGTAGGTAACATTTAGGGAGGCAACAAGTGTTTCTTTTGGAACAAGAGATGTCTGAATAAAAATGTTGGTTTTAAATTTCTGTGGAGATACAGAATATCATGTTTCTCCTTTAGGGTTTAGTGGATTTTCCACTTAAGTTACAGTGGAGGATTGAGAGTGCCCTCACACAAATTCAACCTTGTTATCCCCCCACAGTTAGGAGGTCCTGACATAGTATTAGTTCAATGTTGACTTCATCTATGGTTGACTTAAAACTAGTTATTTAAGCAAATCTGTTAACATATCTTCATTGTACTTAATTGCAAAGCAACTCGATAGTCACTAACCCAGATTGAGTCACCTACTGATATTTCAGTGGTAATAGTTACATTTAAGGCTATTATAGTCCATGGTTCTCTAATGAAGCTCTAACTATGAATTTAAGGGATTTGAATTAGGATTTTAAATATCTGACTTATCTATCATTATACTATACCAGAAAATCAAATGCAAACCTATCACTGGAGTCCCTTTACATTGGTGAATTCTCCATTAGATTTTAGATGCACAGATGCATCCTCTCACCATGAGCTAGTCAGTACTCCACATTATAAAACTTCACATTGAGAAAACTCATTGGCATTAATTAGCCAAGGTTAGTTGCCTGCCAACTTTGAATGGCATAATTCCAATATGGACGGAGACTTGGTTGATCAATATTTATTAATAGCTAGGTACATGCACAAAACTAAACAAATTAACAAATTCTCTGGTCTTTGCATGTGATATATCACTTCTTTTAAAGGATAGGTGTATTGCAATAAAGAAGTTATGAATTAAGTCATCTGTCCTTACCTTTCCATGGTCTGACCATGGGATGGCATTGGGCCTGTGCTAGTGAGTCTTAAGAACATAAAAAATAGAAGCAGGCATGGACAATACAGGCCCTCCAGCCTGGTCTGTTATTCAATAAAATCATGGTTGACCTTCAACCTCAACTGCACTTTCTTGCCCAATTCTCCTATCCCATGATTCCCTTAGAGTCCAAAGATCTATTGATCTCAGCCTTAAATATACTCAACAACTGAGCATCCCTGCTCTCTGGGGCAGAGAATTCATCAAAAAAATGAAGCAGAACTGACGAGCCACCCATTGGCTGTAAAGAGTTTTGAAGATCCAAAGGACATAAAAGGCAATGTGTAAATGTGAAAGTTTGTTCTTTCTTTCTGACTGTACTCTCTGAATTATGCAATATCTACATTGCATTTTATCTTTTAGATAAACATAAGAAAACAGAATAATGATAAAATAGCATGAATAGAAATTGCAAACTGAATTAGAAAATACATTTGATCACACAAATTAAACACATTAAACATCAGCAATCTCCAGAAATTAAGACTAATATATATAAATTAAAACATACCATACACAATGTATTCCTAATACAATACTTCTTTAGTATCAATTTTATCTGGTCTATTCCTTGATTGTGGTCATTGACAATGCATCTGGAAGATAGTGCGTTGATATCTTAAATCAGATTACCTTAGTTGCAGCAACTCACCAAGGCTTCTTCAAAAGCACCTTCCAAAATTGCAATCTCCACCATCTAGAAAGATAAAAGCAGCAGGTATATGGGATAACCATCAACTCCACATTCTCCACTAAGTTGCGAAGCACCTTAACTTGGATGTATATCACCATTCCTGGTTACTGAGTGAAAAGCCTGGAAAACCTTACATAACAGCATCGTGAGAACACCTTCACCACATGGACTATAATGGTTCAAAAAGAAAGCCCACTAGAACCTTCACGAGGACACTATAAACTGGCAATAAATGCTGTACTTGCTGGAGATGCCTATATTTTGAGGATACATTTTTAATAAGTGACTACAACATAGATACATTTCTAATCTTCCAGGAATACAAACTACAACATATTTGTTCATCTCAACAAGAATGTGCGTAACTGAAAGGAATTTCTTCTCATTGAACTGTCAATGTGTGGCACATTGCAGATGAACCCTGCATTTGGTTAAAAGAGAAACTTAGATCATGAGTTTGGGCAAAAGGAAACTCTGTAATCCTGGTTCATAATTTCTTTAAATTAAGATGTGACTTCCAATATTTCATGGTAAATTTTAAATACTTTCTTCTGTCAAATATTTTTGAGTGTGAGGCAGAATTAGATTGATCCTATTTTTTCTTTAAAATTTGACTGAAGAATTGCCCAGATCATGAATTTTAAAGGACTGTAATTCTGCAACACATCATTTGATTTTATTAATTCCATATATGTCAAACTTTTGACGCAGGTACTGAGACTACAAGAGAAATACTTGCTGTTTGCTAAAATGGATGCTTGGAAACATTGTTAATTGTTTTGTTATAGAGTTCCAGAAAACCAATAACCAAAGATAAGACATCCAGTCGTCAATCTATTTCGAAGTAAAGTCAGCGGAAGGCAGGGAAGGTAATAAGCATGCTTGATGTGATATTGTACTGTGTAAATTGTGCATAAAGACTGATGTTTCAATGGAATGATAGGCATATGGCTAAAGTTTGTTGAAGGGGCTGATGACTATATGAAGTAGAAGAGTAGTCAACAATAAAAGGATGCTATCTCTCTGAATAATGTATCATGTCCATCTATCATTTCCATTAATGGATAAAGATTGTTGTACAGCTCAGATACCGATGGCTTTTAAGCAAAAAAACATATATTTAAATATGCTTTTGCACAGACGTCCATTATAAAAGATAATTTAGATTGCACGAATCGATTTTATGATGCTACTGTAAACCGGTATAGTTCCTGAATGTTGTGTGTGTCCTTTTTAAAATTCTTAATTAAGCACTTTTTATTTACATTTGAACTAATTACACATTGAAAACCAACAATAAAACCTAAAATATTTGCTATTAGTGTGATAGTTCTGCTTGGGCCTAGCACTCAGTGCAGGAAGTGTATCGTGCCAGTAATTATGCTAAAGGATTGGTTGCAAACTGCCTTGATCAGGCTTTTAGCTGGGTGTTAATCCAAGCAAGTCATTTCAATACAGATATAGATCTTGATTCCAGTCAATAGCTATCCAACTGATGCAATTGCACATGGTGAAACAGCCCTATTGATTGGCTCACTGTCATAGCAATTTTGCAGCCCTTGAGATGACAGTAATATCCCACATTTTTGTTCCAGCGTTTCCCTGACTCTCACTGAGTTGCTGTTTAGATACAGCGCAGTAACATTAGGACTAAAACCTGTGCCTCAATTTTGGTTTCTCGTTATCCTCAAGCTGATATTGATCCCCTTTTTCAGCTTCCAGAATTTTTGATGTATTTCCATAATGCTTTAGAGTACGGGCACACTTAGTGATGACAATGTCCACAAACCTCAGGTAGAAATTGGTTCACCATTGCTTTTATGTTAGGACAGCTTCTTCATCGTTCCGCGCTCCCCTTAGTATTGGGTGTAAAGCTTTCTGTCACACAGAGTTATTGTTCAAACAAGCAATAAGATGTGATTGCTAAAAACCCATTTACACTGGATTGTGAGAAAAGGTGTTTCTCAAATGAAAGACTTGCTCTTTCTGCCAGTAGAATCTCAATTTTGCAGCCACGTTATCAAAGCTCAAAGTTGTTCCAGAACTGGCCCAAAAATGTTCACTATTAGTCTTTTTGATGGTTAAAATGTAGCCAGCTCAGCTTGTGTAAGACCTCTGTTTGTGAAAAACAAGCCTCATGTTCAGCACCATGTGAATCCATTTTGGTAACACTGGTCTACTGGATTATGTATAGTGTGAAATGTCAGACCTGGGTTCTGATGTTACAGTTGGGGTTCATAGACAGCCAATGTCTTCTGCTTTCCACTTGACCCTCACCATGACTGACCAGGAAGTAGTTGCTGCTGTGTCTATAAAGTGGAAAAGAGTATCTTATTTTCCTCACACTTGCTCATATATTTGTAGTAAATGAAGGCAAACCAAAACCTTTTTTTAATAAATTCATCTTAGTGGCACAAATCTGTTTCATTCTTTACATTTGAATAGTGCTTGATTTCTAAATCAGAGATGCAGTTCTATCACATTGGTGAGAAAAGTTATACAAATAACAGAACATCTTCATACAGGCTTGTTTTAGGAACATTTTAATTGCATAGTAAGCTTCGAAAGGGAGGCTGTTAATCACAGAACTGTGACTGTATAAACTTTTCCTGCAGTGTTTGTAAGAGCTGTGCTCTTCCACAATGTACTGCAACTCCCAACAATTGTGATGAAGTAAATATCTAACAAGTTAAAAAAAAATATTGTCTAACCACCCATTAATATTATCCACTTGGACCATGTTGGAATCTCTACTGTTAGAGAATCGTCTTTTCTGAAAATAATAGGAGTGCTAAAGCAGTGGACAGATGTGGTAATGTTTCAGAATGTTACTCTGAAGCACCCAATGCAATGTTCAGTTTAAACTTATTTCAAGCAAACAAGAAGATTCCTTTCTATGTAAGTCGCAGGAGACATTTGCCGTTACCACAATTCCTGTGGATACATGGCCACTTCACAAAACGGCTTTTAGGATTGGAAAGCAATTGGCACTTTAGGCAATCAGAGGAGATCCGGCATTTTCCATATGAGGTACCTTAAGAGAAAATGGAGAGTGGAGCACTCTGCAGCATTTAGAACTATATGCAAAGACATATATGCAAGGAGTCACTGAAGAAGCCCTGTGTCATGTATGAACTTGACTGTAGATGCTGAACATTCTCCACTATTGCCTTTCGATTCCTTTGATGAACTCCAAAACAGGGATTCTAGGAAAATCAAATCAGATCTTTATTCTTCAACCATGAAGAGCAAATATTCCATTGAGCACCTCAATTGTAGTTAATCCCAATCTAATATCTGCCATCCACCACCCATTTGAAACAAGCATTCTTGTATTTTTAAAAAATCATTTAAAATTTTCTGTAAAAATTGCATTTAAAACGTAACATGAAATAAAATTTGCACTGCATTACCCTTCAATGTTTGAACGACTTCCATTGATTTCCTTTTGTACAGGTATGGTGTTATTTTTACTGCATTCATTGATGGCCTCCTTGTGAAGAAAGTAACAATTATTTGGAAATGCAATACATGATGTTGCTTCTTGCCACACTCAAACTGATGGAAAGCACTGAATGACAATTGCTTTTAGAGGCAAATATGAATCCTTGGTCTTTCATATATTTCATAACGCATCACTTTGCTTAGATATTTTACACACAGAAGTAAAGGTGACAGTGGGGTTACTGAAAGCACTGTTTGCTGTTGGTATCCAAAGTAGTACTTAACATGAATGAATAAACCTAATTCTGCAAGACTGAAAAGCTTGTAGCTCGTAACCACATACAGGATGATCAAGGGATAGACCTTGGGCACAATGCACAACTGGGAAATTGTGTTCAAAATGCGTTGGAAATTGTGCTGGTTGGGTTACATTTCAAGTCTCCTCTAAAATTAATTTGCATAATCACAAATGTAAAATCTTCCATCAACCATGAGATTGAGCAGCATAATAGAAAACAATCATTTCTTTTTTCATTAAAAAAAAACTTGGTGCATTTAAAAGAAACAACCTAGTGCAGTTTTATTAATTCAGCTGAAAATTGGTTTATTGCTAAAATTAGGCATTTTTAAGAATGGCATCCAGGCCTCCATTTGTGAGGATGCTGATTTAAAATGATTGAAAAATACTTTTAAACTATGCTGAAACATGTAATAGTTTCACTGGTGTGCACTATTCAGTTTCTCAGTAAATTAATATGTTTTGATCTGAGAAAGCTTATTAAACATACACCTTGGAAAAAGAACACAATCTGAAGAGCCTTTCTAAACCTGTACAATTGGCAGAATCACGTGTTCCCAGTTTTGTGGGCAGGGCATGATTCAGGTGCAGTGAATCCCGAACTAGTGTTAAAGATAGGGGGAGACCCAACCTTAAGTGGGTTTGGATGTAACTCACATCTAAACTTCCTGTGCTGTTTTGGTCCATTCTGCCTGGATTACAATGATTTATCTAAAAGAAGCAAATAGAAACTCTACCTCAGCATTTGTAAGGCATTAAGGATGGATCAGCCTGTCCATTCAGATCAACAAAGCACCAGTCAAAGTACTGAGTCACAGCTACACAGGAAAATAGAAGCATTAAGAAAGGGCAGTTACCAAATGTTATTATAAAAACCAGGAGCCATTTGTCTACAGAATAGAATAAAAACAAATTGATACCATGAGAATCCAGGAAACAATCATAATCCTGAGCTTTAATTAACTTATAGAGACCTCCTGAAGAACAGTTTGCACCTTCCCAAAATAGACTTTCAGCAGGTTCAACTGAGTCATGGATCTTTTTCTTATATTTGTTTTTGGGGTTTGAGTTTAACTGGCAGCGTCAGTATTATTTATTGGTGCATTTCATGTGTTAGAAAACTAATATTCTATGTCAGAACTTCTGTCTTGGATTCTTGGACTCTTTCGCATGCCTTTTCAATCTTTCCCTTATGTAGGAAAAAGAACTATTGTTTGAGAATTTTTTTTTCATTAAATGCTGCATGGATTTCATCAGAACACCTGGAAAGCAACGACTGGGGCCTCTCCTCAGTTTCAAAAGATTGACTAGAAGATTCATTACCTCTCCTTAACCTTGATGAGGAAGTAACCTGGATTGTCATTGTGTTAATAGCTAACGTTTGTACAATATAGTCATTACCAGCCGTGAGTATAAGTTTTGTGGCTATAATCAATCATATTTGGATAACAAGCCAAATCTTGCTAAAGTAACATATCTCAAGCCATGTAAACTAAAGTTAATCTTTTTTTCTACACACTTCAGGTCAAAATAATTTTGTTCTCTACATAGCTGGAAATATGAATTGATAATGGTGCAGTGGGAACAATGGAGTATCTGGGATTTTAGTTAACGATGGGACAACTAATGTGTCTCCTTAACCAATCATACTTAAGGATTGAGAACAAAGCAGTAGAAGGATTGAGAAAGAAAGGTAGGTTAGAGTCAAACCAGATAGAGATAAAGAAATAAAGATAGGGAAAGGAAGGCTGGATTAGGAAAGAGAAAATATAGAAAGGAAAAGTAAGAATTTTTCAATGAAAATTTGCATCTTTAAAATCTCTAGCAGCAATATTTTATGTAGGAATGCCGCTCAACAGTTTACATTGTTCACTTTCTGAGCTGGAGAGATTGATTGGCGTTGTTAATGATTATTAGGTTCTTAGAAGATTAGTTACGCAATTATGAGCCCTACATTTCTGTGATAAGTTCAATTGGCAAATAATATGCAAGTCCAGCATGTTCTTAAAAATCCCGGGTAGGCTAAGGGTGAGATAATGTTTGTGTGAAGCAAACGGTGCAGCAGTGTAATTTGACCAGCAAGTTCTGGAAATTTTCAATGCACATGTTATCTCTTTGTCTCTTGAACTTGCTGTAAAAGTTCCTCCTGATGATCTTTAAATACCAGCAATTATTTTCTCAGCCACCTCTTTAGGGCATTCGGTTTTTTTCCAATATTTCTTCCCTCTTGTGCTGACACCGACAGTTTGCAAATTCGTATGAAACCTCTGCCTGCATTAACCTCTTTTCTGAGTCTCAGCAATTATAAACAGGAGCTTAATTGTCCACCCTTGAGTTGTCATGTGATCACATTGCATTAAAAAAAATTAAGGATCACTCTTTCCTAAAGCTGAAGTCATTTTAATATATTTTTCTTATTGCATTAAAGTATATTACTCATAATTTACCTTTCTAATATAAATAACTGGCTTCTTAGTCTGTAACATGAAGATTTCATAATATAACTTAAGATTCACATTATAGTACAAACATGGGGGTGGTGTTGGCAGCATTGTGATTTGTCATTGACTAGTATTCCAGAGATCCAGGGTAATGCTCTGGGGATCTGGGCTCAAATCCCAACAAGCAGATGTGAAATTTGAATTTAATAAAAATCTGGAATTAAAAGTCTGATGGCAACCATGAAACCCATCTGGTTCACTAAATATGGAAAGGAAACCTGGTCTGCTTACATGGGACTCCAGAGTTGACTCTTAAATGCAAGGGCAATTAGGGATGGGCAATAAATGCTGGCTTAGCCAGTAATGCCCACATGAATGCAATAAAAAAAAATGCATGGTGAATATAAATCAGCCACTGAAACTTTTCAGGAACAAGTGTAAAAAAAGCAAAATACTGGAAATCTGAAATAAAAACAGAATGTGCTGGAAAAACTCAGAGAAACAGAGTTAATGCTTCAGGTCCACGTTTTTTTTTTGGAATAATTATGTCATTTTCATTTTAAATTTATTTCACGTTACATCATTTATTACAACTGGTGCTGTGACCACTTACTCTCTGGAGAATCTCAAACATGCAAGAAGGATTTTAAAACAGAATGTGATACAGGCTGCTAATGGGCCTGAGTAACTGATTATAAAGCTGTAGCTGGGAACCCTTATCAAGAAGGACAGTATTTCTGTGAGACGATCCTAGAACAGTGCCCTGATCAGACATGTTGAATGCTCTCTGTTTCCCAACCCAGTGCAGTTGAATAAAACATTTATACATTTTGGAGGCTCTCCTGCATTATTTAACCATCCTCCTTCAGATATCATGCCCTAGGAGGCGATTGGCAACCATGAACTTCCATTAGATTCGTCCATGAATATGCTTGACAAAAGTTTTCCATTGCCTTCTGGCTGATCAGGAAACTCTCTTGCTCTTACTGCCTGCCATCAGGCATATTGGAAAGATTTACAGGCTGATAATCAGTCTGTTTGGACCATGTTATGAACACACCTTCCAAGGCCATCAAATCCTGAAGTGGATGCTTGAAACCAGAGAGGTAGGGGCACTACTCACTGCGCCCCAAGACCTCCCGAAGCAAATTTACAAGTTACAAAATATTACAATGTATTCAGAGTCTGATATGTTTCTGTTTCACATGATTATTTTACATACTGTTAAGCCCCTATTTGCAAGCAGGCGTGGGAGATTTAAAATGGTGATCAGGTACTAATGCATTCCTACCATATTTTAAAGCAGAACAGATATGAGATTTGAGATGTTGGCTGTTATCAAGGAGTTGGAGTGCTATGATCATCAATGCTGTAAAACAAGGTACCTGAAGAAGAAGGTTACTTATGCAGAGCGATCACTTCCCCATCACTGCAAATTACAATTGGAATGTACTGCAAAATCAAAAAGAGAAATGCAAGCTCCATGCAAATGTAGGAAGATGCTAACATGTAGTGAGTGGAGTTGGTCCTGCCTGTGGGGAAAAGGGAAACTGAGAGATGAGAAACTGGGCAGAGATCCAACTCAATAGATTCCCCGCTCAGGTTACATTGAAGGGTAAACGCTCTCTGATATTTTGGCACTCTACCTCCCACCTCTCAAGAGGCACCAGACTTGGAAGGAGAAGACTGAAAGCAAGCAGACAGCTGCCAGAGTTCTGCCTATGGTTGACTCACACTGAGGGCGCTCACAGTGAAAGGTCTAGAGGTTTGACGGTATCAAAATTACAGTGGAGCTGTCAGTGAAACCCTGCAGTTAGATAGAAAACTTTCCTCTTGGTGACATCAGCTATTTTAATGGAGGCTTATGATAACTCCCCAAATCAAGGTTTTGGTGTGGTGAATATGTTACTGCATGAGGTGGGTACCAGGACAGTTGCATTCCAGCAGGCAGCAGTGCCCACAGGAGGTGGCTGCCAAGGTCAATGCAAAGTACAGTACCTTAGAACCTGGGAACAGCTGCAGAAGAAGCTGCCAGGATGGGTTTCTTGTAAGAAACAGTGAACTTAATTAACAGACCTCAGAGGAGGCTACATGCTTATTCCCAGACCAAAGCTAAAAAGCTCTGCCCCCTAGGATTCCCCATGCTTAGGGCTGATTGGTCTATACGGTCACATGAACCCCATAACAGTAATAAATGGTTTAACTTACGATCATTACAGTAAAACAGTACCAAGCAGGAGATCCAGACGTGTGTCTCAAAGCCTCTGAATTTGCTGTACATTATGAGTGGAATATATCGAACTTTTATACTGCCCCAAAGCTCTTTTATGGCTCAGCATGAACAAGCTTTCTTTCCATTCATAGCTAATAGGCAAAACATTTAGCCCCATTGCCATGCTTACCCATTATCCAGGGTGACACAATCTCAAGCTGCGAGGTACAGTCGAATGCCTTGGCACACGGAGATCTTCACATAGCTTCACAGATAAAATCATTGTATAACACAACCTAACTTGCTGATGGATAGCCACTTGAGACTCACAGGATAACCTGCAAATTGGGTAGAAGTCTTCCATGTATAACTTTTACAAAGTATCCAAAGCATTTGCAGCACAGAAATAGGTAGTTTGGTCCACTAGGTCCATGCCAATGTTTCTGCTTCATATGTGCCTCCACCCACCCTTCTTTATCTAACCCCATCAACACATCCTTCTATTCCTTTCTCCGTCATGTTTATTAAGCTTCCCCTTAAATGCACCTATGGCCATTCACCATGTCATTTGACCCAGTTACACCTTGTGGTAGTGAGTTCCACTTTCTAACCACCCTCTGAGGAAAGACATTTCTCCTTAGGTTTATGAATGACTATCTTGCATGTATGACCCCTAGTTCTGATATCACCTAATGGGAACATCTTTCTGCATCTACCATATCAAAACCTTTCATAACTTTTTAAGGCAGATCATCCCTCAGTCTTCTTACCTCTAGAGAAACAAAACCATCCTGTTCAATCTTTTCTAATGGGTATAACCTCTCAGTTCTGGGCCAGGATTTTATGGCCCCTCCCACCTGGCGGGATATTACGGTCCCGCCAAACTGAATGGGGGCGGGGGGGGGGGAGCGGGGGTGGGGTGGGGGGGTTGGTGGGGGGAGACACACAGCAGCGGGGTGGTAAAATCCTGGCCCTGGTATCGTTCTGGTAAATCTTTTCTGTGCCTTCTCCATTGCTCCGGTATCCTTATCATATCACTGAAACTGGGCAGTGAAGTTTTGGGCCCCAATAGGGATGGTACAGAGAGGGGCGAAGTGGAATTTCATGCTGCCAGCCTGCATGCCAGTTCCCCAGCTCCGTTCTGCCCTCAGCCATTTTCCCAGGGATGGGATACCACCCCCACCACCTCAACCCGCCCCACCCCCCCCCCCCCCCCCCAACCCACCCCCCCAGAAACGGTGGATGGCCAATTGGGCTCATTAAAGGCCTATTGTCAAGAGGCCAACTGGAATTTTCTGGTTGTCCTCCAGGTCCCCTGTACCACAGGGAACAGTGCAGCTGCCTGGAGGTAGCCCCCACCACCAAACCCCCCCCACCCCCCACCCACTCCCCCGGGTGAGGTCCGGCGCTCCAGGGCAGGCTTAGAGGCCTTCCCCATCCTCCTGGATCCAACTGCATCCACAGGCCACCCTGAGGAGGTGTTCCACAATGGTGCCCTGGCTGCTGAGCCTAATTTCTATTTTAAATTTTAAAAATTTGGAGAGAGAGGGCACCCCCCTCCTGAGTAGTTTGAAGACTCAGCTCCTGCTCCTTCAACGCTAGAGGGCCTCCTATTGGATCTCCAGCTTTGAGAGTCCGCCATCCTTAATTGGAAGGAGATCCTGCCCTCCAGCCATTAATTGGAGAAAACCACAGGTGGGCGACAGCTCCTCCACAGTGTGGGCTTCCAACCCCCATCTGAGTCTCCCCCAAACTCAGAACTAGTTCCATCCAACTCTAAAACATTCTCAATCCCTCCCACACAGGCATATCCTACCTAAAATCACCATGCTTTCCACCTGATGGGCTGCACTGGCCAGTGTGAAACTTAGGAACAGTCTTCCACATAACATCCTGTCACATCACTATTTTGAGTAAAATTTTGTTTCTTCTTGATCTGGTGAATTTCCAAGGACTTTGCAATGTGCACTTGGCACCGTTAAATCTCCTGTGATAGTACGGCCAGGAATTTCCACACCCGATCGGGGTGGGTATGTTCGGAGGCGCGATCGGAAAATCTCGTGAGAAGGCCCGAGTCACATTTCCCGGTGAGGTAGATCCAGGACGCGATTGTCCCCGTCAATGGCAGGGCCCTGCTTCCCACTGTCGAGCGTTGGGAACTTCATTTTAATAAATTTGCATCTCATTATTATCGCCACACAATGGAATCATGCCCCCACGTCAAATTTAAATCCCACGTCGACATGACTTCAGAACGATGTGATTTACGACTGCCTTTAAGAGGGGTGCACCTGGTGACCCGAACACTTCGAGGGGAACCCGGAGGTGAGTGCACACAACTTAGCACAGCACTCACGAGGATCCCCCGTAGGGATTCAAGGAAGCAGTGCCGCGGATTCGGGGGGTGGGGGGGAGTGGGAGTTAGTCACAGGTAAGCTTCCCAATGACTTCCTCCTGGCTGGCTTTGAGCAGGGCAAGGGCAAGGGCTCCAGTCTGGAGGGGTGGGCAGGGCGGGGTGGGGACAAGACAGCACAGACTGAAGGACATGCTGGGTGGGGGGGTGGTGGGGGGGGGTGGGGAAGAAATCGCACTTGGTAAAGCATTTCAAGATGGAGCGTTCCTCTGCAGCTGAGACTGTTCAGCATCAGCTCCATTGACATATTTGGAGTCTGGACTCTGAGACAATTATACCCACTCAAGCAATACAAATTCCTGATAGTGTCATTGACTGCTCCTGAACTTTTAACCCCTCAGGCACAGACCGCAGAATAATCTGGGTTTTATGGGGCTGCAGAACAACTGGACGACTGGGTAAGTTAGAGGATCCCCTTGCGAGAGGTGGGCATGGAGCTGTCACTGAGGGAGGTGCTCAGGACCCCTTGCATGGTAGTTATTCAGGCTTTGAGCCATAACCCTCATGGCCCAAGCTAACTGTGCAGTCTTGGAGCGCAGGTAAGGATAATACCTGTGCCTGAGCTGAGAGCACAGGACACAGCCAAGTGGCTGAAGCTGTGGTCACTCTGTCATGTGGTGTGAGGTGGAGGTGGGTGGGGTTTGGGTCAGGCATCAAGTGAACTAAGCACTGGCCATCCAAGGGTGGCCAGGACTCTCCGATATGCGTGAAGGGGCCTTGAGACACAATTGGAGCTGGAGACTTAACCAAGAGAGGTCCTTAGGAGACAGATGCTGACCCTCATGTCTCTCTCTTTGATGCTGCAGTAAGGAGACTATCAGGAACTTGGAGGTTGGTGATCTCGCTGTCTGCCTCATGGCTTATAGGCAGGAGAGGAGAAGGAGAAGAATGAGGTGGAGGTGTCTGGCTCATCAAAGGGAGGAGCACAACCCTTAAGATCAAGGGCAGCAGGACTTCCTCTGCACCTAGAGGAATATCCACAGAGAGTCATTGTTTGTAGGTGCCTCGCTAAACCCAAGGCATATAGATGACCATTGTCCTACCTGCAGGCGAATGAGAACCAGTGTGGCCAAAGACTGCAATTGTCAAGGGAACTGTTTACTCCCACATGCCCACCTTCTGCAGGATTTGGCACCTCAGGGACTCAGAGGGCATCTGAAAGTGACTGTCGGCAGTTTCAGCGGCAGTGACTCCTTCCAGGACTCCACTGGTGACCTAGGTGGGATCCCTCAAATCTCCACCACAAATGTATCCAGGAGGTCACGGACGCCATCTTCACCAAGGCACACAACTTTATCAATTTGGACTGAGATCAGGTGAGCCAGGAAGCAAGAGCGCTGGGATTCGCTGAGATTTGCAGTTTCCCACAGGTGCAGGGTGCCAATGACTGCACTCACATGGCTCTAAGATCTCCCTGGCAACAAGCAGTCCAGTATGTGAAGCACAAGGGCTTCCACTCGCTCAATGCTCAGTTGGTCTGCGACCACTACAAACAGATCAAGCAGGTCTGCGCAGGATACCAGGGAGTGTCCATTCATACATCCTCAGCAGGTCTCAGATCCCTGATATCTTCCAGGGTTCACAGAGGCTGCAGGGCTGGCTCCTCGAGGACAAGGGCTACTCACGGAGGACGTGGCTGACGATGCCCATGTGGTGACCTGAGACCAGCTGAGAGAAGATACAAAGAGGCTCAGGCCACAACCTGGGACTTTGGTGGAGCAGACCATTGGGATCCTGGAAATGAGGTTCCGGTGCCTCGACAGATCTGGTGGAGCACCCCAGCACACCACCCACCCCCGCCAGAGCGTGTCACACAGCATCATGGCTTGTCATGTGATGCACAGCCTGGCAATGCAAAGGGTGGAGATCCTGGGTGATGAGGAGATGGAGGAGCTGCACGTCTCCTCTGATGATGAGGTCCTGGAAGCCCAGGATACAGGCGATAAGGCCATTGCCCTGGCCAGACGAGGCAGGCGTCACAAGATTCCACGAGGAGGATTATAAGATGCAGTGAGGACTCTCCTGAGAGTACAAGTCAGCAACTGAAAGCGTTTGGCACCAATCTGGCAGAGGGCATCGAGCTCACGCTCTGTGTAGAGTCTCACCTCATCCTGACCTTGCTGGAATACAGTGGGAACATGGCATCAAAAGCACTTGATCCTTTTACATGTATAATCTGTCCCCTTCAGTATTACCCCTTCACCTGTTCAGAATGCAGACTGGAAGGGAACCAGCCCAGTCTCCAAGGTACTCAGAGCACAGATAATATCACGTGACCCAATAATGCTCGGGCACGATATTCTTACAGTAAAACACAATCAACATCAAGGTGCAGGTATCACTGAGGTGGATTGGGACTTTGGGATGGGACAGTCACTGTGGTCAGAGGGTCACACACTGCACAGAGGAGAAGCCCTGCACTGTGACTCGAGACTTCATTTGTGCAGAGAGCAAAGTTTCACTTCTAAATGACACAAACACACCTCATTATAACAAGGAGCCATAGACAAGGAGACATGATTATGAGTGTGTTTACATTGGTGAATGTTACATGCAAGTGATTAACACCCCTACCCACGTTGTGCAACTACATTTTCTTGATTTTCCTAAACCTTTCTTGGCACAGCCCCGACATCCACAGTGGAGTTGGAGGCAGCCTGCTGACTGATACATCTTGTTGTCTGTGATGACCTTGGCGGGTGTCCTCTGGAGAGCCCTGGCCAGCTTTTGGGGAGCTGCTCTGAGGCAATGGCGCCCTCCTCAGCCTGTGGAGCTGGAGCTGCTGGGGTCACAGAAGAGGGGGTTCGGATTGGCTGGTCACTTCTAGAGTGACCTGGGTGCTGATCCTCCCCACTATGGGTGCCCGAGGGCCCCTGGCTGACTCTCTGAGAGGAAGGGGCAGCTGGAGTGAGCTTGAAATGCCCCACCCCTTTTCACATTGACACTGGTGGATGCCAGCAAGTGCCTCAACAATGGAGTGCAACTCTTGCAGCAGCGCAGGACTGATGTCCTACCAGTGTTGACCTCTGTGCGTTGGCATGCCAGCACTATCACCTCATTCTGAAGTCATACAGATTCCTGTATTGTGCCTTGCAATCTGAGGACTGCAGCGGACATGCCTTCATGATGCTCCCGAGCATGTCTTTGCAGTTCCAGCAGCTGAGGTATGCCCAGGTCCAGAGGCTCGTCATCTGACTTAGACTCAGCAGATTTCTGACCTCCAGCTGTCCTCCAAGTGCTGGTGCCCTGGGAGGCCCCTGCCTCTGCCTGCTGTGGATCAGATAGTGCACTACGCTCACCAGATTGTGACCCCGAGGCTACTCTAGATCTAAGTCCCACGGAGGTGCATTGGTAGAGAGCGTGGATGAACGCTGTGACATGTCTTCAGTTAGGATGTCATCAGATTCCTCTTCCGAGGTGTCTTCAGGGCTTGACTCGAGGGCCTGGCTCAGCGACATCCTCAGATGCTTCCCAGATGTGCCTGCAAAAGCAAGGAGAGGTAATTGGTGCACTGCAGGGGACTGCGGAACAGAAGACATCACTCACAGTATGATTGTCTGATGGATATTCTAGTGCAGGACCCTCAGTTGGTTGAGCACCGCTGATCTCACCATCAGCGCAGGAACAGTCCACATCCTCGCCGGCCAGCTGGATGGCTCTACTCTCAAAGTCGGCCAAGACTTCACTTGAAGCATTACATCCCCGGTCTGGGACCTCTCCGTTTTGTTATGAGGCAACTTGTCCTGCATGAAGACAGATGGAGAGTGTAAGCAGGATGCCTGCCAGGCCAGATAAGAAGGATGCCTGGCATGTCTGAGTGGTGAATGGTACAATAGATGGGATGAGGACACGATCTGCAGAGGAGATGAGGGTGTGTGTGTGAGAGAGTGAGATATGATGTCCCTTGAGCTGGCAGTGAATGAGATCCCAGTGGATGTGTGATGGGTTTGTGACTGTGTGAGTTGAGAGTGATGAGAAGAGTCACTTACCCTGGTGGAATGGAAGAGATCATTCATCCTCTTTCAGCACTGGGTGGCTGTCCTCTTTTGCAGGGCGTTGGCGCTGACCACCACTGACACTGCCTCCCATGCTGGATTTGCCACCTTGGATGAGGTTCTTTGCCCGGAACAGGGGTAATGGACTTTGCGGTGGGACTCCACTGCATCCAGTGGGCGCTTGAGAGAGGCACCTCTCAATTTCCTCCCTTTGGAAGCCATGAATTTCCATCAGCTTCTGACTCCTTACAGGGCACTAGCTCTGTGCAGGGGCGCCCTTTAAACATGGTCCCTAGTTTACAGGAGGCCCGAGGAGGCCGCGGGGTGGGCAAATCAGAGGCCGCTCCCCCAGTGATCCGACATGAAACTCGTGCCTCTCAATTTTGCTCAACTAAATGGCGCACGATATGGTGGAAATCGCTGCCGCTCGCAGGTTAAACGCTGAGTTCCCTGTCTGCTTTCGGACTTTGCTGATTTCATGGAAAATCCCGGCCTCTGTGTGCTGGAAGTTTATTGCATGTCCGTCTTGTGTTAACCTTCTCCAATCATGCTGATGTCTTGTAAACATTTCAGAGACAGTTTGCTTCTCAATAATTATCCAGCTCTGTTCAGTTTTGGTGTACGCATTTCCTAACCGGTGTAACACAAGTTTTTTTCACAAATATATGATGCAAAAATGAAACCAGACAACAAAATAAATGAGAAAAAGAGCAAAAAAAAATTGCAAAGACTGAAAATTGACAAAAACATGTATCTCTTTAATAGGCCCAACACACATGGACCTTTCCTTTGTGTCCAGCCCAGGTGGGGAGTATAATACACAGTGCAGCTCCACCCTAAACACCCTTCCCTTACTTTTAATGTTTATGATATTTAGTTTAAGCTTCCATACAAATTGGGCAGAATTTTCCATGGACTCGGAGTGGGGGTTGAAGGCAGGGAGGCCGGGAACAGCGTTGGGACAGCTTCCTAATTCCCACTGCCAGGGAAGTTCGCCCAGACGGCACCCAATTTAAATAATGATAGCCCCAACTTGGGGTGATCTTTTGGGCTCGCTGCCATTTTGCCAGCAATGGATTGACCCTCCGCCACGTGTGGGGACTGCCAGCTCTCCATGGAGACAGCTTTCCTATCACAGGCTCGGAGGGAGATCAGAGACACAGGCTCCAGACCCCAATAACAGGGCTGCGGAAAGGAAAGGACGTCTCCGTTGCCCAACGATCCACCCGAGGACCTGCCTACTTCTAAAATATTTAAGTATTTTTGCCACCGTCAAGGGTGGCTCCATTTTGAAGCCCCCTCACACTCTCAGACCTGCCTCAGCAGCGTCTACCTCTTGAGAGGAACGCTGCTGAGGCTTTAGAGCTGCCAGCCCCGTGATTGGGCAATGCAGCAGCATCAAGAACTCAACTGCCATCCTTAATGGGACAACACCAGCCAATGACAAGGCTGCCTCTGGGAAAATAGCTCCACCAGGCTGGTTCCCGGCAAATCCGGGCTTAGAACCCTCATACGGTCCCAACGCTGGGTCCCCAAGCCCGCAGTAAAATCCTACCCATCGTCTATTGAAAAGTCCTAGGGATTCAGCCAGGAGATTACACATTGCACTAACTAGTCAAGGTTCTCTTCACCATCTCCTAGACACAGTTTGCATGTTTCATGTCAAAGAGATGGAGTAAAAAAGAAGAAAAAAACTGTCATGTGTTACATGGAAATATGTATTCATGTAGCTGTGCCGAGTGAGGGAGCCATTTTTCAAAAACAGGAAACCCTTCTCCAACATTATCGGTTTTAATGGAGATAATCTGGGCAGTGGGTGACTAACCGGCTCTCCAGTGGACAGTCCAACAGCTAAGTGTGATGATAAATTTGCCTGTCTTAAATTTTACCCCAATTTTAAATTTCAGGTCCATCAGGCCAGTTTCCCAGGGTTCGGGAAATGCAACAGTTAGAGGGAGGTGAGAACTGGTGGGTCCAACACTTTATATATGGAATGATGTTGCAGTTACCCCTAGTTCCAGGGTTTCCGTTGACATCGTCTCACCCCTCCCAACACTGAACATTGCCCCCTTATCCGGGTCACAGGTCTGGCTATTCATAAGGGCTGGTTAGCACAGGCTTCGGATGATAAACCCGGGAGAACAGGTTTCCTCTCGTGCTGTGGAGTTTTATCTCCATAGTGTGCGTCTTTTTCTTTGGCAGATTCCTCCCACTGGAAGTCAACCTGATTAACAGGCTGTGGGCAGGTAGACCCAATCCATGACCGAGGGGGAATGCTCCCCAATCTCTGGGGTCTTTGTTTGTGGCGGAGGTGGGGGTAGGTGGGTTGGTGTTTGATGCAGGTAGAGTTTAGGGGACCAGGGAAAAGGACTCCTGCCCCTCTTGGCCCAAAAGGAATGCTGTTCAGGTGCGTTCCTTCTCTCCCTACAGCAATCGGGTTTGCGAGGCCTAAGAAACCTCACAGGCCACAGTTAAACCTGTAAAAAAGGTTCAATGAGAGGGACTGCCAGCCTCATTCAAACATTTAAATTAAGAATCTGGCCTCTGGGGCAGGATTAGCTGCTCGCCCCTTTTCCCACTTCTGTTAAACCCTCAAGGGAGTGAGTTGGAAATGACCGGGTGTCAGGTATGAGATTTATAAAAATTTTTACTTCTGGCCAGTCCACCCACTTCTGGGTGTTAAAATCCAGCCCGTGATGTCTGAACTTATCAGAAATGAGCAAATTCAACAAAAGTTGCCAAATTTATTGTATTTGAATCGGCCGTGGGTAAATAGAATTCTATTGGAAGATGGGCCCAGATCTTCCAAGGAGCGTCAATCGTCTTCGGATTACCGCTCAGCTCACACTTCCGCCCGCCTTGGTGCTGCTCCGCATTTCTTGCCAGCTTTTCTAAGCCTGGCTTTCCCAGGAATGTGGAGCGTGTCATCTGTTCAAAGGGGTAGTCAGCGGTTGGGGGTGTTAACCTGGGGGTCGAGGGGGGAGTCAGTGTGAGTGATGGTTGGTGGGGGGGGTAGTCTGTAGTCACCTGGAGGTAGACAAGGGGCGGGAATGTCCGTGCCCGCTGGAGTCAGGTGTGTTCAGCGGCGTGAGCAGACAATATGGCGAGAAGGTCAAAAATTGGTTTCACAAAGGCGTGAAACTAGTTTGCGATCGTCCGCTCAGCCTGTCGATGGTGGGTTGCATTTCCCGCCGTTGGATGTCGGGAACCTCATTGTAATACATCTGCGTATCATTATAAGGCCAACCGGCTGGAACCATCTCCTCACCTCTGGATCATCTGCCCACATCGGTGGGAAAACATGCCAGTGTAGAACACATCGTCACAAGTGTGACGTGTAGAAGTCAGGACTTACTGCCAGGGCCCTGCTCACATCGCAGACATCCGCGGAACAGAAGATGCTAGAACCCAACAACAACAGGATCCTGGAGGAACGTTCATGGCCTGCGGGGTGAATTCTTGTGGACATGGCTCTGCTGTGAAGCAGCCCATACAAGGTGGAAAGTCACCTTTGAGGGTCTGCTCACAACGGATGATGGTCAAGGGGGTGAAGAGGAAGTTCCAGCTGTGTTTGGGAGAGGAAATGTACCGGGGGTTGGGAGAGGAAGGCCTAGGATCGACTGTCAGAAGAAGAAGTATCGGGGGGGGAGTGCGGTGAGGTTGGGAGGGAAGGAACAAGGTGTCAGGGTGGAGGTTGGGAGGGACTAGGTGGGGAGGAAGGTGTAACAGGGGAGAAGACAGCAACTGGGGAGGTAGGTGTAAGGGGGGGTGGAAGGTGTAAGGGAAGGTGTTCAGAGGGGGGAATGAGTCTGGGGGAAGAAGGAGTCCGGGGGTGGGGGGAGGAGGAAGAAGTAACGGTGGAGGAAGGAGTGCAGAGAGGGGAGGGAGTAAGGGTAGAGGGAGAATTAAGGGTTTCTGAAAGAGTCAGAAAGGGCGAAGGACTAATCGGGGGGAGTCCATGAGTTGGGAAGGACTAAGGTAGGGGAGTCCAGGGGGTGGGGTAGGAGATCTGGGGGGAAGGAGTTCCAAGGTGGGGGAAATGTCCAGGTGAATATGCAAGGGAGGGGTCTGATGAGTCCATGACTGCCTCCTGGGGAACAAACTGAGGGTGGGCATGTTATGAGGGAATGGTGAGAATGACCGAGGGCAGAGTGAGGCAGTAGGATGGGAGGGTGAGGGTTCGACGGTATCAGTAGAAGGGACATCGAGGATGGTTGGTGGGGAATTGGAGGCAGACACGGGCTCTGGGGGTGGGAAGCAGGTCAAGGATGTTAATGTGGATGGGGGTGGGATTTTCGGGTAGGAAGGGAACATGTACATTCACCTGGGATATCCCCGAAGGAAAAGGGTTATGACTGGTTGGACACAGAGTGGAGGTGGAAGGTGATGCCAGGGGATGGTCAACAGTGATGGGGGAAAGGAAATGGGTGACTGGGGGAGGAGAAAGGACAAGGGAATGAAAGAAAAACATGTATTACCACAATGCTGGCTAAATCGAAAGTTAAATGAGAGTCATGGTGGGTGAGATCAGGTGCCGCATGGGAGTGTGATCAGTGGGTGGGCGGAGATACATGTCAGCTCAGATGGACAACTGAAAGTGAACCCCAGCAGGCAGCATTGAAAATGCTCAGGACATTGAAATCAGTGTGATACGGGGAGGATCCACATGCGTAGGAGAGATCGCACGAGGCTCCGAAAGGCCATCTCACACACACACTGTTCCCTCCAGAATCACTCATGGGCTGTGTGCAGCTGAACAGCTAGTGCAAGGGGAGGACTCATGGAGATAAAAACAAAAAAACTGCGGATGCTGGAAATCCAAAACAAAAACAGAATTACCTGGAAAAACTCAGCAGGTCTGGCAGCATCGGCGGAGAAGAAAAGAGTTGACGTTTCGAGTCCTCATGACCCTTCGACAGAACTTGCGTTCGAGTCCAAGAAAGAGTTGAAATATAAGCTGGTTTAAGGTGTGTGTGTGGGGGGCGGAGAGATAGAGAGACAAAGAGGTGGAGGGGGGGGTGGTGGGGTGTGGTTGTAGGGACAAACAAGCAGTGATAGAAGCAGATCATCAAAAGATGTCAATGACAATAGTACAATAGAACACATAGGTGTTAAAATTAAAGTTGGTGATATTATCTAAATGAATGTGCTAATTAAGAATGGATGGTAGGGCACTCAATGTATAGCTCTAGTGGGGTTTTTTTTTATATAATGGAAATAGGTAGGAAAAGGAAAATCTTTATAATTTATTGGAAAAAAAAGGGAAGGGGGAAACAGAAAGGGGGTGGGGATGGGGGAGGGAGCTTACGACCTAAAGTTGTTGAATTCAATATTCAGTCCGGAAGGCTGTAAAGTCCCTAGTCGGAAGATGAGGTATTGTTCCTCCAGTGTGCGTTGGGCTTCACTGGAACAATGCAGCAAGCCAAGGACAGACATGTGGGCAAGAGAGCAGGCTGGAGTGTTGAAATGGCAAGCGACAGGGAGGTTTGGGTCATTCTTGTGGACAGACCGCAGGTGTTCTGCAAAGCGGTCGCCCAGTTTACGTTTGGTCTTTCCAATGTAGAGGAGACCACATTGGGAGCAACGAATGCAGTAGACTAAGTTGGGGGAAATGCAAGTGAAATGCTGCTTCACTTGAAAGGAGTGTTTGGGTCCTTGGACGGTGAGGAGAGAGGAAGTGAAGGGGCAGGTGTTGCATCTTTTGTGTGGGCATGGGGTGGTGCCATAGGAGGGGGTTGAGGAGTAGGGGGTGATGGAGGAGTGGACCAGGGTGTCCCGGAGGGAGCGATCCCTACGGAATGCCGATAAGGGGGGTGAAGGGAAGATGTGTTTGGTGGTGGCATCATGCTGGAGTTGGCGGAAATGGCGGAGGATGATCCTTTGAATGCGGAGGCTGGTGGGGTGATAAGTGAGGACAAGGGGGACCCTATCATGTTTCTGGGAGGGAGGAGAAGGCGTGAGGGCGGATGCGCGGGAGATGGGCCGGACACGGTTGAGGGCCCTGTCAACGACCGTGGGTGGAAAACCTCGGTTAAGGAAGAAGGAGGACATGTCAGAGGAACTGTTTTTGAATGTAGCATCATCGGAACAGATGCGACGGAGACGAAGGAACTGAGAGAATGGGATGGAGTCCTTACAGGAAGCGGGGTGTGAGGAGCTGTAGTCGAGGTAGCTGTGGGAGTCGGTGGGTTTGTAATGGATATTGGTGGACAGTCTATCACCAGAGATTGAGACAGAGAGGTCAAGGAAGGGAAGGGAAGTGTCAGAGATGGACCACGTGAAAATGATGGAGGGGTGGAGATTGGAAGCAAAATTAATAAATTTTTCCAAGTCCTGACGAGAGCATGAAGCGGCACCGAAGTAATCATCGATGTACCGGAGAAAGAGTTGTGGAAGGGGGCCGGAGTAGGACTGCAACAAGGAATGTTCCACATACCCCATAAAGAGACAGGCATAGCTGGGGCCCATGCGGGTACCCATAGCCACACCTTTTATTTGGAGGAAGTGAGAGGAGTTGAAGGAGAAATTGTTCAGTGTGAGAACAAGTTCAGCCAGACGGAGGAGAGTAGTGGTAGATGGGGATTGTTCGGGCCTCTGTTCGAGGAAGAAGCTAAGGGCCCTCAGACCATCCTGGTGGGGGATGGAGGTGTAGAGGGATTGGACGTCCATGGTGAAGAGGAAGCGGTTGGGGCCAGGGAACTGGAAATTGTTGATGTGACGTAAGGTGTCAGAGGAATCACGGATGTAGGTGGGAAGGGACTGGACAAGGGGAGAGAGAAGGGAGTCAAGATAACGAGAAATGAGTTCTGTGGGGCAGGAACAAGCTGAGACGATCGGTCTACCGGGGCAGTCCTGTTTGTGGATTTTGGGTAGGAGATAGAAGCGGGCCGTCCGAGGTTGGGAGACTATCAGGTTGGAAGCTGTGGGAGGGAGATCCCCAGAGGAGATGAGGTCAGTGACAGTCCTGGAAACAATGGCTTGATGTTCAGTGGTGGGGTCATGGTCCAGGGAGAGGTAGGAGGAAGTGTCTGCGAGTTGACGCTCAGCCTCCGCGAGGTAGAGGTCAGTGCGCCAGACAACAACAGCACCACCCTTGTCAGCGGGTTTGATGACAATGTCAGGGTTGGACCTGAGAGAATGGAGTGCAGTAAGTTCAGAGAGAGACAGGTTAGAATGGGTGAGAGGAGCAGAGAAAGTGAGACGACTAATGTCGCGCTGACAGTTCTCAATGAAAAGATCAAGAGAAGGTAAGAATCCAGAGGGAGGGGTCCAGGTGGAGGGAGAATATTGGAGATGGGTAAAAGGATCCGTTGAACTGGGAGAGGACTCCTGCCCAAAGAAGTGAGCCCGGAGATGAAGACGGCGGAAGAAGAGTTCAGCATCATGCCGAGCCCGAAATTCATTGAGGTGAGGGCGTAAGGGTATGAAACTAAGTCCTTTGCTGAGCACTGAACGTTCAGCATCGGA
This sequence comes from Carcharodon carcharias, assembly GCF_017639515.1. NCBI lineage: Eukaryota > Metazoa > Chordata > Chondrichthyes > Lamniformes > Lamnidae > Carcharodon > Carcharodon carcharias. Next base: position 146,105,294 of record NC_054480.1, read on the forward strand.
GAGGGGAAGGTCAGGGGGTATAGTGAATACACGGCTGGGGTTGGGATTGGAAGAAAGGGTGGGGACGGAGGAACAGGCAGGGGTGGAGGGTCCTAGATGGGTGTTGGTGTCAATGAGTTGTTGCAGCTTGCGTTCCTTAGCACTTGAGAGAAAGAGAAAAAGTTTCTTGTTGAGGCGTCGGATGAGCCGAAGGATAAAATGAAACTGGGGGCATGCGCAGCTTTGAAAAAGGGTATGGCGGTGCTGCTGGAGGGAGAGGTCGAGTGTGTTCATATGGCGGCGCATGGCACTGAGTGTGGATTTCAGAATGTGACGGGAACAGCAGTCCGAGAAACGTTTTATGTCCCGGAGATACCTGTAATCCTGGGTGGGTTCGAAACATGAGGGGTGGAATTTCAGTTGAAATCCACGTGGGGTAAGTCGGAGACGGAGACAGTCACTGAGAAAGGAGATATGGCTGTGAAAGCGGGTTTTAGTAAACACCTTGTCAAACACTAGGAGGGAAATGGAAAGCAAGGAAGGTAAACCCACCGACTCCCACAGCTATCTCGACTACAGCTCCTCACACCCCGCTTCCTGTAAGGACTCCATCCCATTCTCTCAGTTCCTTCGCCTCCGTCGCATCTGTTCTGATGATGCTACATTCAAAAACAGTTCCTCTGACATGTCCTCCTTCTTCCTTAACCGAGGTTTTCCACCCACGGTCGTTGACAGGGCCCTCAACCGTGTCCGGCCCATCTCCCGCGCATCCGCCCTCACGCCTTCTCCTCCCTCCCAGAAACATGATAGGGTCCCCCTTGTCCTCACTTATCACCCCACCAGCCTCCGCATTCAAAGGATCATCCTCCGCCATTTCCGCCAACTCCAGCATGATGCCACCACCAAACACATCTTCCCTTCACCCCCCTTATCGGCATTCCGTAGGGATCGCTCCCTCCGGGACACCCTGGTCCACTCCTCCATCACCCCCTACTCCTCAACCCCCTCCTATGGCACCACCCCATGCCCACGCAAAAGATGCAACACCTGCCCCTTCACTTCCTCTCTCCTCACTGTCCAAGGACCCAAACACTCCTTTCAAGTGAAGCAGCATTTCACTTGCATTTCCCCCAACTTAGTCTACTGCATTCGTTGCTCCCAATGTGGTCTCCTCTACATTGGAGAGACCAAACGTAAACTGGGCGACCGCTTTGCAGAACACCTGCGGTCTGTCCGCAAGAATGACCCAAACCTCCCTGTCGCTTGCCATTTCAACACTCCACCCTGCTCTCTTGCCCACATGTCTGTCCTTGGCTTGCTGCATTGTTCCAGTGAAGCCCAACGCAAACTGGAGGAACAACACCTCATCTTCCGACTAGGGACTTTACAGCCTTCCGAACTGAATATTGAATTCAACAACTTTAGGTCGTAAGCTCCCTCTCCCATCCCCACCCCCTTTCTGTTTCCCCCTTCCCTTTTTTTTCCAATAAATTATAAAGATTTTCCTTTTCCCACCTATTTCCATTATATAAAAAAAACCCCACTAGAGCTATACATTGAGTGCCCTACCATCCATTCTTAATTAGCACATTCATTTAGATAATATCACCAACTTTAATTTTAACACCTATGTGTTCTATTGTACTATTGTCGTTGACATCTTTTGATGATCTGCTTCTATCACTGCTTGTTTGTCCCTACAACCACAAACCCCCCCCCTCCACCTCTTTGTCTCTCTATCTCTCCGCCCCCCACACACACACCTTAAACCAGCTTATATTTCAACTCTTTCTTGGACTCGAACGCAAGTTCTGTCGAAGGGTCATGAGGACTCGAAACGTCACCTCTTTTCTTCTCCGCCGATGCTGCCAGACCTGCTGAGTTTTTCCAGGTAATTCTGTTTTTGTTTTGGATTTCCAGCATCCGCAGTTTTTTTTTTTTTATCTCTGTGTTTAATTGACTGCCACTGCTCTTCAAGAAATGCCTACCTCCTTGAAGAAGTTCTGTTCCTCTCTGCGACAAGATTTCCGTATCTCTCTGTTGTCTTGCTCACCTTCATTGCTTTCCATTTCCCTCCTAGTGTTTGACAAGGTGTTTACTAAAACCCACTTTCACAGCCATATCTCCTTTCTCAGTGACTGTCTCCGCCTCCGACTTATCCCACGTGGATTTCAACTGAAATTCCACCCCTCATGTTTCGAACCCACCCAGGATTACAGGTATCTCCGGGACATAAAACGTTTCTCGGACTGCTGTTCCCGTCACATTCTGAAATCCACACTCAGTGCCATGCGCCGCCATATGAACACACTCGACCTCTCCCTCCAGCAGCACCGCCGTACCCTTTTTCAAAGCTGCGCATGCCCCCAGTTTCATTTTATCCTTCGGCTCATCCGACGCCTCAACAAGAAACTTTTTCTCTTTCTCTCAAGTGCTAAGGAACGCAAGCTGCAACAACTCATTGACACCAACACCCATCTAGGACCCTCCACCCCTGCCTGTTCCTCCGTCCCCACCCTTTCTTCCAATCCCAACCCCAGCCGTGTATTCACTATACCCCCTGATCTTCCCCTCTCCGATGCTGAACGTTCAGTGCTCAGCAAAGGACTTAGTTTCATACCCTTACGCCCTCACCTCAATGAATTTCGGGCTCGGCATGATGCTGAACTCTTCTTCCGCCGTCTTCGTCTCCGGGCTCACTTCTTTGGGCAGGAGTCCTCTCCCAGTTCAACGGATCCTTTTACCCATCTCCAATATTCTCCCTCCACCTGGACCCCTCCCTCTGGATTCTTACCTTCTCTTGATCTTTTCATTGAGAACTGTCGGCGCGACATTAGTCGTCTCAATTTCTCTGCTCCTCTCACCCATTCTAACCTGTCTCTCTCTGAACTTACTGCACTCCATTCTCTCAGGTCCAACCCTAACATTGTCATCAAACCCGCTGACAAGGGTGGTGCTGTTGTTGTCTGGCGCACTGACCTCTACCTCGCGGAGGCTGAGCGTCAACTCGCAGACACTTCCTCCTACCTCTCCCTGGACCATGACCCCACCACTGAACATCAAGCCATTGTTTCCAGGACTGTCACTGACCTCATCTCCTCTGGGGATCTCCCTCCCACAGCTTCCAACCTGATAGTCTCCCAACCTCGGACGGCCCGCTTCTATCTCCTACCCAAAATCCACAAACAGAACTGCCCCGGTAGACCGATCGTCTCAGCTTGTTCCTGCCCCACAGAACTCATTTCTCGTTATCTTGACTCCCTTCTCTCTCCCCTTGTCCAGTCCCTTCCCACCTACATCCGTGATTCCTCTGACACCTTACGTCACATCAACAATTTCCAGTTCCCTGGCCCCAACCGCTTCCTCTTCACCATGGACGTCCAATCCCTCTACACCTCCATCCCCCACCAGGATGGTCTGAGGGCCCTTAGCTTCTTCCTCGAACAGAGGCCCGAACAATCCCCATCCACCACTACTCTCCTCCGTCTGGCTGAACTTGTTCTCACACTGAACAATTTCTCCTTCAACTCCTCTCACTTCCTCCAAATAAAAGGTGTGGCTATGGGTACCCGCATGGGCCCCAGCTATGCCTGTCTCTTTATGGGGTATGTGGAACATTCCTTGTTGCAGTCCTACTCCGGCCCCCTTCCACAACTCTTTCTCCGGTACATCGATGATTACTTCGGTGCCGCTTCATGCTCTCGTCAGGACTTGGAAAAATTTATTAATTTTGCTTCCAATCTCCACCCCTCCATCATTTTCACGTGGTCCATCTCTGACACTTCCCTTCCCTTCCTTGACCTCTCTGTCTCAATCTCTGGTGATAGACTGTCCACCAATATCCACTACAAACCCACCGACTCCCACAGCTATCTCGACTACAGCTCCTCACACCCCGCTTCCTGTAAGGACTCCATCCCATTCTCTCAGTTCCTTCGCCTCCGTCGCATCTGTTCCGATGATGCTACATTCAAAAACAGTTCCTCTGACATGTCCTCCTTCTTCCTTAACCAAGGTTTTCCACCCACGGTCGTTGACAGGGCCCTCAACCGTGTCCGGCCCATCTCCCGCGCATCCGCCCTCACGCCTTCTCCTCCCTCCCAGAAACATGATAGGGTCCCCCTTGTCCTCACTTATCACCCCACCAGCCTCCGCATTCAAAGGATCATCCTCCGCCATTTCCGCCAACTCCAGCATGATGCCACCACCAAACACATCTTCCCTTCACCCCCCTTATTGGCATTCCATAGGGATCGCTCCCTCCGGGACACCCTGGTCCACTCCTCCATCACCCCCTACTCCTCAACCCCCTCCTATGGCACCACCCCATGCCCATGCAAAAGATGCAACACCTGCCTCTTCACTTCCTCTCTCCTCACCGTCCAAGGACCCAAACACTCCTTTCAAGTGAAGCAGCATTTCACTTGCATTTCCCCCAACTTAGTCTACTGCATTCGTTGCTCCCAATGTGGTCTCCTCTACATTGGAGAGACCAAACGTAAACTGGGCGACCGCTTTGCAGAACACCTGCGGTCTGTCCGCAAGAATGACCCAGACCTCCCTGTCGCTTGCCATTTTAACACTCCACCCTGCTCTCTTGCCCACATGTCTGTCCTTGGCTTGCTGCATTGTTCCAGTGAAGCCCAACGCAAACTGGAGGAACAACACCTCATCTTCCGACTAGGGACTTTACAGCCTTCCGGACTGAATATTGAATTCAACAACTTTAGGTCGTAAGCTCCCTCCCCCATCCCCACCCCCTTTCTGTTTCCCCCTTCCCTTTTTTTTCCAATAAATTATAAAGATTTTCCTTTTCCCACCTATTTCCATTATATAAAAAAAAACCCCACTAGAGCTATACCTTGAGTGCCCTACCATCCATTCTTAATTAGCACATTCATTTAGATAATATCACCAACTTTAATTTTAACACCTATGTGTTCTATTGTACTATTGTCGTTGACATCTTTTGATGATCTGCTTCTATCACTGCTTGTTTGTCCCTACAACCACAACCACCCCCCTCCATCTCTTTGTCTCTCTATCTCTCCGCCCCCCACATACACACATTAAACCAGCTTATATTTCAACTCTTTCTTGGACTCGAACGCAAGTTCTGTCGAAGGGTCATGAGGACTCGAAACGTCAACTCTTTTCTTCTCCGAGGACTCATGGAGCCTGTCAATGAAGCTGATAGACACCATTACAGTTCAATGAGAGTGAATATGTTTCCAGATTTTAAAGTGGTAAAATGTGTTCACTCCTCTAACCAACTGTGATCAGAATTTCTCAACTTTTGAGAACCTTAGGCTCCTAGTTGCTGCTCTAACATCTGCAGGGTGTGCAATGGTTAGCCCTGTTGCCTCTGATGTCTTCTGCTTGAGTCCTTTGGAGATTTGAGGACTTGGCTTGCTTTGGCTGTCCTCCTGTAGACCAGCTGCTCCCTCAGCAGTGATGGAGGATGAAGGGGACTCGGAGGGAGCGGGCAGCCTCTGAGATTCCTGGGTGGATGACCCAGGGGTGTCCAGCTGTTGCTGCTCCTCCCTTCGGGTGCCCGAATGTCCTGCCTGACTCCTCGAGGGGAAGGAGCACCAGGGAGGGACGTTAAGGTGCCCTGTTTCCCTCTCGCATTGCCACTGCAGGAACTCACCCATGGCTATCACTATGGAGTGCAGATCTGTGCGCATCTCTGCGTTCTGCCGGACAAGGGTCTCTATGCTGTTCACCATCCTTCCCATGGAGACCTCCATACATGCACATGTGGGCACCACTTCATCAGAGAGCAGGCAGACACACACCTCCGACTCATGCACCACTCTGTTGAGGGCTTCCAAATGCTCTGCAGGAGAGCTGACTCTCCACGATAAGTTGGAAGGCTGAATCCAGAGGCTCATCATCTGGCTTGGACCTCACAGATGCCTCTTCCCCAGCAGTCCTCCAAGTGCCAGGGAGCTCGGCTGAACCTGCCTCCTCCTGCTGCAGACACGTGTCCATGCGGTAACCACCAGATTGTGAACCTGAGCCTGCTCTATATCTATGTTCCACCGAGGTGTGTGTCTCTGCGCTGGTGCAGGGTGTGGGTAAGCGCTGTGATGGGTCTTCCAGGCTGCTTATTTCCAGCTCTTCAATAGAGGAGGTGTCCTCTTGGCTGGAGGTGAGGATGTGGATGGAGCTGAGGGACTGACTGGATGAGGGTGTCAGTCACTTGGCAGAGCTCCCTGTGAACCAAAGTAGAGATAATGAGTGCATGGCAGCAGAGTCAAAAGCAGGAGAGAGAGCACTCACAGTTGCATTGAGAGGGACAATGTGGTGCAGGATCCTCACCAGGGTGTTTGCCACTGACCTCACCGTCACCACAGCCACCATCCACATCCTCACCAGTCAGTACGATGGCACACTCCTCAAAGTGAGTGAGGGGCCTAATGTGAGCCACTCCACCCGCTCCCCCCACCCCTTTCCCCCCACCGCCCCCCCCCCACCCCCCACACCCCAGTCTGGGACCTCTCCCTGCTGCTGTGAGCCAGTTTCTCCTGCATGAAAACAGATGGAGAGAGTGTGAGCAGGACACATGGCACTGAGTGGAATGTTTGTGTGGTGATCGGAGCCATGGACAGGATGAGGATGTGAGCTTCAGAGGATATGAGCCTGGTGGAGATGTGAGGGTGTGTGTGAGAGTTAGTGGTGTTGTCCCTTGAGGTGTGAGATCCCTGTGGGTGTGAGAAGGGTTTGTGAGTGTGTGAGTTAAGAGTGATGAGAAGAGTGATTTACCCTGAGACAATTCATCCTGTTGGGGCACTGAGTGGTTGTCCTCTTTTGAAGGACATTGACGTTGACCACTGTTGCCACCACCTCCCATGCTGGATTAGTGAGTTTGCTGCCTATCCTGCGGTCCTGCTGCCAGGGGTAGAGGACATCACAGCAAGCCTCCACTGCCTCCAAAAGGCACTCAAGGGACACGTCATTAAACCGAGGGTCTACAATCTTCTTGCCTTTTGGGGCCATGTGTTCTTTACAGCAGTCGTGGGCTGGAAGCACTGAGAGGTGTGTGAGTGTGTGAGTGGCTGCACTTTAAACATGGCGCCCGGCATGATGAACTGGCGAGGTGATGACGTGGCAGGAAATAAGAGCCCACTCGCCATTGGGAATGCATAACTAATATGGCGGGATCGGGACGATACATTGTGAGAACTTGCCATTCGGGTCAGCGGGTAAAATGTCCTTTTTCCACCACTCTACCGCACTTAGTGAAAATCTGGGATGATTCTGCCCTCGGTGTTTCCTGTCTAACATTTCTTGGGAACCTATTCAGGTAAGTCCCGCAGAATGGTTCCAAGTCTCCAGCTCAGAGTCGGAGACTTTCTTGAAAGGTCCCGAGCAGTGGGGGATTCCCCACGAAGGTCAGCAGGTCGGGACTTCCATGAGGTCCCAACACACAACTTGGGTCATACGTCCAGTCTCTGACCATCTGGAGACTGAAAGATTTGGGCCAATGTGTCATTCCGGCTCCCTACTTTTGGAAGGATGTCAAGGTTATGCAGAGGGTGTAGGAAAAATCTACTAAGAAGCAATGAGAGGCTTAATAATGAGAAGAGAAGAGAGAAACTGGGTTCTTTTCAGTCAAACATCGAAGGTGAACATGAGAGCCAATGGAGGTCCAAAGCCATAAAAGATTTTGATAGGGTAAATAAAGTAAATAAGGACTTCATTGGTGGCAAAGCCCTTTGAGGTGTATGACATTTTGGAAGGTGCTATATAAATGTAACCTTTTTTCTCATCGTGTCAGGAACCATAAGGTATAAATTTAAAATCATCACCAAAAATGAAGGAAGACGTTGAGAAAGCTTTTGTTATACAGAAAGTCATTAGGAAATGGAATAACCCATCAGAAAATTGGAGGAAGCAGTGTGAATAATACCTTTTGAAAGGGATGTGCATAAATATTTGAAAGAGATAAAAATGTGCCACAGGCCATATCCATAAGGGCAGTGGAATGGTACCAACTCTTTTAATGAATATGTAGAAGTGTGGTCAACTAAGGCCTGCACCTTTGCTCTCGTGTCAGGTATGCAGAGATGGGAGAATTCCCAGCTTCATAAGCCCATCCTTTAAATTGGCTGCTTGGACATTGGATTGTCAGTCCGGCGGGATGCATGGATTAGGAACCCCTGAAGAACTAAGGACAGCACCCTCCATCTAGGAGGACAAGGGCAGCAGCTACCTGGGAACACTGCCACCTGGAAGTTCCCCTCCAAGCCACTCACCATCCTGACTTGGAAATATATCGCCGTTCCTTCACTCTCACTGGGTCAAAATCCTGGAACTCCCTCCCTAACAGCACTGTGGGTGTACCTACACCACATGGACTGCAGCGGTTCAAGAAGGCAGCTCACCACCACTTTCTCAAGGGCAATTAGGGATGGACAATAAATGCTGGCCCAGCCAGTGAAGCCCACACTCTTTGAAAGAATTTTAAAAAGCCATCAGGTGTAGAGGTGTGCTGGTGGAAGGCCTGCCTCGGGGGTCAGCACTGTGTCCAAAGTTTGAAAATAAAGAAAAAAACATGAAGCATCCCTCCTTCCTGCCCTCACTCCTCATCACGTTCATTCTTCCATACACTCCCCATGCTCCAGCCATGCCAACCCATGCCACCTCATGACCTGTACCTACCCTCCACGCCATCCTCTGCCCCTGTAAGCACCCCCACCATGGCCCCTCAAATCCTCCATTCCAACCTATGCCCCACTCCCCACTCATGGCCCCTCACACCATCTCTGCCAACCTATGCCCCTCCGCCCACCCCATGACTCTTCAGAATCCCTATGCCAACTTCATGCCAACTGATGCCAACCCATGCCCCCACCCTTTGGTCAAATGTCCAAATCACCCAGTACCCACAATGGGCAGACCTCAGGACCCATGCAGTGATGAGAAAAAATAAAGTTCCATAAAATAAAGCTCTAAGATTCTATTGTAGACCACTATATTCAAAATACACTCTCATTCATAAAAACACATTTACAATATTTAAATTCCTTCAACAAATAAAACCTTTTAACAACAAACATTTCATCCAAGTGCACAATCTCTTATAACAACATGTACTGGAATTCATAGACCCAATTCAGAAAGTCTATAGTTGCTTGTAGCTGTCAACCGCTCTGTGAAAGGGCAGGCACTCTACCATGATAATCGATGGCCATGAAAGCAGTCATGCAGCAGTAATCCAGTAATGAAAGCCCTCAGGCTCATGTCAACAAACAGAGTGAAATAGCAAGCAATGATTCTTTTTTAGCACACCAGACATTTTTTCAAAGATTTAAAGGACAGGACTTTTAAATGCCTTGACAGCTTGACAGTTCCCATTGACCGGTGCTTTTTACAGTTCCTCTTGGGACTTTTGACAGGTGATCTTGACACTTTTGGCACATCCCTTTGACAGGTCCTCTGACAGTTTTGACTGTTGATGTTGACAGGTCTGCTAACAGTTCCAAAGAGCTTGACAGCAATGCATTTATGCACTTTTTACGCACATTTATGCCTAACTTTAACAATTCCAAAAGGAACCTTACCACCTCCAAAGGGCACCTTTGCCTCCCCTAAAGGTGTCCTGTGGACCAGATCTAAAGTGGCACCTTACCTCTCCAAAAGGGTTCCCTGGCTATCCAAATAAATCCACAAAATTCAGACTACTCATACCAGGTCTAATCTGCACACTTCAGATTTCATATATCAAGGCAACAAAAATCCCACTTGACTGGAGGCAGCTGATGATTCAAATGGCAGCTCCTCCATAAACCGTGCAAGTGCGAAAAGCACCCTGCCCCCATTCCTGCACCTGTGAAAATGGGAATTGCTAGGTTCAGGCATGGAACTTATGATTTTTGGCCATTTTCATACAATGGAGAATCTCTCCATCGTGGCAAAAATCTGGGCCTAAATGTCCTCCTCCTGTACTGTAAAATTCCACGAATGGGTAAATTTAAGTTATTTTGGACTTGGGAAACAAAACATTGCATTTCATCCCTGTAGTGAATAGTTAGTTCAGAGGCCAACACAAGAATTCTCACATTAAAACTTTACAAATAAATTCTTTACTATGTGATGTAGAGGAATGTTAATGGCTCCTACAGTCCATAAGTCACTCATCAATCAGGCCGCTGCTAAACACACTTCAGAAACTGGTTCACAAACCTAGCTAGTGCTAAGCGTGGGTTTTTTTACCCATAGATACCAGTGATCATTCACATCCTAGTTGGAACCTGTGATCCTTGGAAGCAGAGTAGACAGTGTTGCTGCTGATATAGAGGAAGATCAATGGATGTGTTTATTTGTCAAGAAATGTCAGCACATCTTTGACATTTGGCACATATATCATTCACAGTTACTTGCCTCGCTCCAACTGAATGCCTCTCAACCAAATATTGTCTGATCGTTGGGGTGTCAGAGCAAGAAAAGGTTTGCCCTCTGTGACTCCAACAAGAACCCTGGCTCCTACACAGCAGTCCTTGATATTTTAAATCTTGAATTTTCTTGGCATCTTTCAAACTGCTCATATTTTTCATCATAGTAGCATCCACTTACCATTGACACCATTAAAATCAAACCTCACTTTATATTTGATTTCTAACAATTGCTACTCATTGCAATATGCTTACAAAAGGTATAAACTAAGCATTACAAAGTCAAATCATATTTCAGATCATCATTTTCAGACTTCAGTTTAAATTCAGAGTGTTTTATGTCAGTTCTTTTGCAATAGATTTTCCCATTCCATGATGGCTCCTTCATCTGTATTAATACGCTTTATTCCTGTGGAATATTTAACTTAATTGAGATTCAAATGCGCAAACTTTTGTATATTCACAATTATCGAAGATGAACCCAGTGTCCGCAGTTATTTCAAGGCCAGAATTTTTTGCCTAGTGGGCAGGCGCACGCCCAACCTGCTCGATCGTAAAATAACATGTGATGACAGCAGGCGAGAGTCTCAATGCCATCGCATACTCGTGCGATATTTCTGTTGGCGGGCGCACGCTAAACTTGGAAGCGCACCTGCCGACAATTAAGAGGGCTAGTAAGCCCATTGATGGCGCGATTGACTGGGTTTCCATTATTAAATAAAATAAGTATCTATGCATAGCGTTTTTATCACGTCTATGCTCAGGTGACTGCTTGCGCCGCGTGGATATTTTGTTCCGGATTAAAAATTTTTATTTGATACTTTTGAAGTCTTCAGTTCCCTGAGGCAGCTCTCTGCCTTCAGTGAGCTTTCTATCAGCACTCCTCCACCCCTGCGCTGACCTCAGTGCTCGCCCTTCTCCTGCCCCCAGCCCAGGCAGCACTGGTCGTAGTTCATGCTTCATGCTGAATGGCCGGTAATTGGCCAGCCAGTAGGAAATCGCGGTCAGTGTCCGATCGTGGGCGGCGGTCTGTTCCCTGGCCACTCCAGGGCCCTCCGATCACGTCCGCACGCTGACCTAAAAATCCTGCCCCATGCTCTTTTCTATCAACGATTTGAATTTATCACTAAAATGAAATGATCTCTCACCTTCGTCATTAAACTATTCTAGATTGGTTTGGATTTATACACAGCTTCCACACGTACATGTATCCTTCCACTAGACTGTTATTAACTGGAAGAAAGGGATTTTTGATCTCTCAGGGAATCAGGGATACGAGGAGTAGTCAGGAAAGTGGAGCTGAGGCAGAAAATCAGTCATGATTGTGTTGAATGGTGGCAAAGGCTTGAGGGACCATTCAGGGCTACTCCTGCTCCTATTTCTTATGTTCTTAGGCCTACATTAACAAGAGTGCCTACCTCTTCCATTAGATACACGTGTTATGACAGGTTGCAGTCACATCCCACTGGACTCCCAGTCAGATACACATTCCACCAACAATCAGGCATCTTATATCAGTTTGACAGTTAGCAGCCACATTAAAAAAGTGAAAAAAACAATTTTGAAAATAACTTCCTTGATGTGGCTCTGTCAACTATTGAGTGAAGCAAGTTAAGGCAAGAATTGCAGATCGCATCCCTGGCCTCACTTGGAAGTTGAATCATGGAAGAACCCTTTAGGAAGAGAAAAGGGAGAATGCCCTCCCAATACATTTTGCATGTACACCCAATGTATTTTGTGCATATGCACCAACTAAGCAACTCCAATTAACATAAGTTGCATCATCAAATTCAAAGAATAGTTTGGATACAAAAATAAGAAGTTATCCCTTGATTCAATATTAGCAGGCTCACTGTGGGGATCTAACTACAGATCAATTTATCCTGATAGGAGAAGTCTACCATAGTTAAGAGAAAATCAAAGAAACATGCTCGTGGAGGTAAACATGCATAAAATCATTGTGGAAGGAATCAAAATGTGGCTTCCTTCAATCTTTGAATATTGATTTTGCTTGAGCCACACAATGCTTTACTCCTGTTGAAGAAAGAGAATAATGGTGACTTTATTTATTTTGTACAAGTACTACACGTATTTGATAGGCAGTTGTACGACATTTTGTTTAATGCAATACATTCAGAGTGATAAGGCTAACAGGATGGAGGTGTAGGTCAATGTACAGCGTACACAGTGGGAAACACACTTTACACATTTCACAAGCACAATATGGGAGTTGATTGTCATTTCATTATTTGAACATATTGTTCATATAGGAGGAATATATCAGCTGTTTGAAATCTCTCAGATAATGTATATAAATGCTGTCTCCATTATCACCCATTTGTCTTGTCCTCATCCACTGTGAGAGATGTTCAGCTTGCATCATGGGTCTCTACATCTACTGGAACAGATGCTAAGGCCATCATTGATTTCTGGTAAATGTGGAGGGAGCAGAATAGAGGAGCACAACCTGTTCCCAACTCCCATTAATGGGCAGAAAGATAGCAATAGCGATTTTCCTTTGAAATAAACACCTACAGCTTCGTCCAACTCTGATCCAACATCCAGACTTATAGCTATAGCTATTTGTCTCAGGTGGTAATACAAAATGGGCATATGGGATCGGCCATTCGTTACACACTGCCTGACATTCAGTTCCATTGCAGTCAATATCATTAAATGCCAGACTCTGCATATGCCAAGCGAAAATCTGATATCACCCATTTTGTGCCGCTGTACAAGACAAATATCTACTCCAAAATTCCTCATGCACTATTTTTTTCCAAGGAAATGATTATATAGTAATATATAGCAGTAATAGTAATTGGTGAATGGGAACAGGTTAAAGCGACAATGGTGATCTAAATCTTTTACACTCTAATCCTTAAGTTTAATGATTTGAGAATTGATAATTTGAAAATCTTCTACTCCTTTGGTTTAACTTCTCCTACGCTGCTTAGTGTTCTCCAGCCTTTTGTAAAATGCCTTGGAATATCACGTGAAACGTGCTATATAAAGAAAAGTTTTGACACTATTGCAGCTGTCTGTTTAGTCTACAATATGCTTTATTCAGCTTTCTTGTGCATCCAGTTTATGTCACAGAGCATTAGATTTAACAACGGAATCCTATGTCTCCTTTAACTTTGCTAATATCATTACACAAATGGTTTAGGCAAGTCATGTGAGAATGAAAGAGAGAACTTACAGCTACATAACTAGTTCCGATGTCTTCAAGACATCCTAAAACTTTTCACAGTCAATAAATTACTTTTGAGGTGTGATCACTGTTATTACTGAGGCAAACATGATAACCAATTATATATGCAGTAAGGTCCAGTGAACAGCAAGGAGATAAAGGACTAGTTAACTTGTTTTAGTAGGTTGGGTTGAAAGATGAAGGTTAGACAGGACTCTGTGAAAACTCAGCTTAAACAGACATGACCATTGATAAGATTTTGTATAACTATTGGTAATTGACGTAAAATATGAATATTTTTATTTCTGATTAATCCAAAAAAACCAAACTTCAAAATAGTACTTGATGATCACAATTTAAGTAATAAAACATGTTGAAAATTTAATGCTGGAAAGCACTCATTTAGTACTTTTGTAACTTTGTCAGTATGACTACCAGTATCATAGCCTTACCTCAACAAAACAGTTATACCAATATCATCAATATAAAGCAGAGGAATACTCACAGGGTTCTGAAGAAGGGCCCAGCCTGAAACATCGACTAGTCTGTTCTCGACACAAATACCTTCTGACCTGCTGTGTGTCTCCAGCTTTTTCTGGTTTGTTACATACTTCACATGACAAATTACCGACAAGTGCTCTCATTTATTGACCGACTCAAAGCAGTGACATTGTGCTAAGTACCTGCTTCTTGCTTTGACAATAAGTGAAAGACTCATCATCTTACACACAGCACTGCAGTTAGAGCGCACATGCATCTGGTTTTATGTGTAGCATTCAGATCAAGACAAGGTTTACACTTTCACGATTGAGATCTTAATTAAAAAGGTAAAAGATCCTTTTCCACATTTTGGAAATAGTGAAGGGTTTCTTTCCACTTCAGGGACAGTCATTAAGGATTGAATTTGCTCTCTGTTTGATCCCCAGTGGGAATTTTAACATGGAGGAGGTGGGTTTGGAAATGGGTGTGGGGGGGTGGTGGGGAGGTGTTAAAATGGGGGAAATTATCAGGTAGGAAACTGGCTTCAACCTGCCAACCTCTGCATTTCACACTCCAGCGAGTTAGGCTACGTACATGCAACCCCTGAAGAGAGATGGGTTGGTAATTAACATGTGTTAAACGGTCAGTTAGAGTGATGGTTACACAGGCTTCTGACTATCATGTTGGGTCCACAGATTTCCCAGACTCCCTAAAACTCACAGTGAAAACATTACCACCTGGTCTTCCTGTATTAATGGAGGATTCAGTTAGGCTGCACTGGTGGGTTGAACTGACAAGCACATACCATTCTTCAGCCTCTCTGCACCCACCAAGGCCAGACACAAAGCGAGCCTGCAAAACAACTGACCACCCTTGGTTCCTCCCATCAAGCCTCATCAATGCAAGCCTTACCACTTATTATCAAGCGAGTTAAAAAGCAACTTGTCATCCAGCAGCCAGGAATGGATGAGATGGGGATGTGCTGCAAAGTATACTCTTTATGTGGCCTAACTAGAGAACAGAAACTTAATGCAACAGTTTCCCGCACACCTATTTGCATACCCTCAAGGAACTACAAAGCCACACCTTCTCCTGCTACAATTCCTACATGATGCAAGCCATGGTTTCAGCAGAGGCAGAAGCAGAAGCAGACTGATCAGATCCTTGCCCTAAGAGCTGACCATCCTCTGGGTTTTGGAAGCCGTGTGGCCCTGGTCAAACACTGCCCCACCCACAGCTGTGCAGGGGCAGACTTGGCCTTTGGAACACAAGGCAATGTGCTGGGCAATATCTGGTGGGAGGTGGAGAGAGGCAACCGGTAAAACGTGGGAGTGTTTTGAATAGAGTCCCTAATCGCATGTCCCGTTTTGCCATCAGCCCACTCATGGCCCAGTTGCATTATTCTGATGGCACTGTCCTGGACAGCACTTTAGTGCATATCAGTGGAGTGCTGAAAGGTGAAGGCTAAGGTATCTGTCTTTCCAAATGGAGGCAGACATGGCAGCATCTAGAGTCAGCACAGCTATGATCACATCTTGCATGGACTGACACTATCAGAGTGTTTGCTGCCCCTCGATGTGACTACTCTATCTATCGATGAAGATATCATCTCAAAGGATTGCGATATCAACCCATTCATATTTGAGGTGGATCTCTCCATTCTCTGTGCAGTCATGGAGAGTATGCTTGGAAGGCCTGTCAGTGCTGTGAACATTTTCTACTGACAGTCTTCTTCATTGATGCAGCCAAGGGTAGCGCATGTGTCCAAATGAGCAGATACGCTTTGACGCCAACTCTCCAATGCTGACCCTGCACCACCATCGACTCTCATTTACTTGTGAATATGAGACACAAGGTGAAAACCCAAGTATCTATCTCTAAGGTCCCACTGGAGTGGGAGTATCTGAGCTGGTGCAGGGTATGTGGGCCCTGCCAAAGACTGCTCTGCCTGCATTTGGGATGGTGCTGTCTCAGCAGAATTAAGTTCCTCTGAGGAATCGTTATTTGTGACATGCAGTAATTTCAGCTGCATGTATGAAGGCCTTATGGGAAATAAAAGACATAAATTAGATAAGGCGAGATAAGAATAGTGCAAGTTATCATTATAAAGATGATCATATTTTACTTGCCTTTGAAAGATAGTCAATATCAACTGAGTGCCATATGGCATGTGAATGTGTTATCAAGTATAGAAGCTCCCTGTCTTTCAATCTCCAATGGTCAGACACCCTGGATCTCCATTGCTTTCCAATGTCTTCTCCTCTGCAGTTTTAATTGCGAAATGGCTGGAGCACATCCTCCAGTTCTCTCCCTTTCTCTTGTGTTCTCTGCTCTCTTCTCCTGCAACAAAGGAAGGATCAGACGTACGATTGAGTGTGGTGGCCGATGGATGGATTTTATCAGTGGAGGGGGAGTATCAGGAAGAGGCATAAGATTGCATTGGGATGAGGATATGTGGCAGTAGTCGATGAATAGATGGGGATGTGAGGAAGTGCGTAGACAGAGAAGGGTGCAGAGTAAGTGGGTGTGAGGAGTGTGGTGGTGGCGTATTCTTGAGAAGGCAGCATAGGTGATCTGTACAGCAGGATGTAGGTGAGTGTGCAACTGTAAACACCTTTCCTGACCTGGTTAAGTCATTAAACTGCTTCCTGCACTGCATCCAGGAGCATGACACACTAGGCCTCCGCTGCAGACCTCCTTCTTCGCTTCTGCCATAGGTTTCTTTCTCTCATTGCTAAGGAACACTTTATTCCTTGGCTCCTCACACCCCCTAGCAGTGCATCAAGGCAGGCATCAAACAACACAAACACAGCTTTTGAGCATCTCAGAAAGGTTTATAAACTTCCTCTTCTGTTCTTGCAAACTCCAAACCTTCCAATTGCATCTTTGGATGTCCTCACCATGCTTACTGCTGCTGATTGGATGGAAAACCTGGAAGTAAAAGGCTAATGAAGTGGCAGCGATAAAAAGCCACTGACAAAGGCTTTGACCACGCTTCTGGATTTCCCACACAATATTGGACAGCCTTCTCTCCCGACCACTCTCAGCACGTTTCTCAATTGGTGTCGAGGCCTCGATATCTGACTTGACGTCCCCGCCTTTAATTTTCCTGTAAAATATGTATGATTTCATCTTTATAACCCC
Organism: Carcharodon carcharias; assembly: GCF_017639515.1. Lineage (NCBI taxonomy): Eukaryota > Metazoa > Chordata > Chondrichthyes > Lamniformes > Lamnidae > Carcharodon > Carcharodon carcharias. Next base: position 146,122,490 of record NC_054480.1, read on the forward strand.
AAAGATTTTCTCGTTCTAGCTTCCAATGTATTGATGGTAATAGTCAATTCAAATAGGTTATCTTTAAAACGTGTAGTGTTCAGAAACAAAACATTGACTTCCTTGTTGGTTAGCAAATAACTGTAAAAGGATATCTGGGTATGATTAATGGAAATAGTCAGCAGTTCATCAGTGTCAGTAACAGACATTTTAACATTTCAGGAATGGAATGACAACATGTTCACATCTGAAATGTTAACCTGTCTGTTCCCTCCACAGATGTTGACTGATCAGCTTTGTGTTTTCAGCAATTTCCAATTTGATTTCAGTTTCCCAGAAGCTGCTGAGCTTTTTCTTTTTGGATATATTTGGATGCGTTTAATAATGCACTAGGTAAAGAGACTGTACAAAGGTAAGGCAGCTGAATGAAAGGTGAAAGCATTCAGGCATCCTTGAGCTAAAATAAGATTCTCACAAATGTGATTTCAAACTTTCAAACATGGGGTGCGAACATTCTGCACTATGATTGGGGAAGAACCTCTGAAATCTGTTATTAAATAATTTGATCTTAACTTCAGTTGTTTACTAGAACAGCAAATGTTTATAGTGAGACCGTAAGAACTTACAGGAGTGGAACATTTTTCACTTCCTGTTCCAATGAAATCTCCCTCAACATTTTTTTATTGCAATTGTCTTCCAACATTGTGGAATTTGAACATCAGAGTTGAGCCCACTTTGGCTGCTCTTGGAAGTGCTCCCCCAGGTTAGAGTTATGGCTGAAACATACACAAAACACATACTCAAGTGAACTGCAACTCAGCCTGTGGCATGTGGTGGATCCTTCAACATCAGCTGATGCTTAATATGAGTGGTAGTGGATCAGCTGCCCTTTCTATACCCCTCAATTTTCTTTTCATTGGCTTCTTCTTCCACACAAACTCAAGAGCATCAGATTTCAGCGATTTGGCCAAGACTGAAAGCTTTCCTGTGGTTGTTTGAAGGACCCCTGCCGATTAACACCAGATGGAGGAGCAGGGCATGATGTAAGGTTGTTTATAAACCTGAATCATCAGCAAACCTCAGTCCTGCTCTGCTGAAGATGCAGATCAACACTTAAGGTGATTGTTGCCACTGGAATGTAGAGAAGTACCACAGGAATTTACCAACGTTAGGGGTAAATTTATGAATAATCAAAATGGTCTCCATACACATTAATTGTGATTCAAAAACAGCCCAAGTGTAAGGAAGTTAGAAACAATTGTGCTGTCAGGCTTGTAATATTGCTAAATTCAGATGTTTGCAGAATTAAAATTAATTCTGTTTTTATTCTTAATTTATAGGCCCCAAACAGCCCACCAAAACATCTAACTCACCTTTTCAACCATGGTTTAATGAACTACATATTAATGTAATAAAAACAGAAAATGCTGGAAAAACTCAGCAGGTCCCACAGCATCTGTGGAGGGAGAAACAGAGTTAATGTTTCGAGCCCGTATGATCTTCTTCAGAGCTCATTAACAGATCATGTTAATGTGCGTAGTTAGTGGGCAATGGCTGTGATCAGGTTTGTTCATTCAAGAGGATGAAGGACGCCCCTTCCTGATCAGCAGGTTGGTAGCCCTGGTTTAGACAAGACGATGTTTAAAGCTGTGGCAATGGAATTTGGTTTCTTTCGTTTAGAATTTATAGCAGTATAGATTGTGTACACTCTAAACCATATACGTGGCCTTAGAATTTTATAATAGCTGTTGGGTAATTATTATTTAATAGATCTACACTGATGATGTTCCAGTTGTTAATCCTCTATTGTGGTCAGTATTAGATGTGGTGATGAAAAGTATTCTGACAACTATGTGTTTACCAGACTTCTCTAGTAATACCAAAACTTACCAGTGACAGAACAGAATCCTAATGAAACTGAAAGAATCTGTATTATGAGCGGCAAGTATATTAGGAGTGACTTCAAGGCGGTGGTATAACCATCAGTTCTGAAATTTTTGAAATATCAGCAATTAGCAGTTACCATGTGGCAAACAAGACAGTATCGCAGAAAATGCTGGAAAAACTCAGCAGGTCTTCAGAGTTATATGATCTCGAAACATTAACTTTGTTTCTCTCCCCACAGATGCTGCCAGGTCTGCTGGGTTTTTCTAGCATTTCCTGTTCTTATTTCAGATTTCCAGCATCTGCAGTATTTTGCTTTTATCTTAAGACAGTATTGCATATCCAATTGGAAATCTCTCCTGATAACTCCTTGAACATGCAAAGGGTAATGTAAAATTTGTATTGACCAAAAACGTCACCTCGTCTGTTGCTCAATTTTGCTTCATGCTTCGATGCAGATATATTCCACATATTGTTTTCCTTGTGCTTGATGCAAAAAGCCTACTCCGCATGAAACAAAATATGCTCCTTTGTGAAAAGTTCTTTGTAATAACATACCTTGGGTGAACAGTGGACCTTTCCTTGTCACATCATTTAAGAATTTCATTACATTTTACGTTACTTTGGAGGAGTGATAATATCAAATATTGCAAATGTTGCAGATTTTTTTTTTGCAGAAAGACAAGGTTATCAAACACTTGTCCAAGAACAGAACTGTTTAGAAGAGCAATCCAAATGAGATACTGATATCAGTCTAAAAATAGTTCCTGCAGTGTTTGGGGGGTGGGGGGGGGGAGGTGGGCAGGCAAAAAGGCCAAGCGACCTTTGCACTTTTTTTGGAAACCTCATCCACGAGTGGGATGAGGTTTCCAAAAGCAAGTAAAAATCAAATAAAAGCTTTATTTTTTCATTAATAACATGCTCCTGCTCATGTGACAGAGCCACGTTTCATAACATTTATAAAACCTTTAATTTTTCAAAATATAAATTCATCTCCCTGAAGCAACTCTGTGCCTCAGGGAGATTATGTAACGCGCACTCGCGCACATGGACGAAGGTCACACTCGGCCCGCTTGGCCTCCTTCCCCCACTCACATTTCACACTGGGCAGGCCTTAATTGGCCCGCCAGCGTGAAATTGCCTTCCGGGCCCAATTATGGGTGGCGGTCAGCTTCCCGACTGCTCCCACCTGCCCCTGCCAAGCCCAGACACCAAGGGTAAAATTTTGCCCATACACTCCAACTCAGTTTGGGACAGGAAGAAAAAAAAGAGAAAGTGACACCATCATAAGTTCACCTCCTGTCAACCAGTCCTTAAGCACTATTGATGGTAGATATTGGAAAAGATTGCAGTTCACTCTGTTCCTCCTTTACATCTACATGGTTATAAGTAACCATATTGTAAAAATATTGCATTTTCCTAATATTACTGTGGGGTTCTGTGAAGCAGGCTTGTGGGGGCTGTGTTATGTGTGTATGACTAATTTAATTAAACTGAAGACTGCAAGGTTTAAATCACCAAAGGGATTTGGTGTAAAAACAGGCGTTTTGATTGGAAATGGGCAAGCTAACATTTGCATTTGTAGATAAGTTGAGAAGCCGTTTGAATTTCAAAGAGACATGACCGGAAGTTTTACAATTAGCAAAATTGTAAATAAATAGGGCAAAGTTATTAAGTTTATTTTTCCCAAAAGTGCTGGCCATAATGACAACATGAAAGATTTTTATATTCTGGGAAAGGTAACTTCCAAAGAAAGTTTAAAACATGGGTTTTAAAAGTCAAAAGGGAGAAAATATATTCAAGGAAAGATTGAAAGCTGTATGGTAAGTGGCCATGTGAGACCTTGAACGGTGGGTTATGTGAAGACAGACTTGTGAAAAACAGCTTCTAGCCACCCCAGGGAAGTGTTTGCTTGTTCCAGAAAGCAAGTTTTTGTTAAAAACCTTGTACTTCCATTGTTGAGTGAGAGGAAGAGAGAAGCTGTGAAATACCTCCCATATAGCAACAATGGGTGCCTTCTGTAATATTACTGAATGTTTTATAGATTAAGAATCTATTAAGCCTGTTGCCTGAAAAGGGGGTTTATTTTGGGAGTCTAGCTAAGTAGAAATCTCTTGGGAAATGTTCTAAAACTAAATTTAAGCTGTGCAACTGTAACCTTGTGTGTTTAAATTTTCTTTTCTTTTGTGAATACATGTTTTAATTTAATATTTAAAATCTCCAAAAATGGCAGTGGAATGTACTTCTGACTTCAGTGTGCATACATTCACTTAATAAAAATACAGATTGCAAATGATTGTGATAGCTTGGCCAAGTCTCCCTTTGGGGTTTGGTCAGCCCAGCTAATACTACCTACCATATCATAACAATATCTCCTGCAGGGCAATAAAGGATTTTTAAAAAATGTTAAAAAAATGATTGGTTGAGAAACAATTTTGTAATTATCCATATGCTTTACAATGGTACAGGATGTGATTGTGTATCATTTAAACTACAGAAAACAGGTATAACTGTGGCATTAATTGATGTTCCCAGCTACAGGTGAACCAGATGCTTAACTGTGGAGCACTGGGTATCAAATTGGGGTGCGGTGAACTAGAGTCTATCATCCAGCTGTCATTCAAACCCACATGCCTTGAGTAGAAGATTCTATTCAGTTCTCTAACGGGATGTGAGATTGAGAAATGATTGGTTAGTTATAAAGTAGCATCAATTAATGATGCTGACAACATTCAGTCTGTCCAATTCAAGGAAGGTTACACACTCTTCAGTGGAAGGAAATTAGGTACAGAAAAATTCTTAAAAGTTTGAGGTGCATCCATCAAATTGATAGAAGTTAAGACACTGATGCAGATAAAAACATATTCATGATCTAGTTACTTACTAGTGATATATGAGTTAGTTGCATTATCCATTCACTGTAAATACTATGAAGTGTAACTGCATAATGAATGCAGCCAAAGCACCCTAAAGGCTCATTCTAAAGCATTTTAAAAGTCAGAAGAATGAAGCAGCTGACAGTGGCGGTGGAAGGGCCGCTGCTTCAGGCACAAACTGACCTTGGGTTCTCATGTATGAGAGTGCATTTATCAGAGAAAGTGTGCAGAGTCTGTCACTCAATATCTGACTTTCATCCATTATGGGTTCCCCTTTTGTAATAACCTTTCAGCAGCTTGCCTCCCTGCGCTTCAGAAACAGAAAATAACAGCTCTCATTCTGGAAAGGATGACTGCTCACTATTTGGGAAAATCAATTGTTGTTAAATTACTTAATTCCTTAAAGCCGGGTGAGTAGAGACAACTGAGCAACTATTGCCTTGAAAATGCAGGAGGTCTAACTCTGTGCTCCTGCACATGAGAATTCAGTGTGTGTTCTGAGACAAGAATAGATTGTTCCTGGAAGCCCAAATAAGATTTATTTTTAAATGATTATCTTTAAACATGTGCACACTCACAGTATTAGTTATAGATTATCAGATATCTGAAAGAGACAGAGTCCAAAAGACAGAAAGCACAAGCTTTTAAATAAGATGACCCAATGCTGTACCAAATATGCTGTTTGCATATGATTTAGATAGAATTAACTTATCAAGCTGATACTGTATGCAACTCTGTCCTCAAGAAAATGCCTGACTGTGACATTGTAGCACTGGTTCACTGAACTAACAAGCTTCAGGTATCATTCACTTCAATAGGAAATAGGAATGATTTGAAGTTGTTGCACTGTATATAATAAAGCCCAATCTGTTCGAGGATAGCAGTGTTGACTGGAAAATGGGCCAAACAATATGAGCTATCTTTACTAATGACTAAAGCATTGCTTTAATCATTTTGTTAGGATCACTGGACTGCTAATCGGGTAACATTCATTCTATATTATCATTATTTGAGGGAACAGTATAAATGGACTAAAGACGGGTTAGGCTGGAGGAGAAATCTCTTGAAGCAAAAGTTCCCAACCTTAAACATTCACTCCCTCCACCATTGATACAAAATGGCTGTTTTGTGTAAGATGCATTGCAGCAACTCACCAAGGCTCCTTCGACAGCTCCTTTCAAACCCACAATCTCTACCAGCTAGAAGGACAAGGGTAGCAGATGCAGGGAATGCCACCACCTGCAAGTACCCCTCCAAGCCAAACACCATCCTGACTTGGAAATATATCGCTGATCCTTCATTGTCACTGGGTCAGAATCTTGGAACTCCCTCCCTAACAGCACTGTGGGTGTACCTACATCACATGGACTGCAGCGGTTCAAGAAGGCAGCTCACCACCACCTTCTCAAGGGGACCTAGGGATGAGCAACAAATGCTGGACTAGCGATGCCCACGTCCTATGAAAGAATAGGAAAAAGTGAGGAGCCTGGACAATAGTGATGACCTATATTTGGTGAATGATGATTAGGAGAAACATAGCTGGCTGCATCTGACCATTACTTTTAAGCATTAGACTCACATGAAGGGATCAAAGCTCTGAAATAAAATGAGACCCATTAAAACATTGTTTGGAAATAAACAAGCCCCCACAAGGGTCCTAAAATAGATGGAAGTGGAAAGACCATCTAGGGTCAAAATTCCAGAACATTGGTCTAGACTGCTATAGGCATGCTTGTCACTGTTGGAGTGAGAGGGGAGCTAATGCACAAGAAGCTAGTCAGAAGAATAAAAAGCTTGTGTTGGAGCTGGAAGAGCCAGTTCTGAAGTGTCACAACATGAATAATTAACTTTTTCTCCATAGACCTGCTGAGTTTTTCCAGCATTTTCTGTTTTTATTTTGGATTTCCAGCATCCACAGCATTTTGCACTTTTACAGGAGGAAACTGGCTGACCCAAAGGCTGAGGCTGAATTTTTAGGCAAGCGACAGATTGCCAATCAACCTTGTTAAAGGTTTATTATGGGACTCTGACTCCAGGTCCCGGGAGACGCTAGGGAACAGTGTAGCCAACTGGGGGAGGTCTCCCGTGGACAGCAATTCGGGGCCAACAATCCAGGCAGCTTAGAGGCCCTCCCCACTTGCTTGACTTTAGCTGCAGCCACACGCCACCCTGTGGATTGGTTCTCCCTCAATAATAGTGGCCTGGCTGCTAAGGGGATTTTTTTATTTTGAAGTTAGGAAAGTTGGAGAGAGGGTACCTCAAATTGGCCCCCCAGCTTCAAGAGCCTGCCCGCTGTTGTTAATTGGATGCCAAGGTCACCCCCAGACATCAATTGGCCAATTCAGAGAAAATCACAGCCAAGTGACTGTTCCCCCCAACAGTGCGGCTATCTGATGCCCATTTGATCATGATGGTGGATTTCTAAAATCCCTGAGGAAAATCCTATCCTCGATGTCTGATATTTCATTGGTGGTGGAGGCATCAAAAGAGCCAGTAACTTTTCTCAGCCTGTGTGAGAAACCTGGTCCCAGGTCCAAGGGTGGTATAACCAAAGGGCAGACGGTAGATGAGGAAATGGAGTGGGGAGGAGATTCAAAGAGTTATCCTTGGGAATCTCCAAGGGTAACAAAGTGGGGCTGGGAAGTGAATCCATTACTGGAGACCTCTGGCTACAATTGAATAAGTAATAATTGAACCAGATCAAGGCAGTCCCACTGGATTCCAACAATGGAGGAGAAGCATTGGAGGAAGGTGGAATGGTTAACAGTGACAAAGACTAGAGATAGGTGAAAAAGGACAAAGAGAGATGGTGCATTATGGCCACAACCCAAGAGGATGCCATCGGTCAATTTATTCAGGGTCATTCAGTGATGTTGTTAGAAGTTGGAGAGATACAAACAGGAAAGATGTGCATAAATTTGTGAGGTAAATACATATTCTTTAGGACATTGGAGAGTAAAGTGAAGTTGGTAATGGGCAACAGAGTGTTTTTGAAGATGGTAGTTTTGAAAAAGGAATGGGACAGTACCTGAGCAGAGGTAAGCTCAGAGAGCCCACAATGGGAAAAACTAGTGAGAAATTCATGGTCTGGCCGGGGGAGACCTTGAGAGGGTGAGAGAGCAGGTTAGCTTGATGGTTAGGGGAAAGGAGCAAAACAGCAAACAGCTGAACAGCTCAATCTTAGTGAAAAAGAAATTCACAAGCTCCTTGATATGCATTGTTGAAGTGAATTTGGAAGGGGCAGGACAGGATTTCTGAAGAGGAATGGTGGTGATAACTAGAGGCTGAATGAACTTAAAGCACAGCGGAAGCTGACCCGAATGGGAGCAAGCAATGGTGATAAGAGCATCAGAGATGGAGGTCAGGGTAAAGGTTGTGTAAATCAGCTGCTGCAGGTGGCTAGTGGCAAAAGGAAGGCCAAAAGCTCAGCAGTTGTGAATTTAATGTTGCAGTTTGTAAAGGTTTGTTTTACAGGAGCAGAAGCAAGTAGGCCGGAAGGGACTTGCGTGTGGCAGATAAAGCAAGGATGCAAGGAATTGGTCTGAGATGGCTGTGTCAGTGATTGAGCCCATCCTTTAACACACAACCATGCCTATAGCTCCATACATCTACTGTTAAATGGAGCCTCATTACTTCCAGAAGCTGCAGATCCCCACACCTACACCTACAACATCATTACTGCCCTCTGAGGGTAGTTCACTTTGCCCTGACCTTTGGTAGGTAATGCCATGGGAAAGTAACACACACACACACACACACACACACACACACACACACACACACACACACACACACACACACACACACACACACACACACACACACACACACACACACACACACACACACACACACACACACACACACACACACACACACACACACACACACACACACACACACACACACACACACACACACACTGCTGTACACTTAACTGCTCCAAGGTCTCACCCTTCAAAATTCCCAGAAAGTAAATATCAGTCACAGAAAAAATTGTGACATCAGTGAGGTTTTTATTACTGCTTTAAATACAGGATATCAGCAAAATTCAACAAAGTTCTTAATGATAAAAGTCAGTCCAACTAATATTCCATTAATTACTGTAATCAGCTATGCATATTTTCAGCATATTATTCAATGTAATTGATTATTAATCAAACCGCAGTACAGCCATTGCTCTCCTATAATCATTGCAGGTGCACAGAACCATCTTTCAGTAATATAACTGTATTGATCACCATACAACCCATCAATGCTTTTAGGCCAGCCTTAAAGTTCTCAAAATAGGCTCTGCATAGCACAGCAGATTATGCTGGAGCTGTTGGTGGCCTCCGGGTTTGCTGCTGATTTACCACAGTCTGGTCAGACGTTCATGACATTAGCATCAGTTGAATGCAACACATTTTTCTTCATTGCTGATTTGGGAGGGAAGAGGAGCTTCATGATTTTTTCATGATCAATGATTTCTTTCTTCCCTTCAAATTCCACAATAAAACCTCTTTCAAGGTTGGATACAAAGATTTTGTAAAAAAAAAAATTAGAGAAAAAGAAACCAGCAACACATACAGCTGTTTTCAAACCAGTAGTGATTTGTAATGTTGCACAAATCAGAAATTGTATTCAACACAGCAATGAATGGAAAGTAAAATCAGCTGAACCTGCAAGGTTGGATCTTGCAAATACGCACATCATTCTGCTTTCAGTAGTGAGGTATGCTCCAAAGTGAATACCGCCCACCTTCTGAAGGGATCCATATGCAATTTCATGCCTCCATAGTTTGGAGCAGCATTTACTCACCACTGCTTCACATCTGTACTGTCATAGGCTTATGTGCCAGTGGGAACTGACACTTGAACCTGCCAGTCAATATGTGTTGTGAGTTTTATCAGTTCATTTGCCAGGACATACTGTCACGCGGCCCATGAACATGGATCCCTTAAATTATGCTCTCTAGACCCTTAAACACCTTAGAAGCAACTATAAAGTCACAGCTCTCACTCACGTGAGGCTCAGCAATTCTGGGAAGGGAGAAAAGAAATGGAAGGAAAGGAAATAAATAAATGTAATAATTCCACTTGATCAAAAAGATGAATAAACCAGTGAATGTTTTGCAGGCCAAATATGGAAAAGACGCAGACTATTGAATAGAGTGAGATATTATTTTATTCAAGAACCTAATATGATAAGTCAAGATGAGGATGAATGTGTTTTGAAATGTTTATAGGCTTTGTCCATCATACCTCATCTGCCATGCCAGAAACTTATAAGAAAGCCACTAACGTAAAATTGTATTTAATGTAGCACAGCAGATTTTCAGGAGCCAAAATTTGTTCATGTTTCATTGATGTACATTCCTCTTGAACTAAACTGCTTTATTCTACATTTAGTAGAGTAACAGACTGATGAAAATGATATATAAAATGCATGATTTTATAAAAATTAATATTCTGTTTTGTATTTCCATTAAGGATAGTTAAGGATATTTGCACTAGTTAATTAGATTTACCTGAGAAACAAACAAAGCCATATCTGTTAAGGTAATTACTGTATAACCGGGCCACTTTAGAAAGATGTTCTGGCTTGTACATGTAGATTGCGGAATTATACACTTAAAAATTACCCTTAATTATACATGCAGCAGATCAGATCTGCACAGAAATGAATGAGGGCAATGCAGGCTTTTAAAAATACATGCATTTAAGGAGTATCTACACTTAATGTGAAGTAGGCTATCGAAATTAATGTCTAAAACAAATAATTTCATTGATCTCCAGCAGTTTACAGATATTCACTCCTTAAATCAAAGTGGTGCTGCTTCAGAAAGTACACAAGCCTTTGTGTCCTGGCGTTTTCACACACAGATCAGAAACGACTTGTTCGTTGAAGTCTTACTCTTAAGAGCATAGAAATCACGATTTGTGATATTGTGTACAAATGCTTATTTCCTGTGATATTCTTCTGCCTGTCAATAAAATGGAAGAGTTAACCCATTTAAAATAAGCAAGCGAATGCTCCATTAAAATCACAGAGGAATGCCAAAAAATTGCATATTTAATTCCTGCTCCCATTTTCCCTAGCCAATTTTTCATTGGAATAGGAAATCCCAAACCAGATAGCCCATTTAATCCAAATGTTGTTAATTTGAACAATGACAAGCTACAAACAATCTGAAATTACTACCAGTAAACATGTTTGTTCCCACCAAATGAAGGCTTAAAATGTTTCCCTCTCAGTCAATCCCATTAAAACTTGGCTTCAAACTCAAACAGCTTTAAGAAACAATCCTGTTAAAGGTTTTCACTGGTATATTTTGTTGATGGCTCCACTAGATACATTGGCAACTCTTAGATGGCTTGGTTTTGAGAAAGGGGTGATGCCTTTGGGTTAGAAATAGCGCACCAAGTGCTGCACTACCAACTCAATTGCTAAACCATCAGAATGAATTTATTACTGGTAAATATTGGTGAAATTTCATAATGCAATCCTTATCATCACTGTAAAATACACTCATTATATTAGCAGACAGACCTGTGTTCCAAGCAATTAGCAATTGATGATTTAAAGATTATTTGCTTTCATAAAATCTTTTTCCTAGAGAATAAATTGGCTCCAACAAAATTAGATTTTCATTTAAAAAACAGTCTTAAAAGCAAAATAGAGCAGATGTTGGAAATCAGATATAAAAACAGAAAATGCTGGAAAAACTCAGCAGGTCTGTCAACAGTTATCTGTCCACAGCCAGACCCTGCTGGGCTGAATTTTGCCCCCATGGGGCGGGGGGGAGGGGGGGGGTGTTGGGGGGGGAGTTGATGGGTAGGCGCATACGGGCGCGCTTCCAATCAGCATCCCCAATCAGAGGCGCGGCGCTATTTTACGTGGGCGGGCCAATTGAGCTGTGCGCTCCCTGTACGGGTTGTGGGGCGGGGGGATTCCAAAAATCAAGAGTGTGCTCTTTCGCACATGCGCACGTAAGAGCGCATTCATCTCCCTGAGGCTAAGTGCAGCCTCAGGGAGATCGGCTCTAAATGTGAAAAAGCTCAAAAGCGGAAAATAAAATTTCCCTAACATGTCCCCTCATGTGACAATGTCAAATGAGTTGGGGCATGTTTATAATTTCTATTAAAAACTTTATTAAAATGTTTAAAACCCTACACGAAAACTCAACCCGCCGGTGGATGAGGTTTGATGCTTTTTCTATTAGCCGCCGGGGCTCCTGGCCTGCCCGACAACCTTAAGGTTGGATAGGCAGATCAACTAATTACTTTAATTCTCTGTCAATGATCTCAATTGGCCATTGACAGGTCGGCGGGCGCGCAGCTGATTTTGAAAATTTAAATGGGGCGCGGTGATGTTAGGAGTTCCGCCTGATGTCACTGCGTTGTCGTTTTATCTGTCGGTGAACAGGCCCCGCCCTCGCTCACCGACAGGAAAATTCAGCCCACTGAGTTTTTCCAGCATTTTCTGTTTTTATTTCAGTCTTTGGTAATTAATAGATCTGCCATTCCTGTTCCATAGGATCAAAAGTACATTGAATTATTCCCCAACCTCACTGCCATTTACAAATCATTCCTTGGCAGTGCTTCATCTGCCTCTTTCCTAGCTTGTGCCTTTCATTCTTCTGGAACTGGTCTGCTGTATGTACACCTCCTTAGTTCATCCAACGATACCAAAGATTTAATCTGTCACACCATTGAATAATCTCTCCACCATACTGCTTCTTTTACTGCCTTCAGAAATCTCAACAATAACTTTGGTTATCTTCTCAGACCCTCCCATTTCATCCTCAGTCTCCTGATCCCCTCCCGTGGGGTTTTTTGTTATGTTAAGGATGCTAAATGTGGCTGTTGCTCTGTCAGGCCACTATCTTCTTTCTGGAGTTCACAGTGTTCTGCTAGAATTTTTGCTCCTTCCTGGTTTACCACTGGACTGGGTATTTAACTGGGTTTAGCAGTAAAATGTTAGCAAAATTCCAGTGGGCGTTCTTGGTCTCGTTGTGCTAACACAGAGGGCGGAATTTTCTGTGCCCATTGGTATTGGCATCATGGTGGGCATGAGTGGACAATATGGCAGGGATGCCAAAAATCGGTTTCACGACATCATGAAACCAGTTTGCAATTGCCAGCCGACGGAGATCAGGGACTTCATTTTAATACATCTGCATATCATTATAAATCCTGCTCGCCAGAATCATTCCCCCCACTCCGCACCCCCCACCACCCCCCGACATGCTGCATCATCCAGGCACCACACTGAAGAGTTCTACAACTGAACGTAATAAACGACGTGCACCCGGCGAGCTGCAATTCACTCAGGACTTTGAGGTTTTGTTTGCTTACCTTGCTTCAGGCAGCACTCATAATCATCAGCACCAGGCTTCACAGACAGGACCACGTCACTTTTAGAGGGGTTCACGGGCAAGTCTCTACTTACAAGACCAGCTATAAGGTGGGGGTGGCTTTTCAATGGCTGCAGGGCTAGGGCTTACTTGGGGAAGTGGGAGAAGTGGCCTCAGGCAAGGGAAGAGGCTGCAGGGCGAGGGCTGTACTGGGGAAGGGAGGTGTGTGGGGGTGACATGTTAGTCTGTGCGACTGGCCTCAAGATGGTATTGGCTGAGGAGGCAATCTCCAGAGGAGATGAGGCCAGATGGAGATGTGAGGGTGTGTGTGAGAGAGTGAGTGGTGATGTCCCTTGAGCTGACAGTGAGTGAGGTGCCAGTGAATGTGTGATGAGCTTGTGATTGGGTGAGTTTAGAGTGATGAGATGGTTTCCTTACCCTAGTAGCATGGATGAGATCATTCATCCTCTTCCTGCACCGGATGGCCAACCTTTTCTGTGCAGCGTTGGCACTGATCACCACTGCCACCACCTCCCAAGCTGGAGTGGTGGCACTGATGGGTCTCCTGCAGCCAGAGCAGGGGATAGAGAACATTGTAGTGGGCTCCAACAGTGTCCAGAAGCATCCCAGGGATGCATCACCGAATCAGGGGGGCTGCAGTCTTATTGCCTTTCGGAGCCATGTCTTCTGTGCAGCAGTCCTGGGCTGGAAGCACTGAGAGGTGTGTATGTGGCTGCACTTTAAATGTGGCACCCGAGGTGAGGAAGCAGTGGGTTGATGGTGTGGCGAGTGAATCGGAGGCTGCCCGCCAGTGAAACGGCATGTTTCCCGGGAATGCATGATTAATGAGGTGGGATTGAGACAATTGGGCATGAAAATCCGCCATTGTGGCCAAAGTGTAAAATATCCTTTTCCCACCCGCTACTGCACTTAGTGCAAATCTGGGACGATTCTGCCCAGAATATTTACAGAATCTGATGAGGTATCATCAACTAAAGAACAACTTACTGTGGCTGCATGAGGTTCAACAAAAGAGAGCCAAGATCCTGAGACATCACATCACTCCCTGTGATGATTTATACTGCCTCATTAGCATATCATGCAGCTAGAATTAACTTCTTATATTACATCTCTCCCCAAGCCTCTGACTTCCATTTATTTTCATAGGGAAACCGCTGAGGTGGTTTCACAGTCCGCCCTGACTGGATCGTCTGCTCCTTCGGAGGGAATTGTGGATTTGAGTCTGGTGTGTGATCTCTCAAGCTTTGCTGGGAAGAAGAACTTGTAGATGAGTCAGGTTCACCAACCTAGTTATCATCTGGATCTCTCAATGAATGCAGCATCCCTGGCAGGGGAGAGACCTTCATCGCGTTTCTGCCAGGGAAAGAGCAATGGCTATAACCAGTCGAACTCCTTACCATGGGGTACCTCATCTGAGTCATGGTGAAGGGCAGCGAGCAAGGAACAGGGATGGATAGGACCTTCTTCACCAAGAGGATCCTATTCAAGCTGTGTGGTTTCGAGGCTACGGAGATCTACTACCTACAGGATTTCCCCAGCGCTGGTTTCTTTGATGTGACCTTCAAGCAAGTGGCAGCTTGTGTCAAACTCCTGAAGGTATTTGAGGAAAAGAAAGACCTGCCAGAAATGAAGATCCTGACGGTGGAGCCGCTCTTTGCTCTGCCGTTGCAACGAGAACGGGTTGCGACGGTGCATCTCTACAACCCTGTAGACGTGCTTACCTTCCTTACCAGGTACTTTGATAAGGTTGGGAGCTGCACCGCGGTTAGAGATGATTTTGGGGATCTGAATATGTAAACGCCAGGTTAAGGTAACACTCAAGACCGACGGTAAGGGAGCCATTTTCCACCCCCCTTCCAGATTCGTTATCGGGGGAAGCCGTGGCTACCTTGTCTACACTGGGCAACCCAAACTTTGTCGCTCATGCGGCAAGTCTGGTCATGTGGCGGCCAACTGCAACGCCGTCCTCTGCAAGAACTGCAAACAGGAAGGGCACCAGACAAAAGACTGTAAACAGGCTAAGTGCTACAACCTGTGTGGCAAGGCAAGTCACCTCTACAAGACCTGCCCCAAACATTGCCGTACTTATGCACAGGCAGCCAAAGCCAACGAGGGGGAAGCAGAAGAAATGTCTCATGTCACTCCAACTACCAAGGCCCCCAGGGAGAACAACGGGACAAAGGAGGACACAGAGGGAGACAAGGTGAAGGAAAAGATTGGGCCAACAGACGGGCAACCAACAGCACAGCCCCCTGAACCTCCCACTCCTCAGGAGAGCGAATCAACGGAGGAGGCGGAGGCAACAGTGGGAAAGCAACAGGGGGAGTGGCAGCTGATGAAGAGAGCCAAAAGGAAGAAGGGGCTAAAAAGAAACCAAGCCACTTCCCAGACAAGAGTCAAGAGGCGTCTCCTATCCGACACAGATAACAAGAGCAGCAGCTCTTCGGACGAAGAAGGGCCAGGGCGGCGCCAACAGAAGAAGCGGCAAAACGCTAGGGAGTTGGAGGACGAGTCACCCGAGCTCCAGAACATTGGAGACAATGAGGAGACCAGCGCACCCCAACTTTGCCCACAACCCGAAGATGCCAGTGTACCACAACCCCAGGAATCTGGGAACAGTGAGGCGCTCAGCACACCCCAGCTCCGGGAAGCCGGGAGCAGCAACGCCCCAGAGGAGGAGAGGATTGGAGAAGCTTCTCCAACAGAGGACATTTCAAACCCCGCTCTCTGCACGGACCCCCAGATGCCACCCGAGCAGAACATCTCCAATGGGGAGGTTCAGGACGCTTCCCTCAGCCCATCCCAAGTGAAGCAATTTGAGCACACCACGGGCATGAAGGAACTCTCAGAGACAACAGGATTGGTAAGCGACTAACTGCTTAAAAATGGGTGTAAAGATTGTATCCATAAATGTGTGTAGCATTAAATCTACCACGCGATGTGTTGCGACCTTGTGAAGGTCAAAGCTGACCTATTGTTTCTGCAGGAGTGTGCGATACCGCACCTCAGCTCCTACAGGCAATGGTCACCATGGTGGTCCCATGGGCCATCGATCTGGTCAGGAGGAAACGACTCTCGTTCCTCCGGCCTGGGGATTCTGCTGCGTGGAGGCAGCTTCACCATCTCCCAGGTTAAGGAGGTGGTGGGCGGGCGCCTCCTCGTAGCAGACGTAATGTACAAGAATGCTCCACTCCGGTTAATTAACGTCTACGCCCCGTCACAAGGGGCTGAGCGGCTGGAGGTTTTTCAGCAGCTCCCACTGCTGCTGGTGACCTCCAGGCCGGTCATTCTGGGCGGTGACTCCAACTGCATCATCAATGCGGCTGGACGATCCGGCAGGGCCGACAGCAGATTGGACGCTACATCCAGATCCCTGATGGAAACAGTAAAGGATGCCAAGCTGCACGACGCCTTCAGCAACCCTGCAGACGGAGCGCAGCGTAGATACACCTGGTCACAGCCAGACAGGTCCATCTGTTCCAGAATAGACTTCCTGTTTGTGTCTCGTGCATTCACAGTCAGATCCACCGACGTCAAGCCGGTGTTCTTCTCTGACCACTGCCTCCTACTGGCTGACTGTCACTTAGAGAAGGACCAGAGGGTTGGCAGGGGGGTATGGAAGCTAAACGTGCAACTGCTGATCCCAGAGAACATTGAGGAGCTCAAGAGGGATTACAAAGGTTGGAGAACCATGAAACCCCTCTTTGAGTCACTGACACACTGGTGGGAAGCGATCAAGGGAAACAACAAGAGGTTTTTCATCCTCAAAGGCACCCAGAAAGCTAGAAAGGAACAGAGGGAAATGTCCCGACTCCAGAAAAACATGCAGAATCTGCTCTGGCTGCAGTCGATGAGGGTCAATGTCAAGGAGGAACTCCAAGAGGTGAAGAGCCAGCAAGCCTCGCTCTTTGCCTCGGAGGCCTCCAAGATCATCTTCTGTCCCAGAGTCCGCTCCGTGGAGCAGGATGAGATGTGGTCACATTTCTTCATTCTAAAGGTACACAGAGAGAGCTCTGTGATCAGCAGCCTGAAGGAAGAAGACGGCTCAGTAAAGTCATCGCAGTCCAACATTTTGAGGATCAGCAAATCCTTTTATGCTGGATTGTATAACGTGAAGCCCACAGACAGCACGGCCTCCCAGTCCTTCCTGTCCTCTATCACGGAGGTCTTAGACGACAGTACACGGGAGAGTCTGGACAAAGCGCTAACTCCTGACGAACTGACTGAGGCCCTTGAGTCCTTCGAGAAGAGTAAAACTCCCGGAAGCGACGGCTTGCCGGCGGAGTTGTTTTCGGCTCTGTGGGACTGGATCGGCCTGGACCTGCTAGAAGTGTACAAGAGTATGTTCCTGGCCGGCAGTATGTCAGATTCCATGAGGAAAGGCATTATCACCCTCATCTACAAGCACAAGGGGGAAAGGGAGGAAATTAGAAATTGGCGACCCATTTCACTATTGAACGTGGACTATAAGATTCTGTCCAAGGTCATCGCCAATCGGGTCAAATCCGCTCTGGAATTGGTGATTCACCCTGACCAGACCTGCACCGTGCCGGGCAGGAAGATCTCTGACAGCCTCGTGCTGCTCAGGGATACGATTGCCTATGTACAGGACAGGGGTATGGATACCTGCCTCATCAGCCTGGATCAGGAGAAGGCGTTTGACAGAATATTGCATACCTACATGGTGGATATGCTCTCCAAAATGGGGTTTGGGGAGGGAATTTGCAATTGGATCCAACTTCTCTACACTAACATCAGTAACGCAGTCTCAATCAATGGGTGGGAATCAGATAGCTTTCCTATTAAATCTGGAGTCAGGCAGGGCTGCCCTCTCTCGCCTGTTCTTTTCGTGTGTTGCATAGAACCCTTTGCTGAGTCCATCAGGAAGGATCCGGGCATAAGAGGAGTGACGATCCCAGGTAGAGGAGGCACTCAGATCAAAGTCTCCCTGTACATGGACGATGTCGCCGTCTTCTGCTCGGATCCGCTGTCGGTGCACAGACTTATCCACATCTGCGACCAGTTCGAACTGGCCTTGGGAGCCAAGGTAAATCGTGGGAAGAGTGAGGCCATGTTCTTTGGAAAATGGGCTGACTGATCCTTTGTCCCCTTCACTGTCAGGGCTGATGGCCTGAAGGTGCTGGGGATATGGTTCGGAGGGACCAGGGCACGTGTTAGAAACTGGAAGGAGCGAGTGTCTATGGTGAAAAGGAAACTGGGCATGTGGGAGCGACGCTCCCTCTCCATTGCGGGTAAGAACCTGGTCATCAGGTGTGAGGCATTCTCGCTGTTGCTGTACGTGGCGCAGGTCTGGCCCATTCCACACTCCTGTGTGGTGGCGATCACCCGAGCCATCTTCCGCTTTGTCTGGAGGTCGAAAATGGATCGTGTCCGCAGGGACACGATGTACAAGCCTCTAGATAAAGGGGGAGAAAATGTGCCCAACATCGCCCTCATACTGATGGCCACCTTTGTGTGTGGCTGCATCAAGCTGTGCGTAGAGCCTCAGTATGCAAACACCAAGTGTCACTACATGCTGAGGTTCTACCTGTCCCCGGTGTTGCGAAGGGTGGGTCTGGCCACGATGCCGCGGAATGCTCCAAGTAGTTGGACTGTGCCGTACCACCTGTCCCTCGTGGGAAAATTTATGCAGAGAAACACCTTCGACCACAAGTCCATCAGGCAGTGGTCGGCACGTAACGTCTTAAAAGCCCTGAGGGAAAAGGAGAGGGTGGATCCTGTGGGATGGTTCCCTGAGCAGAATGACAAAGTCATTTGGCAGAATGCCTCATCGCCAGAACTTTCCAACAAACACCAAGATGTAGCTTGGCTGGTGGTGAGAAAGGCCCTCCCTGTAAGATCCTTCCTACACGCCAGGAGTCTCACCCCCTCTGCACGTTGCCCTCGAGGTGCCTGTGGTGGGGAAGAGACCATTGTTCACCTCCTTGTAGATTGTGTCTTTGCGAAGAAGGTCTGGAGAGAGATGCAGTGGTTTCTGTCGAGGTTCATCCCGAGCAGTTCTGTGACAGAGGACTCTGTGCTCTACGGGCTGTTCCCAGGGACACACACCGAGACAAACATCAACTGCAGCTGGAGGATCATCAACTCGGTGAAAGACGCTCTTTGGTCTGCCCGAAACTTGTTGGTTTTCCAGCGCAAAGAGTTGTCCCCGACAGAGTGTTACAGACTGGCACATTCCAAGGTCCAGGACTACGTGCTGAGGGACACAGTTAAGCTTGGGGCAGCCGCCACAAAGGCGCAATGGGGAAGGGTCGCTGCCTAAGACCTTCCTGCCATAATGCACTGGGGGGCTGGGAACTGTAAAGAGCCCCTCAGGCTGTACAGCTTAAAATGAATGTCTGCCAATGATTGAAATATTCATTGTTTGTTCTGATACACCTTGTGATTCATGTTGTAAAAGTTGAACCTGTTTGTATTTTTGTAATGGTGATTTTGAAATGGTTGGAAATGTTTTGAATATTTATGAATAAAGTATATTTTTGCAAAAAAAAAACATGAATGCAGCATCCCTGGTCTGTTTGGTTGAGCAGATGACTGCTTCAACTGTGTGGGAGGTTGTTTCTGTGTGGCAACTAGTGCATGTCTGTTCTGTCTCACCATGCCACTTTTGTTTGAATGAGGAATACTGTGGATGTGGCCTTTGTTCAACCACTTGTATATAACGAGCTTGGCCTTGAATCCAAACTGGCTCTCCTGATTGGAGGTTGCATGCTTTGTGATGTTTGTCGTACTTCCACATCTGGCTGGAATGACACTCATTCTCTTTCTCCCGCATCTTGACCAAGTCATCAGCTTGTACATGCAACATGAGCATGCATGGGAGAGTGGGGAGTTGAGTTCTCAGTCTTCTTCCCTGAGGAGCCTACATGATGCTAAACCATTTTGCAGTGGAGTTGAACAATAGTGCAAGTTGGATGTCATTGGATGTCTCAGCAATGCTTTCACTGTACACATTCCTCTTTAATCTTTATTGTTGGCTTGAGGGTATCTTGGTGGGGTTGGAGTGTTGCCAAACCCTTACATTGCCATGAACTCTTTAGAGTATTCACTGTGGCCAATGTCCGAGATTACAAGGTCCTGGATTCCATGTGTTGCAAATATCTGCTTCAGATATCACTGCTTCAGAAGTGTGACCCTGCAGATACTTAACCTCTATCCATCTTGAGTAGTCATCTAATACAAACAAGAGCATCTGACCTCTCTGTTCCATGAAGTCCATCCCAAGGTATTCCCATGATCTTGATGGAAAGAGGACAGCTCCCAATCCTGTAGAAGATGCATCCGTAGCAATGATAGTGGGTAGCTCTGGGTCATAGTGAGCTAAAATGTCAGGTGATATCAATATCTCTTTGATTTTCTCAAAAGACCTCTGTTGTGCTTACTCCCAGTACCATGTATTGTCTTGTTGCAACAGCTGAGGTAATGGCTCATCGGCAAAAGTTAAGTTGAGCAATTATTTTCTGACTTGGTTTACCCCTATGAATCTCTGGAGCTCAGTCATGTTGTGAGGAGCCAGAATCTCCTTGATTACTCATCTTCTGAGAATCAACTCTGACCCTGGATGCATCCAGAATATGCCCAAGGAGCTTGACAGTTGGCTGGTAGAATTCGTATTTGTTGTTGAGTTTAAGTTCTACTTCCTGTAAGTGTCATAGCACAGCTTGCACTCTAGGGTTATGTTCTATCTGAGTGGATGCATGGATCGGGACATCATCCATGTGACATGTGATTCCATCCTGTCCTTCTAGGATACTTGATGTTGTCATCTGGAAGATTCTGGCACTGATCTGATGCCAAAGAGTAATCTGTTGAAACAAAATCTCCTAAATGGTGTAATGAAGGTTGTGAGCAACTTAGACTCTTCATCGAGGGGTAGTTGCCAAAAAGCCTCTATTTGCATTGAGCTTTGTGTAGATTGAACTCTTTCCCAATTTTCTAAGCTCTTGTCCATAGAGGACATGGGATGAACTTTGCCTTCAACTGCTTTGTCCAGCTGTGTAAGGTCTACGCAAAGTCTGAAAAATCTGTTGCATCTTGGCACTGGGACCATCCCCGAGCACTCCGCTCATTGGTTCGCTGTTGGTTCTGTCACAGGTGAAATGAACCCCGGCTTCAACATAGGGTCAGTTTCCTTCTTTATCTTTGGCAAGAGTTAACGAGGAACACTTCTGGGTGTCAGCAGACACATGGGCTTCGTTTCAAGACATAGAGTGATGTGATGCACTGCCTTTTAGCTTTCCTAGTCCTGTGAACAGCTCTGAAGTTTTTAGGCTGATCTTCTCGATTTTCCAGTTTCTCCACTCTGCAAATCAGATGTAAGTCAGTACAGGCTTTCCTGTTTAAGAGTGAATAGCTCTGGTTCAGGATTGCATATAAGGTTTCAGTGATTTTTCTCTCTATCTTGAAGGGTTGCATTTAGCTGTACTATGACTTTGGGTTCTATACCTTCTGGCCCCGTGTCATTATTTGCATGATGGCTGAAGAGAACTTTTCTCCAACAACAGATCAGCATCAGAAAGAATCAAAATGGTTACTCCTGGGTCTGACTTAAAGCACGTCTTATTTCCCCCTGCTAGGATATCAGTCCTCTTGTGGCTTCTATTTGGTCCCTGTAAAGGCATCTCAATATTATTGATATCTTCTACTTCATGGATCTTGTTACCTTTCAAAGGCTTTTTGCTTATTCTGTACAGGGTTCTTGCTGCAGCACACAGCCTGGAAATGACCTTCCTTTCTGCAAATTTGCATATGGGCTCTTTGGCGGGACAATTTTCACACCTGTGTATTTTCCCACCACAAAGATTACAGTTATAGCTGGGACACTTGATGGACACTCTTCCTGCTTCCCCTGCTTTTTTAAGGCCACCTCTCAGCTTTTAAATTTAACATACTCCACTGAGTCTGTTATTTTTGGGATACAGTTCCCTCTGTCACCCCGAATCACCAATCGATTTTGCTTTCTGACCTCAGCTTGTCTGCTCAGTTGAACTGCTTTTGTTCAGGTTAAATCATCCCTCAACTGCAAGTGGTCAGACAATGCTTCACCCAAGACTCTGACAACAATTCTGCCCCTGATTAGTTCATCACTTAAGCTGCCATATCCACAGCTCTCTGAAAGTCTATGCAGGTCATTGATAAATGTATCAATAGTTTCTCTTTGTCGTTGGGTAAGCTTGTTAAATTCAGCCCGCTCAAAAATGGTATTCTTTCACAGGTTGAAGTAGGCATTAAATGCTTATATCACTCATTGTACATAGCTTTATCTTTGTCAACCCCTTGCTTGGCTAGGATAGTATGTGCACAGCCACCCATCGCAAATAATAACGTACTGACCTGTTCACTGCTCTCCTTCGCCATGAGGCCCAATATGATGTGATATCTGGCAAATCTTTGGCATCAATTCAGCCATGCTTCCGCTTGGTTGAGTTCTCCAACCTGATCAAAGATTTCCGGTAATGGCTGAGACTTTTCCATCATTGTTCTTTCACTCGTTGCCATTATATAATATTCTTGGTCTCATTGTGCTTCTTGGTCTCATTGTGCTAACACAGAATACTTACAGAGTCTGCTGAGGTAAATAAGACATCACTTTATTAAGAAGCAACTTACTGTGGCTTCATCTTCCCATGAGGTTCAACAAGAGAGAGCAAGATCATGAGACATTGCATCACTTCCTGTGATGATGTATGCTGTATCTCATTAGCATATCACACCGTTAGAATTAATCCCTTATACTACAAAATGTAGATTTCATGCCTTATTAGTCTTATGGCCGTTTCTGCTAGCTCATGACATTGCCATTGATTTCTGGCTCTTATGCAAGCAAAGGATTACAATAAAAACACCTTAAATTCTTTACTGAGCTACTGTGTTGTAAATTTTGTAATGGCGTTACTGTACTTACCATCAATATGCAAGAGCTGAAAACTACAGCTGCCGCAGCTTCAGTGAACCTGCCTTTCAAAAACAACTTGCATTTTTGTGGGGTTCCTCACACAGAAGAAATGATCTCAAAACACTTAACAATAAGGAGCAAATGAGAATGGTGGCAAAGATGTGATTCAAAGGCACAATTGAAAAGGATTTTTTTCAGGAGCTTCTTGAAAGCAAGGAGTTAAGGTGGCAAGGCAGAGAGAACTGGGTAGCAAATTCCAGACGGAAGAATGTTGAGCATTTTTCTAAAACAGCTCATTTCACTTTCACAATTTACTGGAAAAAAGCGAGTTTGAGGAGAACTATAATTTGCATCTATAATGAATTCCATTTCCATTTCTGCCTGTCAAACACGTTAACCTGTGGTCTCAGTTATGTTGAAAATTGCATCAAATTTTACTGGTAAATGTGACAAGAGTAAAGGCAAACTTCTAATAAAACGCATGAATATCAGTGCCATTTGTTTCCTTCATATTGATTCCAAACAATAAAATAATCTTAATATACTTTGCCTACCTTATTTTATTTCAGTTTTTATATGCGTTCTAATAAAAGTGTTCGTCATCCAATAAAAAATGAAAACTTAAACTGTAAAGGTGTATATGAATTCTAGAAATAACTAGGTGGACTGTAGTAAAATGAGTTGTAATAAAACAGTATTGTGGTTGTGCCAAATAATAAATTGAAGGGTCTTCCATTGTTTTTTTTTATCACCAAATAGTGTTTTTACTGGATTCCCATTAAGCGGGCTTCAGGTGAATCAAAGAAAAATGAATTTGTGAGCTTGTGCACTTTCTCCACTATGGAGAGCTGCTGAAGAACCAAGATATTTTCCACATAAAATTGCTTCCTATCTGCATGATTGCTCATTCTGTCTATAAACCATCACTTCCACAATGTGCAAATTTCCCACAGTTTTAACACATCTCAAGGCAACTAACTTTCATAGAATGCTACAGTACAGGAAGATACCATGTGGCCCCCTGTGATGGCCCTTTGGAATATCTATCCAATTTGTCCCACTCCACTCGTTCCTCATAGCCCTGTATTTGTTTCCTTTTAAGTCTGTATCCAATCCCCTTTTGAAAGTTATTATATCATCTGCTTCCATTTTCCTTTCAGACAGTGCATTCCAGGTCACAAAAGAACCTCTCCTCCGCTCCCTTCTTGTGTTTTTACCAATCATCTTAAATCTCTGACCTTTGGTTACAATTTCTCCTTATTTATTCAAGCATCCCACGGGCCACAGTGGTTCAAGGAGTTCAGTTGGTAATTATCAGTTAATGAGTTAAGTATCATTTGAATATAAAAGAGAAAACACGTTTTCTTAATTTAGTTTAATTGGTTGCTCAAAAGAGTATAAGAGAAAAAAGGTGAGACAAGTTCTCTGTAGTTTTATGGACCAAAAATAAAACTCTGTTGGAAGGAGCCAGTCTTAGTCTTTATCTTTATTTCAAGCAAGTATTGTGACTTTATAAATCTATGCTTAAGGAGATCAATCTCAGTTTCTCTGGTCTCTCCACATAACTAAATCTCTTCATCCCTGATGTAATTCTAGTAAATCTCAAGTGTTCCTCCTCCAGGGCTTTGACACCCTTCCTAAAATGTGTTACCTAGAATTGGACACAATGCTCTAGCTGAGCCCCAACAATAAATTTATAAAAGGTTTAGCATAACTTTATTGTCTTTATACTCCATGCCTTTATTAATAAAGCCAAAGTTCCACACTCTTATTCAAATTAGAGTTGCCATCCAACACAGGATGAATGCATTCTCCAAGAATAGTGGGCCTAAAGAACAAGTTATCAGCTTGTGCAGCGAGAGCTGAGTCACTGTATATACTTCAAGAGAGAGCTGAATAGGTTCCTGGCTAAGGTAGAGATTGCAACTTACAAGTGGTGGGAGCCTAACAGTATAAAGGACAGACAACATTGTCTCCTGGACTCGTTTTATTTGGTTAAAGGGATCAGAGATGAAGTTTTCAGGATTTTTTTCCCCCTAATTGGTTTTAGGCTTTTGATCTATTTTCATGTTTGTCCCAGGGATTACTTGTCACATAAGGCACAAGGAGTCTATAGTATTTGTTCTTATGGTGTGTCACACATCTAAATCGTACAGGACAGGCTAAAGAGTCCAGTTGGTTTGCTTTTGTTCGAGTGCTTCACACTTTCTGCTTTAAGCAAAATCTTAATAATTTACTCGATTATCTGTGAAGCCTGCCTTAACACTAATCTATTATGGAAAATCAAGCACATGTTTAAAAATATGCTGAGTAACGGGATTTCACACGGAATATTTGACATAACTTTTACTAAGCAATTACCAATGGCCATTTTTGTGATCTGAATACCTTTAGATGCAGCAGCAACTAGTTTTTGGATTGGGTTCATCTGATTTACACCTATTATATCAGATCTCTACCCACTTTCTGCCTTGCAACTTACTGTGGATGGGAATGCTGTCATCTCAAGCTCCCAGCTTATTTTTATATCAATGTAAGAGCAGGGATGTGCTTCACACCATTTCCTTACCTTCTCTTGTGCATGGTGTCCATTTATAATACTGTCAGCATAAACTGGACGTCCAGGATTACCAGGAAGTGGCAAATATGCGGAAGTTCAACTAAGATACAGTAACATTAAGTTAAATCAAATCCAGCCACCCACTGGCCATTTCTCTTCAGTTTTTTTTCCCCTGCTGGGATTTCAGCTCTCAGAAGCTTTCTTATTTTTTTCTTGCCTCTGCATCATTGTTGCCATCAATGGTTTTGTTAAGCCCACTGTCTGAGGTGTGTGAAAGAAGACTTGGAACAATGGGGGGATGCCAGTCAGGCCAGGCCGCATTTGTGCTGCCCATTGGCTGGTGCACCCACAGCCATGTCTACAAACATGGGTGACGATATCTCAGTTTGGTAAAGGATCAGTGCAGGTGAGGATTGTTAGTTCCACAGAAGCTGAGACCACGGGCCCAATGGTACCAATAAGCTATGTGAATGTCTGATTGACTGATGCGAATGTCTCTTGTCCCTTCATTTTTGGCTTGCTTCTCAGTCACCCCCACGGTCAGCCCTGGCAGAAGCTGCTAATGGGAATTGAGATTCCTCCTGAGCCTTTCAAAAGGTTTTTCAAACTTTTGTCCTCTATTCTTACAGCGCCCTTTAATTTTTCACATATCTTTACATTTTTCTTAATGTCACTCCCGGCAATGCTGTGCTCTGTCCATGCATTCAAACTTGGAGCAATGCTCAGGAGCCAATCTCCTAAAAACTGGGTTCAAACAGTGTATTTAAATCTGGCTAAAACTTATTTCTAACCTCTTGGGTTCAAGCTGAACCCATATCAGAAAGCTTAGGCTGGCAACACACTTCAGCAGAATTTCAATATTGGCTGCCAAAAAGAATTAGATTCAAAATCTTCTCCTGCAGTAACATACTATCTACACATTAGATTCAAAATCTTCTCCTGCAGTAACATACTATCTACACATTAGATTCAAAATCTTCTCCTGCAGTAACATACTATCTACACATTAGATTCAAAATCTTCTCCTGCAATAACATACTATCTACACATTAGTTGGATTTTGTGACCAAAAAGTTTTGACAGGAACTCAACATATTCAGAGATCTACCACAAATAACAAAAAAATTCACGCTTTGCAAAACTTAATTAATGGCCAAAATTTCCCTATAGACAGATATACAGATAAACATTGACCAGCTCACAAATATTTTTATCATGATCCTTTTTTTGTCTCCTTAAAGTGAACAAGCATTGAACATATACCATAACACCCTACTACAACAGTTGACAGCTGTGTGAATCATTCAGACTGTTACATTTATCTGTTCACATTCTAAAAGTGATTTTATATTGATTGGGGAGGGGGTATTGTGCTCATTAAGAAAGAACAGTGCTAGGGAATATAGGACATGTTCCACTTTACACCCAGTGACATCATCAATCATTCCTGTATCAAGATGCATTTCAAAGCTTTTTTCCTAACAATGTACCTTCTCTAAAAGAGTTCCCATTAGGCATCTGCATGGACTTCTGATACACAAGGATAACTTAACTGTTTGGGTAGCATACCACAACTACATGCAACAATTAAGTAATATTTAATATTGTAAATTAATTATTCCAAAAGGCAAAAGTGTGTCGGACCAAACTGAAGCCTGATCTGAGTAGAGCAAGTTGGTGAAAAAGGCTGCAAAAGCTATAATCTGATCAGAGGCCTTGCCAGTTTCTAAAAGCTATATTCTGGTCATGAAACTGAGCCATGAAAATGTACCCCGGTCAAACTTTTAGTTCTCATTTTTGTGCTATCGTGACACTTCCTCTCTATATTGCTACACTATGTGAAATTATATTTTGCATTATCCTTGGTATAGTGTTGTTTTTCTCTGTGAACTCTCCACACATGTCTACTGAGAACTGAGTTGGAATAGCCCAAATTCATTTTACTTAGGGTTTTTAACAGCTCTTAGTTAAGAAGTAAGTTCACCCCATCTGTGATGGCTGGATGCAAACTCAGTGCCAAAGACTAAAAGGCATTGTTCTAAAACATTTGATCATTCCACACATCACCTAATATAAAAACAATGTAAAATTAGCTGTGTAAGTTGTAAATCATTAACAAATTACAGGTAGTTTTAATGGGGCCTTCCTGGACTATTGGTTCATCAAAGAATAGAAGTTTATATGAAGTGATCTTAAATGTGCTTTACCGTACTGGACCAATATTCCTTTAAAAAAATGATATATTTTGCCACCACATATTGTCATTCCAGATATAAATCACAAGGTCTAACCTGTTAAACTGAAGGTTCTGCAATTGTTCCATATTGGTGCATTAGTGAACTGAGACCTTAACTGACCAATGATGACTTGGTTGCCATGGTAAGTACTTAGCCAATCACATGTAAAGAACCTCTAACTTTCCCATTACATCATCATGTATGCTTACTACAAAATACAGTGTTAAATACTAATGCATCTCCTCTTTGACGCAGCTCCATTGCACATCATTAAGAACAATCTATACAGAATGATTTGTGGATTAAAAATGTTCTAAACCCTAAGCCACTTTTTTGTAATCTATCATTTGGATTTTCAAAAACAGGCCTCTATATGTTTAAAGATACCTTTGCACCTGAGATATGCATGGGACACATTTTTAATACATTTCTTTATATCTTATGCAAATTGATTGAAACTATTTTAGCACTACATAGACATTTTCACTGTAAAAGCTTTCCGTGATGGATTGCTTTGATGCAGGTCACTGTAGCTATAAAGATGAAAGATGTGTAGAACAGTGAACTGTGCGGTACTATCCTTTCAGAGCGAGGGTGATTTGTTATCTCAGCCATGTCCTATGGGCAGATTGACTCTGTCCTGATTGATCAAATCATTATTGGTGAGCTCTTTCTGCTTTACTGACCATTTCATGGACACTCAAAGTGCCTGAAAAGTCAAAGCTTGCATCTTTTTTACGCTCATAACCCCTCCTGCTCATACACATCAACTCCACCCCCATCACAATTAGTCATGTAGAGGCAACAACACATTTGTGTAAAAGGGAACACTCCTTGTTTGATGACCAATTGAAACATTAATTAAAAATATTCAAATAGCCGTTCTCCTCTTGTATGAATGGTGAATGGCTGCTTTTGTTTATTCAGAAAAATTTGAGAGCGGTGTCTTTCAGGCAGGATGTTCTTAAAGACAGAACATTATTTTTCATAACAATCAGACAGATAAGTGTGCTGCGAGCTTCTGAGAAATGAACTACGGAGTGACACCAGACCACATGAGCCATTAGTTTGAAATGTGAATGGTTCTGGAGTTCAAATATTCATGAGGTGGTTTAGTTTTCAATAAACCACTCCTCCCAAGTCATTTATTCATTTCATGCCACACTTTATAGTGGAATCAGTGAGTATTTCCAGCATTGGCTCATGAGAGAAATAAACCACTGCTGGAACCATCAAACATGTCATATAATTGACCATCTTCCAATATGCTATTCCAGATGATATTAAATGGTGCTATTCAAACTCAATCACAAAAAGAAGTTCAATCAAGCAGGACACGAGGTTATTTCCCAGCGAGGGCTGTTGAATTTCATTCAAACTTAACCCTTTCAGTAGCATATATCAATTTAATAGTTTTGAATGGACTGCAAAAGGTACTAACTTGTTTCTGCTTCTGCTGCCAATTCCTAATTTTGGCTTAAGCTCTGATTTTTATGACAATTTGTGAATGAAATGGGGACAAATAACATTCAACTTCATGCAGAAATTTCAGTTGCTGATCAAGTAAACATCATTTCAAAGATAATTTTGTACAAGTTACCAGTCTGCTGTTCTGAAAGCTTCTGATGGCTAACATGAGCCAAAATATGCTAAATATGCTAAACACTTTAGATTACATCAGCAGACCATATAACTTTATTCGCACTACTGAGGCTTTGGGGCAACCTCTTCAATCACAGACATATGAATTAGGAACAGAAGTCGGCCCCTTGAGCCTGATTCACCCTTCAATAAGATCATGGCTGATCTGATTGCATCCTCAACTCCTTCCTGCATACCCCCAATAACCTTTGACTCCTTTGTTAGTCAAGAATCTATCTACCTCTGCCTTAAAAATATTAAATGTCGCTGCCTGCACTGCTCTCTGGGGAAGAGTGTTCCAAAGATTCACGACCCCTCTGAAAGAAACAGTTTCTCCTCATCTACGTCTTAAATGGGAGACCTCTTATTTTTAAACTGTGTCCCCTCATTCTATTCTCTCCAACACGGGGAAACATCCTTTCAGTATCCACCCTGTGAAATCCCCTCAGGATCTTATAAGTTCACTTTTTACTCTGACAAAATGCAGCAGCAAAGGAATAATTTTTAAATAATTGGTTAAAACTTTCAATGTTCTTGAATAGGTTATCATTGGGCAGATAATAACGTTGCACTATTATGAATTAAATCATTTCAATCGGTACAATGAAAATAATAAATTTGCGTCAATGCAGTTTAAATTGCTGAAAAATAAAGTGCTGTTATGTGACAGAAATAGATTGGCAATTAGTACTTTTATCAAAAGCTGCAACTCTTGCCATATTCTATTTTTAAGTGTGCCTTGGAAAAGTACCATTTTTCTTGTCCTAGAAATATGGAAAAATGCATACTTCATTCTAATAATGATTTCTGTCAGTTAAGTTGTTTCGAGAAGGAGATTCGAAGTATGTTACTGAACACCCAGTTGAGGCAATCAGTTGCCTGAATTAAACTAGAGAATAACTTACACTAACCATGTATGTTTTGAAATCTTTCATTATCCAAAAATCTGGTCTCATTTCTGGAGAGAGACCACCAGTGATCGGATATGAAATAAAACAAGTGTGAGCTGGAATGAAAGATCCCTGCCTATTAAGTTGTAGTCCTGTTGAAGGTAGGGTTATTGTGAGTTCGCTCACTCCCCTCCATAAGAACATCTTACACAATGCGACTGTAAAAACAAAATTGAGATTGATACAGGGATCAGGTAAAAATATGATCTGTCTTTGAGATTACTGACATTTTTATTCAATTGACCTTTCTCTATAATGATAAGAAAACACAATCTATCCAAGAATACCCATTGTGAATTTTTGAAGTCTGGAGGTTAGATTTAATTGAACCGATTCTCTTAAATCTATGGGCAGTGATTCTATTCTACTTTTTCATACATTTGACAAATGAAAGCAATCAGCACTTGCTTAAAGACATATTTGAAAGTGCTTTCTTAATAAAAAATACATTTTAGCGCCCTGAGTCCTCAGAGAGTTTGCTGCCTCAAATCAGATTCAGGGTTCAATGCCAGTTCCATGTGTTTACAATGTTCTTTTATCTTTCTCCAGTGCAAGTGAGGGTATCTTTTAAGAGGGCTCCAGGAGTCTTTCCCGAGGCTTTATCTTCTAGAAGCTGTGTTATACCCTTTCAATGCATTCCCATGTGTCAGTAGTATCCACCCCTTCCTTATCGTATGTCTTTTCCTCCCGTTTATTTGTTTCATTCGATGATGGTAGTTGTTATGGTCATGGAATAAATGTGCTATCAGCTCAGTTATAAAAATATACATTTCTTTGTACATTTGGATGGGGTACATTTACTCCCCAAGCACTGCCAGACACAATATTTTATGATAAAATGTTCAGTTTTGTGAACCAAAATCAAATCTAAGACAAAATCAGAAAATCATATTTTAGCAAGTAGTAATCCTCGCTCTCCCCACCATTGCTTAAACTCTGCCCTTTGAGCTATACCATATTGTGAACAGCCACACAAATGCAAGTAACACAGGCTTCAACTCATTTTAGATTAAACTGTAAGTATCATTATGCACATAGAATGGAGCAGATACATAGCCAATAATGGCCAGAACATGATAAACGTCAACAGCAGAATTCTGCCTTTCACTTCTTACATCACCCCTTTTCTCAGAATCATTTTGCCTTATATACACAACTTTCCCCTCCCCTTTGACTAAAGTGGAAGCAGACATGGTTCCACCTTCCCACGGCCCAATCTCATTGCACAGCATGAGTGAGCTCTCATTTATACTGAGTGATGTACTTTAACAATCTTCAATTACAATTCAAAGCATAGCCCTTGTCCAATTGGGAAGCAGGAATTTTATTGGATACACTAATTAAAAGGGTCCATGCTTGAGAGACCGCACCAGTGGTGCAGGATAGCTGGGATATTCTGACTATTGATATCAATGGGCAAAAAAAAAAATTGCAAACAGCATGCCTGTAATTTTTCACTTTGCAGTGGCAGTTCCCAAGGTCTTGTTGATGACAATGGAGCCTCTGTGCTCTATTGAGTGTGCTTTTAAATACTCTTAAGAATATTTTACATAATGCAACCAACAAATCTTTTCTACATTTGAAGCTGGTTGACTCAAGTTGCATCAGATAAACAGTAGTAATGCACATTGTTTAGAACTTTGAAGTGATATTATTATATCCAATACATGCTTGAAAATTTGTACAAAATGGAGCTTGAATGTTTTGTCAATAGAAGAATTATTTAGTGGTGTCAGCTCAGCTCATTTGGCAGCAGCTCCACCTTTGATTGAGAGATTTGAGCTCTAACATCACTCCAGGATTTGAGAGAGCAATGCAGGCTAATACTTCAATGCTTCAATGCCACATTGGCAAGCGTGTTATGCCTTGGAAGTGATACTAAACTGAGACCTCACCTGCTTATCTTGGTGTCTCAGGTGGGTGTTCTTGATCCAGTGACACTACTTGAAAAGCAAGGAGTTATCCTCGTAAACATATCTCATTGCTATTGGTGGGACCTTGCCATGTGAGAAACAGCTGCAGTGTTTGCCTCTGTCACAACAGCAATGGCAAATCAAAGTACTTCATAGTATAAGAAGTGGTGAGAGATATGATTTTTTGCTATGTAAGTGCAAACAATTTCGTTCTACCTTTCTCCACGGAAATGTAATACTGGGGATAATCATACCCAGCCTGGTAGGATCAGCTAGAAAAAAACACTTCACCTTCTTTAGAATCAAGCTCGATTTAATCTATGATTTTATGAAGTGTCATTCTTTCTAGCAGCCTTCTACAGGACTTACCCTTTCATTTAGAATAACTTTAGAAAAACGTGTGCATACAAATGTGAATTCTTTTGCAGACAACATGCAGAATTACATAAACCGTAAAGAGTGAAGAAAGTTCAGTTCTCGGTGAGTTAATTGGCTTCAATGTTCATAAATCTTCCTTTCCCTGGTCTGTTCCTTGATACCTTCAACTGCAGAGTAAAGTTCATTGAGCCAGAGGCCCAATACAACCACAAATAATGGCTGAACATCTTCGATTCTTAATGATTTCCTCATACTGCAATGGTCAGCTCTGTCACCAATCAGTTAAAAATAGAAATTATTCTGTTTGCTGATATATTTCTTGACCAAGCTCACTTCTGTGCAGTTGTGGAAAAATAAATGTGTAACTAACCTACTTTTACGATATGGCAGCTGGTACTATTTTTATCTAAAACCTTTAAGGTGGTTCCAACTTGAATGTCCAAATAAGCAGCAGTATTTTCGGAGGTAGGGTTATGAGCATGTTTTTTGTTCATCACTGTGGCTGGATTTTACAGGGCATGGCAGATCCACCCCACCCCTGCTCCCCTGGCTAAAAGGCCAGGGTATGGAGGCTTCTGCCCATAACCCTGATGGCTGACCTGTAGCAAGTTAATGCTGGGAACAGCATTAGACGCTTTAAGACAAGACTTCCATCCCGTTAGCGGGAGGCAGTCCTGCCTTAGACAGCTGCAGGTCAATCAGATGGCCAGCAGCTCCGTAGTCCCAGCAGCACCAGCTGGGAGCGGTGACCATGGTGCTGGGACCACAGGCAGTCCCACCATGCCAAGAAGACACAGTAAGTCCAAGTCGAAGGTCTCTGCCGGGGTGGGGGTTGGGTGGTGGTGGTGAGAGGGGTGACGGTGTGGGAGAGGGTGGGCAGCTGCAGTCAAGAGGGCAGGAGAAGGGTTAAAATTGGGGGGTGGGGGGAGAAACCACATTTCTGGATAGGGTTCAAAAGCTGCCAGTCTTCCTGCTTGACCTAGGCTTCCACCCACTACAGGTGAAATACCAGCAGGTTGGGATGAGGCCTTAAGGGGCCATTAATTGTCCACTTAAGGGCTTCAATAGGCTCAAGGGTTGGTGGGCAGTTCAATGCCTCCTATGCCAGCACATAAAATTTCAGGGGCAGTCGGGGGAGTAGATGGCAGGAAGTCCACCCACAGGATTTTACATGCCTCCTACCACCTTCAAACCCGCCAGTGTAAAATCCAGCCCGGAAGAACATTAAAAGCTCTTATTCCTCTAAAAAAAGCATTCCAGAAATTGCAAGTACTTCAACTCTAACTAAACACAAAAGCAATAATCCAACAGGAGGTTACTTTCCAAGCGTTTTCAAAAAGCAAAATTCCTGGGGTTTAAATAGCGAGGTGGGTGATGATATGCACGAATAGATGCTCAGCATCAGTCCAAAAGAAAGTAGATTCGGACAGATCAGTTTTCAAAGTAAATGCAAACAGCTGCCAAACCCGAGAGACACCACTGGTGTTTAATCTGTTTAGACTTATATTGCCCTGTACCCCTTTCTGCACCCCCCCCATGCATACCCAACTTTGCTGATAAAACATTATCACTAAGAGAGCTCATAAGGAAGGAGGTTCCATATATATAGCAGGTGGACCATCAACATGTGTTCGAGTCATGTAAACAGGCATTGTCAGAAGAGGCATATGTTCTACAATACTACGACCCAAGAAAAGAGATGATCTTAGAGGTCAACGCATCTCAAAAAGGGTTAGGGGTGTGCATGATGCAAGATGGCAAACCCATTGCATTTGACTCCAAAAGTCTATGGCAAGCACAATTCAATTATTTAAACACAGAGTGTGAGGCACTCACTCTGGGATTTGGTATCACATGCACCACTTTGATAAAAGATTCATTGTGGAAACTGACCACAAACCATTGGAAATGATTTGGTGCAGGCCACTGATGAGTGCACCACCCAGACCACAGCAACTTCTGATAAAAATACAGGGCTACGACTTCCATGTCTGTTACAAACTGGGTAGAAAGTGGTTACTCCAGACACACTGGGCAAGTCGCAAAATCAGAAAAAGACTGTGAACGTTTTGTTAGACCCGCAAGTAGACGGCATAGACATCCAAGCAGAATATGTACTCCATGTCAATCTGAGGAGTTTTTGTCAAAGCAAGCGCAATCAACTTCAGGAAGAAACAGCAACTGATCCACAACCGAAGGCATTATGTATTGGGCTGAATTTTGAGGTCAACGGGCGGGCACCATGGGAGGGCCCGGGAGTGGCCGGGTAATGGTCCACCACCCGCTATCAGCCCCCAACCGTGAATTCAAGCTGGCCGGCCAATTAACAGCTTGCAAGCGTGAAAGACGCCCTGAAACCATCAGCGCTGCCAGGGTGGGGTTGGGAGGAGGGTGTGCACATGAAGGTGGGAGCGCGCGCTGTAAGTTCCCTGAGGGCACAGACCCGCCTCAGGGAACTGAAGAATTGGAGAAACAAAAATAAAGATTTAAAAGATGATATAAACATGTCCCCACATGTGACTCAGTCACATGAAGAGGGACACGTTTAAAATGAAGTTGAAAAACTTTTTTCGTTTGTTTTTTATTTACCGTTGGAAACCTCATCCCACCCGGATGGGCCTATTTGTCCGCCCGCCAACTGAACAATTGAACGGGCAGCAAAATGTACAAGTCAATTAATTGCTTAAGGGCCTGAATAGGCCTCTTAATTGTCGGCGGGCGCGCTGCCAACTCTCGCACATGCCCGTCGACTGAAAGATTGCAAGAGTGCACGATGACATCGGGATACTCGCTCAACATCATCGTGGTCAGAAGGTGCACGCCAGCCTGATTAACATAACATTCAGCCCATTGTTGAAGAGTGTTTTTTAATTCATTCACGGGATGTGGGCTTCGTTGGCTGGGCCAACATTTATTGCCCATCCCTAGTTGCCGTTGAGAAGGTGATGGTGAGCTGTCCTCTTCACAGAATCACAGAATCACAGAGTGCAGAAGAGGCCCTTCGGCCCATCGAGTCTGCACCAACACGTGAGAAACACCTGACCTACC
This sequence comes from Carcharodon carcharias, assembly GCF_017639515.1. Lineage (NCBI taxonomy): Eukaryota > Metazoa > Chordata > Chondrichthyes > Lamniformes > Lamnidae > Carcharodon > Carcharodon carcharias. Next base: position 146,158,231 of record NC_054480.1, read on the forward strand.
TACCTAATCCCATTTACCAGCACATGGTCCATAGCCTTGAATGTTATGATGTGCCAAGTGCTCATCCAGGTACTTTTTAAAGGATGTGAGGCAACCCATCTCCACCACCCTCCCAGGCAGTGCATTCCAGACCCTCACCACCCTCTGGGTAAAAAAGTTTTTCCTCACATCCCCCTAAACCTCCTGCCCCTCACCTTGAACTTATGCCCCCTCATGACTGACCCTTCAACTAAGGGGAACAGCTGCTCCCTATCCACCCTGTCCATGCCCCTCATAATCTTGTACACCTCAATCAGGTCGCCCCTCAGTCTTCTCTGCTCCAATGAAAACAACCCAAGTCTATCCAACCTCTCTTCATAACTTAAATGTCCCAGGCAACATCCTGGTGAATCTCCTCTGCACCCCCTCCAGTGCAATCACATCCTTCCTATAATGTGGTGACCAGAACTGCACACAGTACTCCAGCTGTAGCCTCACCAAGGTTCTATACAACTCCAACATGACCTCCCTAATTTTGTAATCTAAGGCTTGATTGATAAAGGCAAGTGTCCCATATGCATTTTTCACCACCCCACTAACATGCCCCTCTGCCTTGAACAACTGCAGTCCACGTGGTGTGGATATATCCAAAGGTTGCCCTGATACAAAAGTGCCAGACAACCTCAGTTGTTTTTGGACTTACAAAGATGAACTAGGTATTTCAAGAGATGTGATTTTCAAAGAAAAACAGGTGCTTTTATCTGAAGCTCTGCGCCTGGACTTATTGTGACAACCACACCAGGGGCATATGGGCATAGAGCAAACAAGGCGCCTGGCAAGGGAAATTGTGTCTTGGCCAGGGTGCAATAATGATTTCGAGAAAGTAGGATGTATGAAGCATACCAGAGTCACCAAACACCTCAACACAAAGAAATTTACACCCTCAAGACATTGCATCATACCCTTGGTCTAAAATCACAACAGATTTGTTCTCTATCCATGGAGATGACATTCTCCTAGTAACTGATTAGACAATTGAAGAATACCTCAAGTGCAACTGTGGCAGACACAATGAGTGCAATATTCAGTTTGTCAGTAAGCCTGAAGAGACCATATCGGACAACGAGCCACAATATACTGGCAGATACTTTAGGGACATGTGCTAAATGGGGTACAAACACTGTGACAGCCTGGCCACATTTTCCCAGACTCAATGCTCTCACTGAGTGAATGGTTCACACAGTTACGGCATTAATCATGAAGTGCAGGGAAACAAAACAAGATCTATGTATTGCCATGTTACACTTAAGAGGAATACCTTTTGATATGGGCTTACAGTCACCAGTGGAAATCATGTTCAGAAGGCAGGTTAGGAGAACCTTGCCAAGTCATCACTCGTCCCAGTTCTCAGAGATACAGGAGAAACTTCTCAAAAAATAATGGAGAACGAAGATGGCACATGACCGACGTGCAGGTGCAGAACTGCCTAGTCTATGCATAGGACTGAAGATTTGGGTCATACATCCTACCCAGGGAACCTGGTCGCCTGCAGAAATAGCCAATGTGTGCCATGAGCCTAGATCCTAGGAGGCCACAGCACCGATTGGAGCTATGGTGAAACAAAACAGAAACAAGTTAGGGGAATTGTACAACTGTTTAACACCTAGCACTCCAATTGCATCTAAAACACATCCAAAGATAAATCGCAAAGTGAAATTGTGGAAGACCACCATGGATATGGTCAACACTCTGATTATACACAGGATGTCAATGCACCTACAGGTCAAGAACACCTGGAAGACAAATCAAGATCTCAGATCTCAGGGAAGTCATACCATCACAAGGTCTGGGAGATTAGTAAGCCACCTACATGTTATAGACAGACTCTTAAACACAGACCTATGTTATTATAAGTAAATTTTGCAACCACCTACTGTGCATGTATTTTTACTCTTAACGTATGTAATGTTTATTGAAAAAATAAGAATGTTGTGTATTACCTTAAGGGAATATGCAAATGAGCAAATAGCCAGGATGTAGAGCAGCATGTGATAAAAAGCTAGTGTGTGTACAACGGTGTTGTCCATGTGGGTAATGGTTGCTGAATCCATAAAGTAGATCTGTCTGCTAAGCCATCCTGTACTGTATCATCAAATAAACCCAACCTTTGTCTAGTTTACCAGTCCTGGTGTGAGATTTCTGAATTTGTGTAAAGCAGACATAGAAACGTAACACCTCCCTCAAGATCATCCCTCCCCCCAACTTTAACCTTCCCCGTTTGCCTCTTAAACCCGGCCCCCCACCCCCGCACCAGTCTCGCTGAGAGCTCCGACCCTGGACTTGGGCTCCTCGGTGCGATGGGACTGCCTATAGTCCCAGCAATGGCCACCACGCCCATCTGGCACTTCCTAGCTACAGAGCCACCTGATTGGCCGGCAACACTCTAAGGCAGGACTTCCTCCCGAGATAGAGGTAGAAGTCTCCCCTTGAAGCAATTAACACTGCTCCCATTGTTAAATTGCTCCAGGGCAGTCGTAGGGATCATGGGCAGGCTTCCCTGACTTCTTAAACAAAAACAGAATTACCTGGAAAAACTCAGCAGGTCTGGCAGCATCGGCGGAGAAGAAAAGAGTTGACGTTTCGAGTCCTCATGACCCTTCGACAGAACTTGACTCAAGTTCTGTCGAAGGGTCATGAGGACTCGAAACGTCAACTCTTTTCTTCTCCGCCGATGCTGCCAGACCTGCTGAGTTTTTCCAGGTAATTCTGTTTTTGTTTTGGATTTCCAGCATTTGCGGTTTTTTTGTTTTTTTTCTCTGACTTCTTAGTTGGTTGGGGGAAAGGGATTGCTGTGCCCCATAAAATCCAGCTCCAACTTTCTCCTTTTTCTTTCTGGTATCTCCGGATCTCCTGGAGAAATGGGAGTAATTCTAGGGCAGCAGTCTAACAAAGATATTCAGTTCAGTGTGGCCACTTTGTGCAACATCAGTTCCTCTCCCTTTCAGTAACTACTGGGGCTTGTTTTATGGTGCTGATGTAATTTGGGTGTGAACTTGCATGTTGTAGCTCATAAGAACACCTGAAGCATTCTCAGCTGGATATATTCGCAAGTGAGGTTGCAGTGACAGAATAAAACATATGATATGTGGCAAAGTTAAATCTTGTTACCTTGATGCTCCTAATAAAAAGTTTGTATTTTATTTGTGAACAAGTTATTCACTTAATAAGAACGTGTTTCACCTTGCACTTTCTGTCAAGGCTGAGAAAGGATAAGGATTAAATGGAGAGTAATGGATACTTGGGAGCAATTACCAGACAGTAATCGAATCAGTAAGTTCAGATGACATCATAGACCGTGATGTGGAGCTGGAGAATCATATAACCATCAACTGAACCCTAAAATGAGATTACTGTCTTGAAACCATTCCCACAAATCTGTTGCTCTCACAATATTCACTGTGGAATTTGGATGACAGCTTCATTCTCATTTCATATTGTAGCTGGAGGGAGTCATCATAACCAGCAGCCAGTCCACTCTGTGTAGCGGATGGTTGGTGTCTATACTGAAGAGTTTTCATGTAATCACCAATACTAATAATAGAATAACAGCCTCAAATAAACCATGTATTGTATATATTTATCTCCAAGAGGTCTGTCTAGGGGTAATTTCCTGTTTAAATTATGAATGCACATGAAATTCTTTATAAAAACAATCTAATTCTTAGCCCATTATTAAAAATTTTACTAAAACAAACCTCTTCTACTCTCCATTTCTCTCTGGGTGGAATCGTCCTGGATTTGTACAAAATGAGGTAGCAGGGAATAAAAGATCTTCTATCTGCCGGCTGCAATGGTGGGTTTTCGCCATGTATCGCCCCATTCCCGGGGCATTCCCGGGAAACACATCAAATCGCTGGCAGGGCGGCCTCTGATTCACCCACCCCACTGTCACCTCAGGCCATCAGTAATCCGGGCGCCATATTTAAAGGATTCCCCTGCACAGAGCGAGCTCTCTTTAAAGGATCGGAAGCTGCTACAAAGTCATTGCTGCCAAGGGAGCAAAATTGCTGCCCCTAAATTTGGCGACGCTTCTCTCAGGCACTGACTGGATGCAGTGGAGGCCCACCATGAAGTCCTCCACCTCCGCTCTGAGAGAAGACCAGCAAGAAAGCTCACCAATCCTACATTGGAGGCGGTGACAGTGGTGGTCAGTCCCAACACCCTGCAAAAAAGGACAGCTACCCGGTGCTTAAACATGATGAATGATTGCCTCCGTTCTGCCAGGGTAAGTCACTCTTCTCATCACTCTCAACTCACACACTCACAAACCCATCACACACCCCCCGGGATCTCACTCACTGCCAGTTCAAGGGACATCATCATTCACTCTCTCACACATTCCTTCATCTGCCCTGTGGATCATGTCCTCATCCTGTCCATGGCTCCACTCACCACCCACACATGCCAGGCATCCTTCTCATCTGGCCTCACTCTCTCCATCTGTCTTCATGCAGGACAAGCTGACACACAACAAAAGGGAGAGATCGCAGACTGGTGGAGGAATGATTGACATCAAGGTCCTCACAGACTTTGAAAACAGAGCCATCCAGCTGGCCGGCAACAATCTGAACCGTTCCTGTGCTGACAGTGAGGTTGGTGCTGCTCTACCAAGTGAGGATCCAGCAGTGCAACATCCATCAGACAACCATGCTGTGAGTGAGCTCCCCCGTTTCGCAGTCCCCTGCTATACACTAATTATCTCTCCTTGCAGGGGGTCTACGAGTCAGGTCTTCAACTCAAGCCCCGAAGACACCTCGGAAGAAGAATCTGATGACACTCTCATTGAAGATCCATCACAGCGCTCCCCCACACCCTCCACCAGCACAGAGACACACACCTCAGTGTGATCCAGCTCTAGAGTAGCCTCAGGGTCACAATCCGGTGAGCACATCACACTGTCTGATGCACAGCAGGTGGCCGGCAGGTACTTCCCAGGTTTCCGGCACTCAGTGGGCTGCTGCAGGCCAGACATATGCTGAGTCCGAGTCGGATGAGGACATGGACATACCTCAGTTGCTGGACCTGCAAAGGCAAGCTCGGGAACATCAGGAAGGGATGTCCGCTGCACTCCACAGATTGCAACGCACGATGGAGGAGCCCAACTGATTTCAGCCTGAGGTGATAGTGCCGGAATGCCAATGCACCGAGGTCAACAGTGGTAGAATGGCAGCCGCCATGGAGACCTTGGTCCAGGACATCGGTCCTGTATTGCTGTGTGGGCTGAACTTCATCACTGACGCCATAGTTGGCCCCCAACAGTGTCAGCGTGAGAGGGGTGCGGGGGCAGCTCGATCTGACTCCAGCTTCCCCTACTCCTCAAGGAGTCAGCCAGGGGACCTTGAGCATAGGGAGGAGGAAGAGCAGGTGCACACCCTGGGGCCAACCACCCAGGTGACTCCGGGAGTGTGCAGCCCTTTTGAACCCCCCTTCCTGTGACCCCAGCTGAGGAGGGTGCCACTGCAACACAGCAGAAAAGCAGGCAAGGCCCTCCAGGTCTCAGCCCTCCAGAGGATGTCCACCAAGGTCATCACAGACAGAGCGTAGCAGTCAACAGGCTACCTCCACCTCTGCTATGGATATCAGGGGAACACCAAGCATAGCAGCAGGGTTAAGAAGGTTGAGAAAATGAAATTGCACAGCTTGGACACGGGTGTTAGTCACTTGTACTTAATGTTCACTAATGTAAATAAACTGCCAGGAGTTTCTCCTTGCCTATGGCTCCTTGTTATGATGAGTGGTGTTCCTGTCACTCAGATGTGAAACCTTGGTTCCTGCACAAGATTAAGGCAGGTGTCTCAGTCCAAGACCCTTCCCTGTGCAATGTGTAACCTTCAGAGAAAAGTGATGGTCCTGCCTCACACTCCCTGGACACTGATGTCTGCATCTCGATGGTGCTGGTCATTGCTGCCAGAATGTAGTGGGCAGGTGTCACAGAGTTCCCTCATTCTCTCTGTGTGTTCTCAGCGTCTTTAAAGTGGGACAGGTCCCCATCTCTTCAGCATCTGTGACTAGTGACACTGTGCTCCAGAAGGGGTCAGGTGTTGAAGGCTGAGAAAAGATTAGGTGCAGTTAAAGTTTCATGGCTGCGTCTCCATGATATGTCCCTGATCACAGAGTGCAGCCAGGCAGGAGACAGATATTCTCAGAGGCTGTGTGAAGATCTATGAAGTGTCCTCACTGCATGTTGTCATCATCCTCTTGCAATCTAGCGACTATTAGGGTCTCTGCTGCGTCTCCATGACAGGAGCCTGAGCACTGAGGGTATGTGCGCTGACATCAGCCACACAGGAGTCACATGTTCACAGGTGTAAGGTGACGGTGTCAGGACTGTCCTCACCGAGTCTCGTCATCACCTCCCATGAATCTTGCGGCTATGAGGGCCTCCCAAGCATGCCTGCCTCATCTGGTCAGTACGTTGGCTTTATCACTGACATCCTCGTCTTCAAGGGCCTCATCAACGTCACCCCCTTTGACGTCTTCCTCATTGGAGGAGATGTGCATCTCCTGCTCAGCCAGGTCCTCCTCCTGTTGCAGCGCCAGAGTGTGGAGCGTGCAGCAAGCAATGATGATGTGGGACATCCTCTGGGGATTCTATTGCAATGCTGCACTGGGCCTGTTGTGGGACCGGAACCTCATTTTCAAAATACCTATCGTTTGCTCCACCAAAGTCCAGGTCGTGGCATGAGCCTTGTTGTACCATCGCTCTGCTGCAGTCTGAGGCCACTGGTGTCATCAGCCACATCCTCTGTGGGTAACCCTTATCCCCGAGAAGCCTCTCTGGACCCTGGAAGATGTCAAGGATCTGAGACCTGCTAAGAATGTAGGAATCATGGCCGCTCCCTGGCAATCGTGCGCAGACCTGCAGGATGTGTTTTTGGTGGTCGCAGACCAACTAAACATTCGGTTAACATAGTTGACTGCCTGTTGCCACGGAAATCTAAGCACCATGTGAGTGCAGTCGATGGGACTCTGCACCTATGGATAATCAGAGATCTGCGCAGATTGCTGCACTCTTGCTTCCTGGCTTTCCTGATTCTGGGTGAAATGCACAAAGTTCTGTGTGAATATGGCGTCCGTGACCTCCTGGACACACATCTGCGTGGAGGCTTGCAAGATCCCACACCTGGAACCCTGGAAGGAAAAACCGGCATAAAAATTGAACATCGCAGTCACTTTCGTGGACATTGGCAGTGGATGCTCTCCATGTTGCTGTGGTGTTAAATCCTGCTGCTGCTGGCAGATGTGACCAACCAGTTCCCTAGACATGTGCAGTCTTCATGAACGCTGGTTCTTGGTCATCTGCAGGAATGATTGGTGCTGCCTCTAGACCCTGGGTCTGGCGAGGTGCCTACGAGCGACTGCTCCCTGTGGATCTTCAGCTGTGTGTGCAGCAGGCCCTGTCACCCCTTCATCTTGAGGGAGGTGCTCCTCCCTTTGCTGAGCCAGGTACCTTCGCCACTCTCTTCTTCTTCTCTGCTCCCTGTAAACCGCTAAATCATCATGATCCTGATGTTCTCCTCTTGCAGCATCAAAGAGAGAGACATGTGGATTATCATATGTGTGTAAGAACCTCTCTTAGTTAAGTCTGAAAGCCCCTGCATGCATGCTGGAGAGTGCTAGCCACCACTTGAATGGCCAGTGTGTAGTGCGCTTATTGGCTGTCCGAAAGCCCAGCCACCTCCAACCTACTCCATTTGACCAATTGATGTTAGTTTCGCCCACTGGACTGCATGTTGTGCTGTCAGCTCAGGCACAGGCGTTCTCCTAACCCACACTGCAAGGCTGCACTGTTAGCTTGAACCATGGGGAAGACTGGTCCTAACCTTAATAAGGACATTACAAGGGGCTCTGAGCGCTTCCACCAGTGACTGCACATGACCGCCTTTCACTAGGGGATTGTACAACTTGTCCAGTCGGCCAATTGTTCTGCTGCCCCCAAAAACACACATTAATTTGCAGTCTGTGCCTGAGGGGTGAAAAGTTCTGGCGCATTTGGTGGCACTTTCATGCTTTTGCGTTGCTTGAGTGGGGAAAGAAAACTTCAGAGGCCGAACTCCAAACATGTCACTGGAGCAGCTGCTGAATGGACACAGCTGCGGAGTAATGCTCACTTTTGAAGCTTTTCCAAGTGCGTGGCCGCTTCCTTCATCCCCCCGGCCCCCCACATTCCTCCCAACCCCGGAATGTGCTCCAGTGCTTCCTTCAGTCTGTGCTGCTTTGCCCCCACATCCCCCGACTGGCCTGACCTGTACCGGAGCCCTTGCCCTGGCACCGCACTGAGAGCCAGCTGGGTAAAAGCGAGTTGCCTGTGCCCCCTGCGATTGCACGGTGCCTCTTCCTTGTTGTCCTACGGGCGATGTCTGCGAGCGCTGCAGAAGGTTGTGTGCACTCACCTCTGAGTTCCCCTCGAAGTTCAGGTTGCCAGGTGCTCACCTTTTTAAAGGCAGTCATGAAACGCGCTGTTCTGAATTGATGCCAACGTGGGCAGTAAATTCGATGTGGGGGGTTGATTCTGGCGAACAGGGCTTATAATTAGATGCAGATGTATTAAAATGCCGTTCCTGATGTGTGGAGGCAGGAAACGCGGCCCAGCACTGATGGGTGGAGCAAACTGGTTTCACAAGGCGTAAAACAGATTTTGGGCCTTCTCGCTATATTGTGACCCTGCCCCCCACCTCCCCCACCCCCAACCCCCCCCCCCCCCCCCCCCCCCCCCCCCCCCCCCACCCCCACCACCCAACCCAACCACCACCAAGACACCCAACGCTAACTGGGCTGGAAAATTCCGGCCTACGTCTCTCCCTCTTGTTTGATTCTCACATCGATTCTGTCCCATCTCTTTGACTGTGTGTCTCTGTCTTTCAATATGTGTCCCAATCTCACACTGTCCTTTCACCTTTTGGCTCGGATAGGAGTGGAAAGATAAGCTCTTGGGGTTGTGCTACGGGCAAGGAAGGTGCATCAGGGTTGGAAAGGAAGAGGAATCTGCCAGTATCTACTAACTGCAGGCCAGGAGACAAGGTAAACCACAGCCGCTTCACATTCCAGTGTGAGATGTGCCTAAGGATAAGCTCAGATCATATAGAAAGATTGCTTCTCTGCACCCCAAGTTATATTCTTATATTTCTGTACAATTAATAATGTAAAAATCATCATTATTTCATAGGCCACATGTAATAGAGTATCTATACATTGTAGAATCCTAGAGAGGGGGAGGGGAGGGTGGGGGGGTGACAGAGGGGGAGGGGAGGGAGGGATGACAGAGGGGGTGGGGTGACAGACAGGGAGGGGAGGGCGGGGGTTAGAGAGCACAGGATACCCATTTGGCTTGTCCTGCCCGTGTCACCTCCTTCAAAGAGCCAGCCGGTTAGTCCCATTCCACTGCTCTGTCAAGTATTTATCCAATCCCCCTTTGAAAGTTACTATTGAAAGTGCTCCAGGCAATGCATTCTAGATCATAACAACTCACTGCACATCTCCCACCTGCTTCTCATGCCAATTACCTTAAATCCACAACCTCTGACCCTCCTGCCAGTGGAAACTGTTCTTCCTTATGTACTCCATCAAAATCCACATAATTTTGGAGAGTTCTATTAAACCTCCCCTTAACCTTTACTGTTGGTAAGGAGAACAAACCCAGCCTAGACTCTCCACATAATCTCCTCATATTCATAAATCTTCTCTGCACCTTTGTCAAGGTTTTCACATCCTCCCTATCGTGTGGGTACCCAGAATTGGACACAATTATCAAAAACATCCCCAGTCCTCTTCCTACCAACACATCACTTCCTCTCGGAGAACTGTGAGCCTCACTTGACATTCAGGAGTCATCTATTGCTTTTTTTTTTGGTGGCCTAAACTCTTAGCTCAGTGCTGGAGATAACGCAGGCTAACACATAATCCCCGCTCCATTTGGGATCTGCCTTAGGCGTGCCTGATGCTTATTTCACTGGCCCCAGCTGCAGCCGATCAGCCACAACATTATTGTGTGTTCTTAAGGTGAGCCCTTGGAGAGGAATCATGCTGGAAATGGGAGTCACATGCCAGGTGCGTGTGCTTATCCGGTGAGCATTGACTGGTTTCTTCCCCAGTGATCAATCAGTTGCTTGTGCTGGTATTTTGTTCTGAGAATGTCAGCCTGCTCCATGAATGGCGCTTATCTTATTCATTGTGATTCTTCAGGGGGCGAAGGTGAGAAAAGGTCACCAACGCCATGGTTTGTGACAGGTGGTCTGGGATTAAGACTGTGAGGCAGATGGAAAGCCAGGCTGAACTGTGCTAGGCCTCTCCATGAACATAATTCCTTACATGGGGTCATTTCCTCTGTGGGACGTCAGCACCTTCAGCAAGACAGGGCGGGCTGTAATCATTCACTGCACAAATAGCCAAGGTTAGGAATGAAGTCCCAGTACATGCGATTGAGAAGAAAATTGAAAGGTGTGGGGTGAACTATTTTGTCTGTAATGCGATATCAGTAATAGAAAATAACTGGCTGCAAAGCAATAAAAGCACATGGACTTATCCATTGATATATGCTCAAGGAAGTATTATGTGGATATTTATACCTTCCTTCCTCTTTTGATTTTTGCCATGCTACTTGGGGTCACCACAATGCTGGTTAATCACCTTCACATCAACCACTACCTTAAACATTCATTCCCTCCATTACCGGCACACAGTGTCATCATCCGTTGTGAGCGGACCCTCAACAGTGACTTTCCACCTTCCGTGAGCTGCTTCACGGCAGAGCCATGTCCATGAGAATCCACCCGGCATGCCATGGATGTTCCTCCGGTGTGCTCTTGCTGTCAGACTCCAGCATCTTCTGCTCCTCGGATGTCAATGATGTGAGCAAGGCCCTGGCGGTAAGTCCCAACTTCTGCACATCACAGTTGGCAAGACGTGTTCTGCACCGTTGTGTAATCATGCCGATGTGGGATCCAGCGGCAGTGGTGGTGGTGGTTTGAGGTTTGGGGGGGTGGGGGGGGGGAGCGAGGGGGGGTGGGTGTGGAGGTGGGTGTGGATGATTCTGGTCGGCTTATAATGATATGCCGATGTATTACAATGAGGTTCCTGACGCTCAATGCAACCCGCCATCGAAGGGGTGAGCGGACAGTCGCAAACTCATCTCACAACGTCGTGAAACCGATTTCTGGACTTCTCGCCATGTTGTCCGCTCATGCCACTGACACCATCGGGCACAGAAAATTCCACCCACAGATGCTGCGTGTTGTAAGGGTTCAGTAGCCTGGCATCCTCACAAGCTCCTGCAGAAAATGAATGAATGGAAATCAGGAGGCTTGAGGGAAAATGGAAAATTGGAGAGCAAATGATTAAATGTCGGCACTGTGCCACAGAATTTAAATAACACACATTCATTTCAATAACTTTCTTTAATGTCGGCATAAATTTCCTTGTTTCTCTGACAACAACCACAATGAACCAGAATCAACAGTTACCATTCTCATATAATGTACCCTAGTAAACTGGAGTTATAGACAAGATAATATTTGCATACATTGTGTACTACTGTGCTGGGATTATAATGCAGTTAATACTTGCTTCAATTGGGCATGAGTATCCCAGCATTATAGAGCAGTTTAGGCTTTCATACAAAATGCACCAGCGTCCTGGAATTATACAGCTGGAATTTGTCAAAATGGTTCGACCTTGGTGATTGAATCATTTTGAAGTCCGTTTACATTTTTATCCTACTTTCAACAACAGCAGGGACTGGATGTGAGGGAACTGAATTAGTACCAGAACGAGATTCATTAACTGACATGGCTTTGCAGATCATAGCCTAGAAACTATTTATGGTACTTGAAAACTCATCATGTTCATTTGTTCCTTTGTCCACTAACTTAGCACTGATTATTTTGTACAAGCTAAAATACCAGACAGGGGAATGTCACACAAATATATTAAGCATCCATCTATTCAATGAAGTTATAGAAATTAGTATCAATCACAATTCTGTTTCAATATACTATCAGTCTCAGTAACTGTTTGCAAGTTCTCATACTGTTATAAATAATTGCTGTTTAATTATAAGTATTTGGAAATATTGATGAAAATGAAAATTTCTTTGTTAGTGATGCAGAAGAGTCATTTGCCATTTCAACAGTTATGTGAAGTCAGCCTCCTTAGCTCAAATAAACACTGAAAATGGTGGAAATACTCAGCAGCATTTGTAGAGACAGAGACAGGGTCAATGTTTCAGGCAGATGACCCATAGTCAGGACAGGCCTGAAATGTTGGGCTGAATTTTAACCTACAAAAATGAGTGGGTTTGGGTTGGGTGGTGGGGTTAAAGTCTCAGAAATCTGTTGGCCAATTCAAACCTATCTCCAAACCACCCATTTTTCAGCTTCGACAGAGGCCGGAAGTTGGTTGGGCGACCAACCCAATAAGGAGGCTGGTTGCAGCTTTAAATATGATAATGAGGCTGCAAGCCACATTGTCATTCAGATTTACTTTGTTTCCTGATACTGGGAAACTTCACTGAGGCAAGGACTTGGTGGGTTTAGGAACTAAGTGTCCTCACTCCCACCTCCTGGATCCAGGTGCCTGCCTAAGGTGCCTCGGCGATGAGGCCTCTCCACCAATGACCATCACACCAAGCCTCTGTCCCACCTTGAGGCCTCTGCCGTAGGCCTCAACCAGTCGGCCCCCTTCCTACTCCACCATGAGGCCGCCCCACCACGACGGGACCCTGATCTTCCCACTGCTACCAGGCCCTGATTCTGCCTTTCCCCACTAAGGTCTCCAGCCCACTAGGTCTATGGATCACCCCACCACATGACTTCTGACCATGGTAGGGAAAATGCTAGAGTCTATTATAAAGGAAGTGACAACAGGACACTTAGAAAATATCAACAGGATTAGACAAAGTCAACATGGATTTATGAAGGGAAACATGTTTGACAAACCTACTGGAGTTTTTTGAGTAGAATAGATGAGGGAGAACCAGTGGATGTGGTGTATTTGGATTTTCAGAAATCTTTTGATAAAGTCCCACATAAGAGGTCAGTGTGCAAAATTAAAGCACATGGGATTGGAGGTAATATATTGGCATGGATTGAGAATTGGTTAGCAGACAGGAAAGAGAGAGTAGGGATAAATGGGTCTTTTTCTGAATGACAGGTGGTGACTAGTGGGGTACTGCGGCAATCCGTGCTTGGGCCCCAGCTACTCACAATATATATCAATGATTTGAATGAGGGAACCAAATGTAATATTTCCAAGTTTGCTGCCAACACAAAACTAGATGGGAACATGAGTGATGAGGAGGATGTTAAGAGGCTTCAAGGCGATTTAGACAAGTCAAGTGAGTGGGCAAATACATGGCGGATGCAGTATAATGTGGGTAAGTGTGTGGTAGGAAAAACAGAATGGCAGAGTATTATTTAAATGGTGATAGATTGGGAAATGTTGATGTACAAAGGGACCTGGGTGTCCTTGTACACCAATCACTGAAAGCAAGCATGCAGCAAGCAGTTAAGAAAACAAATGGTATGCTTGCCTTCATTGTGAGAGGACTTGAGTACAGGGTCTTACTGCAGCTGTACAGGGCCTTGGTGAGACCACACCTGGAGTATTGCGTGCAGTTTTGGTCTCCTTACCTAAGAAAGGATATACTCACCATAGAGGGAGTGCAGCGAAGGTTCACCAGACTGATTCCTGCGATGGCAGGATTGTCGTATGAGGAGAGATTAGGCCGACTAGGCCTGTATTCACTGGAGTTTAGAAGAATGAGAGGGGATCTCATTGATATGTATAAATTTCTGACAGGGCTGGACAGACTGGATGCAGGGATGATGTTTCCTCTGGCTGGGGGGTCTAGAATAAAGGGGTCACAGTCTCAGGATACGAGGTTGGCCATTTAGGACTAAGATGAGGAGAAACTTCTTCACTCAGAGGGTGGTGAACCTGTGGAATTCTCTACCACAGAAGCTGTGGAGGCCAAGTCTCTGAATATACTTAAAAAGGAAATAGATAGATTTCTAGAATCTAAAGGCATCAAGGGGTATGGGGAGAGAGTGGGAGTATGGTGTTGAGATAGAAAATCAGCCATGATCATATTGAATGGCGGAACAGCTTGAAGGGCCGAAGGACCTACTCCTGCTTCTATTTTACTATGCAGCAACATCACCACCCCCGCCCACCCCCAACCACCACCCCCAGGCCCCTGACCTCCCTCGCCTCAGCCTGATCTCCCTCCCCTCAGGCCCCAACGTCACCCTCCAGTGCCCAGGATGGGCAGCCCAACTGATCAACCTCCCCCACTTCTCTGAATGTGCACCCCCTCCCCTCCCCCCACTGGCACCCCCACCCACCCACCCCACCCCACCCCACCCCACCGCCCTGCTGACCAGCACATTCGTTCCCCTGCCTCCCGAGTGGAATACAATCTCCATTGCTTGGGCAATTCCCCTCCCCAGCTCTGACTTACCTGCTGCTGTCACCCAGCTCGAGGCTTAACCTGACGATCCAGGTGGGAGGGAGCTGATATCAGGGACCCCAACCCACTTCCTGCAGCTCAGGCCAGCAGAAATTCCTCCTGTTAAGCTCCAGTTTCCCTCTCCACAGATGCTGCCAGACATGCTGATATTTCCAGCATGTTTTGTTTTACTTCAGATTTCCAGAATCTGCAGCTTTTTCTTTGATAGTTTGTAGTTTTATTTTTAAATGGATAACCTGTCACCCCCTTCCTGACCATGAAGCTATCCACCTCTGCCTGATAACGGCACTTCCTCTTTGTTCGGACACACTTACCTTCCCCAGAAAGGTTTACTTGTTTCTGGTTATCACTACCCTGTAGGACTTTGTATAGCAGTAGTTGTCTATTTGATGTAAGGATGTAAATGCATTGGAAGCAGTTTAGAGAAGGTTTACCAGACTAATACCTGGATGGGCGGGTTGTCTAATGAGGAAAGGCTGGACAGGCCGGGCTTGTAGCTGCTGGAGTTTAACAGAGTAAGAATCGACTTGATTGAAACATATAAGATCCTGAGGGATCTTGACAGGGTGGATGTTGAGAGGATGTTTCCTCTTGTGCAAAAATCCAAAACTAGGTGTCACTGTTTAAAAATAAGGGGTCACCCGTTTAAATGGAGATGAGGCGCAACTTTTTCACTCAGAGGGTCGTGAGTCTTTGGGATTCTCTTCCTGAATAGGTGATGGAAGCAGAGCCTTTGAATATTTCTAAGGCAGAGGTGGATAGATTCTTGGTAAGGAAGGGGGTGACAGGTTATCGGGGGGTGGGTGGGATGCAGATTTTAGGTCACTATCAGACCAGCCATGATCTTATTAAATGGCGGAGAAGGCTCGAGGGGCCAAATGGCCTACTCCTGCTCCTTGTTCGTGTGTTCATATGATTTCTGAGGCTTGTTTTTTAGCACTATAATTACTACTGAGCAGAAACCTGTTCATTTAAAGTGCAACGTTTTATTAGTTGAACTAAGTGAAGAGAAGCTAGCCATGCAGGTGAATTGTCACTGGATTGAAGACTGCTTAAACTCCACAACTAAATTTACTTCCAGCAGCTGAGAAAACCCTCTACACCCATTTGTCACAGTTTGCATGTTCTTCTATCGCTCAATAATTTCCTCTCACATGAACACAATTCATTTCGAGTAAAACATGGGAAGAATCCGTGACCTTTTGTGAAGCAGCAAAAGCTACAACCATTTTCTTCAAGAGATCCAAAAAAATGAACAAACAAGAACCTGTGAGGGGAATTATAGGTGAGTCTGGTCAGGTAATAGGATTTTTAATCGGCACTTTCAGTGGAACCAGTGACCATCATGACCAGACTGACAGGTCGGATATTATGTGGAACAACCTCAAGGAGATTCTAAAATTAAGTTGGCTCTTGTGTGTGCAAGGACACTGATAGGAACTTTTCAAATGAATTTGAATATTATTTTTAATTTACCAAGGAATTGACTATGTATCCCAGTATTAAGAACAAATGATTCTGTATGTTTTTAAAGATTATTTTCAGTTATTTAAAATTAGACTGCTCACACAGGTTGTGGGTAGGCACTGTAATGAAAAAAGTGCTTATTTTTGTGATAAACTCAGTTGTTTTATTCAAACTGCACCAAGTAAGTATATGAAGGAGTATTTCCAAAGCAAGATAAAAATATATATGCTTTAAAATAAAAGCAAAATACTGCAGATGCTGGAAATCTGAAACAAAAACAGAAAACGCAGGAAAAATTCAGCAAGTCTGTCAGCATCTGTGGAGAGAGAAAGAGAGTTAACGTTTTGAGTCCATATGACCCTTCTTCAGAGCTAAAGAGAAGTAGAAATGTGATTAAAATTTATACTGTTCAAGGTGGGTGGAGCAGGTGAACCTGGAAAGAAGGCCCATGACAGGTGGGGGCTAAGGAGAGATTGCCGAAGATGCCATGGACAGAAAGACAAAGGGAGTGTTAAAGGTAGCGGTAAAAGCTAAAGAAGGTGTTGATAGTGGCATAAAGGCAAGAAAGCAGAATGTGTTAATAGCGGAACAAGGATCAGTGCTATGTGCAAGAACAATATTTTAAAACACTGCCCAATTGTGCTGGCATTTTGCATTTGGTGAAATGCAAAATTGAGCAGAAACTCAGGAGAGAATATACTTCTCAAAAGTAATACAATCTTGATTACATTTGTGCCTGGGACACCAATTGCATCTAAAGTGGAAACTCCACCCCAATGTGTATTGTTTGTACATCTGCACTTTTTCAGTGATTAAACTAATAGGATAATTAATGCACTGGGATGGGTTTTTAATAGGTCTTCATTCACAAACTCACATTTCTGTATTTTGTCAGGATTTTACCCAGGAATTTATCAAATTTTAAGAGACCTTCATTCACTAAATTAAATAAATTGTGGGGCAGATTTTCCTCTCAGCCACTGCACTGGCAGAAGTCTGGTTGGGCACCACTTTCCCCATCTTATGCCTGCTTCTCCTGGCCTCATCTGATTTCACTTGAATAACTTGGGCGGACTGCTATTGCACTTCCAGTGCCACTGGGTTTCATTTGGCAAGGCAGTTAGAATACTAAAATTTCACAGTGAAGAAGGAGGCCATTTGCCCCATCAAACCTTTATTGGCTCTCTGAAATCATCTAGTTCCATTCTCCTGTCTTTATACCGTTTAAAATATTATGGATCCTGTTCCCAGCATGCTTTCTGATAGGGAATTTGGCCTCCTTACAGCTTTCTGTGCTGTCCGAATCTCTCCTGTTGTTTTTTTTTTGGTGGCTCTCTTAAGTTTATGTCTTCTAGTTACTGACTAGTTTATGTCATCCTTTCCTATTTAACTTTTACCAAATAATTTTGCGCATCTCTACCAACTTCACTCTTCACTGCTCTAATAGAAAGAGTCCCAGTTTCTCTAGTCCCTCCTAATTAGAACTACTCGGGTATCACTCTTGCGAATCTCTTATGCCCCCAATCATGGCTGTGATAACGTTTCCAAACTGGGGTACTCAAAATAGGACAAAATGTTCCAAATGCAGCCTATAATCAAAGATTTGTATTAATTTAGTGCAATACTTGTTACCCTTATTTATAAAACCTAGGATTCCATATGCTTTCCATCAACTCGTCCTCCCACTTTTTAAGAATTTGTTTTTCTGAACTCCTAAATCTCCAAGTTCCTCCAGTCTTTTAAAATGTTGCCAGCAATTGAACTAGTAAAGGCAGCTGTTTAAAATTTAAATTCCTGCCTCCAACGCAGCCTATATAACACTCGTAGCTTGCATTATTGATGTGAAAATGATGGGAAAGATGTTGGACGGTTCCTTGTGTTGAATCATAATATTTGGGTGGATACATTATACACCCAAAGTTATTTCTGGCCATAAACTCCTGAAGTGGATGGTGAAGTGTCGAAGATTTTCCTGTCCTAATCCAGGTTACCTTCAGAAGAGGCAGTTTGATCCCATGCATGTCAATAGGATATTTTGCTCTTCCTAATTTTTCTCTCTTGCCTCCTGCCTTGAAGGTGTTGACAATTGCTGGAAGAACATTTCTAGAGCTGGCAACAGCCCTTTGGTGATCCTGCTCCAGTTGTTCCCGTATGAGCTTGGTCACCGAATATTGGCAGCGAGTTGGTGCATCATAGCCAAGGTAACCCTGTCCTCATCCAACATCCACATGATTTTCCACCCAGTGGTCACCGGATAATAAATAGGTGCTGGAATGTTGGGTGCTGAAGTTAATTTCTGCATCTTACATAGGGCCCTGGTTGAGACCAGCTAACTCAGCACAATTCAGGATTTGAACCTGTAATCTTCTGATCTATGTATACTCACCAGGCAGTGCCTTTGCCCACAAGGCCCTCAGGGACCATCAATAAGGCATGTTAAATGTAGTCCATGCAAGCTAACACCAAGCAGAAGCACAGTTTCAGCGACATGATCCTAGTAAACATGGAGAACCAATTTACAAAGTTCTAATTTGCTCAGACAGAATACCTTTCCCTCAATAGAAAATTAAACATCAGATCCTTCCTAAATGAATTCCGCTAATTACTTCCCTTTGATCATGTTTTAATGTTATTTAAGTAATAAATGCTTGCTTAAATTAAAAACAGAGCCTGTGTACACTCAGAGGTCACTGTTGGGTGAATGTGAATTTATGAGCCCGAGACAGACTGTTAATAGAATTAATGTAATGTCATGGTGGCACAACAGAACAGTGTGTTGATGTATCAATATGCAAGTCAGCTTACCTAAGAAATCCCTCCGCATTTTAGTTATGCTGTTGGGAGAGGTGCCAAGGACATGGCCGTTCCTTACCATGGGGAAGGAGGGTCCAGAGGAGGTTCACGAGAACGATCCCAGGAATGAAAGGCTAAACATATGAGGAACGTTTGAAGACTCGGGGTCTATACTCGATGGAGTTTAGAAGGATGAGTGGGGATCTGATTGAAACTTACAGAATACTGAAAGGCCTGGATAGAGTGGACTTGGGGAAGATGTTTCCATTAGTAGGAGAAACTAGGACCCGAGGGCACAGCCTCAGAGTAAAGGCAAGACCTTTGAGAACAGAGATGAGGAGAAACTTCTTTAGCCAGAGAGTGGTGAATCTATGGAATTCATTGCCACAGAAGGCTGTGGAGGCCAGGTCATTGAGTGTATTTAAGACCCGAGATAGATAAGTTCTTGTTTGGTAAGGGGATCAAAGGTTATGGGGGGAAAGCAGGAGAATGGGGTTGAGAAACTTATCAGCCATGATTGAATGGCGGAGCAGACTCGATGGGTCGAATGGTCTAATTTCTGCTCCTATGTCTTATGATCTTATGATAGACAGAGGGTGAGCCAACTTTAGTAATGGGATTGTCCTAGAGCCTTCACGAATTAAAGATTCATTTCCTGGACACTGCTCTGAGCAACCCATGAGCAAAATCATAACAGCGTTCAAAAATAAATATGCCTCATATAACCAGAAATAGTGCCTCACCTCAAATAGTCGTGAAAAATATTTGAGTTGGGGATGACTGGCCAGACAATCCCAAGGACAGAGCTGGGATGTCATGTGATAAAACCACCAGAAATACGTCCAACTAGCGTTGATGATGCCACATCACGTCCACGTGATGAGCAGAATTTAGCGGAGGCTTGGGAACAAGTTGTTTGCCCACTTACACTCTTAGCTGTGGAATAGTTCATACAATCCCAATGTCTAATTGAGGGAGAAAAATCACCTTCAGCTCCGCCTGCCAAACCCATGGCCGCCATCACCTGGAAGGACGAGGGCCTGGGAACACCATCACCTCCTTCCCACATCAAACGCCATCCAGGCTCGGAAATGCATCGTCATTCCTTCATCGTCACTGGATGAATCTTGGAACTCACCACCTGACAGGACTGTGGGAGTACATTTACCACATGGACTGCAGTAATTCAGGAAGAAGGCTCACCACCACCTTCTCAAGGCAACTAACAATAAACGCTGCTTTTAAATGCCCACATCCTGAGAACGATTTTTTTTAAAAGTGTGTTCAGTAAAGTATAATAGCTATGATGGGCAAAAGTTATAAATATAAATACTCCAATTCTTATTGGAAATTAATTGAAATTAATAGGAAAGAAAGTTGTGCATAGTACAGACCTGACTGCCAATTCACTAGCACTGAATTTATACCCTGATATCAATTTTAGCTAATGGACTATTGTATTTGTTTATTAATCCATTGACCAATCTATATTGTTTCAGTGAAAGCTGAAATACAGGACTTTGCTGGGAAAGTCATTGATGTATAAAACATAGTTTGTAGCCAATGTGGATTTTCACAAAAGTGCTGATGGTTGGAATAGGCTTCATGTACTCCCGTGCTTAAATAACAAAATGTCTTTTGAGCTGGGTGAGTGGAGCATGTATTGATTCCAATGGCTGCTATTTTTATGGCTACTGATCAGGAAACTTCTTTAATTGGAATGCGAAGGGGAAGCGGTAATGTAAACCTCAACACCCCCACGCCAGAATAGGAGGGCAATTGGATTCTACATCCAAACCAGTGTATGGTCTGCTCAACATTTGCGACAGTCTATCATGGTTGAAGTTGTTATTGTCTCAATGATATCCTTGTGACAGTGAATGCAACTGGGATGAAAATGTGACATGTTGCCTGCAGCTGGAAAGGGCTGGGAGATTGTTGCATTAGGATGGCTGCACCAAGGATTTTCTAGCCTGCAAGTTTGGGTTTGCAAACTAAATTTTTGTAACGGAAGTGAAGCAACTATGTTTTGTATATTTGTGTCCCTGCTAGATGACAAATGGCAAAGATATTTTCTTTAATTGTAGACAAACATGGTCCAGTGGGGATGGTAATAAATCCTTCACCAAACCAATACAGGTCATCAGTTGCATTTCTGCAATTTCTCCAGCTCATTTCAGCTCACTTGGAGAAGAAGCAGATTCGTTTTAGTTGTTCTCAAATTGATGACAATGTAATTATTTATCTATTCAGAGTACGTTGCATAGATAATGCAGGGCTGAAAGCTAGTGGCACAGTTAATGATTAATAATATCAATTATTATCAAACTATGTGGTCAAATGATGATTCGGCCCAAATATTAATGAACAATTTCAGTGTCAATAATTGATTGAGCCACAACCAATCAAACACCTGGCAGACATCAGGAGAGCCCTTGTTGAGGAGAATGATCAACCAATCATGCTGGTGGTGTAACAATTCAACACCAGAACCATCAGAGGACAAACCCAGTAAAAGACAATGAGAAAGCGAGTACAGAGGGAGTATACATACTGCTGAAAATATAAAATAGAACAGAAAACATTGACCATCTGAGAACACTCGCAGATTGACATTTATGGCAATAAAACTGTCATATTTTTGGTATTGCAGGGATTACCTAAGCTGATAGTGGTTAGTACAATAATGAAAAGTACAAATGGTAAATTGAAGAGACTGTAGAATAGGAAAATAATCTGTAATCCTTTCCAAAATACTTCTGACAATACGACCTTCATATAATTGTCAGCAATAATTATATTTAAACAAATGTGATTGCTTTATAGTTCAATGCACAATGAAGAGACCTTTAAGGGAGGGTGGGGGAAAGGGGTGTGGGGGTTGTGGGGTGGGGGGGGTAGGGAGAGTTCTTAATAGTTATAATATAAATAGCAGAATTGTCAAAATAAGAAAGGTTAGAGATGTGTGCAGCCAAAGCAAACAGATTCACCTTTCCATCCCTGAATATGAAGTCCAAGTTCATATTCTGTCACCTCCTCGAGGTCCTTCACTCAGTGTAGCATGTTTTTGTTCGGTTTGACATTTGGTGTCATAAAACATTAAAGCTATAATGTTACTCACATTAGAATCTGTCTCAATGACTGTCCATCCTGGTCCTATAAAAATCATCGGCCCCATTGCTTGGTGACAAGAGCATGGTGGTAATGTCACTGGACTAGTAATCTTGTGGCCTGGGCTAACGCTCTGGAGATATGAGTTCAAATCCCATCATGGCAGCCACAGGAATTTAAATCAACTAATTAATAAATCTGGAATAAAAAGCTAGTCTTATTAATGATGATCAAGTATCTACCTGATTATCGTTACAAATCCACCAGGTTTACTAATATCATTCATGGGAGGAAATCTGCCAAGTTTACCCACTCTAGATTCACAGCAACGTGGATGGCTCTTAGCTGCCCTTTGAAATGGCCTAACAAGCCACTCAGTTGTAGGTAGTTCACCATCATCTGTGAACGGGCAATAAGTGCTGGTTGGGATTCTCTGTGCCCGCCGGTGTTGGGCGTGTTTGATGGCGTGAGCGGACAATATGCCGAGAAGGCCAAAAATCGGTTTTACGACATCATGAAACCAGGTTGCAATCATCATTCCACCCAGGCCCATGTTCTCCGCCATCGGTCGTCAGGAATATATCAGTATATCATTATAAGACCAGCCTGCTGGACTGATCACCAACCACCTCCCCCCCCACCCACCTCTGGATCGTCCGCCCACATCAGTGGGAAAACACATGTTTCACAACAGCTTATATAGGCTTGCACTTGGCGGGCTGCACTTCACTTGGGACTTCAAAGTTTGTTTGCCTATCCTTGCTTCAGTCAGTACTTGCATTCATCAGCACCAGGCTTCAGAGGCAGCACCACATCACTTATAGGGAGGCTCACAGGGCAGGTCTCTACCTACCAGATCAGCCATATGCAGGTGGCTGTTCAATGGCTGCAGCGCTAGGGCTTGCTTGGGGAAGGGGGAGAAGTGGCCTCAGCAAAGGGGAGAGGCTGCAGGGCAAGGGCTGTACTGGGGAAGGAGGGTATCCTAGGCTGAAGAGGAGGAAGAGGAGATGAGGCCAGATGGACTTATGAGGGTATGTGTGTGAGAATGTGTGGTGATGTCTCTTGAGCTGGCAGTGAGTGAGATGACAGTGAATGTGTGATGGGCTTGAGTGTGAGAGTTTAGAGTGATGAGATGGTTACTGTACCCTGGCTGTACATTCATCCTCTATCTGCATTGGATGGCCAACCTCTTCTGTGCAGCATTGGCACTGACCACCACTACCATCGCCTACCAAGACGGAGTGGTAATGTAGCTGCCCCTCCTGCGGCCAGGGCAAGCGTAAAGGACATCACAGCCAGCCTCCGCGGCATCCAAAAGGCGCTCAAGGGCTGCAATCTTCTTGCCCTTTAGGGCCATGTCTTCTTTGCTGCAGTCCTGGGCTGTACTTTAAATGTGGTTCCTGGCGTGATGAAGTGGCGAGGTGACAGCGAGGCTGGTGAATCGGAGCCCGCCCACCATCGAAATGGCTTGTATCCCGGGAATGCATAATGAATTTGCTGGGTTTGGGACGTTACAGCATGAAAAGCCTCCATTGTGGCCAGCGGGTTAAATGTCATTTTACCCACCTGACACCACACTTAGTGCAAATCTGAAATGATACTGCCTTCTGGCCTTGCCAGAGATGTCCACATCCCAAGAAACAAAATAAAAAAGGTAGTCCCCTCAGGCACCCTGTCTCCCCCACATCATTATCTCCCTCTCTGTCAATGAGAATATTTCCAGTTTAGCCACTGCAATTGCCATATGACAACGCTCATTGGGATTATTGAAATGAGGCCTAGTCTTCAAATTGGCTCTGGGACCTGGCCAGGTATTTTGGGTGGGTGAAGTGAGTGCTTCACCAACCTCCTCCCAAACTGCCCCCTACAGTCAAAATCTTTCCCAATAACTTCCACACTGGTATGATATCAGCAAAAATTTCTTGTGTTGTAGCTTGCTTCTTGCAATACAGCATGTGGTGCTACTTCAAAATGGCCTAGAAAAGCAAATTGCTGTATGGACCATTTCTGACAAGGTTCCATCATTTATTGGCTTTTAGTGCACACGTTTGTCTCCACCTAAAGGAAATTTATCAAATAAATTCAATTTCCAGATAAATTTGTTCATTGCACATTTCTTTTAACCATTGAACGTTATTCAGGTTTTCAATGTACAGAGTACTCTGAATATCTTTCACACAACTACCTCTGTACTTTACTTGTAGAAAAGACAGTAGCAAAGTGGCAATATCACTGGACTAGTGATCCAGAGACCCAGGCCAATGCTCTGGTGACAGGGGCTCAAATCCAACCAGATGCTGGTGGAATTTAAATTCATTAATAAATCTAGAATTAAAAGCTAGTCTCAGTAATGGTGACCATGAATCTTCCATGGTATCTAATGACTCCAGATCCATAGCTTTGTGGTTGACCCTTAAATGCCCCAGTAAACCACTCTATTATGTCAAACTGCGACAGAGCCTAAAAGGAATCAAACTGAATGGACCACCTGGCACTGGAAACGACAATGGCACAGCCAGCCTGTGGACCCTGAGCAGTTCTCCTTACTAACATGTGAGGCCTTGTGCCAAAATTGGGCGAGCTGCCCCATAGACTAGTCAAGAAATAGCCATACACTGTCTCACCAGCCGGATAGACCCACCAGAGGTAACGGCATGGTGGTATAAAGTCTGCATTGACTCCAGACCCCATGAAGTCTCATGGTATTGAACCAAACAAGCAAGGAAAGTTCCTGCTGATTACTACATACCACCCTCCACCACTGTGCCCCACCCCACACTCCCTCAGCTGGTGAATCAGTGCTCCTCCATGTTGAACACCATTTGGAAGAAGCAATGAGGGTGGCAGGGGCAGAGAATATACCCTGGGTGAGGGACTTCAACGTCCATCACCAAGTGTGGCTTGGTAGCACCACTACTGACCAAGCTGGCCCAGTTCAAAAGGACATAGCTGCTAGACTGGATCTGCAGCAGGTGGTGAGAGAACCAACAAGAGGGAAAAACCTACTTGACCAATTTACCTGTCCCAGATGCATCTGTCCATGACAGTATTGGTAGGAGTGACCACCGCACAGTCTTCGTGGAGATGAAGTCTTGTCTTCAAAGTGAGGATACCCTCCATCGTGTTGTGTGGCACCACCACTGTGCTAAATGGGATAGATTTTGAACAGATCTACCAACTCAAAACTGGGCATCCATGGGGAGCTGTGGGCCATCAGCAGCTGCACAATTGTACACAACCACAATCTGTAACCTCATGGTCCAGCATATCCCCAACTTAGCCATTACCATGAAGCCAGGGGGTCAGCCCTGGTTCAATGAAGGGTGTCGGAGAGCATGCCACAAGCAGCACCAGGCATACCTAAAAAATGATGTGTCAACCTGATGAAGCTCCAACACAAGACTACTTGCAGTCCAAACAGGGAAAGCAGCATGGAATGGACTGTGCTAAGTGAACCCCTAAGCAATAGATTAAATCTAAGCTCTGGGGCAGAATTTTCAGGTCGGTATGTGGGTGTGCGCCAGAAGTGCTCGAGCGTAAAATAGCACGTGATGGCAGCGGACGAGCGTCCTGACATCATCCCGAGCTCATGTGGTATTTCGCTCGGTGGGTGCATGCAAAACTCAGAAATGCACCTGCTGACAGTTAAGAGGGCCATTAAGCCCATTAAAGGTGTCAATGTTCCCGATTTTTCGTGGTCCACCCAACCTCACAGTTGGCGAACTGTCGAAGCAGCCAAGTGGCCTTTGCATTTTTCAAAGAACCTCATCCAAGGGCGGGGCGAGGTTTCCGTTATTAAATGCAAAAAAAAAGCCATGGACAGGGATTTTTATAATGCATATGTTCAGGTGACTGTTTGTGATGCTCGGACATCGTTATTCTGATTTTTAAATCTTTATTTAATACTTTTGAAGTCTCCAGTCCCCTGAGGCAGTTCTCCGCCTTCAGTTCTCTGAGGTTTCATTCTGCGCTTGCCCATGCCTATGTCAGCGCCTGCCCTCCTTCTGCCCCACCTCAGCAGCACTGAGCCTTTCAGCACACGCTTCATGCTGGCTGGCCGTTAATTAGACAGCCGGTGTGAAATTGCAGTCGGGGGGGGGGGGGGGGGTGCTGATCGTCATTGGCTGTCCCTTCCCCGGTCGCACCTGAACCTGCCGATCGCACCCACCCACCGACCTGAACATTCGGCCCCTGCAGTCCTGCCATATCCAGTTGCGAATGGTGGTGGACAATTAAATAACTAACTGGAGCAGGAGACTCCAAAAATATCCCCTCCTCAATGATGGGGGAGCCAAGCAGATCTTTGCAAAAGCTTGAAGCATTTGCAACCATCTTTAGCCAGAAGTGCAGAGTGGATGAACCATCTCGGCTTCCTCCTGAGGTCCCCAGCATCAGAGATGCCAGATTTCAGCCAATTCGATTTGCTTCATATGATATCAAGAAATGGCTGAAGGCACTGGATATTGTAAAGGCAATGATCCCTGACAACATTCGGACAATAGTACCGAAGACTTGTGCTCCAGAGGTAGTCACGCTGCAAGTCAAGCTGTTGTAGTACAGCCACAACACTGATACGTACGTGACAATGTGGAAAATTGTCCAGAGTTGTCCTGTGCACAAAAAGCAGGACAAATCCAACCTGGCCAGCTACTGCCCCATCAGTCTACTCTCAACCATCAGCAAAGGGATGGAAGGTGTTGTCAACAATGCTATCTTACTCTGCAATAACCCGCTCACTGACGCTCTGTTTGCATGCAGCCAGGGTCATTTGGCTCCTTACATCATTACAGCCTTGGCCTAAACATGAACAAAAGAGCTAAACTCAAGAGGTGAGGTGAGAGTGACTGCTGTAGCTAGCAAGGCACCTTTTGGCTGAGTGTGGCTTCAAGATGCCTGAGCAAAACTGAAATCAATAGGAATCGGGGAAAAAATCTCTCCGCTGGTTGCAGTTGTACTGAGGACAAAGGAAGTTGGTTGTGGTGGAGGTCAATCATCTCAGTTCCAGGGCATTGTTTCAGGAGTTCCTCAGGGTAGTATCCCAGGCCCAACCATCTTCAGCTGCTCTGTCAATGTCCTTCCCTCATTCATAAGGTCAGAAGTGGGGATGATCGCTGAAGATTGCCCAATGTTCAGCACCATTCGCAACTCCTCAGATACTGAAGCAGTCCATGCCCATATGCAGCAAGAGCCGGGCAACATTCAGGTTTGGGCTGATAAGTGGCAAGTTACATGTGCGCCACACAAGTGCCAGGTGATGACCATCTCCAACAAGAGGGAATATAACAATCTCCTCTTGACATTCAATGGCATTACAATCATTGATACCCCTATCATCTACATCCTGGAAGTTACATTAACCAGAAATGGAACTGGAACAACCAAATAAATGACTAGAATAAGAATGAAAGTCGCCGTAATCCCAGAGGATCATAGGCTGCTCTCTCATTAGAGAGGGACGACTGGTGGTGAGTTTAACCTGAGGGTCACCAAGCCTCAGGTGAGGGGTGAGGTTGAGAAGGTGGGGCCTTCATGGATGACCTCAGCCAGTATGAGAATTTAACCTGCACTGTTGGTGTCACTCTCCATCACAAATCAGCCGTCCAGCCAACTGACCCCCTAGCCACATAAGTACTGTGGCTACAAGAGCAGTTCAGAGGCTGAGAATTCTGGGGAACTCACTTTCTGACTTCCCAAAGCCTGTTCACCATCTATAAGGCACAAGTCAGGAGTGTGATGGAATACTCTCCACTTGCTTGGATGGGTACAACTCCAACAATAGCAAAGAAGCTCGACATCATCCATGACAAAGCAGCCTTCTTGATTGGCACCCCTTCCACAAACATTCACTCCCTCTACCACTGACGCACAGTGGCAGCAGTTTGTACCATCTACAAGATGCACTGCAGAAACTCAGCAAAGATCCTTAGGCAGCACCTTCCAAATCTGTGACCTCTACCTGAAAGGACAAGGGCAGCAGATGCATGGTAACACCACCATTTGCAAGTTCCCCTCCAACCCACACACCATCCTGACTTGGAATTATATCGCTGTTCCTTCACTATTGCTGTGTCAAAATCCTGGAACTCCCTCCCTAACAGCACTGTGGGTGTACCTACACCACATGTGCTGCAGGGGTTCAAGAAGACAGCTCACCACCACCTTCTCAAGGGCAATCAGGGGTGGGCAATAAATGCTGGCCCGGCCAGCAAAGCCCACATCCCCTGAACAAGTACATTGTTCTAAAAAATTATGCCAAAGCCACATTAAACTCATTGGGGGTAATTCTAACATGGGCCAAAATATATAACAGACAAGTGATAAGCCATTAGTTGCAAATCTCTACCAGTTTCCATTTGTATTGACTTCAATGCCAGTCTGATATGGTTTGTTTTATCACCAAAAATTAAAATTATCCCCATTCTTGTCCTGGGTCTATATAGGATTGCCAACTGTGATTAAATGTATCCCTGGAGGTTTCAACATATGACCTTCCCCCATGCGCCAGCCATTAGTCGGTCAACACATCCATCCTTGTGATGTGCTGCCTTCCTAGGCCAATTGGAAAAGCAATAAGACTCGTTAACCAATTCAATGATGCTTGACTGCCAGCCAAACTGCCTTTTTGCCATTTAGAATATTTTTTATAGCTGGTAAAGAGAAATGTTCAAAGAAAAACAATGTTTTTTTAATGATGATTTTTCTCCAACATTGCACACAGCAGTGTCCTGGAGATTGATCTTCACCTGGAGACTCCAGGCCAATCAGGGAGTGGTGGCAACCACATGTCCATAGGAGCAAATACTAACTGCATGAGTAAAGGGATCATTTTAATCATGGTACTGGAGCAAATGAAGAGTCGGTACCTGCGCCAGAGTCTTTTGAGTTTCCTTCTCCACCCACACCAACCACCCCACCCCCAACAATGAGAAGGTTAGTATTGTGCTACTTTCAGCATCGCGGTCTGTCTCCACACAGAAAGGAAGGCATTGTCTGAATGCTTCATTGTCTTTAGTTGATGTTCTGAGTGGGTTGTTCCAGAAAGTTTATGTTCTGCTAACCTATCCAGGTGCAGTATAAAATGGCCACGGGAGTTGTACAAAGCAGGATGAAGTTTGTTTCCATGTTGGCACCAAATGGCCTGGACATCACTTTGAACCATCAACACAAACAAATTAACTGTTGTAATCTGACACAATTCGGGCCCAGTTATGCCTGAACCTGCAGCTAGTAATAAATCAAAATGTTGTGAATAATCAAAAAAACACTTCTTTGTTCAAGTTGATTCCCAATGGCTTATTTTTACTTCATTCATGTGGTATGGCTGTCAGGTAAAGATGGTGACGAGCCTTTGCAATGTAGGTGCTTTCGCAGTGCGATTAGCTAAGTACAACTAATATACACTGAAGCATTTCACTGCATTGATATCAAATCAAATAAGAGTAATCCAATTTAAAGGAGAAGATAAACCATTTTTTAATTGTAGGAGGGTAACATGATATCAAAAAGTAAAATAGCAAAATGATACGTTGGAAGTAGAGAAAACAGGTTAATGAGCTCCAGACATAGAAGGACAGATGCAAAATTGGGGAGTAGCCCCTCATCAGAACTCAGAGATTAACCTACATTAACCTTACATTTTCTTTCTGTTTTTACTTGGAATCACATATCAATCAACTGATTAAATCAAAATCAGGAGCTGATTCAACCAAAATCACACATTCACTTTCAATCACCATTCTTATGTAATCTGAATAATATGAGGAGGTTTGTACTTTATGCTGGTTCGTTTTTTTTAAACTGTAACTGCACTTGCAACATATACAGGTTCGCGAGAACAGAGGCCAATGATAATGGAATGCCGAGGCTGAGATATTCTCTCAGGGAAAGAAACACCAAAAACAAGTAGCAGAAGGCCCACTTCAAAAGAACGCGGGTTCCTCAAAATCATTAGAGTGCTGCAACCTGTCAGCCAGCAGTTAATGGAAGGAGATCAAAGGAAGGAGACGCCCCAACTCCCCTATCCATGGGATAAAGGTGCCTTTGGAGAGATACAGGAGAGACCTTGAGGGGATTTAGATTGCTGGCTCCTGGGGATCCTAATGCTGTATTGTGCACCATATACTGAGAGCAGTCTGAAGGTGGTTCTTCAGCCTTTCCCCGTTAATAAGTTGAGTTTTAAGTGACATTGTAACATAAGAGTGGGTTGACAAATTATATGAATAAAAAGCAACTTAATCCAATCTCACCATTAGGATTATTTAGCATGTCCGTCTTAAAGCTCAAAATGCTTTCTCCAGCCATAACCTGGAGGGCAAAATCTGGAATTGTACAGCTTGGCATTTTTATGTCAGTATAATACAATGTCTGATTAGCCCACAAACACACATTACTGACTTTCTACTGACGACTCTCTTAAGGGAAAATTCTACCAGACCCTGCACCACTGGCATAGGCATACTGAGCATGATGGATTGTCGACTGAAATGGGGCACACCCACACTGTAGAATATGTGCTGTGTGCAAGTGAGACAGCAGCAGTGGTGCAGGGTTTCACCAACGTTAATTTCAATCTTCACTCATTGAACTAAATTATAAAGATCATTTGGTTTCAAATGGTCACTAATTGAGGAATCTGCAAATTGGTTCACAGATCATTGAAATTGATATTTCAGAGGGAGGAACGTCAAATAGTACAACTGTCAACCTTCCATTGCATCCCAAGGTCGTGAAAAGCCAAGAACAAATTCTACAGAATCGCAACGTTACAAATTGTAGCTGTAAAGTACTCGGAGATATCCACCTACATTATTATTTCCTGCGGGAAGAGTATAAAATGCCAGTTGGCAGCTGTGACGAGGGATTTTATTTTCTAAGTGATCTTGATTCATAACCCATGAAGGACAAAGCCACAAGCTGGTTCTGCTGGACAAGTGTTTACAAGGCAGGCAGAAAGCAGAGCTCATTGTAATAGCATAGAGCAGGAGAGCATCAGTGACGACTGTAATGGAGTAGAGGCAGGGAGAAACATTCAGTGCTATACGAAGCAAGTAAAGAACTTTCATTTCCGTAATGCCTCAGGACATCCCAAAGCGCTTCACAGCCATGAACGGCTTTTGAAATGTCATCACTCAGCTATGCAGGCAAATGCAAAAATACATTTGCATACTAGGCCTTGCAAAGGCCGATAGGATGAATAAAAACTTGCATTTATATAGCGCTTTTCTTGATCACAGGAATGTCTCAAAGCGCCTAAGTCAATGTAATACTTCTTGAAGTATAGTCACTGTTGTAATGTAGGAAAAGTGGCAGTTAATTTGTGCACAGTAAACTCCCACAAACAGCAATGTGATAACAACCACATAATCTGTTTTTTGTGATGTTGATTATTGGTCAGGACACCGGGGATAACCCCCCTGTTCTTCAAAATAGTGCCATGGGATCTTCTACATTCAGCCAAGCAGGCAAATGGGGTTTACCATCTCATCCAAAAGACGGTGCTTCCAACAGTGCAGTGCTCCCTCAGTACTGCACTGGATTGTCAGCCTTGGTTTTTGGGTTCAATCCCTGCAGTGGGATTTGAGTCTGGAACCTTGAAGCTATGTTAGTGGTGTTGGACGAGGGAGAAATATTAGCCACAAGAACACTTCTGCTCATCTTTGAATAATGTTTTAAGTAAGATCTTTTACATCTCATCTGTGAGGAGGGACAGAATCTATTTTAATGTCTCATTTGGAATATAGTGCAGCAATTACTCTGCAATGTATTGAAGAGGCTGGATTACGTGCTGTACCTGGAACAGTACTTGAGCCCACAATCTTCTACTCAGAGACAAGACGACATTGCTGAGAAGACACCCAAGTAAAAATAATAAGGGAAGAACAGGAAAGGAGTAATCAATGCTGTAATTAGAGAGGATTATCCACTTTAGTAATGGAATAGAGAAAGGTGGAATCAGTCTCTGCTGCAATGGAATAGTGCAGTACTGAACATCTGTATAGTAGCTCTTGCTGGGATAGAATAGGAGATAATTCAATGTCTATCCCTCGATTCGAGGATGGCATCTACTTGGCTTCATGAGTTTCTGCCATGGGTCTTCATGTGATTGAACAGGCTCATAACCTGCTCATAGATCTTTGGGCACATTGGAGCAGGATGTCAATCCACAAGCAGTGGAATGCAGGGTGCAGGATTTGCTTCCTTGTTTTTCCTTCTCTGCCACTTCTCTGCCTCATCTTTAAGACAATATGGCTCAAAGCTTGATGCAGCTTGATGGACAAGTTGTCGCCATTTTGAACGATTGGTAGGAAGCTCATTCCAGTCATTAATGTCAATTCTGCCGTGCTTCAAGAAGAGCTTCAGAGTGTCTTTGAAGCTTTTTCTTTGACTGCTCATGAAACATTGTCCATTTGAGGGTTGAGAAAACAGGACCTGTGGGGGTGATGCTTTTTGGCCACCCACACATAAAGTCCATTGAAGTTGATTTTATCTGAATGCTTGTGAAGCAAGCTTCAAGGACATGAGCATTTGTTCAATGGTCCTCCCACTGAATCCAGAGGATGAGGTGGAGGCATCACTGATGGAATTTCTCTTTCACTCTTATATGCCACTGATACACATTTCAGGTCTCACTGCAGTACAGGAGTGTGGTAACGACAACTGCTCTGTACATTTATTACTTTTGCTAACTTGTGGAGGTCTTTATTGTCAAACACTCGCTGCTGTAGATTGTGGAAGGCTGAGCTGGCACAGCTGATCCAGTGTTGGGGCTCCTCATCAACGGTGGCCTTTTGAGAGAGGTGGCTGCCAAGGTCTGGAAAATGCTCAACATGTTCCAGAGTCTCTCCCTCAACATATCTGGGAAGTGGAGTATTTGGCTGATCAGGTGTGAGTCGATATTTGAGTTTTGTTTTGACAATATTCAAGAACAGGCTGAGTTTCTTGTATGCAGAATTGAAGAGCTCAAGAGTGGCTTCCAAACCCATGCAGAGTGCACAACAATACTGCAGTCACCCACTGGCTATAGATTATGTATGTCTATGGAGGTCAGTTTAATTTTGGCAGGGAGGTGGCTGAGGTTAAAAAGTTTTCCATCTAGACAGTATTTAATACACATCAGAGGGCAGTTGATCTTTGATAAGGTGCATAGTCACTGTCAGGTAGATTGTAAATAGTATGGGGGCTACCACACAGTCTTGCTTGACCCCAGTCCGGATTTTAAATGCGTCAGTTTCAGATCTCCCACTCCACACAGTTGTAGTCATATCATCATGAAGCAATTGCAGGATTATGAAGTTTCTTGGACATCCAAACAGAGTTCACAGAGCCTCACGATTTACTGAGTCAAATGCTTTGGTCAAGTCAATGAATGCAATGAACTGCTCCTGGTGTTGTTCTCATTGGTTTTCTTGGATTTGTCTGGCAACAAAGACCATGTCAGGGATTGTGTCTCTGGCAGGATGTCCTCAGCCTCAGGAAGTAGGAAATTCAGGAGAACGTGTGTCAGGATTTTCCCTGCTCTGGACAAGAGGGAAACACTCCAAAAGCTTCCATGGCATAATTTATCTCTCTTCTTGAAGATAATTATATTTGTCACATTCCTGAAGTCAGGGGGTGGGGAGATCTTCTTCCTTCTCTGTAGGATGAGTGCACGGAGTTATGATGTAAGCAAAAGCCCACCAGCTTTGTAGATTTCAGCTGAAAGACCATTGGTGCTGCAGGCTTTGTTGTTTTTCATCCATTTGATTGCTTGTTTGCAGCTCTCCCATCGATTGTGGTTCACACATGGATTCCACCACAGAGTACTGGGTTTTAGCCTGGAGAGTATCAGTTGTCGCTCTGGATTCACAATTGAATAGGAGATATGGAGACACTAGCTGGATTGTATATAGCACCAACAACATGACACTGCAAACTTCAAAAAGGGCATTTGCAAGCCCCAACCTCCCTGACCCCTTCGTAATTTGCCTGGTTTTCTGCACTGACTCCATTTACTTGGTTTTCATTTAGTTTTATAATTTACACTGGAGTCAGTAGAGTTCAAAACTCTCCAAAACCTGGCTCCCACATTCTGTAACAAGGCCACTCCAACACCCTGACCCCAGGCCGCTCCCATACCTTGAACCCAGGACACTCCAACACCCTGACCCCAGGCCGCTTCTACATCCTGACCCCAGGCCGCTGCTACACTCTGACCCCAGGCCACTCCAACACCCTGACCCCAGGCCGCTCCCATACCTTGAACCCAGGACACTCCAACACCCTGACCCCAGGCCGCTCCTACACTCTGACCCCAGGCTGCCCCCACATTCTGTAACCAGGCCACTCCAACACCCTGACCCCAGGCCACTCCTACACTCTGACCCCAGGCCGCTCCTACACTCTGACCCCAGGACACTCCTACACTCTGACCCCAGGACACTCCTACACTCTGACCCCAGGACACTCCTACACTCTGACCCCAGGCCGCTCCTACACTCTGACCCCAGGCCGCTCCTACACTCTGACCCCAGGCTGCCCCCCACATTCTGTAACCAGGCCACTCCAACACCCTGACCCCAGGCTGCTCCCATGCCTTGAACCCAGGCCGCTCCTACACTCTGACCCCAGGCCACTCCTACACTCTGACCCCAGGCCGCTCCTACACTCTGACCCCAGGCCACTCCTACACTCTGACCCCAGGCCGCTCCTACACTCTGACCCCAGGACACTCCTACACTCTGACCCCAGGACACTCCTACACTCTGACCCCAGGCCACTCCTACACTCTGACCCCAGGCCGCTCCTACACTCTGACCCCAGGACACTCCTACACTCTGACCCCAGGACACTCCTACACTCTGACCCCAGGCCACTCCTACACTCTGACCCCAGGCCGCTCCTACACTCTGACCCCAGGACACTCCTACACTCTGACCCCAGGACACTCCTACACTCTGACCCCAGGACACTCCTACACTCTGACCCCAGGCCGCTCCCATGCCTTGAACCCAAGGCCGCTCCTACACTCTGACCCCAGGCTGCCCCCCACATTCTGTAACCAGGCCGCTACTACACTCTGACCCCAGGCCACTCCTACACTCTGACCCCAGGCCGCTCCTACACTCTGACCCCAGGCTGCTCCTACACTCTGACCCCAGGCCGCTCCTACACTCTGACCCCAGGCCGCTCCTACACTCTGACCCCAGGCTGCCCCCCACATTCTGTAACCAGGCCACTCCTACACTCTGACCCCAGGCCACTCCTACACTCTGACCCCAGGCCGCTCCTACACTCTGACCCCAGGCTGCTCCTACACTCTGACCCCAGGCCACTCCTACACTCTGACCCCAGGCCGCTCCTACACTCTGACCCCAGGCCGCTCCTACACTCTGACCCCAGGCCGCTCCTACACTCTGACCCCAGGCCACTTCTACACTCTGACCCCAGGCCGCTCCTACACTCTGACCCCAGGACGCTCCTACACTCTGACCCCAGGCCGCTCCTACACTCTGACCCCAGGCCGCTCCTACACTCTGACCCCAGGCTGCTCCTACACTCTGACCCCAGGCCACTCCTACACTCTGACCCCAGGCTGCTCCTACACTCTGACCCCAGGCCACTCCTACACTCTGACCCCAGGCTGCTCCTACACTCTGACCCCAGGCTGCTCCTACACTCTGACCCCAGGCTGCTCCTACACTCTGACCCCAGGCCACTCCTACACTCTGACCCCAGGCTGCTCCTACACTCTGACCCCAGGCCGCTCCTACACTCTGACCCCAGGCTGCTCCTACACTCTGACCCCAGGCCACTCCTACACTCTGACCCCAGGCTGCTCCTACACTCTGACCCCAGGCCGCTCCTACACTCTGACCCCAGGCCGCTCCTACACTCTGACCCCAGGCCACTCCCATACCTTGAAACCAGGCCCCGCCCACTTCCTGAACTTAGGCCGCTCCAACATCCTGAACCCAGGCCACTCCCATATCCTGACCTCAGGCCGCTCCCATACCTTGAACCCAAGGCCGCTCCTACACTCTGACCCCAAGCTGCTCCCACACCCTGGACCCAGGCCGCTCCCACACCCTAAAATAGGCCACGGTAACAAAAGGGCAGGCAAGCAACCAGCCGATGAGTGATACAGGGTGGAATTTAGTTGTTTCAATGGCGGTCTGGTTGGAGAACTGATGGGAACTCTGTGTACCTTTCAACGGGAGGCCCAACCCAATGACCAGGTAAGCAGCATTTACCTGGACAGCATTGGTCCTGGACAGCATTGGTCTTCCCGTTGGACTTAGACCCAAGTAGGGTGGAAATTCCAACCCCAAGAGCTGGTAGTCAATCAGAGGCTGATGGCTTTCCAGTACCAGCAGTGTCACTGGGAGCAGTGGCTGCTGTCGATAATACACCGAGGCCTTCTCCAGGGATTGTCACTGGATTCCTGGAAAGAGGTAATTGGAGAAGCATGGGGTCAGAGGGAGGGGGTTGGGTGCAAGGGGGTAGGCTTTCAGTGCACCCATCCCTTCCCAAAACCGGGTTCCTCGATTGGGCATTGAGTGCTTGTAAACGAGTGCCCCTCTCCCCCAGCCCCATGTAGGCCTCTGGCAAGCTTGACTGGCTGGACGGGTTTATAGAGACCTATGAGACCCAAGTCTTGCTCAATTGTTGAGGCACTGTTAAATCGCAGTGAGCTCAGGGGTAATTAGGTTTAAATGGCTCATTGATGAGCCTAATTGCCTCCCACTGTTAGCAGGTGAGTTACTTGCATTGGTCCCCTTCCTGCTGCTCACTTAATGCAGAACAGTTTTCTCGCCTCAGGAGTCAGATGCACAGTTTCCCACATGATTCTCCGAGATCCTTCCCAACCCTTACCCATCATCTTGCCTGCTCCAGTAGTCCCCACTAAATTCCACTCACAGTGTTCACTAACTCTCAAAGGGGGGCTGTCAAGAAAAGTGGTGGAGCTTTGTTAATAAAGCATAATAACTCTGGGCTGTAGTATAGAACAGGATCATCTGCCCATTTCACATCTGAGTCATTACTATTGACTTCACAGAGTTGAAAACAAGAACACTTATAATATGGGCAGCCAAAATGATATCATCTGTCCTGCATGAATAGACCACAGTCAAAATTACCTCCAAATTTAATATCTGGTATCTAAAAAGAAAATTATAAATTAACCAAGCTGCAGAAAAATAGCATAATCAAACCATAAAAAATGGGACTTATATTTTTTTTATAGTAAGGACAGTGAACTTCATTGTTTTCACAACACTTATAGATCACTATTCCTTAGTTCTGCTATGTTGACGGGACTTGCAATGGTTTACTGACCAGTAAATCATATGACACAACTTTATTTGCTAAAGTGTTAGGACTTAGTCTCGACCAATCAAGGTCAGAGTCATTACAATCCTGAGCCCTACTAGCAACACCCTATTTGCCATGCAGAAACCAAATGGAATGTGACTTCCTCAGTTATGTTATCATCACTATAGTAACAGGGGTGAGGTTGTGTCTCTAAAGTAACTACAGCTGGGTCGCTGTTGCACATAGAGGCATTGGGAAGATAAGGAGCAACAGGGCAACACAGCTATTCATTGTTCAAACAGATGAAGGGCAAATCAATACAGCAGTGGGAGTAATCCTCCCATGCTTCCCCAGAAGTACTGCTGCCTAAACCCCTGGTGGATTGCTTTGTTTACTGCACTGATTCAGATGCCACCTCTGTCAAACAAGACTGAAAATCGGGATTTGGGGAAATTGAATTAGTGTGCAGATCTACTGTAGAGAGAAAATGCAACTGAATACAAACAGACAAATTATAGTGGAATTTCTTTTACAATTTCAACAGTTCACTGGCTTGAGTTTTTTTTTACACCATTTTTATTCCTTTCCTCTTTAATCTTCAAATGCAGTTGTCAAGTTTGCAATGCCACTGATTATTTTGATATTAATAGTAGAGATATCAGCTGATCTGCTATGTGATGTGATATTCAGATTAGATTTTTCCGATTCCCAAATCTTCATATTTCCTATCTTAAAAACGTAGACTGAAGCTGAGGAATCTGCACAAAATGCGTAACTGAGGGCGAACTAACAACAACGGCCAACAAAAGGCCAGCCATTTAAATGGACATTAAAGAAATATTTGACAAATCTGTTTCTATTCCAAAATTAGAGAAGATCTAGAAAATAACATAATGCACAAAAGACAAGATGATATTTTTATCATTGTTGTGGGTGTTTACAACACTTTTTGAAGTTTATACTCCTTCATAGCAATACAGAAATATTTTAACAGTTAATCGCGTGCACACATCATGAGACCTTGGAGCTGGCCAAAGAACAGAGTGTCTGCTCCATGGCTGCCATCGCTGTCTCAGACCTTGTGACCCCACGCTCTCGTCCCGTGACTCACCACCCACGGTTCAGGAACCCTGCTTGAACTTTTTTAATTTTATATGAATTAAAATTATACCATTTATGGAAAGCGCAATTTTTTAAAAAAAAAACTGAATACCGGTATTCAAAATTAGAATCTGTTGATGTAATCATATATTCTCTGAAAATAAATGTGTATTAGAAGGAGTTGTAACTGCTGTGTGTCTTTATCATTATTAAGAGCGGAATATTTAAAAAAATGTATTCTAACAATGGGATTTCGGACCCTTCATTATCTGAGGAGGGAGAAGGAGCAGGAAAATGCTCCGTGACTTTCATTAAAATGATACTGGATGCAAAAGGTGGATTTTGGCAAGAATTATATAATTACACTCTATGTTAGTAAATGGCAGCAAATAACATTTTTCCCAATTCTATTTCCTGAAGACATGAAGGACTGGTTTGTCCATAATAAGGTGGCATAACTATAAACTATCCACTGTCATGGCCACGGTTCATAGCCCCGAATTACTTACAGACATATTGAACTTTTAAGTAAGACATGTGTTTTTAAAAAGGGACATACAAGCAAAAGCTGGCTGAGAATGTAAAGTAACCACTTGCTGGAAAATTCTTATGTGGATCACACTTGACCAATTAGTCCAAAGAGGACGGACTGGCACAACTAAAAGGTGTCAATGCCACTTCAGACAGAGATACTTCAAAGGGAGAGATGCAAGGCAAAAACTGAACAGAGATAATGAAGGCTGAATATCAGCTCAGCAGAAACCATTCCTGTTGGGCTATATCCCAGGCTGTGGACATGAACTAAGTTGAAAAAAGCAGTTTCTGGGCGAAAGACATGTTTGTTTTTCTCTCCCAGGAAAAGGGGTTAAAAGTCAATTGCAACCTGGTCTCTGTGTGCCATTTTTGGTCTTCTGTCCTAGTGTGCTAGTGTGCTGTGAAGGTCACAGGTGAAGAACATCAACTAGACATCCCTGTGCTTGCAAGTAAAAAGCTTCTCTCTGATTGCTGGAGGCAAGTCACACGTCAGCAAAACCACAGTTAAAATGGCAACAGGACAACTCCTTTCAGCTAACCTGCAGAACCATGAATCTCCAAACCAACTGCTCAACTGCCAAAGTCTCTACAGGAAACAACCAGCTTAACAGCTGCAATGTTTAACTATCTACTCCTCACAGACATGCCAAAGACTGATTTATACATCTTTTTTAACTTTTGTTTTTGGACTCAATTTGTCACTTCCAATGTCTGTGTTTGCGTGTTGCATTTTTATTTTTTCTCATCTTTTAGTAACAAATAAACTCACTCTTTCTTTGAATCAAGAAAGCCTGGTTAAATTAGTTCCTTTTAAAACATAAATACATTTGGGTTGGGAAAAGGTATCCACGTGAGAAGGGATCCTTTCTAAATTAATCTTGTTGCAGCCAACCGAGGGTGTTGAATAAAGTAGGGGGGCCCAGCTCATTCCTCCTCGCTCAGGAGCATAACAATTTGGGGTATTTTGTCTGGGGACAACAAATAGATTGAATAAAGAATTTAGGAACAATTTTATTTTATGTTAATTCTGTCAGAGATTGGTCAGAATGTGTAAATAGCATTGAGATATTAAAGGCAAAACTTGATACACAATGAGGAGTAAGGGAGTAGTGGGATATGAAGACAGGCTGTGAAGAGATAATTAGAGTGGGAAGAGACATGTTAGGCACATAAATGCCATCATAGACCAGATGGGCCCAATGGTGCTATAGATTCCAGGTAATATCTAACTAGAAAGGAACATTTGATGAAATGCAAATCATTACTCCCTATGGCCAATACTTACAGTTAATTTGTACATTTTTTTACCTGCATGATTAACTTCTCACCTCCTTCCCCATTATTCTAAACTCAGGAGCAACACTGTATATTTTATACCAAACTTATGTGTGTATAGTAAAATTAAAAAGACAGCAAATCAATACCATGAAATGTTATCGTGAATTAACTAGAATTGTGTTTTTAATACCCTCGTGCTAAACGTTGAACGTAAACCATATTTAACAACTTCACTCAAAGGTGAGAAAAAGCACAGGAAACCTGGAAAGATTTGTCCACAGATGGGCACAATTTCAGGAATCAGGGCAATAGAAACTGTCTAAAGTTGGTGGACATTGAGGAACACATTTTGCAGTATCCTGCCATTCACTTTCCAAATACATGAACATTAAGATTGTTTTTTTGACAAAATATTAGATAGTTTAGGAAATATGATCAGAAACTTTCAAGACACGGCAGTAAGAGAGGAGGATTCCACAACCTGCATGCGTGACGTTGAAACACAGCATGGAAATTATGCAGTCAACCATAGATGGAATGGAAAGCCCACAGGGCCATTTCCAGAGTTGCCCCTGCAGCAGCAGCTGATATGACTGATCTCGAGCTGCTACACAGGTTTCAGGCTAAAATCTGACCCTGCCATGGGGCGGGTAGCAGATGACCTCCCCCATGTGAGGTAGCCTGCCCTGTATCCGACATTCTGTCAGCAGGTCTCTGTTGTCCTACAGTGGTGTTGTGACATGTACCGTTGGCCCGAGAAACAGCATCCTCACGTTGGATGATTAGCCTATGCCACAGACACTAGCCCAGGGCCACCCAACCCTGGTTTCCTGCAAACCAGCCCTGTGTTTGAAAGCCAGAATGCAGCTCCCACTCCAGTCGTGCCTGGACTGTAGTTGGTGTCCCTGATGGTAAAGAAGAGACACTAACTTGTCCTGCTGCGGTGAGCAGGGAGCAGATAGCTGTAGGCTACAGTGATGCTGTCACGTAATCCGTTTATGCTGGCAATGCAGACACAGCCTTCCTGATGATAGTGTATCAGAGGGCAGTGGATTCCAACAGAACCCAAGACATTTGCTGCAAATTCTGGGAAATAATTCTCAGGTGTTCAGCTAACACTCTTCATGACTGATGTGGCAAATCTACCCCTGCAGCTGTTTGAAATGAGCCATTACCATCAAAGCGTAATCCTGGCTACAGGGGAACAGCCATCCTTATTCCATATCTGGAATCCAAAAATGCATGAAGCTGCCTTCTGGCAGAATTGCAGAAGAGCAGGTGTCTGTGACCTCTGCTCCTGACCCCCACTGAAGTATCTGGAGTCAAGGAGGGGTCACCTCATTGTCAGACTGTTTGCAGATTCCCACACACCGATATTTGTGCATATTGTACATGGCCCACAACATAGCAGCTCCTCCATCCCCAAAATGTGGTATGGTTCTGACTCAGTGTCTGGATATGCAGGCCCAATACCGTGGCTACATTTCACCTCTAGGGATTCAACATTGGCTAGGTGAGCCTCACAAGATCATGTCCACAGTGATCACATTTTATAATTCAGAGGACTGATTGTTAAAACAGCAAAAACAAACCTGACAAAAGCTCTGGCAGCATGAGTAGGATTTTCCAATGAGCTTTAAGACTCCGATGCTGGGACCAAATGGGGGCCCCGGGCCTACATTTGCCGGGCAGCAAGACCTGCATTGCAATATTCCCAGAGGTGACCTCGTAATTGGCTAATTGGCTGCCTTGGTGCTTGCATGCCAAGGAACTTGGTTGGGGTCTCGATGCTGCTGGCCCAATCAGAGCCCCGGAAACCCTGGAACCTCAGCAAACCCAAAGGGAGAGGTGGCTATTTTCCAGAACCCAATCCCCCCACTGCCACTGTCCCCTCCTCCTCCACCAACACCCCCCACCCCCTCTACCAAACACCTTCAATTCCATCTCGACAAGGCCAGGAAAATTCTGTCCCAAATGTCTCAACACAAAATGTATGTAAAACAGGTTCAATGTGCTTTAGTTAGCATTACTTACATGTAGTAAAAGTAACCTAGAAACAAATGCTACCAATTAGCTTCCCAGTCACTGTTGTAACTGAAGTTATTGCCTTTCCTACTGCCTATCGGGGTCACATGATTGTTCTTGGAGACTCCAGCCAATGGGCCGTAAGTGTTGGTAATCCAGAGGTCGTGGTTCCTAGTCGAGGACCTGGGGTTCAAGCATGTAGCTTCTGAAAAGCTCTCTGTAGTAAAGTTATCTGTTTCAAGTAGAGACATGTCTGGTACGTCAAGTCATTACATTTGGCGACAAGGGTAAAATCGCTCTGACACTGCACCTCCCTTGTGAATGTGAGTACATCAGATCTTAAGAAAACAGAAAACTATACTCAGTAGTCATGCCACTCTTTGGCAGAATTGACCCTGATAGTGCCTTATGGAAGACTGGACGCAGTATGTAGTGCGCTTTGGTTTTTATTTTGTGGCGAACAAAATTACCACAGAGGAGAAGCAGAAAGCAATTCTTTTGAGCATATGTGGTAGTAAGACAGACAATCTCATCCACAGCCTGATAGCCCCAAATCTGCCTAATTCTAAGTCCTTTAATGAAATAGTAGACCTTGGGAAAACGCATTTTCAGCCGAAGCCATCGGAAATTATGCAGAGGTTTAAGTTTAACTCCAGAGTAAGGCCCCGGGAAAGTCCATCACAACCTTGATACTAAAGCTGAAGCAGTTGTCTGAGCACTGCGACTTCAGAGACACACTCAATGCTATGTCACGGGAGCGATTAGTTTATGGAGTTCATGATGACGCCTTTGAGCGCTGTTTACTCGCAGAGGTCAACATCGATTTGAAGCGCATCCTGGAAATAGCACTCACCACAGAAAGTGCTGCGGGAGACTCGCAGGTTTTACAACAGGTACAACATGGTGCTTTTCTTCATGTGAGGCAGGAACCTACCACCAGGCGGAGAGCGAAAACCAGAGACACAGCATCGAAGCGAGAGGCAATCTCTACTGCTAGAAAAACGAAAAGGCCCAGTGGATGCATTTCAGTAGTGACTCTGAGGTTAATCTGTATTAGATGTGGGGGTAACCATGTACTGGACACCTGCAGATTCAAGGAGGCAGAATGCCATTCCTGCCATAGGAAAGGTCATGTAATAAAGCAATGCAGGGTGAAACTGAAGCAGCCCATAAGGCAACAGACCAAAATGATTGAAGTGAATAATATAGCAGAACCTGAAGCTGCCGATACCAATATCTATTCCATGTACAATGTCACAGCGGTAAAAACTGAACCTAACACAGTCACAATCCAAGTTAATGAGAAGCCACTAATAATGGAAGTAGATACGGGAACCCCAACCACAGTGGTGGGAGAGCACACATTTAAATACCTAAATGATAGCACCCAGCCACTGAATCTGGAGTAAACAATGGCTCAATTGAAGACATGCACTGGAGAACCCATACAGGTAAAGGACATCCACCACAGTACCTGTGTCATTTAAGCAACAGATGGCCCAGCTTCCAGTGATCATAGTGACAGCTGCAGCACCTAGTCTTTGGGGCAAGACTGGTTACAAAAAATTAAGCTCAACTGGTCTTAAATATTTCACTTGAGAACTGGAGGACCTGAACTGTTAAGGAAATATGACAGTGTGTTTTGTGATGAATTAGGAAAGTTAAAAGGCTTGCAAGCAAAATATATGTAGGTTCTCAGGTGATACCCCATTTCTTTAAGGCCAGACCTGTGCCTTATGCCATAAAGGAAAAGCTAAGCATCATCCAACCTGTCCAATTTCCAGAATGGGCTGCGCCCATTGTCCCTCTGGTGAAACTTGACCAAACGATATGCATTTGTGGGGACTATAAATTGACCATGAATGAGGCAGACAAGCTAGACAAATACTCTATCCTGAGGACACATGACTTGTATGCAAAGCTAGATGGAGGTAAATCCTATACCAAGCTGGACATGAACCATACTTACCAACAGTTAGAGCTGGATAGCATGTCTAGAGGCGATGTAACCATCAACACACACAAGAAACTGTATCAATGTACTCGTCTGCCCTTTGGAGTTTTGTGTGCATGTGCCATATTCCAAGAAACAATAGATAATCTTTTGCAAGGACTTCCCCAAATAGTAGTATACCTGGATGATGTTCTGATCACAGGGTCAACTGAAGCCAAACACTTGGCCAACCTGGAAGAGGTGTTAAGAAGGTTCTTGGAAGCCGGTGTATGGTTAAAGAAAGAGAAATGTACATTCCAAGCACCAGAAATTACTTGCCTGGGTCAACGGGTGGATGCCATGGGTTTGCATCTGGTAGAAGAGAAAGTTAGGGCCATCAGTGAGGCACTTACTCCATCCAATGTAACTGATCTCGAGTCTTTTCCGGACATGATTAATTATTATAGCCGCTTCTTGCCAAACTTGTCAGCCATGTTAGCACCACTACACTTGTTAAAAAAGAATCATCGTTGGTCATGGGATTCGCAACAAGAAGCAGCCTTTGTGAAAGTTATGAAGCTATTACAGTTATCATGTTTACTGGTACATTACGACCCATTGAAAGAATTGCTATTAACA
This sequence comes from Carcharodon carcharias, assembly GCF_017639515.1. NCBI lineage: Eukaryota > Metazoa > Chordata > Chondrichthyes > Lamniformes > Lamnidae > Carcharodon > Carcharodon carcharias. The sequence continues at coordinate 146,202,906 of NC_054480.1, forward strand.
TGTGATGCATCTCCTTATGGTGTGGGAGCTGTGTTGTCACACAAGATGGAAGATGGGTCAGAAAGGCCAATTGGCTATGTCTCTAGAACCCTCTCTGTACTCGAGGAGGGTTATTCCCAACTAGAAAAGGAAAGTTTATCAGTGACAATTGGAGAGAAGAAATTCCACCAGTACCTACATGGATGACATTTCACCATAGTGTTGGACCATAAACCATAAATGGGTTTATTTAGAGAGGATAAATCCATTCCACCAATAGCATCAGTAAGAATTCAACATATGGTTTTGATATTATCTTCGTATGAGTATACCTTTATGCACCGTCCTGGCTTGACTATTGCAAATGCGGACACACTCAGTCGTTTCCCGTTGCCAGATAGCTTTGTACATGCTCCAATGCCACAAGAAGTTGTGCTTGTACCGAATTTCTTGGATTCTCCCTGTTTGTGTGCAAAGCAAATTAGGAATTGGATGAACAGAGATCCAATTTTGTCGAAAGTCTGAGACCTGTATTGCAAGGATGGTCAAATTCACCAGTGCCGGAAGAGATGAGACCATTCCAATGTAGAAAAACAGAGTTAAGTTGTCAAGATGGAATCTGGTTGTGGGGATCAAGAGTCATTGTCCCTTTGCAAGGAGGAGAACCACTCTTGAAAGAGGTTCACAATGCACAGCCAGGCATATAGAAGATGAAAATGGTTGTGTGAAGCTATGTTTGGGCCAGGCATAGACAGTGACATTGGAAACATTGTCAAGCACTGTCTTCATTGTCAGCAACAACAGAAGTTCCATTGCATCCATAGGAGTGGCCTGGTTGACCCTGGGTTAGACTACATACCGGTTATGTAGGACCATTCTTAGGTACCATGTTTTTATTGATCGTAGATGTGCATCCTAAATGGATGAATGTGTATGAAGTCAGATCACTGACATTGAACACAACTATTGAAAAGCTACATCAATGTTTAGTACACACGGCCTACTGGAAGTTTTGGATACAGGTACAGTCTTTAGCAGTACAGACTTTCAGAGAAGCATGGGGCTGAATTTTGCTTTCATCGGGCAGGCGAGGTGGGCGGGTCCAGGAGTGGCCGTGAAACCAACCGTTGGCCAATTAATGTCCTCCCAACATGAAACGCAGCTCGTTACTGGCCAGGAAGGGCTGAGTGGTTAGCGGGGGCCTGTTATCCACCGGGTCCAATGGCGACCGGTATAAAGAAGGCCCAGGCAGGTCCAGAAAGGCTGCCAGGGAAGGACATCTGGCTGCCGTTCGGACAATGCATTTGAGTGCGGCAGCAAATGCCAGGCGGGAGGGCAGGTTGGGTGGGCACTCAGCCCCCCCGCTTTTCCAATGAGTGTCTCACTGTCCTGCTGGAGGAGGTGGCTGTCAGGAGGGACACCCTTGTCCTCAGAGATGGGAGGAGGAGGACACTGCACCTCACCAAGAGGGCACAGGAGGAAGTGGCAGCCCGGGGTGAGCAGCTGTGATGTGGTGCGGTGCACATGGGTGCAGATGCCGGAAGCGCTTCAGTGACCTGCTGCACTCAGGAAGGGTGAGGGTCATGTTGGTATGGGTCAGTGTGCAGAAGTGTGATGGTGTGGCCATTCCCACCCCCCATGTGGACCTCAGCCGTGCTAGAGTCTGAGGGCCAACTGTCAATGATGCCGGAGCTGGCCAAGGGGTTGAGCCCTGGCTGCTTGGACTGAGTGTCTTGTGGCTCGAGGGCCACGATTCAGATACACTCTCTGAGGTGTTCCTCAGCTGGGGTTGGCCAGGCTGCAATGATGCTGCAGGTAGAGAGTGGACTAATCAATGCTCCTCTGTCCTTTCAGGAGAAGACGAGCCATAACCAAGCCAAGAGGACACGTACAGGCAGAGGCCCCACCCAACCTGCTACTGCTCTCCTGGTTCGAGCAGGATGTCCTTGAGCTGGAGAGTCGACACGCTTCCTGTGCAACCGGGCGTGGAGAGGCAGGGGAGCCAGATGAAGGTAAGAGCTCAGTGCACAGAGGTGAGACTCTCAGATTGTGCAGCCATTCTAGTGCAGTCTCCTCATTGATGGGAGCCTTGACCCTGGCATCCCCATTGATCGTTGGAAGATGATGTCACCGTGATGCAGATCTCCATTGTCTCACCCGTGTGTCTGGCATGCACAGTGACAGCGTGAGGACTTTAATTAGTGACATGTCCTTCTTCTCCCTTTTAGGTTCGCCAGCAGGCGTCTGATCTCCGTACCCCGAAGGGCCACACCTGACACCGGAGGACCACTGGGCGTCACTGTCACCTGCAGCATACCCGCTCTCTGAAGCAGGTACCAGCACAGATACCATCACCTCGGTGGGCATTAGTCCAGTGGCTAGTAACTCGGTGCACACAGGTGAGGGCACTTGAAACTCTCTTGAGTGCAGCTGGAGGCAGAGAGTGCTGGGGGCCAGGACGATTCTAATTTGAAGGTTGATGATGAGCCTCAGGAGTTGTCCATTAGGCAGCAAATGCTGTATGTCCAACGAGATGTGCGGGAGGATCTGGTGGAGATCCATGAGGGTATGCGTGCCATGGTCTCTGTTGTGGAGGAGTCCATAAGTAGCGTGAGCACTGTGTTGACTGTCATGGACAAGTGCACTGCCTCCTCCATTGAGAGAGTGGTGACTCTCATGGAGAGGCAACTGCAGGGACAGATTGAGGGGTTCCTGGTGTTGCGCTTGGACCTGCAGCCCTCACACAGGCACTGGCCTCAGCTGGTCAGTGACAGTGTGGGAGATGGATGAGGCACCCAGTATCCCAGCCAGGGCCCCGTCCATCAATGGTGAGCAGGGAGGTCCAGAGCGACCACACTTTTGCGCACAACCTGCTTGTTGTCTCTGCGAGCTCCTCTCAGGGCGCTCTGGATGTCGGCAGCAGCTCCTTTATCCCTCCGCCAGTGACCTTGGTATCTGATGAGGCTGCGATGTCTGGGGAGATGCCAGCTGTGGCACTGGCCACTCCCTCCCAGGCGGGGCCAGCACAGGCTCCACTGGCCAGGGGACGATCGCCAAGGTCATTAAGGCCAACATGACAGCAGAGTCAGCAGGATGTCTCCAATGGCGGTGCCAGTGAGGGGGGAGAACCTAGACATAGCACTCGCAAGCATAAGTTAAAGGTACCATGAGAACAAGGGGGCAGGTCACGGGTGATTTTATGTCCATTTATATTTAATGTATACTGGTCTGGAACTTAAGACCAGGGAGGTTGATGTAAATAGTCTGTACTTGTCAAAATGATATAAATTCGGTTTTGTCATCATGTCCTGAGTATGCTTTGCCTTTTTATTTCAGTGGTGCAGGGTACACCAGTATGTAATGTTGGACAAAAGTGGCTCTGAACCTTATTGCACAGGCACTGAATGTTCAAATGAAAGGATCCTTTCAGACATCCAGGATGGAGGAGACAGCCTTGGCTGCATTTGAAGCTGATCTTTGGCAGCCTAGCTGAAGGAGCGTTGGATCAAGTCTTCCCTGATGTCCCTGCCTCCCTGCAGGTTACTGAGGTCTGGCTCCACACCCTCAGTGTTCTCCTCACTGTGCTCATCTTCTGACTCACTACTGGACTCATCACCTGTGGCCTGTGCAGCTGCATCAAGACCCTCTTCCTCCAGTGGGTCCCCCCTTGCCAGTGTCGGATTCTGGAGAGCACAGCATGTAACCACGATCAGTAACACCCGCTCTGGGGGGTATTGTAGTGCTCACCCTGAATGGTCCATGCATTGGAAGCGCATCTTGAAAAGACATATGGTCCTTTCTATCACTGCACTTGTGAAGGCATGACTGGTATTGTAATGCTTCTCTCCCTCTGTTCTTGGGTGGCAGAGAGGTGTCAAGAGCCACCTCTTCAGCGGGTAGCCCTTGTCACCCAGCAGCCATCCATCCAGCCGGGCTGGAGCACTGAAGAGCCTCGGCACCTGAGGTTCTGAAGGTGTAAGTGTCATGGGAGCTGCCTGGCTACCTTGCACAGACTTGTAGAATCAGCATCCTGTGGTCACACACTATCTGCACGTTCATGGAGTGGAAGCCCTTCCTGTTGACAAAGGCACCCAGCTGACCCACTGGCACCTTGATGGCCACATGTGTACAGTTGATTGTGCCCTAGACGCAGGGGAACCCAGCAATCACTACAAAGCCTCTGGCTCGCTCAGGCTGGCTGGCCTCGTCCAAGCGGTAAAGAATGAAGGTCAGTACCCGCCTGAACAGAGCTTCTGTCACCAGCTTGAAACAACTGTGGACAGCTGATTGGGAGACTCCACACAGATCCCCCACTGACCCCTGGAAAGAGCCGGAGGCATAGAAGTTGAGGGCCACTGTGACCTTCAGAGCCACTGGCCTGGGGTGTCCACCCACACAGTCAGAGCTGATCTCCAGCCCAATCATCTGACAAATCGCTCTCCCTTCGGCATTGCACCTCAGACATATTGAGGTAGCTGCATCGCTGCCTGTAAACCCTGGCAGTGGGATAGTGGTGTCTTCTGCGGCCCCTTCCACCTGGGACTACCTGCTGACCCTGTGCCCCTTGTGCTTGCGCCTCTCCTCCCACAGGTCCCTCCCTGGAAGCTGCATTGGGACACCCGGCCTCCTCTCCCTTCTGCCCCTCTCCTCCTCAGAGGAGGAGGTGCCTCCTGTGGAGACCACAATCCCCATTCCCAGGGTAAGGTAAGGCTGTCTGATACCTGGAAGGGTCCACACGGTCTGAATCCTCCAGGGGCCTGGCAGACAGCAATGAGCCCTGAAATGAGGCCTGGAAATGCTAAGAAGGAAACCCCAAACAGATATGAAGCTGCTGAACACCAATCAGTAACCAGCAGCAAACTATCTCCAAAACTGCTCACTACTCACACCGACAATGCTGCTGACCCTTTTTATCCCGCCCGTGGATGAGGTTTGAGGAACTGTGGGCTGGCCGCCAGCCCGTTTTGCCCGTGCGATGAGCAGAAAATTGCGTGGACAACAAAAAATCTCAGACAATTGCATTGTTAAGGGCCTTAAGTGGCCTGTTAATTAATGTTGGGCTCTTCTCCAGCACCCACACGCGCCCACTGAGCGATAGATCGCGAGAGTGCACGATGATGTCGGGACCTCATTTTACTCACGTTCAAGTCGGGCATGTGCCCAGCCAACGAGGGAAAAATTCTGCCCATGAGTTTAAATGGAATGAGGCATATTGAAACAGCACCGTATCGTTCCTCATCAAATGGGTTAGCTGAAAGAGTTGTGCAGACTTTCAAATCTGGAATGAAGAGGTTATCAGAAGGGAATCTAGGAGCTCGACTTTCCCACTTTCTTCTCAATTACTGTACGACGCCTCATTCAACTATGGGTTCAACGCCGCCTGAATTATTGATGAAACGCTACCCACATACAAGGTTAAATCTGGTGTTTCCAACTTAGAGGGGAAGGTAGAGACGAATCAGAGTAATTAGAAATTGCATGACGATACACATAGCAAAGCTCAAAGATTCAGTGTAGGAGGGACAGTTTTTGTGCAGGATTTTGGAAGTGGACCTTGTTGGGTTCCTGGTACAGCTGTTTCAGAAACTGGTCCTATGAGCCCTAAGCGTGGGTAATCTGGGGAGCGTGGCTTTCCAGTTGAGGACCTGGTTCAAGCATTTAGCTTCTGAAAAGCTCTCTGTAACAAAGTTATCTGTTTCAAGTAGAAACCTGTCCGGTACATCAAGTCAGGAAGGCCCAGATCTCCCAGTCTTCAGATGCTTGCACCCTGGAGATACCCCCAAGGGTGCACTGGGGTACCCCACATAAACACCAATGCAAGGGCTGCACGAGAATTGCCTGGGAAGTTTCAACTTCCATTGGGCAATTACCCTGCTTCTGAAGTTTCCAAAACTCCAACTTAAGGTCAGAGACTTAGGATGGTTCTGACAACTTACCGGGATAGTTACCAGGAAAAGTTAGAAGGATTAAAACCAGTTCTAACTCCTGGATGACTATAGTACTGACCCCCCAACTCCCCACTGGACCCTCAATTAACCCCCACTGAACATCCAACTACCTTGCCCCCAACCTCCCAATTGCCTCCCACCCCCCAACTACCCCTCACCTATCTAATACCTCCCAACCCGTTGACTACCTCCCGATCACTCAACTACTCCTGCACCTCCTGAGTACCCCCCACCCCTTGCAATCCCCGACAACTCCCAAACACCAGCCAACATCACACCCCAACTAGCCAAACCCCCTACCTACTGACACACGCCCATCAACCACCCAACCCCCACCCCCATTTACCCTACACACTTAGCTTCTCTAAGTTTTTTTTTACTATTTATTCATGGGATGTGGGCTTCGCTGGCTGGGCCAGCATTTATTACCCATCCCTAGTTGCCCTTGAGAAGGTGGTGGTGAACTGCCTTCTTGAATCGCTGTAACCTGCAAGGTGTAGATACACCCACAGTGCTGTTAGGGAGGGAATCCAGGATTTTGATCCAGTGATAGTGAAGGAACGGCGATATATTTCCAAGTCAGAATGGTGGGTGACTTGGAGGGAACTTCCAGGCGGTTTTCTTGTCTATCTGCTGTCTTTGTCCATCTAGGTGGTAGTGGTCATGGATTTGGAAGGTGCTGTCGAATGAGCCTTGGTGAAGTCCTGCAGTGTATCTTGTAGATGGTACACACTACTGTCACTGTGCATCGGTGGTGGAGGGAGTGAATGTGGATGTGGGGCCAATCAAACGGGCTGCTTTGTCCTGGATGGTGTCAAGCTTCTTCAGTGTTGTGGGAGCTGCACTCATCCAGGCAAGTGGAGAGTATTCCATCCCACTCCTAACTTGTGCCTTGTAGATGGTGGACAGGCTTTGGGGAGTCAGGAGGTGAGTTACTCATTGCACAATTCCTAGCCTCTGACCTGCTCTTGTAGCCACAGTATTTATATGGCTAGTCCAGTTCAGTTTCTGGTCAATGGTAACCTCCAGGACGTTGATAGTGGGGGAATTCAGTGAAGGTAACGTCATTGAACATCAAGGGGCGATGGTTAGATTCTCTCTTGTTGGAGATGGTCATTGGCTGACACTTATATGGCGCGAATGTTACTTGCCACTTGTCAATCCAAACCTGGATATTGTCCAGGTCTTGCTGAATTTGGACATGGACTGATTTAGTATCTGAGGGGTCGCAAATGGTGCTGCACATCGTGCAATCATCAGCGAACATCCCCACTTCTGACCTTATGATAGAAGGGAGGTCATTGATGAAGCAGCTGAAGATGGTTGGGCCTCGGACACTACCCTGAGGAACTTCTGCAGTAATGTCCTGGAGCGAGGTGACTGACCTCCAACAACCACAACCATCTTCCTTTGTGCTAGGTGTGACTCCACCCAGCGGAGAATTTTCCCCCTGATCCCCATTGATTCCAGTTTTGCTCGGGTTCCTTGATTGCACACTCTGTCAAATGCTACCTTGATGTCAAGGACAGTCACTCTCACCTCACCTCGGGAGTTCAGATCTTATGTCCATGTTTGAACCAAGGATGTAATGAGGTCAGGAGCTGAGTGCCCTTGGCAGAACCCAAACTGGGTGTCAGTGAGCAGATTATTGCTAAGCATGTGCCCCTTGATAGCACTGTTGATGACCTTTTCCATTACTTTACTGATGATCGAGAGTTGACTGATGGGGCGGTAATTGGCCAGATTGGATTTGTCCTGCTTTTTGTGTACAGGACATACCTGGGCAATTTTCCGTATAGCCAGGTAGATGCCAGTGTTGCAGCTGAAGCGCTACAAGTGACTGGGACATTTAAACTTACCAGTTTACACCAGCTCGTACTGTAAAAAGGGGTTGTGGCTTGGCTTCCCCCAGTAATCTGAAGACCTGGAGGAGCAGTTATGCTCCACATTTCTCAGCAGGCCCAGGTTGGAAATCCAGGTGAGAAATGTGGAGCTCCAGACTGAGGTGGGGAAATAGGAGCAAGTGGCAATCCAAATATTAATTTGGCGTTTTTCAAGCTGTAATTAAAAGTAAGGCCGCGACACGAAACACAGTTGTGGGCAAATTAATGCTTCTGCTTCTGATTTCAACCACACGGCTACATGATATAAATAACTAACTCTACATAGCTTTATATCAGAACTAATAAGCCTTCCAGAAAATTACTCATGGAAAGTTGAAGATTTGTTTTTGTGCTAAGAACAAAACTATCTTACCATGTAACGCACAAAGTACCCTTGTTCTGCTAAAGTGAAGCCGTGTATAACTAGTGGTTCACGGTCATGGGTCTAATTGCTTTATAGGTTCATTTTGAGGTCAGTTAGAGACTAATTGCTCTTAGCCAGATCCTGAGGTCAGTTGAGGTACTGTTGTTGGTAAGTTTCACTAATGCCAACGGTAAATTACAAGTGTTCTTTGCTTACATTTTAAAGTGTGATACAAACATGCATATCTGATAAAATGTAAAGCTTGTGACATGTGATGGACACAGACCCTGCATTAATTGCAAAAGACTTATTTATCTATAGTTTTTTTTTAAAGGGGAGATATTTTGAGAAATACTCTAAAAGTGATTAAGGACCATTGTGGGATGATGCGGCTTTAATTCAGTAAAACCCTCATCTAATGATTATAAATCAGGCTGCAGTATTGGCTGACGTGAGTATGCCTCGCATAATTAAACTATTGAAGTGTTTGAACGATAGGATTTCAATATTTCGAACTCAAGTGAACCATTTGTTCAAAGTAATGGCAGGGAGAGTTTTGCAAGCCGTTCTGAAGGTTTCTGCTGCTTCTCCCACTGACACTGGCACAAGACTGCCCTGGGGCTAGGGAAATGAGGAATATGGTATGAAAAAAATGATTCATTTCCAGAATAGTGGACCCAAGGGAATGTTTTAAAGGTAGTAATCCACTCCAGATGACATCATAACAAGAAGACTGAAAGCTAAGTGCTTTATGCTCACCATAGAATCATAAAATGGTTACAGTGTAGAAGGAGGCCATTCAGCCTGTTGTGCCCATGCTAACTCTGTCAGAGCTGCTCAGCTACTCTCACTCCCTTGCCATGCAAATGTTTTCTCTTCAGATAATTATCCAATTCTCTTTTGAAAGCCACAATTGAATCTGCCTCTACCACACTCTCGGGCAGTGCATTCCAGATCTTAACCGCTCACTGTGGAAAAAAGACTTTCCTCCAGCCGCCTCTGGCTCTTTTGCCAGTCATCGTAAATCGCTGGGTGCTCATTGGTTCATGACCCTTCAACTAATGGAAACAGTTTCTCCGCACTCCTCTATCCATACCTCTCATGATTTTGAACATCTAATCTCCTCTCAACATTCTCTTCTCCACAGCGAACAGCCCCAGCTACCTATCCTGAAAACTGAAGTCTCTGATCCCTGGATTTACCATTCTCATAAATCTTTTCTGCGCCCTCTCCAATCCTTTCTAAAATGCAATGCCCAGAATTGGACACAATTTTCCAGTTGCAGCCAAACCAGTGTTTTATAAATGTTCACACGGACACTGATACTAGATTGCAGGGTATTTGATTTACTTCAAAGTAGAAACTTTTAATTTTTTGAAATGGTTCTATTCTGTTTTGTGCAAGTACACTCTCTGCCAGTATCGTGTGATAATGTGTAACCATTGTTCACCAAGGTCTCTATAAAGTCCCAATGGAATTTTTTTATGCAAAAAGTGTTATACAAATTGGGGCATAATACAGCATTTCAACTTTTCACTCAAAGTGTCATGGATCTGTGGAAGTTGGCTCACTTGGAGCTCTCAAGACTGAGTTCGATAGATTTTTGTTCGGTAAGGATATCAAGGTAGCCAGGATGGGTAAATGGAGTTGAGATGCAGATCAACTATGGTGTAATTGAATGGTAAAGCAGGTTTAAGGGGCTGAATGCCCTAATCCATACATACATTTATAATGACACCTCTCAGCCAGTTCTATGCAAAACTGAAAGATCCAAGTTTCTCTAATGTTTGCTCATAACTTAGTCCTCTGATAATATTGGGATTAGCCTCGTGGTTCCTCTCTGAACACACATCCACAGCTAGAGTATCTCCATTGTGTCAGTAACCAGTGCTGGATGTAACACTTAGGATATTGGCTGACCAAAGAACTTGTACAGTTTAACCTTGAGTTCCACTAATGTCTGTTCTATTGTTTTGACTATGTAGTCCTTCATTCTGTTTGCTTTGTTGATTGTTGCTCTGTAGCAATTGGACATGTTGAACACCAAGTTCACTCAAATGCCAAGATCTCTTTCAACTTCATCCTTATCTATTTCAGCACAATTCATGAAATACTTCTTTTCTTTCTGTCTGCAGTGTTTACACTTGTACTTTTCACTATTTTATCTAGCATTATTCTGCTTACATATATTTTGTCTAACTCGTTTTAAACTCCTCAGCTGCCTCCCTAGATTCATCCATCTCCCCTAGATTAATACCATCTCTAAGGGTTTCAACACCAATCTCTGAGTCACTACATACAGCACCTTCCTGCATGCCAAGATATCTCCTTGAGCAAGTACCTGCTGATTTCGACCCTTCAGCAAATTTCTTATCCAGTCCTAAGTTGAATCTGATATCTTCAAGCTTAAAGCAGTATCCCTTTGTTAATGTGTAGTCACTGATCTGATTCAACTTGATCTCCTCACTCAGCTCTAGCTAATGGATGGGAACTGCAGTGGGACAGCAAATCATCTCACCTTTGCTCTCCATTCTTCTCTCAAACACTTTGTTAGTTCACCTTGCACTCGCCTTCTACTCGATTCCTCTGTCTCAGTGGTAATGTCAGGACTCAACCTTCCACTTCCCGTGCATTGAAAGCTGATCTTTGGTATTCAGGGTCCATTCTTAGCTCTGAAGAAGAGTCACGTGGACTCGAAACGTTAACTCTGTCTCTCTCTCTCCACAGATGCCGTTAGACCTGCTGAGGTTTTCCAGCATTTTTTGTTTTTGTTTCAGATTTCCAGCATCCACAGTATTTTGCCTTTATCCATTCTTAGCTCAGCTGTTTTACCCCCCACCCCAGCCATTTTCAGGGAAGTGGTGGGGATTACATACTAAACAATTGGATGGAAAAGGCAATGAGCAAGGTAGAGCCTGGAGTAGGAGCCAGTGTGGGTTCGAAGCCCCCAGTGAACACACTGGAGGAGATGTTCAAAAGATATTTAGACTCCTGCCTCGACTTTCCATCCAGCACACATTGATTATTATGATATGACCTTAATTCAGTTGTGAAATGGAAAGTTGGAGCAAAGCCAAGTTTTCACTTTATCATTTGAGTAAAGGAAAGGGTACTGATTGTAACAGCTTAGGTTTTGTTTTGAATTAGATGGGAGGCCATTGGTTCATCTGTGTTCAGAACTGCTGTCCTTTCAGTTCTGGAACCAGCTAAGGCAGAGAAATGAACAACTCCCTTCCTTGCTTTCTGCAAAGGGTCAAAAGCAAACTAAATTCTGGCTGTCTTGTTTGATGATAATGGCAGTGTTACATGTCTGCGAAAGACTAATCTCTTCAATGAATTATTCACAAAAGCACAAGAGTAGCAAATATTTTGGCAGGCTTTTCCCGTTTTAATGCAAATGCTGTTTTGATGAAGCGAGGATCATCTTTTTCAGGTTGAGGATGAGATGGATTGTTGGGGTAGTTTAAAGAAAATCGCATAATAGAACTTCAGCCGTTTTGTGCCATATCCAACGGATCTGGCTGAAGATAATTCAGAATGGTACAGCACTTTTACTAAGCTAGGTTTGCTTAGTCGTTACGTATTTACAGTGTAAAAATTGATCATTTTTCAATTACATCTATCCCTCATTGGGAGCACACAGTTGATTGCCTAATAATGATGGCAGCCATGTTGTTCTTGTGCCTCAGCGTGAACTCTCCTGACAAATGATACCCAGCAAAAAGGAGACGGTCTCAGATACCTTCTTCCCTCACTGGGATACCACAAGATATTTTACTTTCAATTTATCTAGAAAAATAATCTATTATGTAAGACAGCAAGCTCAGAATGCCAAAGATGTAAGGGATAACATTTAACATTATGGAACTTGACTGGGAAATCTGGAAAAGCTCCAAGGAAATTGCAAGCAGCTCCCGGTGTCATTGAAAATGCCCTAAGCCGTACACATGACATTGCTTTATTTGTAAAAATGGGCCAGTGGGGAGAGGCAATCCAGCTGATATGATAATTTTATTTGAGAGGGGAAAGGGCTAAAAGACACTCTAGATATAATAATTGATTGCAGCTTGCAGTTAATCAGCAGTGAATATTTATAATTATTGCAATATTAATGCACTGTTGTAAAATCCATACCTGCCATAATCTGCAAATATGACACAATGACCCCATTTAGAAGGTCACTCAAACAATATTGAATATCTAAATGGCAACGATGTGACTCCACAATAGTTTGGATGTTGAAGTGCAGCTGCATAATATCATAAGACAGAAATGGAACAGGAGGGAGTGTCCATGAAATTCTGAATTTTGCTGTTGGTGCGAACTGTTAATTGTATTTTTTTTTTAAAGCAGCTTGCACGGACAAAGCTTCTGCTGCATTTTGTATGTCTCTAGCAAAATGGATAAAGCAAATAAGCTCATTGTGCCAAAATGGGACTTTGTAATTCTAACATTCAGGACAGGAATTACTGGTTCTTGTTACATGCAGGGATCCCATCACTTGATACTAAATGAAACAGAAATAAGAGAAGCCTCCTATTGATCTGGTCCATAGTTATGAGGTAAAGGGAAATCATAGAATATCTGCTTAGTGGAAATCGCCTTCCTCAAACTCCATTAGCATTTTCCTACTGTTGACCATGAACAGAGAAGGTAAGTTGTACGCTGGATATAATTGCAGCTGTTTCATTGCAAGCCTGCAAATACCATTGGCAATGGGTGCTTATGACAACCCAGGAATAGGAAATGAAATACATTAATGGCCAGAATTGCCTCGGAGCTGCCCCCACTGTAATGTCATCCTGTAGTGTGGCAGAAATTGCATTTACCTAGAATTTACAGCACAGAAACAGGCCATTCAGCCCAAGTGGGCTATGTCATTAACTACACTCCTCCCAGCTTACTTCATCTCACCCTATCTACGTTTCCTTTTATTCCTTTCTCCATCATATACTACCTAGCTTCTCCAATATATTTATACTATTCGTCTCAGTTACTCCATATTCCCCATTTTAACCGCTGATTGGGTAAAAAAGTTTTTCCTTAATTTCTTATTGGAATTATTAGTGAATATTTGATAGTTATGCCCCCTAGTTTTGGACTCCCCCATGGAAACATCTCTTTTCTCTCTTGTCAATTTTAAGGATCTCCATTAAGTTACATTCAGCCTTCCCTTCTCTATTGAAAAGAGCTCCAGCCTGTTCAGTCCTTCCTGATAATTATAATCCATCACAAGTAAATGAGGTTTCTATCACATTTCCAGCAAAGATACAGCAGCAATGCTGGAGCAGCCACGAGGAAGATCCTAACCGATATTAAAGTGGTAACACTTTAGCAGTGTTCCTTCAGGAATTTAAAATTAATGAGTACTTTTCATTAATTTTCATATTTTCTGATCAGAAAAGTTCACAACCAAACATTTAATGCACTTACATTACATTTCTCTCCATCATTTTAAAGCCGACATTATTCCATTGAAAGTAAATGACCTAATAAGCCAAAAAAACATGAACACAGCCCAATGCCCTAACTTACATAAAACAGATTCAATTCTGGGGAGAATTTTAAAGAAATGACCTACAATGAACTAATGCTCTATAAACATTTACACTTCAAAGCCTAGAAATTACTTTTTGCGGTATTGACAAAGGAACTTCTAATGCTGTTGTGTGCCAATCCTTCTGTTAAGTTTTGATTTTCAATAGGCTAACGAACTCAGGAATTTTATGCAAGAATACTAAACCTTTGTAATATCACAAAAAAGTTGCTTCTAGGGGCTGCATTTTTAAAGGGCATCATGGGCCTGGGCATCTTGGACCTTCCCCTCCACCTCCATCCAGACTGCTGCCCTGCAGCCATTAGAAGGCTGATTGGCTGCTAATTGAGGTGAGGTGGGGCTCAAAAACAGGAGGTCCTGCCTCAGAGAGCAGCTGGCCAATCGGAGGCTGACAGATCTCGAGTATCAGCAGTGCCACTGGGACCGGTGGCCACTGCTGGTACTGCAGTGAGGCCGAGAGGAGGCATGTGGTACTGGATCCAGCCCAGCAGGTGAGTCTGGGGTCTTGCCAGGGCCGAGCAGGCGAGTCGTGGGGAGGAAGGCCATGGGACTTTGGGACTAGGGTAGAAATAAGGCTGAGGGGGATTGGAACCTGAGGGGTCATGGGTGGGGGGGGGGGGGTGCGGGGGCAGGGGGCATGGGGTTACACCTTGGGAGGAGCCATCTGCTGGGGCCAGGGTGCCAAGTAAGGAGATTTGAGATGGCAGCTTGGTGTTGGCCACTCCTGACCCCACTTAAATCTTAGCAGTAGTGCGTTGAAGCTCTTATGGGGTAATTAATTACCCACTTAAGGGCATCAATTTGCCCATGGGCAGACAGGCTGCCTGATACCCACCTCACCGCAAGTTAAATGGTGGCAGGGGCAAGGGTGGACATGGCTCCTACTCGATTTAATGCTCCCCCTCCCTCCCACCCACCTTCAAACCCGCTGGCTGGGGAGCATTAAATCCAGCCCCAGGTTTCAACTCCAACACAAAAATACCCCATGGCCTGAATTTTTAGAACTTCAGGGGCTCGCCTCCTGCTATCGGAACTGTTGGTGGGGAACACATCCTCGCTGACTCTGCCCTCCCCACTGCAAACTTACGCTCCAATGAGCGTTGATTGGCAGCAGGCAGGAGCTACCCCCTCACTTGGGAGGAAGCCTGCCTTAGGGAGTTGCCAATCTGATTGGTTGACAATTCTCTAGTCCCTGCAGCAACAGTGCTGCAGTGGACAGAGGAGGAACTTCATGAGGGGGCCTGAGACCAAGTCCGGAAACCGGAGGAAAAGGTAAATGTCAGGGGTCCCGGGGTGGGGATGGTAGGGAAGTCCAGCAGGGTCTCAAAGTTGGGGGGTGGGGGGGGATTGGGATCTTGGGGAAGAGGCCAGGGCATTGGGAGGGAGGTCCGGAGGTCACTGGGCCTTAAGGAGGGGATGCCCCCAGAGTGAAAGGGGTTTCTGATGGAGGTGCCCCTCCACTCATCCCCAGCCTGAGATTCAATTTGTTTATTTGCTGCCTTCCCCCTCGGATGTTCAATAGTCCTACCCGCTGGAAAATTGAGGATGGACGGGAAAGGACCCTTAAGTGGCCATTAATTGGCCATCATTTTTGATCATTAAGCTAAAAGTGCTAAGGGCCAATTATGCAAAGGATGTATCTACTGTTTATTGTGGGTTGAATTGCATGAATGGTTCAATCCCAGACAAGGTGTATTAACATTGGCCACCTCAGGGCCTCAATTGGGTCAAGGGTGGGCTTCCCATCTGAGGCCTTGCCCGCCCCAGTGTAAAATTGTTGTGAGGTTGGGGCGGGTGGGAACCCGGAGGGAATCCCATCCCTGCAATTTCACTCTCCCCCCACCTAAAAACTCGCCGGCGGGGGAGCGTAAAATTCTGGCCCATGTGTTTATTTAAATATGTTAAATAATTTCACCTCATTAGGGGTTAGAATTTTTTGCGATCCTGTGAAGTTATGACCAGGGAACAAACAATTTCATTGAGCATTATATTTATACGCCGTAGGGCATTTTAGCAAAGTTAAGAAGTAGGCTTGAAATGTGCTGTACTGACAAAATAATCTGTATGTTAGTTTACTAGCATAATATTGTCCTTATGTTAGCATTAAAAATGCACGTTCCAATAAAAGCTATGACAAAATAAATATTCTTGTCTCTTAGTTTTCCACATAAATTTGGAAACACTGGCAATATAACTCTCCAATATGGAAGCTGCACTGTTTACAAGATATCAGGAGGACAACTGATGTCATTTCAAGTACAGGTTCAAGGGCTGGGGTATTTTTCAGAGATGCTGCCACTCTACCAGCATTACTTGCACACTTAACTGGGGCTCCCACTGTTGTTCTGTGGAAGTAATACCAATGGAATGGTATGTATAAGGAATTAAATGGCCATCGTTTTTGAGCATAAAGTGAATTAAGTTAAAAGTACTAAGAGCCAATTATGCAAAGGATGTATCTACTGTTTATTGTGGGTTGAATTGTACGAATGGTTCAATCCCAGACAAGGTATATTAATGCTCTCATCAATACCCCATGTGGTCATCTCTTGTTAAAAAGATTGTAAGCTTTGTTAGCATTTTTAGTTGACCTAATTTCAAAGGAAATGATGGTTTTTCAAAAGGGATTATTAGATAACTAAGGACATTTTGTGCAATAAGCAGTTTGATCATCCTGCTGTGGCACAAGGAAATTTTAAATTCCACAAGCTGGTGCTTATGTAAATTGTCCTCCAGCAGACAATCTTACTCTTAAGAAGCAGGTTGGCTTAAGATCAGTGCCTTGCCTGAATTACTTCTGTAAATATTTTTATCTTGTATATTAATTTGCATTGCAAAATGGTGATATTATGGTTGTTATTTTCCGTCCTATCAAGTGTCATAAGATGTAATGGAATCCTACATGCTATTCATTGGCAGGTTTACAATAAAATGGTAGAAGATTCACCTGGCATCTTTACCGCTCATCCTTCAAAACATTAACATTATGCTTAAGTTCATATAGGAATTGAGGGCTTGCTTATGGTACCTGCCTGTTGTGAGGAGCCTGAACTGTACCAATGGCTTTGCTTGAGCATAAAATTCACTTGGATACTTCATGCATACACTCAGCATTGTTTTTTCCTGTTTGCTGTGAAACCAATTTGCAAAAATCCTTGGCTTTGGGAAGCTTGCAAAGAACTGTGTTTCAGCAGAGAACTTTTCTGTAAATTCTCTGTGAGTAAGCAATGTGTGTCAGATCAGAAGTGGCACTACATCAGAAAATAGTATCATTACCAGCTGCTTTATTTATATTTCAATCAACAAAATAAACATTAAGGGCCTGATGGAGAAAAGCCAAACATATTCGATTTCTGTCCTATACCCTTTTGGGATGAACTCCAAGAAAAGAAATCTCTCTGGAGGCTTTAATTCAGTTCATTACCCAATTTTCTATTCTGATACTCGCACCTTTCGTTTAATGGATTATACCTATAATAATATTACAGCATGTATTTTATTGGCAATGTATGTTGCCAAGGCAATACATTGATTAGCTGCAGCAGGTCCCTTCACTGGATACAGCTGTGTGCCAAAGCTCTGATAAATCATATTTTTGCACTATCTATTGAATGGATTTATGGGATAAGCCCGTTCACACAGCATGTGTGAGGATTTGCTCAGTGTGTTTCGCATGTGGTTTGTAAGTTACCCACCTACTCTAGGAGTTCTGGCAATATGATCAAACATTCCCGAACCCCATGCCCCCAAGTCAGAAGCTGAGTTAGTCACATTCCATCTTTCATCTAGTTTGTATCTCTACCTCCCCCCTCTGACCTGTTACTCTCTTATTTCTGTTCCTGGCTTGTTCATTCCTGGCCCTCATTCCTTCCGACTGCTACCTTTCTACTTTAGGCTTATTAGGCCCACAGAATGACCACAGGGACCCATAATCGTGCATCGAAACCAAACACATTGACCCTAGATGACCCAAAGCCCAAACTGCATCAACTCATCAACAGCTTCTTCTCTATGCAACATTGGATAGCAGAAAAATCTTCAAAAATGGCACAACAAAATATAATTAATCTTACATAAACCAAACACACCAGGGCATGCAATGTAAACAAAGTACACATTGGGTGGATCTGTACGCCCGTCCCCGTGGTCAGTTTGGTGGTTGCGGGTTGGGAGCATTTAACCAGGCTGGAGGGTGGTGGGTGTGGACTTTGGCATCTTCCTGCCTCCACCCTGATTAAGTCCGTTGTGAGAAGGCCCGTGGATGGGCCAATTGAGCTCCTTAAGTGGATAATTAATACCTACTTAAGAACTTCATCCCATCGCCGCTGGTATGAACCCAGCGGCAGGCAGGGGCTTGCCATGCAGAGAACAGAACAAACAAACCCATGTGGGGTTACTTAAGGGCTCCCGAGGGAGCCACTCATTCAAAGGCACTCAGTGCCTACTTGACACTGGCACTGGGAAGGATCCGCTCAAAGCCACATCCCCCACCTCTTGCTGTCCCCTCCCCCCTCCCTCTCTTTCCCCTGCAACCTCCACCTTGCCCAACCAACCTGCCTCCCACCATCATTGGCTTGGAACCCAACAACAATACTTGGCCTCGGGCGGATGCATTACCAGCAGCAGCCATCACCTACCCTGAGGCATTGCTGTTCAGTAGAGCTGCTGGCCCCTGATTGGCCAGCTGCTCTTGCCAAGCGGGACTTCCACTCCTGGATCCTTGATCCCCAGGGAAGGCCCCATTGCTGACCTGTCAAATGCCTGAGTGGAATAAGGTGCATCCGACCTTCTCTAAATGAGGCGTTGAGAGGCTCTCGCCAGCTCTCCAGGCAGCAGCCAAGACCCTCGTCGCTTCCACAAGATTCTGCCCATTGTGTGGCTCGCTGTTCAAATGTTATAATAGTGTTAATATAGCCCTGCACTATCAGATAGTTTATTTTTTTCCAATCATTCTCTTCTGTCCCCGACATGCATCCTTGCTATATACACTTGAATAAAATGCTGCTACAGTGGCTTCAACAATAGGCAGTGCTATTTGCAGTGTTTTGTGCAATCAATAAGTTAAAACTTGTGTCATTTTACACAGGGAATAATAAATGGCTGGGAACATTTTACAAGGCTGTAACACACTTGACTGGCTTAAACTGGCACAATAAACTGAGACTGAGCAGTTTATACAGTTGTTCAAACCTTTTAAGTGTCTTGCCGTATTAAAAATACTTCCACACATTGTTGATATTTTTTAGTAAATGCTGTCCTTCCATTTATTCCTGTATATAAGCTTTCCTATTTGCTGTTTTGCCATTTAAATTCTTAGATTGTAAAGGAAGGACAGACAGAAGAAACTGATGCAGATTTAATAACAAAGAGTCCAATGTGGTTTGTGAGCTCCTGGGCTGATTCGAATCTTGCGAATGGTCCAAGTGTACCAGTCCATGGTGCATTATGGTGCTGAGAACGGGGTGGCAATCTGTACCACCATTCCTCTGCACATGACACTATCAGGGTGGACAGTGTGTTAAGAACACAGTCCTGCTAAAACAGGCAGGAACATCATTATTATAGCCAAATCATGTGGAAGGGACATAACACATTGCACATCATTTTCCAGCAATCATGTCCACATAAATGGGCGTCCAGGATTGTGAGCTGCTAACACCAAGTTTCAAGGACCAATAAAAAGGTTAATTTGATCATTTTTGGGCATTTTCATGTCCTATTTTCTTTCTCATTTTCTTTTGTTTTATACTATCTCTGCTCGTAAGTTCTCCACGTCTTCAGGCGAGATTTTGACTCACTCAAAACCCATTCACTTGCATAGTCTTAAAATTGGGCCTGAGCTTTGCAGCAATTCTTTTCCCTGCCCAGCAGCATTTCTGGTGTAAATGAGGTGCTTGGCAACAGGAGTGCTGTGCTGCACCAGCTTCTGGCATCCACACACCTATACCTGGAGACAGAAGTGAACACACAACCCTTTAGCAAATGATTACTGAATGTGGAGGTTCTAGATCTCAGGTTAGCTTGTGACGGTGGTCTCCTGGCACTGATATATGTGAAGAACTGACAGACCATAATACTAGGTGGTTGTTCTGAAGAGCTCCAACCACACCATGCCATTGTTTGCATGCTACCGGACAATGTTAGGAATGGCAGGGGTGATTATCAGGCTTCGAGTCCTGATTGGTCACACCGATCGAGATGCCATGAGACCAGATTTCCAGGTATTATCACAATTAACTGGAAACAGCTGTAGGAGGCCATTTTTTGGAGTGTCAGGTTAGCAGAGTGCCAGATGACAGGCCATAATATGGTGATAACGTGCTCCAATGATATGCTGACATTGTCAGTGGCAGTATTAATCAGCTACAGCATTAAGCATGCTGCAATGCAGGTTTCTAGGAATGTTAGCACAAAGGACACCTTAGTCATCATCAAACAGAGAGCCAGGGGTTGGCCCATTTTGTCTCTTGCCTGCCGACTCATGTCTTGGGTTTCCTCACCTTTCATTTTTGCCCTTCTTAATCCTCTTCCTTTTCAGCCTTGGCAAAGGCTCCTAATGGGATACAATATCTTTTAAGGCTGTCAGCACTTTTTAATCTCATTGTGATGAAAATGTTTTCTGATTTTCCAGCTTCAGTTGGCCCATCTGTGTGGTAATGCATCAAAGACATTATATTTTATACAAAAAGAGGGTGGGGATGTAGTGACTAAAACTATATCACGTAGCTGTGTATGTATTTAGCAGGGGGACCCACACCTTAGTTGACTTGCTAGTGGCCATTTGGAAATGTGAGCAGCTGACAAACCGGGATGGGAAATGAATGATTTCTCTTCCGATTGATTCAGAATCCAGCACCAAGCTGAATACTGGTGATGAAGGTTTGTAGAATCTGTACCTGAACCTGACTGAATAATTACGCAAATGGATTGGGCTCACAAAGTTGAGCACTATCACAGCATCACCATCCTGCTGAGACTGACATCAGTTCTTAATCATTTAGAACTGATTTATGGTCTGTAGACAAAGCAAAAAAAAACTTTGACAAATATATGAGAAGGTTGTGTTATTTTGTAAAGGAATTGCTATGTCTGAGCTGGAGCTAAAATTAAAAATAAACCTTGCGCTACCTATCTGTTGTGCAAGTGTTGATAGATTCTTGGTTCTGTTTTGCCATTGGATGGGCTATTCTTTTAAAACAATCTAAAATGTTCTAATTTAGTTGGGGCCTCAAAGACAGAATATTTAGCGAAGATAAAGTGTTCCAGTTTATGTTGTAGATTTATTTGATGATGCAGCTCTTTTAATTACAGGGCTTAGAGAACTTGATGTGGACGATGCTCAGTTCTTGCCGGTGACTGATGCCTTTCATTAACGAACCTTTGTTTAAAGCATTTGTAGATGTAACTTAGAGAATTCTAATGGTCAATACACTAAGGATAAACTACAAGTGAACATGTGCTGGGTTAGGCATTTGACTGCATGTGTGTTGCCATTTTTATGTGAATTGAATTAACATATCAGAAGGAGAAAGAATAATGCTGCAACATAACACATCAACTCAATAACATCAAGTATTTCCATGAACCCTTAATGCACGAAAGCAAAATACTGCAGATGCTGGAAATCAGAAATAAAAACAGAAAATGCTGGAAAATCTCAGCAGGTCTGGCAGCATCTGTGAAGAGAGAAACAGAGTTAATGTTTTGAGTCCATTCGACTCTACTTCAGAGCTTAACTCTTAAAGCAGCATTAAGCTACTGGAAAAATCTGAAGATTAAGGTGTAGCATATAGGACATACAATATATACCTGATATAAGGCAATATGTACAAAAACAAAACATAATTATGATGTCTACATAAGCAGTAGCAATGATCCATTCTCATGAACATAGGTCCTGATGTTCATGATTGTGACATGGTATTATTGGTGATACATCCATGATATTCTGTTTTATGTAAAAGAGGACTTGGATGTAGTGTTCACTACAGTATTATGTGAAGTGATTAATTAAGTATTTAGCTTACAAACGAGTGGTAACATGTCCTGGCTGAGTTACATGTGGTCTGTTAGAAAACGTCTTGCTGAAACAAAGGATACAGCCAGAAGCAGTGGTGGTTTGTTATCCCCCCCCCCCCCCCACCCTGTTTTATTCTGAACCATATGTAACACAGGTGACAAGGGTTTGCAAAAGCACCATAAGATAGATGTTAAAAATATGTGTCACCTGTATTCATGTTATCAAAATGACATCAATGGTGCCAAAGTGGCCTGTAAAGCTGAAGGGACAATAACTGGGTTTAATATAGACTACATTTACAAGAAAAGGGCTTGAGAGTTGACTAGACTATGTTGGTATTAGAAGAAATTTTCAATGCTCTAACTAATGAGTTGGTTGTAGTGAGGGATGGGAGGGTAATAATGATTATGCCAGTGGCAAAATAGCATGCACCAATCATTTTGCACTCCAAAACCTATCTACAAAGCAATTGCCTATCGATAGTATGCGAGAGAAATAGAGAGCCAGCTTTGTATACGGCCAGGACAGTTAGCAGTGAAATTAAAATTGCAGAGTGTGGATTTTGAACTTGAAAAGCAAATTATTGAATGCTGATCTTCAAAGAAGTTCCATCAATGTGCTTCAGAGAAAGACTGTCCTAAATGGAGCTTTTCAGTTGGGAGTGGATTCAGTTGTAGCAAATCAGTCAAAATGGCGCTCTGAAGAAGTCAAATGTGAAGCATCTGTAACCAGAAGAATGGGACACCAAAGATTAAGGGGAGGAAGTCTGTGTCATGTTGCACGTCCTTGTGAGGGTGAGCACCAGAAAAGCAAAATCAAATTCTCCTTTGAAAGATAAACCATTTTGCAGACTGCTTTCATCTTCTCAATGAAGGTAGGACAAAGATGCAGAGCTCTGAGATAAAAAAACAAAAAAAACAAGGAGGATGAACAAAATGTCAAGGTGCATCACAGGAGCATATCACAGGACACAACTGATACATTTGGAAGGCAGGGGTTATGCAAAAGAAAAAGCCGGAGTAAAATTTATTGAATATATGTAAAATAAGGAAGCAGCGTCACTCTACAGGCTGAAGAGATACTAATGAAAATGGCAATTGACTGGGTGCCAAAGAGGAATGCATGGTAATTGTAAGAGATTAAAAAGACTACTTCAAAACTGAAGTTAAAGACAAACTGAGCAGAACTGTTTTCATAGGATTCTCAGGCACCTCTGTCAATGCTCAGAAAACTCAAAAGACAATAGGACAAGAAAGATAATCACAAGCAGTGCACAATATGCAATGTGAACTGCAACACAAGCATTCTCCTAAAGCTTCAGGAAGCACCAGAGTTGTTACTGTCTTTAAATGATAGCAAATAGATAAGGATAGAAATGTATCAAAACACGTTGATGAGTTGATGAAGCATACATCAAATTTCAAAGACAAAAGCAAAAAACTGCGGATGCTGGAAATCCAAAACAAAAATAAAAATACATGGAAAAACTCAGCAGGTCTGACAGCATCTGCGGAGAGGAACACAGTTAACGTTTCGAGTCCGAATGACTCTTCAACAGAATTAAGGAAAAATAGAAGAGAGGTGAAATATAAGCTGGTTTAAGGGGGGGTGGGACAGGTAGAGCTGGATAGAGGGCCAGTGATAGGTGGAGATAGCCAAAAGATGTCACAGACAAAAGGACAAAGAGGTGTTGAAGGTGGTGATATTATCTAAGGAATGAGCTAACAGGTGATATTAAGGGTAGAAAGCAGGACGAGCAAGGTACAGATAACCCTAGTGGGGGTGGGGTGGGGGGAAGGGATCGAAATAGGTTAAAAGGTAGAAATAAAACAATGGATGGAAATACATTTAAAAATAATGGAAATAGGTGGGAAAAGAAAAATCTATATAAATTATTGGAAAAAAATGTAAATGTTGGTTAGTAAAGGCATCAGTAAGCTAACGCAACTGGCATATAGACGAATGCATGTTGCCTAACAACATTATAAACTCTTATTTCTTCTGTAAAAAGAAAAATTGAAATAATGCTGAATGAATTAATGGGCGGCCTTTAATAGAAGCAGCAGGTGATCTTGCCCACTGGCTGGACAGCTGGCGAGAGCCCCATGTCTCCTCTTTTTCAAAAGACTGTCAAATTAACTACCTCCCCTGGCACATAACTGGGCAGCAGCAGGTCTGCCCTGGGGCGGAAATCCTGCCGTCCGAGAGCTGCCGGACAATCAGAGACCAGCAGCTGCCACTAGGCAGGAGCAGTGGTAGCTTTTGGCAATACACCCACCCGAGGCCGAGGATCGCCGAGGGACCCACGCCTAACTGAGTGATGACAGAACGGAGGTGACTGGGCAGGGTCACGGGAGAGGGGTGAGGGGGTTGGCAGCAAGGGTAAGGGGTGGCTCTCGATGCCAGGTCCCTCAATCAGGCACTGAGAGCCTTTGAACGAGGGAACCCCCCCTGGGAACCCCCCCCCCCCCCACCCCTCCCACTCCTCCGAAAGCCTGCAAACAACCCTGACAGGGTTTGCGTTTTGTGCTTCCCACATGAGGAGCTCCCCGCTCACCACTTGGTGAATACCCAGTGGCAGTGGGATGAAGCTTTTAAAAGGGCCTTGGGGACAGCATTAAATTCTGCCCAATGAATTAATGGGTATTAATACAATGGCTGAAAGTGAGAATACCCGAAGATGCCCAGTTTTGTATGGACATATGTGCTGCATAAATAGCAATTGTATGAGAACAACACTATTCAATGAAATCATTGGAGCAACAATTAACTTGTGAAAAACGTGAACTTAGTAAGAAGACGCTCATTTCATCAGTTTGAAAATCACATGTCCACCAGAACCCAAGAAAGCAGAGACTACCCAGAAAACAGCATCACCAAGATGATCGTATATAATATATACCTTTGTCCCTAACCTCACGTCTATCACCGATCCACAGTGAGAATTAATTTGAAAGGTACAACATTCCAACAAATAGATAACTGATGACATTTAGAGAATCTCCCTGTGGTTGAAGGATGGTTAGTTGAAATTGAACGGCTAAACCAATAACAGAACTCCAGGTGGATGTGAGTGCTGGTGGTCTTAAAGCAATGCTTATTTAAATTGGTCAGACCCATGACATACAGGTCATCTGTTAGCCACCAATTCCCTCCATCCCATAATGTAACTGCAGAATCATCTTGATTGAGATATACCTATGATATCATGAAATGTGCAATATGCTGACATGTGTAGAGGTGCTAAGGTTATCAGAGACACTTTGCTTTGCATCTACTTTTGGAAAGCTGATGAACCCTTCACTCTGAATACAATGATGTCTTTTGAAATGCAATTTTGGAACAGGACACAGATAAAGAAAATCCAGCAGGTCACAGGTCATGATACCTAACCCAGGCTCACAGGGGACTGCAGTTTAAAGTTGGCTGAAGAAATCCTCATCGCACAATATACAACTTCAGATGTGCATATGGGAAAAAACAGAGATACTGGATGGAATTTTCTCACCCTCCCACTGCAGGGCCAACAAACCATTGGAATCTCCATTCACATCGGCGGGACCAGAAGACCCTGCTAGCATGAGGGACTGGAAAATTCCAGCTGCTGGGCTAGAATCTGTGGTACACTATCACTGTAATTCGGATCTATCTCAGAGTAAAACCAGACCACATGTTAACTGTCCAGCTCTCAAGGTGTAGACATGGGTCAAACTGGTCCAGAAACTGGCAAGGTCAAACTGAGGAGCATCATGGTCATTGACATCAGCAATGGCCCTAGCATACTCGCAGCTATGCACTAGTGTGGATTAGAAGTAGACACATTCAATTTGTTAAGACCCAACTGAACACTGCAATGTGGGTATATCACTGGCACCAAATCAATTGCAACGCCCTGGCTGCCTGTGCTGTGGCCTATTGCTCCCTCATCCATTCACCACAATGCCACGACCTTCTGGGAAGTCCAACAAATTGAGGAGAAAATACCTCCCCATCTGTCAGGGCCTCAACAAAGTCTAAAGTCGCACAAGCCCTCTTGGAGCCATGCACTTGACCTTTGGCAATGCGACTTTAGTCCTGATGAAGCTTGGAAAGCTGAATGGAGTTCATAAGACGTCACAAACAAGCGCCTTGTCAAGGTGATGATTCCAAAGATCCCTGGCTTTTACCTGTGAAGCTCATTGCAGTCCTAATCCGTATAAACTACGGCAGATGCAGATACCTGCTGCATAAATGGAAAATCAAAACTCTCTGGTGCGTGACTGTGCTTAACCAGAACAGACCAAGGGACAAATAACGACTAAACGCCTGGTTCACAAATACAAAGGATCAACTTCACTACTTGTGATGCAATTATCAGGTTTGTTGCTCTACATTGACATCAGCCATTAGAAAACAGAAAAAAACTGTACAGGTAAATGATAGCTTGTAAAAGATACAGGCATTCAGAAATAAATCTTTAAACAAGAACATTTCACCAACAATAACATATATCAATATATCAATTACATCAATCTATACCCAACAGTTCCGGTTTTAACAGTTCAAATAAAGTTACTATAGACAACAGTCCAACGCCACAGACTTGGATGTAGCTCAATCACATGTGCTGCCAAGCTAATGCCTAGTCTAGAAAGTCCAGGGCCACTAAACACCTCGTAGGCTGTGTGAGAAACCCTAACTCCCCCTCCACAAGGTGATCAATTAACTGGAGTAATAGGTAAGGCATTGCATGTTTGGAATAAAGCACAGGCACTGGGCAGCAGTAACCTGCCTATTCAAGCTGCCAGTATTCACTCTATACAATAAAAGAAATAAATCAATGGTATTTAAACAACAGGGCATGAAAATGTACAAAAAGAATATTTGGCACTGTTAACTTAGCACATGTAGTTTGACCCTTTATGAGATGTTGCAGCTTTGACCTTCCTTAAATCAATGTTTGGTGCATCAGTCTATCTTGCTGCATTGCTGGCAGTGTTGCTGATTCCTGTTTGGGATGTTTGGGATTTTTGACCCGTTATTCTGCCATAGGATTGCCTTCCTGGTCATCAAACCTCTCCTCAAAGAGCATGCAGCAAATGATGATTATTCTGAAAACATTGGGTAAGATTGTGTGCAATGGCTGTCCTCTAGTTATTAGTCCAGATATGTACAGCGACGCTTGAAGATACCAATGGTATATATTTAATAATAATTCCAACTGTAGGAAAAGCTTTTCCCTGAAATTGGCACAAAAATGTTAGAAGCCAGGACTGAAAAGAATATAAAAGCAAAAAACTGCGGTTGCTGGAAATCCAAAACAAAACAAAAATACCTGGAAAAACTCAGCAGGTCTGACAGCATCTGCGGAGAGGAACACAGTTAACGTTTCAAGTCCATATGACTCTTCAACAGAACTGCAGTTCTGTTGAAGGGTCATGAGGACTCGAAACGTCAACTCTTTTCTTCTCTGCCGATGCTGCCAGACCTGCTGAGTTTTTCCAGGTAATTCTGTTTTTGCTTGGAAAGGCAGTATTGACTTACATGACATATTGTTGTGGATCATTAATTGATTGAGTAGAACCCTTTTATACAGATGAACGTATGGTGCCTAGGACCCGGCATGGGCATTTGAGCACCTGCAATGACTTTCTGAATTGCTCAGAGATAGCTGGTTGTGTGCTAAATTGGACAGCAATGTCATCATGTCATTGCTTCATGGTGGAGAACAAGAAGATGGTGCTGGCCATGCTGAATAATGTATTCATCACCTGCTCAAGTCATGCACTCTGGAAGGAGCTGGAGGCAGTAAAATTAAGGCTGGTGGTTTAACTTGACAGCCACTAGAAGAGTTGCTGACATGGTGGAGAGTGACTGCAGATGTTCTTGAAACAATTGACATAGCTTGCTAACTATCACTCTACTGAATTGTAGCCAATGGAAATAGTGCTATTCTGTCACTGCCAGGTTGCTGTGGCTGGGTCTATAGACACAGAGGTGGCATAATGACGGATTTGATGCCACCCAAACTCCCTAAAATATCTTTTACTGTTTCTCCTCACCCTCTTGCATGAAATTTTGTGGCAGGCATCACTGAAAACAATCCCCAAATATTCCAATTTTTTGCCAGTGAAAATACATGCATGGGATACATGGCACAGAAATAGGCCATTTGTCTCAATAAGTCTATGCCGATGTGTCCCCTCAAGCCTCCTCTCTCCTTTCTTCATTTAAATCTATCATCATAACCCTCTGATCACTTCTTCCCCATATACTTGTCTAGCTTCCCCTTAAATGCATCTATACTATTCAGTTCAACCTCTCCCTGTGATAGCGAGTTCCGCAATCTCACCACTGCTTGGGTCAAGAAGTTCCTTCTGAATTCCGTATGGTGACTATCTTACATTAATAGCAAATATTGATGGCAAATAAATTAACAGTGTAACTTTAAGGGCTCCCTTCCCAACAGAGAACAGCCTTGTTGGACTTTAATACCCATTTGAAATGGGCAAGCCTGGTACCAGGTGGAAACAAAAATTGGAAATTCAAAGGGGATCCGCATTGAAACCAGGTTTGGAAATGAGCCCGGGGTTGCCAAGCTGCTTTAGAATTCCTGATTTATGGTCTCTATTTGCCTAGACGTGCCAGCGGGGGAGAACTTCCTAAGCTAATATCCCACAACACACAGGGAACTAGTCATGGTGGGAATGCTATCCTGTCTTAGTTAATGTGCAGATGGTCAGCAAGTGAGAAAATGTGTTGCTGAAACAAATCAATAACAACAGGAATAGTGATCCTATAAAAGGAATGGTTTCCCTTCAGTCTTATTCAGAATTCAGTTCCAGGCACAGCAAGTAGCACACACTTTATTTGTCAGTCCTTCCACCAAACTCAAATAAACGCCCATTGTATAACTAGTAAGAAAACACTGAGGGCAGAATCATCCCAGATTTTCACCAAGTGTGGCCGGTGGGCGGGATTCAGGACATTTTACCCATCGGCCGCAATGGCAGCTGTTCGCGCCATATAGTCACGTTCCCGCTTCATTAATTATGCAGCCACAGGAAACATGCCGTCTCGCTGGTGGGTGGCCTCTGATTTGCCCGTCACACCATTACCTCGCTGCTTCTTCACGTAGGGCGCCATATTTAAACTGCGCACACACTTCTCAGTTCTTGCAGCCCAGGAGGGCACTAGTGAGGACATGACCCCAAAAGCCAGGGAGAGTGCAGGCCCCCTATTTAGTGATGTTTCCCTGGAATGCCTTCTGGACACCTTGGAGGCCCATCGCGATGTCCTCTACCCCCACTCTGCCCTCAGGAGGCCAATCAGTCTTACCACACCGGCTTGGGAGGCAATAGCAAAGGTGGTCAGTGCCAATGCTGCACACAAGAGATTGGCCATCCAATGCAGAAAACAGATGAATGATCTCATCCGTGCCGCCAGGATACATCAATCATCTCATCAATCTAAACTCACCCACTCACGAGGCGATCACACATTCACTGGCATCTCACTCATTGTCAGCTCAAGGGACATCACCACTCACTCTCTCACACACACCCTCACATCTCCATCTGGTTTCATCTCCTCTAGAGACGGCCTCCTCAGCTCTCATCATCTTGAGGCCAGTCGCACAGACCAACATGTGCCCCCACACACACCCTGGGATGCCCCCCTTCCCCGGTACAGCCCTCTCCCAGCAGCCTCTCCCCTTGCCTGAGGCCACTTTTCCCCCTTCCCCACACAAACCATAGCCCTGCAGCAGTTGAAAAGCCACCGCCAACTTGCAGCTGGTCTGGTAGGTAGAGACCGGCCTGTGAGTCCCCCTAAAAGTGGTGTGGTGCTGCCTGGGAAGCCTGGGGCTAATGACTGCGAGTGCTCCCCGAAGCAAGGTAGGCAAACAAACCTCGAAGTCCTGAGTGAAGTGCAGCTCTCCAGGTGCATGTCTCTCGTGTACAGCTGTGAAACAGGTCCGTGTGCAATCGCGCAGGATGTGCCCGGATGATCCAGCATGGGGGTTGATAATGTTAGGGGCTTATGACGATATGCAGATGCATTAAAATGATGTTCCCGACATCCGGCAGCGGCATTTGCGGCCCGATCGCAAACTGGGTTTCACGCTATGGCCTTCCCGCCATATTGTCTGCTCACGCCCGCCATGATGCCCCTCCACCAACGGGGCACAGAAAATCCCAGCCTGAGGCTTGAGGTGACTGCTGGTAGGCGTCACTGCAGGTCAGGTTTCTTAATGCACTCTCACGTATCCAGGGTTCAGTATCTATCATGACTGGGTTACGGAGAGAAAAGCAGCTGCTACTGAAACTGTAGGTTTCCATCTGCTGGAACCACTGTTCAATAGGTTATGGAGTGTGTCCCTATGATGGTCAGGAGGGTCACATCGCATTGATTGTTCACAATGCCAATCATGAGAAGGTTCTGGTGGTTTTAATGACCAACCAGTAACTAGGAAGGGAAATAATCCTCCAGATTTAGATGTGTCCAAGGCTACTCTCCCATGTGTTGATATTTAATACTGGCCCCCAGCTGCGATTGAAGGAAGCACAGGTCAAAGATTGGCAGCAGCAGTGCTGCAGAAATCCTCCAAACCACACTGTCTTCAGCATAGTTCTGACTTGGAATGCAGCATCAACAAATCCACCTTAGAAATTCATCCCCATTTGATCTCTTTGCACTGTCTTTAAATGATCTCTCTCAGTTACA
Organism: Carcharodon carcharias; assembly: GCF_017639515.1. Taxonomy (NCBI): domain Eukaryota; kingdom Metazoa; phylum Chordata; class Chondrichthyes; order Lamniformes; family Lamnidae; genus Carcharodon; species Carcharodon carcharias. Next base: position 146,233,360 of record NC_054480.1, read on the forward strand.
CACTGCAACACAGTTGCTACATCTGACTTTTATTTCATGAGTCTAAAGACTGTATAAATTAAAAGAGCCATGGGGTGAATAAGTCTTTTATGTTCTTTCCAGTACTGAAATAAATGTCAGGATTACTCTGCCTGGCCAGCTCTTTTTTTTTATGTGTGTGATGTGTGACTTTAAAAATTAATGAATTTTCGACAACTTGAGTACTGAAGTAGTTAGTGGCCCTGGTAGAGCTCCAGCTCTTAAATTAAAAACTCTGTGTGACCCTGAGAAATTACTCTGACTGCTGAAAAGTCTTTTTACCTTCAACAATTAACAGAAAAATGAAAACCAGCACCACTATATCCCACACAGTGTTTTTTTTTACTTAACCCCGAATCATCATTGAACTGGTTCAACAATTTACTGAAGCTGTCCAGCTGAGTAACAAGATCACTAGATAACTACAGATTAGGGAGGCCATTTGGCCCATCTTATCTCAATCATACATGTAACTGACACCCTTCTCCCAACAGCAGCCTACCCCACCATTGCCATCGCTAACCAAAGCTTTCAGAGCCCTTTACCCAGATAGTCACTCCATGTTTTAGCTATCTTTTGAATGAAAAAGTATGTTCCCAGCATCAATCCAAAATTTGAATATCCCCCTGTGTCTTCTTGCCCAACTTCTGTGATAATGTTTTAAGTAGTTTTTTTTTAATGCATTCATGGGATGTGGGCATCAAAGACTAGGCCAGCATTTATTGCCCATCCCTAATTGCCCTTGAGAAGGTGGTGGTGAGCTGCTTTCTTGAACCACTGCAGTCCATGTGGTGTTGTTAGGATGGGAGTTCCAGGATTTTGACCCTGCGACAGTGAAGGAACGGCGATATATTTCCAAGTCAGGATGGTGAGTGACTTGGAGGGGCTCTTGCAGGAGGAGGTGTTCCCATGCTCCTGCTGCCCTTCTAGATGGTAGAGGTCACAGATTTGGAAGGTGCTGTCATTTTAGATTTACTTTTTATATTCCATTTATTAGCTTATATATCTTGATAAGATCACCACTGTCTTGTTCCTTTTCAATTCTGAAAAGCTCCAGTTTTTGCTCATAACTTAGTCCCCTGATTTGGGGAGTCAGTCTTTATAACACTTATTGTCTCCAGGGTTTAAATGTCTCCTTTATGTCTCGATATCTAGAACAGGGCATGGTACTCAACTTCTAGTCTGTTCATAGCACTGTAGAGTAGATATCTATTTCAACGCTCCCAGCAGATATCAATGCCTGGAAACTCAATCAAGCTGGAACCATACTACAGGTGCAAAACAAACATTTAAGGGTCCAATAAGGCAAAAGCTGTGCACATGTATATTTTGTTCTGTAAGTGCATAGCCTGCCATATTAGATCAGGCTGCTAGGCAGGCATTGCCAGTCATGCCCTTGAAACTGATATTAAGCTCATTGCAAAATGCAAATTGGGGGCCCAACACTTGTTTCAGCCCTTGGCCTCCTTGTAAAACTGCTTTGTGATAGACCACGGCTTGCTTTATACTCGCTGCAGTCAGTCTCTTTCAGATACACCACAGCCAAAGCAGTGTTCCTTAAAGGGACTGCTGGAATCTGTTATCCAAACCATAGGATTCAAGTTTCTTGACATAACTCATTGTGGAGCCCTTTCCTAATTGCCTCCTGCATCCTGGACTCTCCTGAGGTGGACCCTGCCCTCCCAACCACCCCTACCCGCTGTGACTAGCAACAGCGTCTGGGGCAGCCACCGATGCCCGCACATCATTGGTGCGCTTGGTGAACCAATTTGTCATGATCCTGTCGCGGCCTCATTAGATGCTGCAGCGGGATAATGCCCTGATTGGGTATGACCCAATTTCTTGACCCAGGATGGCATCCTGTGAAATTGCGGATACCTAGTCAATGGGATTTTCCTGGCCCTGCCCACCGGCGGGATTTTCCACTCCCTGTGAAAGTCAATGGACTTTTGGCTGGGATGCTGAATCTCCTGTGGCAGGTCCCACCACAACAGGACCGGAAAACCCCGACCTATGTTTTCACGAACCCTTAATTCAGGCGCAAAACAGGCGTCCGGCAGTTGGAAACTACCTCCTCACTCTGCTCTCCACCTGCCCCAAACCTATCTCTGGAGTTAGGCTCGAATGCATCACTTCTAATTCAGAGTCCAGCGTGTTGTCACTGAGCCAAGGCTGATGCTATCGTAGACAATAATTCTTTTTCTTTGTCACATTTGTGTCCCATTATCGCTTTAGGACACTGAGACAGGGCTCAGAAAAAGGGAAGGCAGGATATGTACGCTTTCATAAAAACAGAAAGTGCTGAAAGATCTCAGCAGGTCTGGCAACATCAGTGGAGAGAGAAACAGAGTTAATATTTCGGGTCCAACATGACTCTTCTGCTGCCAGACTTGCTGAGCTTTTCCAGCACTTTCTGTTTTATTTCAGATTTTCAGTGGTGCCCTGCTTTTAAACGTGTGCTTTATTCCTTTCTTATTAAGTAGCATTTTGTGGGGTGGCAGGGGGAAGATTTTCGCACAAGTTCTATCTAGTGTCAGCATTTGTAGATCAGGTGAAGAACATATGAGGTGTTAAGTTGAGCTTCTTTGCCTCTGCCCTCAAAATATCCATTTTGTTTTAAATCCAGATTCTGAATAGTAACACTCCCGTGCATATCAGGAGTGCAAATCAGGAAATTACACACTCACAGCCTGTTCTTCTGCCACCATTACGTATCAACTAGAGTCTCCTAGTAAAGCAGCAAAAAATTTCTAGTTTCTATGTTAACAATGACCAGGGCCTCTGACTTAGACTGTTAAATAATGCTGCATTATTGTCTGCTCCTTATTCAGCTGTGGCTCTGTTGATAGTGCTCTCTCTCTCTCTCTGAGTCACAAAGTTCCAGGTTCAAATCCCACTCCAGGCCCACTCCAGGTACAACAGCCAAATTTGACACTCCTGTGCAGCACTAAGGGAGCGCTGCACTGCTAGAGGTGCTGTCTTTCAGATGCAATGTTAAACGGGGGTCCCGTCTGCCTGCTTGGATGGATGTAACAGACCCTATTGCACGGCTTTGAAGAAGAGCAGAGTTCTCCCCTGTGCCATGGACAATATTTATCTCTCTATCAACATCCGCAAAACAGATCATTTGATCATTATTATATTGCTGTGTGTGGGAGTTTACTGAGTGCAAATTGGCTGTTATGTTTCCTACATTACAGCAACAACTACACTTCAAAAGGTACTTAATTGGCTGTAAAGCACTTTGAGAGATCTGCTGATTGTGAAAAACAATACTTAAATGCAAGTCTCTCTTCTTTTTTCTTGGAGGTTACACTTACTAAAAAAAGAAAATTTGCATTTATATATGCCCGTTCACAACCTCAGTATATTCCAAAGTGCTTTGCAGCCAATTGAGTCACTGCTATAATGTAGGAGGATTGGCAGCCAATTTGTTTACAACAATATCTCATATAGAGTAATACGACAATGACCAGATAATCTGTTTCAGTGATGTTTAAGGTATAAATATTAATATTGAACAGGTCTTTGGGGAGCACTCTCCTGCTCTTCTTTAAATAGTGCCATAGAATCTTTTCTGTCCACCTGAGGGGGCAGAGAGAGGGTCTTGGTTTAATGTCTCATCTGAAAGATGGCTCTGACAGTCTCAGTAATGCATTGAAATGTTAGTCCCGAGCAGACCTGGGCAAACCCCAGCTCTCAGGCCACATTCAGCCCTTGGGTGCTTGCAATCTGCCCATGGCTGCAGCACCTGAGAATACAGTGTGTGCTGAGTGCGTGTGGGCAACAGCTTCTGGAGCTTGGCTGATCGGTAAAGTGTGAGAGTAAAGTGCAGGTCCCAGGGAGCTTTTAGGGAAGTACTTCCAGGCCAAGAGAGTACTTCAGGTAATTTGGAGTTAGCCAATGATCAGGAATTGGAGGTGGGCAAGGAGTATGGCCACCATGTTAAAGGGGTGACCACATATGAATGATCAGTGAAAGCATTACAAAGTAAGTGTTTATTTATGATTACATATTAGATTATTGCAGTTTTGATTTACATTTCCACTATGCAAGTCTTTACACTGTAATTTCAAAACTTCTACACAGTTTACACTTAGGTTTTAATACTCTTTATGAAAAGTCAAGTCAACTCAAACAGAGTTTTGTTTTCCCATTTTAAATGGCGCTGATTCTTGCTGGGGTCCTGATGCTATGGGTGCTGGCAGTCCGGGATTTGAACTTGGGGCCTGCAGGTCTGCATTGGCATAATAGTACACTGCAGAGGGCCTTTATCCACTGGAATCTATCTTCTATTAAAAAATCTTGCGTTCGTGTGTATGTCCTGTCAACTTTTCTCGTTATAAATCCCTACAGTCACATTTATAATGGTACCAGAAATGTGGAACTTAAGTTAAGTGGGATGATGAGCAAAGCTGGGCGTGTTCTCCTTAGAGCAGGGAAAGCAAAGGGCAGATTTAGTAGAGTTGGTCAAATTCATGAAGGATATTGATGAGGTAAATAAGTAGAAAGTGGTAGAAGGGTCAGTAACCGGAGGACACAGGTTTAAGGTAATTAATTGGCAAAAGAACCAGAGGGCAGCAGGTTTGTAGACCGCGTAAAATAATGATCTACAATTCTGCTAGTGGACAAGGGATTGAAATATCAAAGTATAAATGCTGCTATCCACAATGAGTTCCAAGATAAGTATGACTGAAGGTCTCCACAAGCACTCTCAGCTTAAAATTTTGAGATGGGCATCTCAGAGATTAAATGTTTATGCAGTTCCAAAAGGTTAGAGTTGCAAAGGTATTTTCTGTTCCTGCCATAGACGCAGCTAAGTTTTAGATTTTTAGCAGAAGGATGACGAACATAATAGGAAGTGAAGAGAGTGTGGTTTTTTGATTAGGGTTTTGGACGGGGTTTTGAGTTCGGTGTGCAGTCGCGGTCAGCGAGCCTGGGAGTGGTCGGGAAACAGGCCACCGTCCACGATTTCACACTGACCGGCCAATTAATGACCAGCCAGCGTGAAAGGCACGCTGAAATGCTCAGCACTGCTGGGGTGGGGATGAGAGGAGGGCGAGCGCTGAAGTCAGCGCGAGAGCAGGGGAGACCTCACAGAAAGTTCCCTGAAGGCAGAGAGCTGCCTCGGGGAGCTGAAGAATCCAAAAGCCATAAATAAAGATTTTAAAATGCCGGAAAAATGTGTGCGTGCATCGGAGTGACTCACCGAAATATATGGATGCCAAAAATATTGTCCAAACATTTTAACCTTGTAACATTTTAAAATTAATCTTGGAAACCTAATCCCGCCATTGGATGAGGTTTTCTCAAAAAGGGAAAGGCCACCTGGTCGATTCACCTGCCTGCCTACGGGCAGAGAAAAATCCCGGTAATTGCAACATTCAAGATCTTAATAGGCCTCTTAATCGTCGGTGGGCGCGCTGCCAACTCTTGAGCACAACCACCGACCGAAATATCGCGCAAGTGCGTGACGATGTCAGGACGCATGCCTGACATCATCACGCGCTGCTTCACGCTTGAGCTTACTGGTCGTGTGGCTGCATGCCGAGTGAAAAATTCTGCCCTTTGTGTTTTGAGAAAATTGAAAATTAGGAATGTGTTCCCCAACGGGACTGGAACAGATTGCAGATGCACTTGCTGGCACCTCTTTTAAGATGTGCCTTGAGGTTCTTAAATCCTAGCTTTTGAAAGGTAGAGAGATGATGCAGGTGACCATACTCCCCACAAGGTGTGGTCACACCTGAGATTCCTTTTGGTCTCTCCATATTTTCTTTGGCTTTTCTGTACTATTTTTCCCTCGGTGGTTCTTGCAATACCATATTGTAGACCACAGTAAAGCAGCATTCATATTGGCAAAGGCAAAAGTAAAATACTGCAGATACTAGAAATCCAAAATAAAAACAGAAAATGCTCAGCAGGTCAAGCAACTTCTGCAGAAAGAGAAACAGAGTGATGCTGGATTTCGATACCATTTTAAAGAGGGGTGACCAACTTCATTGTTCACATTAAGCCAAGAGAGTGTGAAAAAGCGGGTTGATTCAGTTCCATTTTTGTATGTAATACATTGTTATGATGTTATAATTATCATAATAATAAATGTTTATGCTTCTTTGTACTGAAATGTATCCTTATTATAATTGTTTGTGTCTTGAGTTTTTATGGCATGCCCTCCTCCTCCATACAATTTCCATATCTAGATGTGGTCCTTCAGCCAAAACGTTGGTCCCACCTCAGTCTAGAGTCTGTGCTGAAGTCATTTTTGTTTAAGAGCTCATTTTATTTAGGGCCTTTACAGTTGATAAAAGAGAAGAGATTGTCCTCCCATCATCCTGGACAGTATGCAGGTCCTAAAGGTGAAAGGTCAGTGTGTTAACTCACTGCATCATCCAACCGCTCTTTGTGTACTCTACTATTTTAGGGGCCGGTGCAGACACACATTTGGAGTCCTTTGAAGGGTTTAACAAGAAACTTGTGATAAATAAAATTCTACAAAAGTGAGCAGTCAAGTGCTTAATGAAGATTCAGTTGTATTTGCATGAAATTCAGTATTCCTACTGGCTGAGCACTTTCCTTGCAAAGTTAGTCAAGGAAACCTTGACACAGTTCAGGATAACCTCAGGAAGCAAGCTGTCAGCAACACAAACTAATGAGGATTATTTCATCAAACAAACATAACATTTTTCTATTCAGGTTTTTAAAAGAGGCAATTGAATACCATGAATGAGCAGAATCCCACTGTAGTAGGGAGGGGGAATGTAAGGGTGAGTTCATTGAAGGAAAAGTCCATCAGGTCAAGTCCTTTAATTGCCTATCTATAATAAATTCTTCATTACTGTACAAATATTCATTATTCTATTGTTGTTTAGAATGTTTTGTGCGGACACAGGTTTAATGGACAATTTCAAATGGAAATTGAGTACCCAGTAGGTTAAGGTTTCCAGTTCAGTGGAGCCACAGATGAAGAGAGACAAGTGTTTTCAAGTCAGTTAAAGAACAAAACAGAAAAAGACATTAGTTCAGCCTCAAAACTCTCTTTAGGGAGCACATACAGCATTGCTGACAGGAGCAACTTGACTCATATTCATGGTAAATCAGGCACAAAATGCCCAGCAACAGAGCACGCGTGAGACCGTGTGTGCGCAATAGCGGCACACATCTGATTACTTACTGTGACATTAGAAACAAATTACAGGGGATGTCACTGCCTCTGATTTGCCTTTCAGGATGAAGCTATAGTGGACATGAAAGAGTTTATTCAAGTATGAACACCATGCTGTTGTCCCTTTGAGAACCTAAACTGCCCTGTGTTTTGTAACAAAGAAACATGTTTGTGATTAAATAAATTGATTAAATAAATCTGAGATGTGTAAAATGGAAATAAAGTAGACAATAGATAATTGTAGTGGTCGTTTTGAAGTAAAATTAGAAAATCCAAAGCTAGGTTTTTAACATCGTAAAATATCTTTCGGATGAAGACCTTTTTAATCCGAAGATTTATTTAAAAGGACATTTTACTCCAATTTATGCCCAACTTTGCTGTTTTAATAGGATGAAATGGATAATAGAACATTATTTTACAGTAGGAAATTGGATGAGATAGTGTGTTAGTATACACTATCCTTAAATCTTTTGCACCTCACTGATATTTGAACCAACAAGATCCCTCCAATCTGCTAACTGATGGGGTTCTATGTAAAATGGCTTTGAGATGTCTTGATCCGGTTCCTAAGGGGCATAGGTTCACATAGGTTCAATTATCATTGAATTGGCAGTGTCATTTAAAAGAGCACTTGTGTGGCTAGAACAGATTCACGCTGCTGTAGTTGTACAGTTGGCGGTTAAGGCCCCTTGCTGCAGAAGAACAGATGAAAGTTCATGCTGTATCTGATTATGTTTCACTGTGTGTTATGTCATGTTATGAATGTAAGTGACTGCTGCACCTGGAATTTGATTTAGAAACATAGAGCGATGTATAGCACAGAAGAGGCCATTCAGCCCAGTGTGACCATGCCAACGAAAAATACTTATCCAGTCTAATCCTATCCTCAACCATTGCTCTGTCACCCTGTCAGCTATGTCACTTCAAGGGCATATCCTTTTAAATCCAATGAGCATTTCTGCCTCTACTACCTTTGGCAGTGAGTCCAAATCACCATTCTCTAGGTAAAAAAACTGCTCCTCAATCCCCCACCAATTACTTTAAATCTATGCCTCCTGATTATTGACCTCTCTACTAATGGAAATAGATACTTCCTGTCCATTTTATCAAGTACCTTCATTATTTTTATATACTTCAATTAAATCTCCCTTAGCCTCTTTCATTCCAATGGGAACAACTCCAACCGATCTAATCATTCCTCAGAGCTCAAACTCTCCATTTCCGGCAGCATCCTTTTGATCCTTTTCTAGTGTGATCACAACATTCCTGTGATGTATACAACTTAGCATTTCCATTAGAAATCATGATCATTAATTCGAATTGAGCAATGGCACGTGGTCGCTGGATTTTACCAGACCCTATCTCAAGGCCACCTACAAATGGCAAGAAAGCTGGAATTCTCCTGATGTGTAACTCACAGGTCACTAACTGTTATCAAGAGTTAAACCCAAGACAGAGCCATTCAGCCTTTCAGAACTCAGCGCTCAACAACCCAACTTGCCTAACAGACCTAGGAACACAGTGAGAGCAGTGGCCTGGGAACACAGTGAGAGCAGTGGCCTGGGAACACAGTGAGAGCAGCAGTGACCTAGGAACACAGTGAGAGCAGTGGCTTGGGAACACAGTGAGAGCAGTGGCCTGGGAACACAGTGAGAGCAGCGGTGACCTGGGAACACAGTGAGAGCAGTGGCCTGGGAACACAGTGAGAGCAGCGGTGACCTGGGAACACAGTGAGAGCAGCGGTGGCCTGGGAACACAGTGAGAGCAATGGCCTGGGAACACAGTGAGAGCAGTGGCCTGGGAACACAGTGAGAGCAGCGGTGACCTGGGAACACAGTGAGAGCAATGGCCTGGGAACACAGTGAGAGTGGTGGCCTGGGAACACAGTGAGAGCAGCGGTGACCTGGGAACACAATGAGAGCGGTGGCCTGGGAACACAGCGAGAGCAGCGGTGACCTGGGAACACAGTGAGAGCGGTGGCCTGGGAACACAGTGAGAGCAGCGGTGACCTGGGAACACAATGAGAGCAGTGGCCTGGGAACACAGTGAGAGCAGCGGTGACCTGGGAACACAGTGAGAGCAGCGGTGACCTGGGAACACAGTGAGAGCGGTGATCTGGGAACACAGTGAGAGCAGTGGCCTGGGAACACAGTGAGAGCAGTGGCCTGGGAACACAGTGAGAGCAGTGGCCTGGGAACACAGTGAGAGCAGTGGCCTGGGAACACAGTGAGAGCGGTGACCTGGGAACACAGTGAGAGCAGTGGCCTGGGAACACAGTGAGAGCAGTGGCCTGGGAACACAGTGAGAGCGGTGACCTGGGAACACAGTAAGAGCAGCAGAGACCTAGGAACACAGTGAGAGCAGTAAACTGGGAACGCAGTGAGAGCAGCGGTGACCTGGCAACACAGTGAGGGCAGCGGTGACCCGGGAACACAGAGAGAGCAGTGACCTGGGAACACAATGAGAGCAGTGACCAAAAGACACAGTGAGAGCAGTGGTGACCCAGGAACACTGTAAGAGCAGTGACCCAAAGACACAGTGAGAGCAGTGACCTGGGAACACAATGGGAGCAGCGGTGATCTGGGAATGCCATGCAAGTAGTGACCCGGGAACAAAGAGAGACCAGTGACTTGGGAACACAGAGAGAGCAGTGACCCCGGGAACACAGTGATAGCAGTGACCCGGGAACACAGAGAGACCAGTGACCTGGGAACACAGTGAGATCAGTGACCCGGGAACACAGTGAGAGCAGTGAACCAGGAGCAAAGAGAGACCAGTGACCCGGGAACACAGAGAGACCAGTGACCCGGGAACACAGAGAGTGCTGTGACCTGGGAACACAGTGAGAGCAGTAACCAAGGAACACAGTGAGAACAGTGACCCGGGAACACAGTGAGAACAGTGACCCGGGAACACAGTGAGAGCAGTGACCCGGGAACACAGAGAGACCAGTGACCAGGGAACACAGTGAGAACAGTGACCCAGAAACACAGTGATTGCAGTGAACCAGGAACACAGTGAGACCAGTGACCCGGGAACACAGTGAGAGCAGTGCCCTGGGAACACAGTGAGAGCAGTGACCCGGGAACACAGTGAGAGCAGCGGTGACCCAGAAACACAGTGAGAGCAGTGACCTGGGAACACAGTGAGAACAGTGACCCAGAAACACAGTGAGAGCAGTGACCAAGGAACACAGTGAGAGCAGTGACCCGGGAACACAGTGAGAGCAGTGAACAGGGAACACAGAGAGAGCAGTGACCCGGGAACACAGTGAGAGCAGTGACCTGGGAACACAGTGAGAGCAGTGACCAGGGAACACAGAAAGAGCAGTGAACCAGGAGCAAAGAGAGACCAGTGACCCAGGAACACAGTTTGGGATCTGAGTGCAGTGGGAGCATTGGGTGACCTGAGTACACAGCTAGGATAAATCACCAAGAGATGTCACTGTTCAGGGAGTCATTGAATATACTTGGTAAATTTTTTAATTAATTTAAATTAATCAATTACAATTTAAGACAAGGTCAATCAAAACTATGGCAATTTGTTATTTTAACATATAATTACAATCATTGTTCAGTTAATTAATCAGATCTAAGAGAGTGAAGTGGGAGTTAACTAACAATGTACAGTAACACTAAAGCGTTCCAAATTTTCAGTAAATTAAAATCTGAGCTATATAAACAATAGACATTAAGGAAAAACATTCATGCTAACTGGTCAGCCCCGAGGAGTGCACATTCTCCGCCATGTGGAAACTCCAGGATGCTTCTTACATCCTGAACTGACACTTGTGCCGGGAGTGTTGTCCCCTGGAGAAACCAGAACGCCAGCTTTCAGAGCTTGGCCAACAGCTGGCGCTACTACAATGCATGCACAAGACCGAGAATTCTGTAGATAGTACATTTCTAGAGGCGGTCAGTCCACATTTTATGGGTAAGCAGGCAGGGAGGAATGGGTGACCACCAGACAAGAAAGAAGGACCAGGCAGCTTATACAGGAGTCCCTTGACTGGAACTTGCTCTCCATCATTATTTAGTTCTGAATGTTGGCAAGGGTGATGCATCACCTGGGGTGCTCAGCAGAGTCAAGTCTAAGGCACCGCTGCTGACTCAGTTGTGCAGGAGTGACAGTAGGGAGACTGGGAAAATAATAGTGACTCGGAATTCCATAGTTAGGGGAACAGACAGGTGTTTCTGTGGCCACAGATATGCATCCGGGACAGTATGTTGCCTCCTGGTACCAAGGTCGAGGACGTATGTCACTGAATGGCTCCAGAGCACTTTGAGGGGAGAGTGTGAACAGCCAGTGAATGTGGTCCCTGTTGGTACCAACAACATAAGTGGAAAAAAAGAATAAGGTCCTGCCTTAAGGATAAGGCAGATTTTAGGAAGCCAAGGAAGTGAGGAAGGAGAGCAGCAAGCATGATCAGATAGGTAGTAATCTCCAGATTACTCCCAGTGACACGTACTAGTGAGGACAGGGATAGGAGGCTGGAGCAGATGAATGCGTGGCTGGAGAGACGCTGCAGGAGGGAGGCCTTTCAATTCCCGGGACCGATTAGGGTCGATTCTAGGGGGAGGTGGGACCTGTACAGGCTGGATACATTCCACCTGGACAGGGCTGGGATCAATGCCCTTGTGGGATGACTTGCTGGTGTTACTGGGGAGAGTTTAAATTAACCTTTTAGGTAGGGCGTTTAACTTTAGAAAGGAAAAAACCATGTGCACACTGATTGGAAGAGATGGACAGCACTAGAGCTAGAAGTGGTAAAGTGTCGGGTGGGGCTAGATTAAGAAGGAATGCGTTAAGGTCTAAATTAGGTTTACAATGCCTGTATGTGAACACATAGAGGACAGTGGTAAATAAGGTTGTTGAGCTACGGTTGCTGGGAATATCTTGAAATCTGGGAATATGATGTTGTGGCAATAATGTGCGAAAAAGTGCATAAGGATAAGCCCGGGAACTAGAGACCAGTCAGTTTAAACTTGATGAGAAAGCTTTTAGAAACAATTGGCGGAATTTAATCCAGTTGACGGGGTCTCACTCTCCAAGCTGGTGTTTCTTCCTTTGGGGGGGGCTGCCATATTAAATGCATCTCAGCCATTTAATTGGCCACTGATGGATCTTCCCTGGGATCTAGGGGCCTGGGAGGAAGAAATCCCATCTCCCAAAGAGCTGCCAGCAAACCAGAGGCCATCAGCTCTTCATTGCAGGCAGCGCCAACAGGGGAGCGCTGGTAGCTGCCAAAAATGTACCCACCAGGGGCCCAGGATAGGCAAGGGATCAAGGCCACAGGTGAGTGGGGTGGAATGGGGATTGTGCGGTGGGATTTACATGAAAGGGGGGCAGAGAGGGGTCAGAAGCAAGGCAGGGGTGTGGCTCTCAGTGGAATCCCCCTCTTCCTAATGCTGATCAAGCATTGATCAGGTGCTCCCCTTCCCGGGAGCCTGCAAGCAAACATGCCCAGGTTTGCTTTTTGGGCTCCCTGCAGGTCGACTGCCCAGCCCTTTGCTGGTTGAATACCAGCGACAGTGGGGTGAGGTCTCGAAGTGAGCATTAATGGTCCACTTAAAGACCTCAATTGGATGTAGGGCAGGACGCTGGCAGTTTCACACCCGGCTCCCTCCCACCCAATTAAATGACCCCCTGCCCCTAAACTTGCCCCAGGGAAAGAGCATTATATTCCGCCCAATAATTCAGGACCAAACGATCAGTCACTTGGGAAAATGTGACTATTAGGGAAAGCCAGCATGGATCTGTTAAAGACAAATTGCGCTTAATTAACTTGATTAAGTTTCTGATGAGATAACAAAGAGGATTGATCAGAGTAACATGCTTGATGTGGTGTATATGGACTTCCTGAAGTGTTTGACAAAGTGCCACATTACAGGCTTGTCAGCAAAGTTAAAGCCCATGAATAAAAGGGACAGTGGCAACATGGATTCATTGTGGGTCAAGGGACAGGAAACAGATAGTAGTGATGATTGGTTGTTTTTTGAACTGGAAATAGGTATACCATGGGGTTCCTCAGGGGTCAGTACTAGACCACTGCCTTTCTTGATATATATATTCAAGACCAGGGCCTGGTTTGTCACTCCGAGGTAGTTGCACAGTGCTGGGAAATCTTGCAGATCGCTATACTCACCTCAGGAAAAAGTGCCCCAAATGGGGAGACCTTTGTCCGAGGGTGAGTAAGGGGTAGAGTCTAGCTCTCCACCTTCAGGCACAGATCGGAGGTGGCTACAGAGGCTGCCAAGTGCCAAGATGTGCTGGGTCAAAGACCTGCCTCGGTTCTCTGGGACTTTGTCCCAATTTTGTGGTTAAATATTAGGGCCTCTGGCCCTCATCACTACCACCTCAACCCCCCACCCATTCCCCATGCCACATTTATACCAATTCATGCCAACCCCTGCCCCTCCCCCACTCTTAATGGCCCCTCATATCCTATATGCCAAGCAATGCCCCGCACTCATCCCTATGGTTCCTTATAGCCCCTATGCAAACATAGTGCTAACACTTGCCAGCTCATGCCCCCACCCCCATCACCCTTTGCACTTACACCCTCCATGCTAACATACTAATATCCATCATGGGCAGACTTCAGGAGCAATGCTGAGATGAAATAAAATAAAGTTTTCAGTATCTATTACAGGCTTCACTATATATAAAAAACTCATATATAAAAGCCCATTTAACATATTAAATCCTTTCAAGTACTTAATCTTTGAGAAAACAAATATTTGTATGCATAGCCCCACATCAAAGACAGCTAATCATTTAATAACCTCTTGGAGCTGTCAATCAAACTGTGAACTTACACACCCCCCCCCACTGTGATAATGACAGGTTGTGGAAGCAGTCATGTGGTAATAAAGCTGTAATGAAAGCACTTAGGGCTATGTTAACAAAAATCTGTTGAAACTGCAAGCTCAGGTTTTTTTCAACTCACTGACACAGATAGGCTGTTTTTTTTATTTAAAGGGCAGGGGATTTATATAACTAGACAGCTTGACAATTCCACAGACCTTATTTGCCCTTTATGAGCATTTACACAGATTCTAAAAATTTGTAAGTCACACATTGTCGGATAAGCCCCTCACTCCAGTGAAAATGGGGTCTGTTTGAACTCAACACTGAATTCAAATGGCCCTGCTGAGTTCAGGTTTCCCCCATGTTACCTCTATTCACCTACTGGCGAAAATAGGATCTGTCGGAAATCGGTGTGGGGCTTCCGTGTTCCTCGTGCCATTTTGGATACCCTATGGATTCTCCATGACTCTGTGAAAGTCCAGGCCCTAGTCCCAGATAAGCGGGACACAATTTCACAATTTACTGATAATGCAAAACTTAGAAGCAATTTGAACTGTGAGGATAGTGATAGGTTTAAAGGGCAGGATTTCCCCTCCACATCAGGGACAAAGTAGAAAGGCGGGCGTGCACAGGCGCGCTTCCGATCGGCACCCCCAATTGGGGGCGCGGTGCCATTTTACGTGTGGGGGCCAATTAAGGCCCGCCCAGCTTGATGTCCGTACAGAAGCGCTATGCGCTCCCTGTGCAGGTTGGGGGGGGGGAATCCCTAAATCGAGAGTGCGCTCTTTTGCTCATGTGCACGGAAGAGCTCATTCATCTCCCTGAGGCTAAGTGCAGCCTCAGGGAGAATGGCTGATCTGTGACAAATATTAAAAATAGAAAAAAAAAATTCCTGACATGTCCCCACATGTGACATGTCCATAATTTTTACAAAAACTTTAATAAAGTTTTTTAAAACCTACGTGAAACCTCATCCCGCCGGTGGATGAGGTTTGACGCTTTTTCTAATTCCCGCCAGGGTTCCTAGCCTCCCCACCAGCCTTAAGGTTGGACGGGCAGGTCCATTAATTAGCTAAATGACTCTGTCAATGGCCTCAATTGGACATTGACAGGTCGGTGGGCCTGCAGCTGATTTTGCTGAGCCCCCGCCCACCGAAAAATTTAAGTGGGGCGCGGTGATGCCGGGAGTTCCGCCCAATGTCACCGCGCATCATTTTATGCGTCAGCGAGTGGGCCCCACCCCCTGCTCGCCAGCGGGAAAACCCTGCCCAAAGAGAACATAGAATGGGTGGACATATGGCAGATGAAATTTAATGCAGAAGAGATAAACTCCGATAGGAAGAATGAGGAGAGGCCAAAATAAAATAAAGGATACAATTCTAAAGGGGGTGCAGGATAGAGGGACCTGGGGATATATGTACACAAATCATTGAAGGCAGTGGGGGGTTGGGAAAGTGGTTAGTAAGGCATACGTTAACATGGACTTTATAATTTGGGGCACACATACAACAGCAAGGAAGTCATGATGAACTCTTATAAAACTCTGTTTCGGCCTTAACTGGAGCATCATATCCAATTCTGCACACCACACTTTTAGAGGGATGTGAAGACATTAGAAGGGATGTAGAAAAGATTTACAAGATTGATTCCAGGGATGAGGGACTGCAGTTGCATTGATAGATTAGAGAAGCTGCGTTTGTTCTCCCTGGGGAAGTGAAGGTAGAGAGGAAATTTGATAGCGGTGTTCAAAATCAAGAGAGGTCTTGGTAGGGTAGGTAGAGAGAGAAATTGTTCCCATTGTAAAAGAGGTTGAGAACCAGGGGACGCAGCTTTAAGGTGAATGGCATAACAACCAAAAGCAACATGAGGGAAAACTTTTTCACACAGTTTGTGGTTAGGTTCTGGTCTGAAAGTGTGGTGGAGACCGATTCAATCATAACTTTCAAAAGGGAATTGGACCATTTTCTGAAGAGAAAACATTTACAGGGCTAAGGCAGAAGGGCAAGAGCATGGGGCTGGCTGTGTCCTTCTTACAGAGAGCTAGTACAGACACAACAGCCGAATGGTCTCCGTTTGTGCTGCAACCGTTCTATGGGCGGAATGTTCTGTGTCCGCTGACGTTGGGCGTGTTGGTGGCATGAACGGACAACACGGCGAAAAGGCCAAAAATCAGTTTCACAATGTTGTGAAACCAGTTTGCAGTCACCGTCGATGGTGGGTTAGTTTCCTGCTATCGGACGTTGGGAACCTCACTGTAATATATCTGCATATCATTATAAGGTCAGCCCGCTGGAATCATCACGCCAAGTTGGCTGGAAAACACCCTGGTGCAGGACACATCTTGACAAGTGTGCCGTGCAGAAGTCTGGACTTACTCGACAGGGCCTTGCTCATATCACAGACGTCTAAGGAGCAGAAGATGCTGGAGGTCAACAGCAATGGGACCCTGGAGGAAGGTCCATGGCATGCTAGGTGGAAACAGCCCATAGAAAGTGGAAGGTCACCGTTGAGGGTCTGCTCACAACGGATGATGGTCAAGGGGATGGAGAGGAAGGTCGAGCTGTGTTTGGGAGAGGGAGATGTACCGGGGGTTGGGAGAGGGAGGCCTAGGCTTGACCGGGAGAGGAAGAGGTGTCGGAGAGGGTGAGTTTGGGAAGGGGGGAGCAAAGGTGTCTGGGGGGTGCTGGGGTTAGGGGGGAATGAAGGTGTCGGTGGGGTGAGGTTGGGGGAAGAATTAAGATGTTAGGGCGGTGAGGTTGGGAGGGAGCAACAAAGGTGTCGGGGTGTGAGTTTGGGAGGGGCGGGAGTATGGGGGAGGAGGGGGAGGTTGGTGTAAGGGTGGTGGAAGGTGGAAAGGAAGGGGTTCGGTGTGGGGAAGGAAGAGTAGTGGGGAGGGAGTCCAGGGGAGGAAGGAGTTCTGGGAGGTAGAAGGAGTTCCAAGGGGGTAGGAGTTCCAAGGCGGTAAAGGGTTCCAAGGTGGGGGGAAGGGATCCGGAGGAGGGGGGTGTCCAGGTGAAAGTGAAAGGGAGGGCTCCAATGAGTTCATGACTGCCTCCTGGGGAACGAACTGAGGGTGAGCGCAATATGATGGAATGGTGAGAATGACCGAGGGCAGAGTGAGGTGGTAGGGCAGGAGGGTGAGGGTGCAATGGTATCGCTAGAAGGGATGGCATGGGTGGTTGGTTGGAGACTCAAAGGCAGAAACAGACCCTGGGAGTGAGAAGGAGGAGGTAGGGGAGGTGAATGTGGTTGGCGGTGGGATTTTCAGGAAGGAAGGGAATGTGAACAAACACCTGGACATCCCCAACAAAAAGGGTTGTGGCTGGTGGGTCACAGTGGGGAGGTGGAATGTGGTGCTGGGGTGGGGGGTCAACAGTGATGGGAGAAATGAAATGGGTGACTGGGAAAGAGGAAAGCATGAGGGAGTGAATGAAATACTCTATCAACACCATGCTGTCTAAATTGAAAGTGAAACGAGAGTCATGGTGGGTGGCATCAGCTGCTGTATGGGAGTGTGATCAGTGGGTGGGCAGAGATGCAGGTCAGCTCAGATGGAAGGTGAACTGAAAGCAAACCCCAGCAGGCAACATTGAAAATGCTCGAGACATTGAGATTAGTGTGAAATGTGAAGGATCCGTGTGTGTGGGAGAGGCTTGCACGAGGCTCTGCTACACTCACACTTCTCCCTCCAGAGTCACTCATCGGCCAGCTGCTCCCTCTGTGATGACAGAGGACGAGGTTGAGGGGGGTCACAGGCAAAGGGGACTCGGAGGAAAAGTGCAGCCTCAGATTCCTGAGTGGATGACCCAGGGGTGTCCAGTTGCCTCTCCGCCTCCCTTCGGGTACCCAAGGACCCAAACCTGACTCTTTGAGGAGAAGGAGCACCTGGAGGGGTGTCGAGGTGCCCCATTTCCCTTTCGCATTGTCACTGCAGGAAGTCTGCGCGCATCCCCACATTCTGCTGGACCAGGGTCTTCATGGTGTCCGCTATCCTTCCCATGGAGACCTCCAGACGCATACATGTGGGCACCACTTCATCAGAGAGCAGGCAGACAAACTCCTCCGACTTGTGTGCACTCTGTTGAGAGCTTCCAACAGCTCTCCTTGATGTTCCCCTGCCTTCTGCTGACTCTTCAGGATGAGTTGGAAGGCCGAATCCAGAGGCTTGTCTTCTGACTCGGACATTACAGATGCCTCTTCCCATCAGTCCTCCGAGTGCTGCAGAGTTCGGCTGAACCTGCCTCCTCCTGCTGTAGACATGTGTCCATGTGGTGACCACCAGATTGTGAACCCGAGCCTGCCCTAGATCTAGGTCCCACTGAGGGGTGTGTTTCTGCGCTGGTGCAGGGTGTGGGTAAGCGCTGTGACAGGTCTTCCAGGCTGCTTATCTCCAGCTCTTCAATAGAGGAGGTGTCCTCTTGGCTGGAGGTGAGGATGTGGATGGAGCTGAGGGACTGGCTGACTGAGGGTGTCGGTGCAGAGCTCCCTGTGAACTAAAGTAGAGATAATTAGTGCTTGGCAGCAGAGTCAAAAGCAGGAGAGAGAGAGAGAGAACTCACAGTTGTGTTGAGAGAGGGATGATGTGGTGCAGAATCCTCACCAGGGTGTTCACTACTGACCTCACTGTCACCACAGCCACGGTCCATGTCCTCACCAGTCAGCGTGATGACACACTCCTCAAAGTGAGTGAGGGGCCTAATGTGGTCCACTCCACCCCCGGTCTGGGACCTCTCCCTGCTGCTGTGAGCCAGCTTCTCCTGCATGAAAACAGATGGAGAGAGTGTGAGCAGGACACATGGCACCGAGGGGAATGTTTGTGTGGTGAACGGAGCCATGGACAGGATGAGGACACGAGCTCCAGAGGGTATGAGCCTGATGGAGATGTGAGGGTGTGTGTGAGAGTTGGTGGTGTTGTCCCTTGAGGTGTGAGATCCCTGTGGGTGTGAGATGGGTTTGTGAGTGTGTGAGTTGAGAGTGATGAGAAGAGTGACTTACCCTGGCAGAACAGAGGAAACCATTCATCCCATTGTGGCACTGGGTGGCTGTCCTCTTTTGCAGGGCGTTGGCACTGACCACCACTAACACTGCTTCCCATGCTGGATTGGGTGATGCTGCTGCCCATCCTGCGGCCAGAGCCGGCCTGAAAGACATCACGGTGGAGCCTCCATGGCATCCAGTCGGTGCTCGAGAGACGTGTCACTAAACCGGGGGTCTGGAGTCTTTTTGCCTTTCGGAGCCATCCTGTCTCCTGTGCAGCAGTCGTGTTCTGGGAGTACTGAGAGGTGTGTGCACGGCTGCACTTTAAATGTGGTGCCCAGTGTGATGAAACGGTGTGATGATGATGATGTGTTTGGGAAAATGAGAGCCCGCCCACCATCAAAACAGCATATTTCCCGCAAATACATAATAAATGCGGCGGGTTTGGGATGATACGGCATGAGAAGCCGCCATTGTGGTTAGCGGGTACAACATTGTTTTTCCTGCCCACTACCGCACTTAGGGCAGAATTTCCTGCCTGTCGGGTGGGCGGGTCTGACCCAATCTCCAGTGGGAGGGGAGCTGATCCCCGCTGGAGAAGCGGGCCCCGCCGCCATTTTAAGTGGGTGGGCCAATTAAGGCCCGCCCAGCGTAATGCCCGGAGGTATGCGCTATGCGCTCCCTGAGCGGGTGGGTGGGGGGATTCCCCAAATGCGAGAGTGGGCTCTTTCACGCATGCGTACGATAAAGCACACGTCTCCCTGAGGCTAATTGCAGCCTCAGGGAGATCGCTTACACTCTGAAAAATGTTAAAAATAGAAGAAAAAAAATTCCCTAACATGTCCCCCTAATGGGACAATGTCACACGAGATGGGACATGTTCATAATTTACATACTAACTTTACTAAACTGTTTAAATCCCTACATGAAACCTTGTCCCGCCGCTGGATGAGGTTTCATGTTTTCTCTATTTGCCGCCGGAGCTCCTGGTCGACCCACCAGCCTTAAGGGTGGACAGGCAGGTCCTTTAATTGGTTAAATGATCCTGTCAATGGTCTCAATTGTCCATTGACAGGTCAGCTGGCCCGCAGCTGATTTCGCTGTCCGCCCGTCTTCCTGAAAATTTAAATGGGGCGGGATGATGTCGGGGGTTCCTGTGCCATTTTATGCGTCGGCGAGCAGGCCCCGCCCCCTGCTTGCCAACGGCAAAATTCTGCCCTTTGTGTAAATCTGGGGCGATTCTGCCCTATAATTCTATCTCACAGAGACAAGTTTCAGTTTGCTTCAAGATATTGGAGAAAGAGTCACTGAACTTTATGGAACATACTTTCTGCTCAAAGTATCATCTGTCCAGTGCACTGTTAAGCCTCCACATAAATTTTGAATATCTGTATTCAACTATTCTGGTCATAAACCCCAGCCTTTTATTAACTTATTAACTGCATTCTCATATTTTCTAAAAACACCACAAGCGTTTACTTAATTCCTGAGGAAAGATTTCTTGTGTGCACCATGTGCCCTGAAATTGGAAATATATCCTTTCTGTCTACTATCCCTATCTTTGCATCATCAGCACCGACAAGCCTGCATCTGCTTTTGGTATCCGAGATATTTATGCATAATAAACACATTGAGAATGTTCTGCAGCTGCCTCTGTGAGATTTAACATTCTAGTTCCTGAGTACTGTTTCTTTTTTCCTATTTTCTTTTAAGGTCCAGTGCTGTGTCCTACCCTCTATCTTTTAGATGGAACCATGTCAAAAAGTTTCTTTTGTCTAAGTCTAACTGAGTTATATCGGATTAAACTGTCCTTTCTATTTGTGGGACCTTCAAAAAGATCAAGACGTTTGATCAGGCAGCAGCTTCAAAATCCATGTGTGCTCTTTCTGGTTTAGATATTGATATACTGGTTTTCCTCCCATGGAATAGATTCTTTTCATTTACCTATTCCCTGGTGTTAGCTTGAGAGGCCTGTACTTGTCCAGGTTATGGGTTTGCTACCATCTCACTGGTGCCTAACGATTCATTCTTGGTAATGGCCAGTGCCCCACAACTTAGTCTCCGTATGCAACCACATGCATTGAATGTTTTAGTCTTACTCTAACCTCTAACTTCCATGCAGCGTTTCTACAATAATTTCAAAATCCCAAAGGGCATTGGACTGGGCATTTAGTGATTACTCTTCTTTTTAGTATTCCTATAAAATAGCGATCGATTTACTTTAATATCTCAACCCTTTCCTAATATCATTTAACATTCTCATTTAAGGCTTGAAGCTCCTTTTTCATTCTCTAGTTATAAATGTCATTCCCTAGTCAAATTTCTACGCTTCCACAAGATTTCTCCCCCTCCATTCTCCTGCATCCATTGTATAGTTTTTTTTTTCTTATTCCCATTTTAATTGACCTATTGATCCATTTGGGGGTTGCTTCTTCAGCTTGCGCTTAATTTTCTTAGGCTTATCTTGCATATTCAGCACGCTAATTTGAGAGGTATTCCTTTTCTCCCCAATTAAGAAATCTCCCTGCAGTATTTTCCAGTTAATTGTTTAAAGTTTGGCTCTCCTCCCTTTGAGGGCTGCCGTTTTACAATCATATATTTCCTTGCTGGTCCTTACTACCGCTGATTGTTAGATAATCTCAAATTTAATCACACTGTGGCCACCAGTCCCTAGTGGTTCCATCTCTTCTATATTATGCTCGCTACCCTGAACACTTGCAAGAATCAGATCGAGATACTAGACACCTCTAGTGGAATCTTTAATACCATAGGCTGGTCTTGTACCACATTCATTAGTTCAGATTCTTTTGTCTCATTTCCGTTAGATCATATACATTGATGTGATTGAAGACAACATTACAATATTACTGTTTGAACATGCTCACAACATATATTATTGTCATTCATAGCCAGCGCACAGTGCTGTGTTTGTCCTGTACAGCTCCACCTGCGATAATAATATTTTTTGTGTCTTGGTTGGCATTGGCAGGCTCCAGAAACGCCTTTTCTTTGCTTGTGTGAATGCTTAACATAATAAAATAAGACATTCATGGCCATGCCACACTGCATTCTTCAATTGAGATTATGCCTGCGTGTGTTTTTATTGTTTCTTTTGTTGTTGCTGAGTAATTGTCATTCAATTAATGCCTCACATTTCTACAAACATGTATTTGTTAGATTTTGTAGAAGCTATTTTCCAAACTGTAAATAAACAAATTCTTATTGCCAGATTCTAATATTTTTGCCCAAGCAGTGTTAGTCTTATGGAAATTTGAATTGTTTTCCTTTTAAACCATTTGTTATTGACATGTTAAACTCCCCTTTCTTCCCAGTGCAATGGTTTCTTTTGCAGTCCTGTTTCCTGGCAGCAGTGAAGTTTTCTTGAAAGTTTCTAACAAGTGATTTGCAATGAAGCAATTTAGTATCATTTTTGCCCCATGTGTTCAGTTCATAAAAATGTCTTTCTGAATGTGGCAGAGAAAATCTGCATCTTGCTTAATGTCAGTTATCCACAACCTACATTTAAAAGTAGATGTAAATTATTCTTTCATTTCAACTGTTCTTAAAATATGCACTTTACAACCCGACCACCTTCAAGTAGCAATTTCAAAATAATTTGTTCAGAATTTGATAGCATTTATACTCCAATAAAAGTATAATTGTAAACATTTACTCCAAGTAAAGATGCAAGTAAAACATTGTGATTGCAGGGTACCACAAATGTATTAATAATTACAAATGTAGCACTGGACATTCATAACACGCTAAAGCTTAAGCAAGCTTAGTGTCTTAGTGTACTGAATAACCTGCATATCATCTATACCCTGGTAATGCTATTTTCAATCCATTTTTGATAACGAGTTAGTTTGTTCAGCCATTTTGCCAAATTCTTCACAACCAAATTTCCATTTAAATTACCTGCAGCTTCTCATATTTAAGCGTATTAATAAATGAGGAAAACAACTTCAGGAACTGCTATAGAAACCTTATTTTATAATATTTCAACACAAAATACTAAACATATGGTTGTGTCATTATGAAAAGACTGCTTAATGTTTTGGAATATAAAAAACATCCTTTGTTTTGGACAAAGGATATATGTATATGTATATTTCAAAATGTATAGCAGGGTGGAAATATTCTGTTGTGTTGCATTTTGTGATTGACAATGTATGTAATGTAACCCCAATAAAACATGTTCTTGGAAAGAATATCGCACGGTTTGATTCCCAACGAGCTGAATTCTACACCAACTTTAATCAGTTCATAGGAAACAAATGATAGAATTGTTTGGCACACACAGCATCAATCAGGTATTACCAGGTACCATCTGGCATTGATATATATTTTAATGTAGGATGATATATTTCTGAATTTAAAAAATTAAATAAAGCATACAGCAAGGATAGCTTCTAATGGTCAAGAGCTGAACAGCTCCCATTCAATTATGTTTTTTTTTAAATACTAATTTTACTTAATTTTTAGATCAGTTGAAAATAAATATTTACAAGTGAAATATTTTCTCTTTAATAAATGAACATAAGCACAATGTTCTAGAAGTTACTGCTGCATTACAGATAGAAACTATAAGCCTCTAATTACATGATCAGTTTAGAATTGGTTTAGAATTTCTGTCCTGCATTTTACTACCTGCAGATTTTGCAAACATGTAACGTAAGAATACTTGAACCAGCACATCTAATTAATCCAAATATATAAGAAAAAGTGAAAATTCATCATTAATGCTTAGCCAAATGAACTCCATCATTATACTGAGAGGCAAAACTGACCTAAATAATGTACTTTATCTTGCCTTTATATTCAAATGCTGCTGTCACATAAAGGTTCAAACCGGAGAAGGTTTTTTTGTGTAGTTTTCTGATGTTCTCCAAATTCACCCCAGCTACTGAGAGAAAATGAATGGAGAAGGCTTTGAATTCTGGGTTTTTATGAAATAAGCAATCATCCCCCTTACAAATAAAATATGTGATGTTCTAATTACAAAGAATGTAAATATCAAATTGTGTAGCTGATTTGTCCTATTTACCTCTTCCATTTATTCCAAGAATTTTATTCTGAATTATAGTTGAACAAGGAAGTATCCTTAGGTAGGGATTAAAACCAAACAGCAAACTATAATAAGGATGTTAAATTTAAATAATTGTAGGGTTTTTATCTGTTTGCCTGTAGCAATTAGAAACCAAAAGGACAATATCTGGTCGTCTGGTTTTCAGTTGTTTGGTCATAAACATATTCACTAAACTAGCAAGTGAGGCCTTAACATTGTGAATTGCATCTTAATATTTTTATAAAAACTTATATTTACAACATTAGTGCACTATTAAGGTAGAATAAATGGATCGGATTAAATTGAAGAAAGAAAATGTTATCTGCTTGAAAATTGTTCTCTGATCTTGTCAAATATAATTTTATATTCTTTATCATTCACTGCACACTCCATCTTGTAATGCGTAGGGCAGGATTTTTACTTCCCTTGGGCGGGCACATGCCCGGCCCAATCAGGCGTAAAATCGCGCACGATGACGTTGGGCGAGCGGCCTGACATCATCGCGCACTCTCGTGATCTGTCAGTCGGCGGGCGCGTGCGAGAGCCGGCTGTGCGCCCGCTGACAAGGGGACTATCAAGGCCCTCAAGCAGGTAATGAATTTTTATTTTTTGCTGCCCATCCAACCATTCAGTTGGCGGGATCAGGTTTCCAGAAGTAATTTTTTAAAAAAGTAAAAATGTTTAAACGTCATTTTAAACATGTCCCTCTTCATGTGACTGAATCACATGTGGGGACATGTTTCTCTCATTTCTAAAATGTTTATTTCTGGATCCACAATTTTTCAGCTCCCTGGTGCAGCTCTGTGCCCTCAGGGAGCTATCAGCATGCGCTGTCTTCACGCATCCGTACACTTTAGCCCCTCCTCCTGCACACCAACCCCCCCCACCCCCACCCCGGCAGCACTGAGCTCCTCAGTTAATTGGCCAGTCAGCAGGAAATCGCAGTCAGGGCCCGATCGCGGGCGGTGGGAACACTTTGCGGCTGCTCCCAGACCCGACCCATCCAGCAAATCCTGCCCTTAATGTTCAGTCTGTGGTATAGTGTACAAATTACTCTTACTTATTTGTGAAGCAATACATAATATGATCTCCATTTAGTTTAAAGGTTTTCTTGACACATGACTCGATCTGTAGAGTGTCACGACAGCTATAGAGATCACAATGATGTTAAACTGGCATTAATGACAACAAAAAGAAAGGGAACATCCAAATTTTTCACAGACTTAAAGCAGTTCATTACCTCAACACCAGAATATATTTGAACCATTTCCTGGGCCTCTTATTAGACAACGTAAATTGAGCTTTCAGGAACCATCACCTTAAAATAGATTTTCTGTGCTATTGTTGCGAACAACACATTCTGAAAATTAGCTGGTCTTTCACTGTCAGCTTTATATGTCAAATTATTTCAATAGGATGAACAAAAAAGTCAATTTTACAATACTGAAATGAATTGTAAAAGTTACATCTTCTAAAGATCAAAATTACTTATGACTTGAATTCATTTAGTGATGGAATGTGTCATTCTACAAATACTCAAAAGGCTGTTTAATTTGAGTGACCACGTGCATTTCTTTTAAGGACCATCTCCAATATAACCATCAGTGATAAAACCTTAGGGACATAGGTCACAGATGAGAGAACATTTTAATAGCCGGTTCAATGTATATGAGGAGACATCAGGGATAGGATTGTAGCCAGTGCACAGCAAAGTAAAAATGGATATACCATAGAATCAGCTCATATCAAAACTTTTGGTCAATTACATTTTTACTTTCTGGCGTTCACTGCCTTCAACTCCACAGCATCTCTTTCAGTCAGCTGGGCTGTTATTGTCCTTCCCAGGGTATAGAGGTTTACTGTGATTCCTTGGGAGAATATCTGCACCTGGAGTACTGCGAGTAGTTCTGGATACCACACCTTAGGAAGGATATTGGCATTGGAGACACTGCAGCCTGGGTTTACCCGAATGAGACCTGGACTTCAAGGGGTTAAATTACATGGAGCAATTACACAAACTACCATTATATTCCCTGGAATTTAGAAGCATGTTTTATTCCACGTTTTTGACATATTAAGGTGAACTGATAGGATAGGTAGAGAGAAATTATTTCTGCTGGTTAGGGAGTCTAGAACTAAGAGGCAAGTCTGAAAATTAAAGCCAGACTTTCCAGGAGCACAATTGGGAAACACTTCTACAAGCAAAGGGTGGTAGAGTTTGTAACTCTTCCACAAATGGCAGTTGATGCTAGATCAATTGTTAATTTTAAAACCGAGATTAGGTTTTTGTTAAATGTAAGTATTATGCAATCAGGAGTTAGGTTGCAGATCAGACCTTTTCTCAATGAATGGCAGAACAGACTTGAGGGGCTCAATAGTCTATTTGTGTTCCCATATAATAGCAGAACACATTATCTAAGATGCAGTCCTTCACTTCTGTCAGGAGCTCCACTATTAGACTGGCAAAAAATTTTAAATATCTGACAGAATCATTGACTTTTTCTAACCTCAAGGATTTCAGTCAGTACATTGAAAGAGCTTTCTGACTGCGTTGGCTATTTCCTGGAGTTAGCCACAGGTTATGGATGCACTTCAGTTGCTTTTATTATTTCTATTCTATGATTAGCTTTTGCAATGCTTTTCTTAAATATCATCTTAAAATTTGTGGATCAGTGATGCAGCAATGTGAGTTGTTTCATTATGAAGGGCTACTATTTTCACTAACCTGATGATACATTTTCTAAGGTTATGTCCAAGATGTACCTTTAATAGCTCCAGCAACTCAAGAGTATCCAAATCTTGAACAGCATTCTGCACTTAAATTAGGAAGCAAAAGTTTCATTAAACAAGAAACTCTCTTACACTCGAATATTATTGTTCCTTAATCACATTCTGTTTTATTGGAAATTTGATTAAATGTTTAATTGTGTCTAATGAATTCCAGAATAACCTATCCCAGTGCTGGGATCAAGCAGCTACAAATCTGGTCTGAGTTCAGGTTTTCTCTTTATTTAGATAAATCTCTTTTATTCCTAAAATAATATCAACCTCAGGATATTATTACAAATTATTTTTGCCCTTTGAATGCAGCACCATAGAGGTTAAAGAGCTCTGTGATAATCCAAGGGTTTCAGCAACACAAAACTGCAATAACATCACTGTGGAAAGATAGACAACAAGTAGAACTGGACTGGGAACAGAAACATTTGTATCAACAGTTGAAAGTTGGATTTGGACTAGGATCCAGATGTTTATGGATTTCCTCATCACTAACATCTAATCCCATGAGCTAGCAATCCTATCAGCACCACACAGACAGATCTGTATACAGCGACCAGACAGGAAAGACTTACCTCAACAAGATCAATAAATGCTATCTGCATTAACTCCAAAACCTTTAAATCTGCACCTAACAGAGACCACCCCCTCTCTCCTCAAATGTATTAGTTAAAAAAAAATAAATACCATAATCATCTAATTTAGCCAAATAAAAATGGAAATTGTTATCCACTTATAGCAAATATTGTAAATGAACGTGCAGTGTCTGAAGAGAGATGGAATGGTCAGAACTGGATATATGATATTGGGGAGATTGCTGGTGGCTGAATTTATTACACTGGAGAGTGGTTGGAGCTGTGGTCAGCAGAATGTGACCTGGCCTGATCCCTGGATAGTGCTAGGGCAGTCTGTGCTACTGACCTCATGACTGCTCCTCAGGGACAGGGCAAGCTGAATAATGGGCTCTGCTTTCAACATTATTAGGTTCTGTTCAAGTGTTTGGCTATCTGTGGACATAATGATAGGCTGAGGAATGTTCGAGCAATAGGAAGAATACATACTCCCTGAAATGAAGCAAAATGCAATTAACCTTCTGAGTGCTATTTGCTTAATAGCAGCAATGACCATCCTAAGAGTCCGAGTTTATTTTTTTCAAATACCCATCATTGTTTGGGATGGTCCAATCTGATTGCAAATAAATCCATTTTTTTTTTTAAATTTTCTTACTCACCGCTGATGGCTGAGTACTTTAATTGCAAATCCCGGTAATATGAATATTGTTATGTCAGGTTAATGGCTTAGATTATACAATTATTCTACTTAATAAAATTCTCAACCTAAATGGGAACAAAACACCGTGACAAATAAGTAAACATTCTTTATGTGTAAAGCAGTGGGAGGATGTTACAACCTTTCATGATAATACATCGAGGGCTTCAAGCTACAAACTAACTGAAAAGGAAGAAGCTCAAGTAGTTTATCAAAGTCTCCCGAAACGATTTGTTACTGCATTGAAGCACGCTCTGATGATTAATTTGTTGTTGTGAAGTCATTTCTTATTTTTCTTTATAAAATGACTGTAAAAATTTCTCCAGAATGTTGGAGAGTATTCGAACATTGAGCATGTAGCCTGCATTTCGTAATTTTATTTTATAAAGTACACATCCTGCCATAAATAAGTACAGAGTTTCCCCATTTGAGTTTGGACATGTTTTCTATTAAAGCAGACACTACTACACATCCACTACACAATGGAGGTCTGACATGCTGTTTCATATCACATAAAACAAAAGCATTTTTTAAAAATTGGATTATTAAAATAAGGGGACTTCACTTGAAAATGCATGTTATGGTTACATATAAAGGGGTACATGAAAAAAAACCCTTTGATCCTGTAATAGCCCTGTGTGTATTAGAGATTGATGGAGTACACCGAATAATACAATAATAAGAGACAAAATCTATTTGACGTGTAACTTTTTGTTGACTTTTTGAAGGAGTTTTTGATCTTTCAAAACTTACAATATTTGCTCGATTGAACTATCAATTGCCATTTTTTGCATTGTAATTGTTTATGAAAATGGCAGTAATTAAACAGCCAGTAGATAATATTGATACTGAAATATCAAAGTGGTAAAATATTTCCAACATGCAGGTTAATTGCAGGCACATTGCCCTGTGTGTGTGTCTGGTTTGCAGGCCTGAAAATGGCATTGCTGGTGGATACATCACACCACAGCACCGTTCATACATCACTTCGTGGACAGTTATTTGAACATAAAGACTGAAAATGGCATGACTCCTGGAAGCCATGGGGGTTGAAATGGAGGCTCTTTAGGGTGGGCACCTCTTTGAATGAACAAGGGCTTTCGCTCTGAAAATGGACATTCATGTCACAAGCAGGCCATTGAGGTAAAGAGATTATTGTATAAAGCTGTATCTGGAAATCTAATAAAAAGAAAATCTTTGAAAAAAAAAGATCAATTCAAACAATTTTTTCTACTTAACGTAAAGAAGCCTGATTACTCAAACAATCTTAGGGGGTGCATCCCAAATCCTGACTGTAGATAAATTCTTTTTCCGTTGATTAATAACATTTCCAGAAACCTTTAAAATCAATAGGGTGCAGCTTTAAAGGGATGGTATGCCATTCAGCAGTAGCTAACAGGATTGTGAAGTAATTGAGTCACATCTCTTTTATAAATGAGTCATTTTTTCCATTCACATATGTTTCAGCATTTATTCATTTTATGCATACATTGTGGTCTGGGTTTGTGTGAATTATCAAAAAATACACAATAACAATTGTGGGACAATAATTAATAAAATGTAAATCAATCTGTGATGTCGGACTTTATATTGCACCTTAGCCTTAAAATTGCTGTTTGCTGTATTAGCAATGAAGGTTTAACATGTTCAAATGACAGTGACTGTTAATGGAGGTATTAACCCGCTTATCTCAAATAAGGTAAACATTTTAAACAGCAATTTCTTAGCTTTTATATTTTTAAACTTACGCTCTCTGAGCCATGTTTTAGTTTTTAATCCACATACCCAGTCTCAAGTTGGAACAGAAACAATGACAACCAAAAATGAAGTCATGTGCCTCAGCTTGGAAAGATGCTGGATGTAATTCTAACTTTTGTTGATGGAGTTAAATGGACAATATTGGTTTGGCCTCCAGTTGTACATTCCGTCCAATTTTTCTTTCTACTTAAATTGGACCATGTGTGTGTCAGGTGGCTGAGCTAACATTACGCTATCAACAAAAGGATAAAACGAGCCCCATCATGTGTAAATCTTGCAAAATTCTTTGCCTTTGCAATGACAACTAGTTTAGAAGCCAGCAAGCAGTGAAATGATGAGCACCAAAAGGCACCTTCCAAGGACTGTTGTAGAGGATATTGGTTGTTCAGTAGCTGTGTGACATCAGAGTTGGCTTCCTACTCAAAGAGTCACAAGTTCAGAAGACAACCTCAATGAACATTTACACTTACATTCCTTTATCCTTGATTTCCAACAGTTCTCAGCTTGGCCACAAGTCAGAGAATTAAGTGGAGGCAGAGTGCCTCACCTCAAAAGAAAGGAAACTCTGGAAGAAGCAGGCCAATCAGAAAGCCACGTTAACTAACTGTGGAGAATAGCAAAATACAAGGGGCGCAAAAGTCAGATCAGTAGCACTTAGCTTTTGAGCACGCTTGGAGGTCCAAACAGGCATCCAAGACTCGTGTGCACTTTCTGCTGCCCGATGCCATAATGGTGAGGGTAAAAGCAAAATACTGCGGATGCTGGAAATGTGAAACAAAAACAAAAATTGCAGGAAAAACTCAGCAGGTTTGACAGCTTCTGATGGGGGTGTTGGTGCGCACAGTCAGTATCTGCTGGCGGTATGCAGAGTGGACATATCATGTGTGTAACACAGATTTGATGTCAGCAGGGCCATTTTGAAGCTCAGCTCCGACAGCTGACCAAACGTGAGCTAGAGGTGAGTCCCCCACAGCAGCGTTAATTAAAGGGATCATCACCTGTGTTTAGGTGAGTTGCTGATTAATCTTTACTGGCTATTACTAGCATTTTTAGCTTGGTGCACCCTAGAGTTGTGTGAGGTTGTTAAAACCTGCTGGAAGTGGGGCGGCCGATGCTGAAGGGCTTTGTCCTGGCTCGAAGGCTTCTGCACAAACCTGTTGCTCCCCGACGTGGGTCCAGTAGTAGGCGTTCGTCTTGGATTAGAACATGACTGGGAGAATGAGCAGAGGTGATGCACAGCAGGGCAAGCTGACCGGAGAGGGAGGAGAGGAGGGAGAGAAGGCCGCTGCATTGAACGGGTAGAGGGTCATGTCGCACTGCGAACACCACATTCTCGGGGGCTGTCTAATTTAGTGCCCTTGGTGACAGAACAGGGAACTGAACGTCCCCCCAGGCAATACGATATCCAATGCACTTCCAGTCCAGATCGGATGCTTTAGATCCGGACCTGGAGTTTCAAGGCTTCAATGCCCATTTTATGGTTGCAAAACAGGGAGCCACAAATTGAAGTTCTTCCACAGAATTTAAGCTGAGTTATTTTAATTCTAGTACAGATATCAAACGGAGGGGGAGCTTGCTCGGTTTGCTACATGGCACAAAATCTTAAACGCAGTCCTTGAATACATTTCTGAGGACATGAAAAGTAAGCAGAACAATAATTACTCCCCCGACTGCAAGGAGATTAAAACATAACAACAGTCAAAGAGGCAGAGGCAGAAGCAGTTGATTTGCACTAGGTGCGGTAATGGGTGGGTATCGCCCCAAACCTGCCACATCAACTATGCTTTCCCGGGAAACACGTCATTTCCATGGTGGGTAGGCTCTCATTCGCCCACCATGCCATCACCCGGCTGCTTCAGCAAACTGGGCACCATATTTAAAGTCCAGCTGCGCGCACACCTCTCAGTGCTTCCAGCCCACGGACCACTGCAAAGAAGACATAGTCATGAAAGGCAAAAAGACTGCAGCCCCCAGGTTCAATGATGCCTTTTGGACACAGTGCAAGTGTGCCCTCTACTCCCACTCAAGCTGCAGAGTGGGCAGCAACATCACCAATCCAGCTTGGGAGGCAGTGGCAGTGGTCGTCAGCGCCAACGCCCTTCAAAAGAGAAGAGTCACCCAGTACCGCAACAGGATGAATGATCTTCTCCGTTCAGCCAGGGTAAGTCACTCATCTTATCGCTCTCAACTCACACACTCACAAACCCACCACACACCCACAGGGGCCCACTCACTGCCGGTTCAAGGGACATCACCATTCACTCTCTCACACTCACTGTCATTGTCCTCATGCCATCCATGGGACCACTCACCACCCATACATGCCAGGCATACTTATCATCTGGTCTCGCAGGTGTCCTGCTTATGCTCTCTCCATCCCTATTCATGAAGGACAACAAGAGGGAGAGGTCACAGACCGATGGAGGAATGTCTAAAATCAAGGTCCTCATGGACTTTGAAAACAGAGCCATCCAGCTGGCCAGTGATGACCGGGACCAGTCCTGTGCTGACAGTGAGGTCAGCACTACTCTACCAAGTGAGGATCCAGCAGTGCAACATCCATCAGATAACCAGGCTGTGAGTGATGTGTCCTGTTTCACAGGCCACTGCCATGCACTAATGATCTCTCCTTGCTTTCGCAGGCACATCTGGGAAACAGCTGACGGAGTCCACAACCCAGGGCCTCCAATCAAGCCCCGAAGAAACCAACTCTGAAGAGGAATCTGGAGACACCCTCCTTGAAGTACAGTGCTCACCCACACCCTACTCTAGCGCAGTGACACACGCCTCCATGGGACTTAGCTTTAGGATCGCAATTTGATGAGAGCATCACACTGTCTTATCCAAAGCAGATTGTGGCAGGGACTCCCCAGGTGAATGTCACTCAGAGGACTGATGGAGGCCATATATTTGTTGAGTCTGAGTCAGATGACAAGCCTCTGGACTCGAAAGTGTTACAGTTGCTGGAGCTGGAAGGGCAAGCATCAGGAAGGGATGTCCGTTGCACTCCTCAGATTGCAAGGCACGATAGAGGAATTGGTCTGCCTTCACTCTGAGGTGATAACGCCAGCATTACAACTCACCGAGGTCAACACTGGTAGGATGGTGGCCATGGAGACCTTAGTCCAGGGCTTCACTCCTGTGCTGCTGTACGAACTCAACTCCATCGCTGATGCCATAGTTGGCCTCCAAAAGCATGTACACGAGAGCGGTGCTGGGCAGCTCGATCTCATCTTGATACCCCCTTCTCTTCAAGGGGTCAGCCAGGGGCCTTTGGGGACTCATAGGGAGGAGGATCAGCAGGTGTATCCCCCGGGGCCATCCATCCACGTGTGTCCAGGAGTTTCTGGCCCATTCGAATCCCTCTTCCATTGACCCCAGAAGCTCCAGCTTCACAGGCCGAGGAGGGTGTCACTGCCACACAGCAGGACCCTGAAAGCAGGCCGGGACCCTCCAGGTCTCAGCCCTCCAGAGAACGCCCACCAAGGTCATCACAGACAGGGCGTCACAGTCAGCAGGCTGCCTCCACCTCCACTGTGGATGTCGGGGGAGCACCAAGACATAGCGTCAGGGTTAGGAAGGTTAAGAAGATGTAACTCTTTCGAGTACAAACCCGTTTCCATCTGTTTCAGATGAAGTTACACTGTTTCATAGTTTGCCATTGTGAGATTTGAACCCTTGATACTCTTTTTGAGTAAACCTGTTTCCATCTGTTTCAGATGAAGTTACATTGTTTCATAGTTTGCCTTTGTGAGATTTGAACTCTTGATCTTGGGGTTACAAACCCAGTACTATAACCACTTGGCTATTTAGGCCAAGCAGTTGCACAGCCTGGGCATGGGTGTTAATCACTTGTACCTAATGTTCACTATTGTCAATAAACTCCTAAGAATGTCTCCCTGCCTGTGGCTCCTTGTTCTGATGAGCAGTGTTCTTGTCACTCAGATATGAAGCCTTTCTGCACAAGATAAAGGCAGGTGTCTCAGTCCAGG
Organism: Carcharodon carcharias; assembly: GCF_017639515.1. Lineage (NCBI taxonomy): Eukaryota > Metazoa > Chordata > Chondrichthyes > Lamniformes > Lamnidae > Carcharodon > Carcharodon carcharias. The sequence continues at coordinate 146,267,192 of NC_054480.1, forward strand.
GCCTCTTCCCTGTGTCTGTGCAGCCTTCAGACTACAGTGATGGTCCGGCCTCACACTCCCTGGAAACATTACTGATGCCTGCACCTCGATGGTGCTGGTCAATGCTGCCAGGATGTAGTGGGCAGGCCCACAGAATTCCCTCATTCCCTCTGTGTGCTCTCAGCACCTTTAAGGTGGGGCTGGCTCCCATCTCTTCAGCACTGTGACCAGAGATGCTGTGCTCCTGCAGGGGTCAGGTACTGAAGGCTGACAAAGGATCAGATGCTTTAAAAGTTTCATGGCTACATCTCTATGAAATGACCTTGATTACAGATCCCAAGTGAGCTGCCCTCGGCCAGACAGGAGTCAGATATTCTCAGAGTCGATGTGGAGATCTATGGGATGCCCTCACTGCATTATCTTCCTGCAATCGAGCGACTATTAGGGCCTCCATTGCATCTCCATGACAGGAGCATTATCAGAGAAGGTATGTGCATTGCCTTCAGCCAGACTGGAGTCAAATGTTTATGGATGCAATAGCGTCTCCTCACTGTCGTCATCATCCTCCACATATCTAACAGTTATGAGGGCCTCCCAAGTGCGCCTGCCTCGTCTAGCCAGTGTGCCTCGTCTAGAAAGTGTGCCTCGTCCAGCCAGTGTGAGGGTCTCAGCCCCATCATCGTCGCCCTCGAGGGTCTCCTCACCCTCATCCCCGTCAGTGTCCTCCTTAATGAAGGAGACCTCCAGCTCCTCCATCTCCTCCTCAGCCAGCTCCACTCCCTTGTGAGATCCCACAGAGTCACCTGTGGAGCCCTGAAAGGAGCCACTGGTGTAGGGATTGAGCGTTGCTGTCACTTTCATGGCCACTGACAGGTAATGCCCTCCAAGTCCCTGTGGCGCCAAATCCTGCAGCTGCTGGCAGATGTGATCAACCAGTTCCCTAGGCATGTGCAGTCTTTGGCAACACTGGTCCTTGGTCATCTGCAGTAATGAAAGGTGGTGTCTATAGACCCTGGGTCTAGCTAGCTACTGACCAGCGACAGTTTGCTGTGGCTCTTCAGGGTGTGTGTGGGAGCCCCAGCCGTCCCTTCTTCCAGAGGGTGCTGCTCCTCCCTCTGAGCATCCAGGTACCTCAGTCGCACTCTTTTCAGTCACCTTCGCTCTCTATAAGCCATGAGGCTTACAGCTAGTTCACCAGGCTCCAAGCTCCTGATGTACTCCTCCTGCAGGATGAAAGAGACGCATGGCTCAACATGGATGTACTAAGAACCTGTCTTGGTTAAGTCCGAAGGCCCCGTAACACATTCCAGAGAGTGCTGGCCACCACTTGGATGGCTAGAGTTTAGTGTGCTGCAAGGCTGCCCAAAAGCCCACCCTCTCCCACCCCACTGCACCCGATTGACTGGTGGCAGCTTTGCCCATTGGACTGCAGGCTGTGCTCTCAGCTCAGGCACAGGCATTCTCCTAACCCGCACTGCAAGGCTGCACTGTTAGCTTCAACCATGCAGGAGACTGGTCCAAACTGGGATGATGACATTGCAAAGGGGCTGTGAGCACCTCCACCAGTGACTGATCCATGGCCAGCTTTAGCAGGGAGATTGTACAACATGTGCAGTTGTCCAACTGTTCTACAGTCCACTAAAACGCTCATTAGTGTGCTATCTGTGCCCGAGGGGTGAAAAGCTATGAAGTATTTGGTGACACTTTGATGCCTCTGCGTTGCTTGTGTGGGCAGATAAGCTAGAGGCCCGACTCCAATCGTATCAACATGGCTGTGCCTGAACTGTCTCAGCTGCAGAGGAATGGTCACTTTATACAAGAGTCCCTCATGAATGGCCACTTCTCTCGCCCACCAACCTCCCCCCCAACCACGGACATGTTGCATGCTGCATTCAACACCACAGGCAGTGCTTCTCCACCCCCCACAATGATGGCTTTTCTTGCCATCAGACATCAGAAACCTCACTGTAATACATCTGCATATCATTATAAGCCCAACCCGCCAGAATCATCTTCCCCCCGGTGGATCGTCCGCCCATTCACCAAACAGCATATAGAAAGGCACGCAATTGGTGGCTTGCACTTTGAGGGGAACTCAGAGATGAGTGCACAGTAATTTTGCGGAACACTCGTTGGGGTCGTCTGTTGGACTTCAAGGTTGAGGTGGGACCAGGGGGGTGCCCTGCGGCTGAGACACATTGTGGGAGGGGGGGGCAAGGGCTGCCCTATGGTTGAGAGACGTTGTGGGGGGGTGGAGAAGCGCAAACTATATTATGGGAGTGAGCTCGAGGGTGGGTGGGTGCTTACCTGTGGGCACCCACCCTACTTTAGGAGCCTTCCAGCCAGAACCTGGTGGGGTCGGGTAAAATGCGGACCCTGTTCACACAAACCAGGTTTTTATGATTTTGCTACATCCAATTCACAAAGGAAATATCCTCTGTAATTTTCTAAATTAAAGCTTAAAATTGAGATGAGTGCAGAGTCACTGCATTAGCTGTTATTCAGGACCTCACAGGAAGTTTTTGGTGTCCAGTGTCTCTGAAATAGGACTGAATAAAAGAGCACACAGTTTTTTTAGTTTTGTCCTAATTTGTGCATTTGTGAATTCTGGGCGTTGACCAACTTCCTAATTAATGTTACTTAGAAATGTGCACCAACTGTGCATCAGGCCTAATGAAGACAATTAGTTAATATGTTATAAAAACAAAAAAACTGCGGATGCTGGAAATCCAAAACAAAAACAGAATTACCTGGAAAAACTCAGCAGGTCTGGCAGCATCGGCGGAGAAGAAAAGAGTTGACGTTTCGAGTCCTCATGACCCTTCGACAGAACTGTCGAAGGGTCATGAGGACTCGAAACGTCAACTCTTTTCTTCTCCGCCGATGCTGCCAGACCTGCTGAGTTTTTCCAGGTAATTCTGTTTTTGTTTTAGTTAATATGATATCCTTTATAGTTTAATAATTATACCTATTGTAAAAAGTAAGACTTAGTGGGCTGGAGTTATTAAGAAAAGTTTTTTACTAACTGCCTTCATTTACATTTTGGCAATTAGTGTAATTGCTTAATTTATTAGGACAAACACTGCATCTTTAAGCTGCATCAAGGTGGATAACATTATATAAATTAGTCGCAATCACAGATTTTTTTTAAATACAGACACATGTATGTAGCTTGTACTGTCCATTATAGCACAAAGACACAAGGGAACAAATGGTATCACTTCTTCCAGGCCCTTTATGGTGGGAATATCTTTGTTTTTGCAGATATATTTGATGACTTTTTCAGTCATAAAAGATCCATGTGGTTGAATCCTAAGGCACTTTTCAATCTTACAGACCTTGAACATTTTAATGAAAGTGAAGCATTAATCTCCTCCTCCCATCACCTGGATGTGCTGCTGCTGCTTAACATTCCATTGTGCCTCCTCTCCAGTACCATGAGCACTACACATGGCTCCTTCCTATTATATTACCCCTCCTCTCTAGTCCAGTACCATTACCAGAACACATTACTCCTTCCAACTTAATTACTGAAATCCATCACTGTGGTGACAAACCAACAGTCTAAATTACAGATGTGCAACTTGTACTGTTTCAGCTGCTGAACTGTACCATTCTCGGTAATACAGCAGGATAAGTAACACATTCCAATTCAGTTTGTGCTGTATGGTGGGAACAACCAGGGTTGCTCACCGCCTTTCCTAAGGCTGAGAGCTCGCCATGTGGAAATAACGTCCACTCGTCCTATCACACAATGTACATTGGGGGAGAGAGGAAAAGCCAACACCAACTAGTTTTCTAATAAAAACAAAAAACTGCGGATGCTGGAAATCCAAAACAAAAACAGAATTACCTGGAAAAACTCAGCAGGTCTGGCAGCATCGGCGATGCTGCCAGACCTGCTGAGTTTTTCCAGGTAATTCTATTTTTGTTTCCAACTAGTTTTCTGTTTGTTCTGCTTGACTCATCCCTGCTGCTCACTAATTAAGCTGCACAATTGACTGCCAGGGCTTCCTCAGCCTTCTGGCTGGACAAACATGCAAAGCGAGCAACAATACCATCAAAATAGAAAATGGGAGGGGAAATATAATAAACAAAACCTACTTGTATCGACAAGCGTCATATGGACAGCTCACCCAGTGGAGCAAGTGGTCATCTATACTCCACTGTAACACTTGTCAATGTGATGTAAGGCATTCCTTACCAGTCCATGGGCAGAATTTTGAGGTCGTCGGCCAGGGATGGTGGGTGAGCCCAGGAGTGGCTGGGAAACAGTCCGCCGGCCGCGATTGGGCCCCCAACCGTGATGTCACACTGACCGGCCAATTAACGGGCAGCCTGCGTGAAACGCGCACTGAGATCCCCAGCGCTGGCGGGGTGGGGGGTGCGGGGTGGAGGGTGGGCGCTGAAGTCTGCGCATGCGCAGGGGGAATGCGCGCTGGAAGCTCCCTGAGGGCAGGGGAGAGCTGGACGCTTTTAAAATCAAAAATAAAGATTTTTAAAATCTGAAATAAATGTCCCGACATGGGACTCGCTCCCAATAACATCAGCAGAATAAAAATTCTGCCCAAAAATTAATAGTTATTTTTTATTTAATTGTGGGAACCTCATCCCACCCTTGGATGAGGTTTGCTAAAACATCAAAGGGACCGCTGGCTGATTCACCCGCCCGTCAACTGTAAGGTTTAAATTAATTGATTAAGAGCCTTAATTGGCCTTTTAATTGTCAGCCGGCGCACTGTCGACTCTCGCGATGATGCCAGGACGCTTGCCTGATGCCATCATGTGCTATTTTATGCCCAATTGGGTCGGGCGCGTGCCTGCTCGCGAGGTGTAACATCCTGCCCCAAAACTGGGAAATCTTGTCTTGTTGTATGTTATATATCAATTCATGTTAGCCCCATCAGTTCCCTGAGAATGCTGACTTAATAGTACCAATCATGGCTCAGTTCGTAGTACTCAAACCTGAGTCAGAAGATATTGGGTTCCACTCCAGAAACTTGAGGACAAAAATTTAGGCTGACACTAAAGTGCAGCTCTGAGGGAGTGCTGCAATGCTGGAAGTGGCATCTTTCAGGTGAGATGTAAACCGAGGCTCTCTCTGCTTTCTCAGGTGGATGTAAAAGATCCCATGGCACTATTTCAAAGAAGAGCGGGCTAGTTATCCCTCGTGTCTTGGCCAATATTCATCCCTCAATCAACATCTCCAGTAGAGATTATCTGGTCATTATTACATTGCTATTTGTTGGAGTTTGCGTGTGCAAATTGGCTGCTATGTTGCCTACATTACAACAGTGACTACGCTTTGTAATAAAGATATGCTTTATATAGTATGAATTTATAATGCCATTAGCTGGGAAAAAATAATTAATTGGATTAATTGAGTTGAAGGTTGATAAATCCCCTGGACCTGATGAGCTACATTCCAGACTGTTGAAAGAAATGGCTGTAAACATAGTGGATGTACCGGTATCTTTCAAAATTCTATAGATCCTGGAAAGGTTCCTGCAGACTGGAAAGTAGCAAATGTAACCCCACTACTTAAGAAGGGAGGGAGAGACCAAACAGAGACCTACAGACCTGTTAGTTTGACATCAGTAGGGAAACTGTTAGAATCTATTATAAAGGATGTGATAATTAGATATTTAGAAAAGAATGATTGGGCAGAGTCAGCATGGATTTATGAAAAGCAAACCATGTTTGACAAACTTGGTGGAGTTTTTTGAGGATGCTACTTGCAGCATTGATAAAGGAGAACCAGTGGATGTGGTGTATTTGGATTTTCAGAAGGCTTTTGATAAGGTCCCACACAGAAGGTTAGTGAACAAAATTAGAGCACATGGGATTGGGGGTAATATACTGGCATTGATTGAGAATCAGTTAATAGACAGAAAGCAGAGAATAGGAATAAACAGGTCATTCTCAGGATGGCAGGCTGTGGCTAATGGGGTACCACAAGGATCAGTGCTGGGGCCACAGCTGTTCACCATCTATAGAAACGATTTTGATGTGGAGACCAAATGTAATATTTCCAAATTTGCCAATGGAACAAAATTGGATGGAAGTGTAAGTTGTGGGGAGGATGCGAGGAGGCTTCAAGGGGACTTGGCCAGGCTAAGTGAATGGGCAAGAACATGGCAGATGGGATATAACGTGAATAAGTGTAAAGTTATCCACTTTGGTAGAAAAAAACAGCAAGGCAGAGTATTTTTTAAATGGTGAGAGGTTGGGAAGTGTTGATGTCCAAAGGGACTGGGTGTCCATGTTCATGAGTCATTAAAAGCCAGAATGCAGTTGGAGCAAGCAATTAGATAGGAAAATAGTATGTTGGCCTTCATTGCGAGGGGGTTTGAGTACAGGAGTAAAGCTGTCTTGCTGCAATTGTATAGATCCTTGGTCGGATCGTACCTGGAGTGTACAATGGTTTCCTTATCGAAGGAGGGGTACACTTGCCATAGAGGAAGTGCAATGGAGATTCACCAGACTAATCCCTGGGATGACAGGGTCACAAATTAGTTTCACGACATTGTGAAACCAGTTTACAATCGTCCGTTCTGCCCGTCAGTGGCGGGCTGCGTTTCCCACTGCTGCATGTCGGGAACTTCATTGTAATACATCTGCATATTGTTATAAGTCCAGCTCGCCGGATTCATCCCCCTCACGCTGGATCGTCCAGACACATCAGCATAATTACACACCAATGTGTTTCACAACTAAACATAGGCAACGTGCACCTGGAGAGCTGCACTTTGCTCGGGACTTTGAGGTTTGTTTGCCTCCCTTGCGTCGGGCAGCACTCATGGTTCTCAGCGCCAGGCTTCACAGACAGGACCACGTCACTTTTAGGGGGGCTCATGGGCAGGTCTGTACTTATGAGACCAGGTCATAAGGCAGCGGTGGCTTTTCAAGGGCTTGCTTGGGGAAGGGGGAGAAGTGGCCTTAGGCAGGGGAAGAGGCTGCAGGGCTAGGACATTCCTGGAAAAGGGGGCATCCCAGGGTGTGTGTGGGGGCATATGTTAATTTGTGCGAGTGGCCTCAAGATGGTGAGGGCTGAGGAGGCAGCCTCCAGAGGAGAGATGAGGCCAGATGGAGATGTGAGGGTGTGTGTGTGAGAGAAAGTGAGTGGTGATGTCCCTTGAGCTGGCAGTGAATGAGATGCCAGTGAGTGTGGGACGGGCTTGTGAGTGGGTGAGTTCAGAGTGATGAGATGGTTGCCTCACCCTGGCGGCACACATGAGATCATTCAATCTCTTTCTGCACTGGATGGCAAACCTCTTCTGTGCAGCGTTGGCACTGACCACCACTGCCACCGCCTCCCAAGCTGGAGTGGTGACACTGATGGGCCTCCTGTGGCCAGAGTGGGGGTAGAGGACATAGCGGTGGGCTCCAATGGTGTCCAGAAGGCATCCCAGGGACATGTCACTGAATCGGGGGGCTGCAGTCTCCTTGTCTTTCGGGGCCATGTTTTCTGTGCAAAAGTCCTAGGCTGGAAGCACTGAGAGGTGTGCACTTTAAATACGGCACCCGGCATGAGGAAGCAGCAAGGTAATGGCATGGTGGGCAAATCAGAGGTTGTCTGCCAGTGAAATAGTGTGTTTCCCAGGAATGCATGATTAATGAGCCGGGATTGGGATGATATGGCGTGAAAACCCACCATTGCGGCCAACGGGTAAAACATCCTTCTTCCCGCCTGCTACTGCACTTAGTGCAAATCTGGGACGATTCCGCCCTTTCTTTTTCTTAATATAAAACTCAATCACTAAACCACCCCAGTGTTTGTGCTGCCTCTTTCTGCAGCAGTATAAGTCAGGAATAAAATAACTACCAAATGGAAGAGGACACAAACACGAGAAACCACCAATGTTAAAATCTATTGCATTGAGGGTTTTCAGGAGCTGATGTGCTTAATAAAATTCTCCTGTGTCTGAAACAACATTTCATGTAGGATATAAGTCAGTTTTATAGACTCCAAATCTGTGTGTACTTGGAATGAGCTTGAAGTGGGGTCATCAGCAAAGAGATCATTCCATTAGAATTCAAAATCAATATATAGTTCTGAGTTACTCTCACACTAACACTATTGCAATATCCATGTAATACATATTGCAATTTGGCAGTCTGAGGTGCCTGGTTTTACTGGCTGCATCGACTGCCAGTTGACAAGAGCCTGGGGACACAGGAACTCTCAGTATTGGCATGCCCCTACCCAGCCCAGCTCGTTCCTATGGCATTGCCTTGTTTGGGGTGGGAATAGGCTCCATTCCAAACAAAACTGAGTGGAAACTCCCATGTTAAGGTTGGGGCCCAGTGTACATCAGCAGGGCTATGGGTTTTTAACTTCTGTCGTCTCCTTTAAGGTTCTTTCTGTTCTACAGAATGCTGGTTAAAGGAAAGCTGTTGTAAATCGTAATGATCCTCCATAGTCTGATACCAGAAAAATATAGGTCACCCAAGTCATTTATTCCCTTTTCTTTGCTCTTAATTATCAGGTATGTTGCAGCTATAGAGAGATTTAAACATAAGGCTGGAAATTTGAAGTGTTTTGGGTAACCGCAAGTCAGGGTTAGGGGGAGATGGTGACGTGGTGGTATTGTCACTGGACTAGGAATCCAGAGGACTAGGCTACTGCTCTGTGGACACGGGTTCAAATCCCACCACTGCAGTTGATGGAATTTAAATTCAATTGATAAAATCTGGAATATTGAGCTAGCTTTAGTAATGGCAAAGCAGCTTTCAGTTGTCATAAAAAGCCACCTGGTTCCTGGTTCACTAATGCCTTATAGAGAAGAAAACTGCCATCTTTACTTGGTGATAGTCTACATGTGACTCCGGATTCACAGCAATGTGGCTGATTCTTAACTGCCCTCTGAAATGGCCTAGCAAGCCACTCAGTTTAAGGGCAATTAGGGATAAGCAACAAATGCTGGCCATGTCAGCAATGCCCACATAACATGAAAAAAATAAATGGGGGTAGGTTGCTGGGCAAGAAGTACTTGATGCAAGATTGGACTAAAGGAGCAGAGTTTTGGAGAAGCTGGTGTTTCTGGAGGGTGTAGGATGGACAGCTGGTGAGGAGAACAGAATAGTCGAGTCTGGGGGTAACAAAGATATGGAAAAGAGTTTCAAAGAAGAGGATATGAGTTCAGAAGCTCAGCTCTGGATCAAATAGAACACTGAGGTAATGAACAATCTGCTCCAACAACAACTAAAGTTACTTAAGGAGATCCAGTATGGATTTTGTAAAAGGCAGATCATATGACTAATTGTATTGAATTTTTGATGAACTAGCAGAGATGGTTGATGAAGGGAATGCAATGAATGTTGTCTATATGGATTTGAAGAAAGCATTTGACAAAAGTGCCTCATAAAGGGCTAGATAACAAAACTGAGGCTCATGGAATAGGAGGGTCAGTGTCAGCTTAGATTTAAAAAAAATATTGGCTTATGGAGAGAAAACAGCGATTCATGGTAATGGTTGCTTTTCCCACTGGAGAATGGTAGACAGTGGTGTCCTCTAAGAGTCAGTGCCAGGACGAGTGATTTTTGGTATATATAAATGACTTGGATATTGGAATACAGAGTAAAATATCAAAATTTGCTGTTGATTGCAAACCTGAAGGAATGGCACATACAGTGAGGATGGCATGACCCAGTTGCAATGGGACACAGCAGAATGGCAGAGAGTGGCAGATAGAATTTAACACAGAGAAATATGGAGTGGTGCATTTTGGAAAAATGGATAGAGAGAAGCAATATATCGGTGACAATACAGTTCTAAAGAATGTGCAGGAACAGAGGGACCTGGAGATCCACGTGCATGGATCTTTCAAGGCGGCAGACTATATTGAGAGAGTAGTCCGCAAAGCAGGCAGGTTTTTGGGTTTCATTAATAGAAGCATTGAGTACAAAGGCAGGGAATTTTTTTGAACCTTTGTGAAGCTCTGGTTAGGCCACAACTAGAATATTTTGTCCAGTTCTGGGCATCGCACTTTAAGAAGGATGTGAAGGTCCTTCTGAGGGTGCATAGGATATTTAGCAGAATAGCTCCAGGGAAAGGGGAACTTAGCTACAAGGTTAGGTTTTCTTGTAATTCTTTATGGGATTGAGCATTGCTGGCAAAGCAGCATTTGTTGCCCTTTTCTAATTGCCCTTGAGAAGGTGGTGGAGAGCCACCTTCTTGAACCGCCGCAGTCCATCTGGTATAGGTACACCCACAGTGCTATTAGGAAGGGGCTTCTTTGATTTCACCAAACATCGTTGAAGGAACAGCAATATAGTTCCAAGTCAGGATAGTGAGTGACTTGGTGGGGAACTCGCAGGTGGTGGTGTTCCCATGCGTCTGCTGCACTTGTCCTTCTAGGTGGTACAGATCGAGGGTTTGGAAGGTGATGTCAAAGGAGCCGTGGTGAGTTGGAGAAGCTCGGGTAGTTCTCCTTGGCGCAAGGGAGGTTGAGGGAAGATCTAATAGAAGCGTACAGGATTATGACAGGTTTCAATAAGATAGACAAAGAAAAGCTGTTCCCATTAGCTGTTGATAGAAGAACATTAGCTGAGGACACAGGATTAAGGCTTTGAGCAAGTGGTTAGGTGAGAAGAATCATTTTACACAGCGAGTGGTAATGGTCTGGAACTTTGTAAGATTTTGCTCCCCCATGAGGGTGGTGAAAGCAGCAACGATCCATGATTTCAAAAAGAAATTGGATAGGGGCTCGAGGGAAATAAACTTGTAGGGGCCTATAGGGATAGAGCGGCGAGTGGGACTAACTGGATTGTTCAACCAAGAGATGGCATGGGCTCAACTGTCTGAATGACTTCCTTCTGTGGCCCAGTGACTGTATGATGATATCAGACAGATAATGGCAGAAAAAGATCTGCAGTTTTATCGAGTTGAGCAACAGAGGAGAGGAATTGGAAAAGGATGGTGTTGTTTACTGCATCCATAGTGCAGCAGGTAAGGATGCCGAAAAGGAATATTCACAGAATTACAGAATCACATAGTGCAGAAGAGGCCCTTCGGCCCATCGAGTCTGCACCGATGCGTGAGATATTGCACCGATTTCATTGTTGCAGATAATGTGATTTCTAATTTTGGTTTGGACTGTTTTGGTGATGTGGGAGGAGCGGAGACCTGATTGACAAAGGTGTGAAAGAATGGGCATGGACTCGAGAGGTGACAACCTGTTCAAAAACTTTGGAAAGGGTGTTGGATAAAGGGCAGTTGTTTGCAAGAATAAAGAGTTCCAGTGGGTTTTTTTTTCAGGAAGATGTTGATGATGTTGCTTTTCAAAGGGAAGGGACAGTGCCAAAGGAGAAGGAACTGTTTTCAGTGTCAGTGATCATGGAGATCAGGAAGAGAAGCTGTGTGGTGAGCAATTTCATGGATGAGATGCCCTCAGAAGGCAGCATGGAAGAGATAGGCCAGAAAGTACTGAGAGTTGGAGGCTCAGGCCCAGGCAAAGGGTAAAGGGGTAAGGTTTGGCTTGGTGGGCAAAATGAAGGGACAAGTGGCAAAGGCAGCTGAACAGATGATCTCTACCATAATAGCAAAGTCCATAAGCTTCCTGCACTTGTTGCTAGATGTAAGGTGGTGGTGGTGGGGGAACAATGCTTTAAAGAGGTCTGGTAGTGAAGAAAGAAACATGTTATCTTTATTCTCCAAGATTCTGAGAGTTAGTGGGAGGTTATGACAAAGGATAGTGAGACCCAGTGGAGCTTGGTGTGGTTAATTCTGACCTGGTGATGGATGCTTAAGCTAGTTATACACTAGAAATGCTCAAGTCTGCATCATTTGGACTTGAAGCAGCAAGGGTGGAGGTTGTGCTGAAGAAATAATCAGTGAAATATTTAGGACAGGTTATCAGTAGTAGAGGAGATAAGCAGTCATGAATGGAGGGGGAGGAGAGTGGTCGATAGAATAATTGCATGTAGATTCCAAATGGAGCAGTGAGTGCTGTGGTGATTTAAAGTGCAGTGTTTTAAAAATGCATTAACTATGTGACAGAATATTTAGTTAGGTATTAATTTTAAGCGGATATGGTCAGGTTGGATTGTTCAATGAGTGACTGAGAGCCTACACACATCTTTATGTAGCTGGCCTTAGTGTCAATACAGATGGAAGCTAAAAGCACTCTCTAAACCACTGTGGTTAGCATTCTTACAGCAATTTCTCATTGATTAAGAAATCCACAAGATCAGAAAGAATGATTTTTTTTATTCATTCATGGGATGTGGGTGTCACTGGCGAGGCCTGGATATTATTGCTCATCCCTAATTGCCCTTGAGAAGGTGGTAGTGAGCTGCCTTCTTGAACCGCTGCAGTCCATATGCTGTAGGTACAGCACCCACATCGCTGTTAGGGAGGGAGTTCCAGGATTTTGACCCAGTGACAGTGAAGGGCCAAAAATGTATTTCCAAGTCCGGATGATGTGTGCTTGGAGGGGAACTTTCAGGTGGTGATGTTCCCATCTATCTGCTGCCCTTTTCCTTCTAGATGGTAGAGGTTGTGTGTTTGGAAGGTGCTGTCTAAGGAGGCTTAGTGAGTTCCTGCAGTGCTTCCTGTAGATGGTACACACACTGCTGATACTGTGTGTTGGTGGTGGAGGGAGCGAATGTTTGTCGATGTGGTGCTAATCAAGCAGGCTGCTTTGTCCTGGATGGTGTTGAGCTTCTCGAGTGTTGTGGGAGCTGCACTAATCCAGATACATGGGGAGTATTCCATCACACTCCTGGGCCTGAATTTTTCCCGTGTCGGGCAGGCTCGGCAGGAGCAGGGGGGGATGGTCACAGAGCCAACCGCTGCCCGCAATCGGCTCCATGCCGCCACTTTACATGGACGAGCCAATTAAGGCCCACCCAGCGTAAGACATGAGTGGTAGCGCTCAGCACCACGTGTGCGATGGAGCTGCCTCAGTGAGATTGAAGTGCTTTTGAAATAATTAAATAAATGGAATAACAATTTAATGAAACATGTCCCCTCATGTGTCTGTGTCAATATTTCAGAAATTTTTAAAATTTAATTCATAAAAGCTTTAGGAAACTTCATCCCGCTCATGGATGAGGTTTCCTTAAAAATGTGAAGGCCGCTTGGCCTTTTCGGCTTCCCACCAACCTTAAGGTTGGACGGGCAGTGTAAAGTTGACCTTAATTACTTCCTTCATGGCCTCAATAGGCCTTTTAAATATCGTCGGGTACACAGCTGACTCTGGCACACGCCCGCCAAACAAAACATCGTGCGACAGTGTTGTGACGTCAGGTTGCACCATTTTACATGCCGGCATATTGGGCCTGCCCTTGCATGCCCACTGGAAAATCCTGGCCTTGATGAAGCAGCTGGAAGTGGTTGGGCTGAAGACACTATCTTGAGGAACTCCTGCAGTGATGTCCTGGAACTGAGATGATTGACCTCCAACAGCCACAACCATCTTCCTCTTTGCGAGGAATGACTCCAACCAACAGAGGGTTTACTCCCTGATTCCCATTGACTCCAGTTTTACTCGGGCTCCTTGATGCCACACTTGGTCAAATGCTGCCTCGATGTCAAGGACAGTCACTCTCACCTCACCTCAGGAGTTCAACTCTTTTGTCCATGTTTGAACTAAGGCTGTAATGAGGTCAGGAGCTTAGTGATCCTGGCAGAACCCAAACTGAGCAGGTTACTGCTAAGCAAGTGCCACTTGTTAGCACTGTTGATCACCCCTTCCATCACTTTACTGATGTTGGAGAGTAGGCTGATGGGGCGGCAATTGGCCGGGTTGGATATGCCCTGATTTTTGTGTACAGGACATACTGGGGAATTTTCCACATTGCAGAATAAAAGCCAGTGTTGTAGGTGTACTGGAACAACTTGGCTAAGGGCGTGGCAAGTTCTGGAGCACAAGTCTTTAGTAATATTGCTGGAATATTGTCAGGGCCCATATCAGGGCTTTTTTTTGTATCCAACACCTTCAGCCGTTTCTTGATATCATGTGGAGTGAATGAAATTGGCTTAAGGCTGGCATCAGTGATGCTGGGGAAGTCCAAAGGGGGCTAAGATGGATCATCCACTCGGCACTTCTGGTTGAAGATTGCTGAAAATGCTTCAGCCTTATCTTTTGCACTGATGTGCTGGGCTCCCCCATCATTGAAGATGGGGATATTTGTGGAGCTTCCTCCTCCAGGGAGTTGTTTAATTATCCATCACGATTCAAGACTGGTGGTGGGAGGACTGAAGAGCTTAGATCTGATCCGTTGGCTGTGAATCACTTAACTCTCTATCACTTGCTGCTCATGCTGTTTCTGGCATACAAGTAGACCTGAGTTGTAGCTTCACCAGGTCAACAGCTCATTTTTAGATATGTCTGGTGCTGCTCCTGGCAAGCCTCCTGCACTCTTCATTGAACCAGGGTTGATCCACTGGCTTGGCGGTAATGGTGATGTAGGCCAGGCCGCATGGCCAGACCATGAGGTTACAGATTGTGTCCAAGTACAATTCTGCTGCTGCTAATGGCCCACAGTGCCTCATGGATGCTCAGTTTTGAGTTGCTAGATCTGTTCAAAATCTATCCTGTTTAGCATGGTGGTTTTGCCACATAACATGATAGAGGGTATCCTCAATGTGAAGAAGGGACTTCATCTCCACAAGGAGTGTGCGGTTGTCACTCCTACTGATGCCTGTCATGGACAGATACATCTGTGTACAATGGACAGGGTTTATAATGGATGGGGGTGTATAAAGGGCAGGGTGTCTAATGGACGGGGGTGTATAAAGGGCAGGGTGTATAATGGACGGGGGTGTATAATGGACGGGGGTGTATAAAGGGCAGTGTGTATAATGGACGTGGGTGTACAATGGACGGGGTGTATAATGGACAGGGGTGTATAAAGGGCAAGGTGTCTGATGGACGGTGGTGTATAAAGGGAAAGGTGTATAATGGACGGAGGTGTACAATGGACAGGGTTTATAATGGACGGGGGTGTATAATGGACAGGGGTGTGTAATGGACAGGGTTTGTAATGGACAGGGGTGTATATAGGGAAAGGTGTATAATGGACTGCGGTGTGCAATGGACAGTGTTTATAATGGGCAGAGTTTATAATGGGTGTCCACTGCACACCCAATGGGAGATTTTGTATACATTAGCATAAGCAAGGGAGCCTGAGAAATACCCTTTACAAAATCTAGCAGATGATGTGGAAAGAATGTTTCCTCTTGTGGGAGAATCTAGAACCAGGGGTCACTGTTTAAAAATAAGGGGTCGCCCATTTAAGACAGAGATGAGGAAACATTTTTCTCTCAGAGAGTCGTGAGTCTTTGGAACTCTTCCTCAAAAGGCGGTGGAAGCAGGATCTTTGAATATTTTTAAGTTAGATTCTTGTTAAGGACGGGGATGAAAGCTTATTGGGGGTAGGCGGGATTGTGGAGTTGACATTACAATCAGATCAGCCATGATCTTATTGAATGGTAGAACAGGCTTGAGGAGCCGAGTGGCCTATTCCTGCTCCTAATTCATATGTTTATATGGAGCTTGATACTTTGGCGACTGATGGTTGCAATATGACAGCGTTTTTTCTTTAAAAGCTGATATTTGATCAGATGAAAACATGAGTTTAACTACCAGCGTGGATAATTCAATACAGAAGGCTTTAAAAAAGAGAGGAAACCACCAACGTTGTCATGCCTACATCTACCATTTAACAGAGTTTAATGGTGTAACAAGAGGCTCTGTTAATCCTCAAGTTAGCACTGTGCTAAAGACAGATTACTAAAAAGCATATTTTCTGGATGGTAGGGATATATGGGAATAGCTGTTAGATTATGAAATGAAAAAAACTCAAAGATGTAATGTACAGCCGCATGATCAATAAGTTAAACCAAAGGAATGTTTTGTTGAATGAAGTCAATGACCTTTTGTCAGAATGTTCTGATGGTAAGTTTATCAGCCTGAAAGCACAGGGCTCAAATTTAAGTTAAAAAAAAATGTGTGGATTTAGGTTGGGTGGGGGTGGGGTGTTAAACTGTCAGAAATCTGTTTCCTGACCCAAACCCCAACTCTCAGTCACCCACTTCCGGTCAACTGAAGATGAAAGTTGGGCAGTTGACCAGCCAGATCCAAGGAGGCCTTTGAATATGATAAACAAGCTGCAAGCCATATGGAAAACAAAAACAGAATTACTTGGAAAAACTCAGCAGGTCTGGCAGCATCGGCGGAGAAGAAAAGAGTTGACGTTTCAGGTCAACATGATCCTTCAACAGCAAGCCATATGGGTCATCCTGCTTCTGAAGTTCAGCAGCTGCTGCCTAGGGGGCTCGGTGGACCAGGAACAACTTACCCCCTGGATTCAGGTGCCTGACTGAGGAGGCTCTGCGATCGGGGTCTCACCCATCCGCTGATCTTCCCCACGAGGCTCTGACCTCCCTCCACCATCAAGCCAGGCCCTGATCGCACCCCCCACTAACAGCAGGCCTCGGACAGAGCACTGACATGCTGGGGAGCTTTAGGTTTGCCACAGCTTTCCAACGGACTGACTCCCTGTGGGTCAGGTCAGGAATAAGTCTGCCCGTTAACTCTGTTTCTCTCTCCACAGATGCTGCTAGGCTGGCTGAGAATCCCCAGCATTTTCTGTTTGTAGTTCAGATTTCCAGCAGCTGCAGTTTTTTTTTGCTTTATGAACTTCTTTGCTGCACCTTATTCTGTTGTAATTGCTGCACCTCAATGCTCTGTAACCAAAACCAAACACAAGGAATAAGATGTCTATTGATTCCTTTGCCTGCACATTTCTAGAAAATAAAAGTTGGCCCTGGACTCCTTTAAAGCCAAAGGAAGTTGAACATATTTTATTCCAAACACTTCAAAAACAACAACTCTGGTGCACAGAAGAGCATTAAGCCTTGTCCTGGCCCACTCTCCCTGCTCTACACAGTGCAAGAAGCAGCACCTGCCACTGGCAGCAATGTGAAGTCAGAAAAACCCATCTCCGTTTGTTGTGGAATGCATTGGCCTGAAACAGCAAACAAAGGCCGTGCCAGTGCGCAGAGCTCGGAACTAGCTAACCAACAAATCGCTGGCCATTGAGCAAATTACCACTTGCAATGGGGACTTTATGGGACTAAGATCAACCTAAATTATTGAAGAGCAAGAAATATCAGCCACTGAGAAGTTAAAGGCTTCATATTCCATCCTGACCCACAAAATTATTTTTCTACTCACCATGTTTTGCTGGGGACACTGTTATCGCATTATACTAAAATAATCTTTCAGCAATGTAAAGCCATTGAGTGAATGTGATCATATTTAATATATTATCTGCTTGACATCTGATATTCTAAAGTTGTGTCGAAAAAGGCAAATTCACAATAAATCCCACCGACATAAAATGTTTCTTTTCGAAGGAATTGGTAACAAGCCATAGTCTGGGGACAAATTCACACATTAGTTTACCATATAAATGTATGTTTCCCACCAGTCAACCTGCAAGGTTGTGCTGGATTGGAAGATCTGTTGAAAGCTGTGGACCGATATCCTGTATGTAAGTTATAGCGTATCGAGGACCTAATGAAAGGGAGGGTGACTGCCCAAATACAAAGCAGTTGACACTTGGCTAAGGCACTTTAGTTGAAGTCTCAACTGACATTCTGGCTTGGCCTCAGAGACAACTTTGCCTGCTTTGCAGAAAGGAAGAGTTACTGGCCAGAGAATGGATCATCCTTACAACGTTTAAGTGCATGGAATCAAAAGAGAAAAAGGAAATATTACAATAACACATATGTTTTAAAGAGCAGTGTAAAAACTAATTTAGAATCATTAAAGTGCACATCCCCCCTCTTTACAGAGTTAAACAGACTATTTAAAATGATAAATCTTCCCCTTAAAGAAATGTGTTAAAGTTTACCCCTTAATCCGACATGCTGCATTTGGGTTTAAAGATCATGAGACATTTGACAAAGGAACAGAATTGCACATACAAACATTCAAATGAGCAATTAATATTAAATGCACCCTTACGCTCTTTTTTGACACTTCATAAATCACATCAATGATTTGCTGGTAAGACATTTATAATTATAACAAATCCGAAAATAACCCATGTTCTTCCACCTTTCTTAATAACATAGGGAACAGTAGTAAATGCCTGGACAAAGCATTGGCTTCAAGGCCTATTACTGAGAACCAACATCTTTATTGAGGCTTTGATTTGTTTAAACAAATGAATTAATATTGACAAAACATCAGTAAAGCTAATAAATTATTAGTTAAAGCTATGCATACATCAAATTACAGTTAACACAACAGAGTGGTTAATTAGTTCTAGAAAGGCCTCTATTATTGGTGATGCTGGATTGCTTTTCCCACAGCTTTGTGACCATGTGTGTTCTTCCCTAAGTATGCTGTATAATGCATTCGTTACCTACATTTTCTTGCACACAGTTTAGACGATATATGCACTGCTGCATTTCAACTTGGGTTCATCTTACTAAAGAGATAAAGATGTATGGGCCCAAATTTTTGAAAAAAAAAGTGTGCCATTTGGGGATGTATTTGCTTTTCAAATAGGTTGTGTAGAATTCTTGCAGCTATGAGCCTTCCTTCACCAATAGGTCTATTTGTATTTTCGGAAGAGTTAAAAAGATCTGTTCCTTTAAGAAAAATGGCCGTCCACTGATGAGCAGTGAAGAATTGTTGCTCTGTGAATTACTGATGTCAGCTGTTGGCAGAGAGTGACAAGTCAATCTTGTTTCCTTGGTTTGAGTGCATCTGATCCATATGACTTCTGTAACAACCTGAGGAAGTGCTCTGTATCATGAGGTGTTAGTTTCTCTGCCACTGCTTTAACAGTCCTAAGCTGTTTTCTCTCCAGCCTCCCCTGTGTGCCGCTAATGTCTTTGTTTCAATGTTTGGCTTCAGAATGAGACCTTCTGAGCCGGGGAGGGAATGTAGACCTGAACCCACAAATACCAGATCTTAGCATATTCTCAAATACTCCACCAGGGTGCCAAACCCAGTTGCTCAGTATTTGTTTTGAGAGTTCCATATTAAGACCATTAAGAGATTGTCCAACTATATAATATATTAAGATTCTTTTACATATAACAGAGACTTCCTACACCAAAACCTGATTTGGAACTATCAGCATTTCTTTACCGTCACTGGCTCAAAATCTGGAACTCCCTCCCTAACAGCACTGTGGGTGTACCTACACTGCATGTACTGCAGTGGTTCAAGAAGGCAGCTCACCACCACCTTCTCAACGGCAATTGGAGATTGACAACAAATGCTGGTCTTATTGGTGATTCTCATATCCCATGAACGAATATATATATTTTAAAAGTCTAAAGCCTATTGTGGAACTTTGGTGGTTAACTATTTCCATCACACTTAACCTATTCACTAAAAGCTTATCTCTGAGATATCCTGGCATAGGTGAAACTGTGCACCAATCCTTGCAGCACCACTCACTTCAGAGTTGGGAGGAATTGGGCCTTTTATCTGATGCCGTTTCTTCTGTTTCCTTCTCTTTGCTGCTGCCTTCCATCACCGAGATTTGAAGTGTTTCTCCCCTCCCCCTGCCAGCGCTCTCCTCACTCCTAGCACTGCTTCTCTCCTATACTGCTTCTTTCCTTCTTGTTTCCCATCCCCAGCTCAGCCACTTGCAAGCCCAGCACTAACATGTTCTCTTTTAGGTCGTCTGAAATCAGAAATACACTACTACAGCATATCCAACTCTGTAAAGTCAAAGATACTTTTTACAGTCCCACAATGTGCTGTATAATAGAAATGAAGCTTCACTTAATTAATCACTTTAAGTCAGAATTTTAATAATACATTGCACAGCACGAAATGATAGGAAGCATATCCTCAACTCATCATAAGCAATGCCACAGGATATCTTCCAATGTCTATAATTTCTGGAAAGGCTCCTGTCTTTGGACAAATATTTAGCAACCTGCTTGCTTACGCACACTTGGCTGTACCAATTCAATGCATGGTGTATCCTCCACAGCATCACAGACCTTGGAGCTCCAGAGGTGCCTCTCACAGTTGCTGACACCCACTTTCTACATCTGCCTAACCCCTTGACCTGACACAGCCTGTGAAGAGATGCCCTCCCCACTGAAACCCTAAGCT
The DNA here is from genome assembly GCF_017639515.1 of Carcharodon carcharias. Taxonomy (NCBI): domain Eukaryota; kingdom Metazoa; phylum Chordata; class Chondrichthyes; order Lamniformes; family Lamnidae; genus Carcharodon; species Carcharodon carcharias. Next base: position 146,287,273 of record NC_054480.1, read on the forward strand.
GACCTCAAGATTCAAATTGCAAGGCCCAGTGGCCCCTTATGAGTGACCTTGGTCCCAGACATTGCCAGGAATTGGCTTTACGATCTTCAGTACTTTCACAATCCATATAAGATCTTGAATTTAGCTACCGGCATTGACTGGGAACCTGCCTTTTCGTCCAGGCATGGGGGATGGGAGCTCACAGTATCAGACCTCAGGTCCAGAGGTTAGAGGTCATGTCAGGTCAGGTCAGGTCAGGTCAGGTCTCAGTGAGGCCAGGGTGATTTGTTGAAAGGGTTTCCCTAGCAGTAGGGACAAGTGAATTATTTAAAATAAATACTCTGCTGATCATTTATTTTAAATAATTGCAGGTCTATCTGCGCAGTGAAAATCCCTTTTAAGGACTCTCACCCTGCCTTGACCATGCAGAAACCTTCACCCTATCCCCTTTGCCCAGTGATTCGATCCTGAGCTATCACATTCACTCATTGTGGGGGTTGTGATCATGGAATGGACAGGGGCTTGTTGTGGTGAGCTGAGAAGTTGATCGAGGCTTGACAGCAGCAATGGACGGATTCCTTAAACGGGCTTAGCAGGGGAGCCAGAACCTGTTTTATTTTAAGTAAATACTCAGCTTAATACAGGGTTTCCCCAGTTACAGGTTTTTCCAGTTGCTGCTGATCAAGCCCATTTTGAGGGATTCTCCTGCCTCCCTTCTCTTTATTACCCCAATGCACCATGTAATGGTAGTGGGGGTTTAGGGAGGGTTTCTGCATTGTTGGAGTTTCAGAGTGAGGTTCATTGAATTTGGCAGCTTTGGTGGGGGGGGGGGGGGAAGGATGTTGGTTGCAACGGTCTGGCAGGACTGAGAGGGGTGCGGATTACAGAATGTAGCAGTACCTTGATGTTTGGTTGCAGGTGGAAGACCCGAGGTGCGGCAATGGTTCTAAATTGGCAGAGGTGTATGCGGAATACTTAAAATGGCTTCAACCATCGGAAGCATGAGCGTATTGACACCCAGGCCGAGGGGGCCAGTGCCAAGGATCTTCAGCCAAATAGAGGAGCCTCAGCAGCAGAGATGTTGAATAGGCAGCCCAGCCGTTACAATGGAAGCGCTCAGTCTCCCCATCCTCGAGCCCTTTGGAGCAAAAAGCACTGGCGCCTGTGAGGCTCAACACTGGAGAACTGCAACTTAGTCACTTCTGCAGAGATTGGTTTTAACTGACATGAGGTGGGTTGTGCAGTTGGGGCCCTCAATCTTCTTGGTGCCCAGGGCTCAAAATAATCTTAATCTGGCTGAGTCCAAAAGTCTCTATATTATTTAAAACAAATACTCAATGTATTTTAAATAATACAGGCATCATCAAGAAAGTGTTTGGGAATTGTATTTATGAAGGTATTGGCCACCACCAGAACTGACCTCCCTTGCCACTACTGCACACTGTCTCATCTAGAAGGCCAGATCCCTGTTCCATAATGATGTCTTTTGTCACCTTCTTCAATATCAAACACGTGAGCTCATATCCCCAATGCTGACCTTCACCATGTGAAAAACCTAACACCTCGCCATTAAGCAGCGCAACAGAAAACCTGCCTTCCACTCCACAAAACCCAACCCCTACCCAGCACCCCAACCCCCTGGTGCCCACATTTCTCCTATGCTCCACATGTCACCACAACTATCTCAGTCCACTTTCCAACTACTGCCTCCCTCAGCTCTGTCACCAACATCCAGGTGCTTCTACACCCTGTAGCTCCCCACTTACTTCTTCCAATTCTTAGTTCTTAGTTCTCTTGCATCCTCCCCCTCCAATGCTGCCAAGCTCAATGAACTCCACCCTGAAACTCAGAACTACCTTCCCAACACTATCAAACTGTGCAGCCCCTCCCAAAATCTCTACTACTGATGCATGCGATTCCTATAAAGTACCTGCTATCTCGCAACCTTGATTATCTTCACTACTGATTGCCTTGGCGTTCTCGGCTTTAGATAAAAGTAACAGATAAAACTTTGCTAAGCTATCTTTTAAAAGTAATTAAGGCCACAGATTTACAGTTTCCACACAAGTAGGCATATTATCATAAAATTCAAACTCAAAAATATCACTAATGCTCCTAAAATGCACTGTAATAAAAATGCAATTTGGCGTATTTAATCACCATACATCAATGGCCCTGATAATACAATGTATGTTACACAACATTAAACAAAAAAAATTCTGATTTATGGCTAGTAATATATTAAAAGTTTGTATACATAATTCACTTGCGTGCTACCATATCTTTCTGTCTCATTGTTCAGTTGTGCTTAAATCTAAAAAGCATTGCCATTTTTTGACTTACCTCTGATTGGTTAATTCTTCCAATAAGATCTATTCTCAGGTCATCTTCCTAGTTCTATCTCCTGAGTCTGTTCTGCTCACCTTGCTTGCTCAGCCTTGCTCTGCCACTCCTGTTTTCCTTGCTAACTCTTTCCTGTCGCCATTCTCACTCTCCCTCTTCAGCTTTTTTTGGGTGTTATTTCTTTCCTTCCATCCCATTTCAAATCCTTCTCGTGATCCAGCTAAGTTCCCTGCTCACTCACATCCTCTTGTCAGCCACCATCTGGCCCCCAACCCTGCATTTCTATGAAACTGTTTTATGTGATTTCTAGCTGGTTGCCTCTAGTCAGTCATTAAAGGATCTTTCACTACCATCCCAGCTGTCAGACACAGTCAGCCTTCCTACAGCATATGGCCTTCCCTGCTCCCAAAAAGTCCCCAACATTGAAGCAGTAAGTTAACTGGAGCTTCTGGTGCGTTGTACTCCGTGCCAAAACCCTTGCCTCACAAAATCTCCCTCCATTTCTACCAGTGTACCGTCAGCAAATGCAGCTAAATTGCAAAATGGCTTTGAAATCAATTTACAGCCTGTTCTTGGTTCAACGGTCAGCACAAAATCAAAAAGGGGCAGCAAGATTGGTTGGCGAGTCAGGAGCCATATTTTGGGTGGGCAGGCGGTAGTTGCTACTCACAGGGGATGGCTGATGATGATAGAGAGTGAGGGGGTCACTGATGATGATAGAGAGTGAGGGGGTCACTGATGATGATAGAGAGTGAGGGGGTCACTGATGATGATAGAGAGTGAGGGGGTCACTGATGATGATAGAGAGTGAGGGGGTCACTGATGATGATAGAGAGTGAGGGGGTCACTAATGATGATAGAGAGTGAGGGGGTCACTGATGATGATAGAGAGTGAGGGGGTCACTGATGATGATAGAGAATGAGGGGGTCACTGATGATGATAGAGAGTGAGGGGGTCACTGATGATGATAGAGAGTGAGGGGGTCACTGATGATGATAGAGAGTGAGGGGGTCACTAATGATGATAGAGAGTGAGGGGGTCACTGATGATGATAGAGAATGAGGGGGTCACTGATGATGATAGAGAGTGAGGGGGTCACAGATGATGATAGAGAGTGAGGGGGTCACTGATGATGATAGAGAGTGAGGGGGTCACTAATGATGATAGAGAGTGAGGGGGTCACTGATGATGATAGAGAGTGAGGGGGTCACTGATGATGATAGAGAGTGAGGGGGTCACTGATGATGATAGAGAGTGAGGGGGTCACTGGTGATGATAGAGAATGAGGGGGTCACTGGTAGCTATCTGCATCTGAAGGTCGATTTCCTCGCAGGCAAGCAGGCACCAGTTGTAAGTCGGTTTAGACATTTACGGTAAGCTTGCAAACAATTAAAAGGGTCATTTTGTGCAGCAAGGTTCCTGGTTTGGAGTTGTTGCTGGATAGCAACATGGAGCAGAGACACTGCTATAACAGCACAGAGCTGATTCTGCAATTACATATCCCGTGGGAAAATTACTCACTAAAAGTGCATCAAATACTTTAAAGTGGTAAAACTTGGTTTCCAGCACCTGTGTTGGGAAATTGTCTTTCATGAGATGGGTGATTCAAGAAGGCCCACACCCCTTTTACAGGCAAACATACGAACAAAGAGCAGGAGAAGGCCATTCAGCCCCTCGAGTCTGCCCCACTATTCAATAAGATCATGGCTAATCTGACTGTGGCCTCAACTCCACTTTCCTGCCTACCCTCTATACCATTTGACTCCCTTGTTATTCAAAAATCTATCTACCTCTGGCTTAAAAATATTCAAGTACCCTACCTCCACCACGGTCTGAGGAAGAGCTCCACAGACTCACAACCCTCTGAGAGAAAACATTTCGCTTCCTGTCTGTCTTAAGTGGGAGACCCCTTATTTTTAAACTGTGTCCCATAGTTCTAGTCTCTCCCACAAGGAGAAACATCCTTTCAGCATCCAACCTGTCAAGTTCCCTGAAGGTCTTATATATTTCAATAAGATCACTTCCCATTCTTCTGAACTCCAATGGGCACAGGCCCAACCTGTCCAAATTGTCCCCATAAGATAACCCCCTCATCCCAGGAATCAGTCAATTGAACCTTCTCTGAACTTCCTCTAACACAATTATATCCTGTCTTAAATAAGGAGACCAAAATGCTACACAATATTCTAGGTGTGGTCTCACCAACACCCTATACAGCTGTAATTGTATATTCCATTCCTCTTGCAATAAACCACACCATACCCTTGGCCTTCCTAATCATTTGCCGTACCTGCATGCTAACTTTTGATAATTCATGTACCAGTACACCCAGATCCCTCTGCATCACCGAGTTCTGAAATCACTGTTCATTTAAATAGTACACTGCTTTTCTATTCTTCCTGCTAAAGAGGACGAGTTCACATTTTACTCCATCTGCCAAATTTTTGCCCAATCACTTAACCTATCTACATCCCTTTGTAGATTCCTTAAGTCACAATTTACTTTTCTACCTGATTTTGTGTCATCAGCCAATTTAGCAACCATACATTCGGTCCCTTCATCCAAGTCATTAAAATAAATTGAAAACAGTTGAGGCTCCAGCACTGACCCCTGTTGCACTTCATTGTTATATGTATGCCGACACTGTTTCCTGTAGCTAACCAATCCTCTATCCATGCTAATATGTTACCCCCTATACCTGGGCTCTTATTTTATGTAGTAACCTTTGATGTGGCACCTTGACAAATGCCTTCTGGAAATCAAAGTACACCACATCCACAGGTTCCCCTTTATCCACGTTGCTTGTTACTTCCTAAAAGAACACTAACAAATTAGTTAAACATGATTTCCCTTTCATAAAACCATATCGATTCTGCCTGATAGTCATGAGATTTTCGAAGTGTCCTGCTATAACCTCCCTAATAATAGATTGCAGTATTTTCCCTATGACAGACGTTAAGCTAACTGGCCTATAGGTGCCTGTTTTTTTTTGCCTGCCTCCCACACCCTTCAATACTAAATGATGCCATCACCCCCTGAGTCCTGTCAGATTCCAGCTAATTCCTGCAGGGCAGTCATTTCTGTGATGCAAGAAATGCTGCAAACAATTTACGCACAGCAAGCTCCCAAAACAGTAATTAAATAAATGGCCAGATCCATATGCTTTAGGTCTTGGTTGAAGGATAATTATTGGCCAAAGACACCTGGGGGAGAATTTTTAGCTCAGCGGGTGGGTGCGCGCCCGACCTGATCGAGGGTAAAGTGACGCACAATGACATCGGGCGAGCATCCCAACGTCATCATGCACTGGTGCGATATTTCAGTCGGCAGGCACATGCCGGAGAGTCAACAAGGTGCCCGCCAACAATTAAAATGCCTAATAAATGCCATTTAAAAGTTAATTGAGAGAAATCTTTCACTGTAAGGTTGGACGGGCAGGTGAAAAGGCCAAGCGGCCTGTGCATTGTTTAGGGAACCTCATCCACGGGGCGAGATGAGGTTTCCAACAGCAAATAAAAATACAATCAAAACTTTAAAACTTAATTAATAACGTTTCCCTGCTCATGTGACAGAGTCACATGAGGGGACATGTTTTATAACATTTTTTAAACCTTTATTTTTTATTTTGAAAAATGTTCATCTGTGCCTCAGGGAGATTTTCAAGCACGCCCCCATGCAGTTTGTGCTTGCCCTCCTCCCCCCTCCCCACACAGCCAGCGCCGAGTGCTGCCCCTCACATTTTATGCTGGACAGGCCTTAATTGGCTTCCCTGCTACCCCTTCCTGTCCCCTCCCAGCCTGCCCGATGATGGAAAAATCTTCCCCCTTGAAACCATCTCTTTGAATAGTGCCATGGGATCTTTTACGTCCACCTAAGAGGGAAGATGGAGCTCTCATCTGAACGGCAACGCCCCTGACAGTGCAGCACTCCCTCAGTACTGTAGTGATGTGTCAATCTGAATGATGTGCTCAAGACTGTGGAGGGGGATTGAACTCATAACCATCTAACTTGGAGGAAAGAGTGTTACCAACTGAGCCAAGAATTCCAACTTTTTTTTAGTTGTTCACGGGATGCAGGCTTCGCTGGCTGGGCCAGCATTTATTGCCCATCTCTAATTGTCCTTGGTAGTGAGCTGCCTTCTTGAACCACGTGTTGTAGGAACACCTGCAGTACTGTTAGGAAGGGTGTTCCAGAATGTTTGACCCAGCAGCAATGGAGGAACGGTGACATAGTTCCAAGTCAGGATGATATGCAACTTGCAGGAGAACTTGCAGGTGGTGGTGTTCCCATGCATCTGCTGCCCTCGTTCTTCCAGGTGATAGAGGTCACGGGTTTGAAAGGTGCTGTCGAAGTAGCCTTGGTCAGTTACTACAGTGCATCTTGTAGGTGGTACACACTGCTAATAGACCTAAACCTAATAAATATAAACTTCTCTTCATTGTGTACCCTCAGTTTAAAAAATTAAATACACACACATACATACATTTCCTGTCAAATTTTTCCATTGTAAATTGATATGTCTTAGTATATATTGGAAAAAGCCAAGCCTGCTCAGCTCTCTATTAACACCATCCACTGGACATAGGGCCCTGAAAAGCTAAATTACCCTGGCAATGCTCAGAACATAAGTACAGAGCGTGGCCACCAGAATGCGTATGAGCTCAGTGGTATGTGAACAAAACCAGATCCCAGCTGGAGGCAATGCGGTTTGCACATCTGGGGGCGGCGGAACCCAACTCACCCTGCCGCACCACCACAGCTGGATGCAGGATCTTTAATGGGGCACCACTGATGCTCGTCCAAACTGAAGGAAACCTGCTCCTGTAAAACTCTACCCTCTCTGCAGTGACGACACAGTGAGCTGATGTCCAGCTTGGCTGCCAGGTGTCCTAGGCCAAGTGTTGTATTATTTTGAAAAGTTGACAGAAAGTGCACACAGAGATAAGGGGAGTGAAATTGGATCTCTGAGCGGGGGATGTAAAACAGGCAGTATTGCACCGGTCGCCTGTTTCGTGCCACACATGATATTCAGTTCCATCGATTTTAATCACTCCACCATTGGCCAGCATTTATTATTGGCCTTAATTATTGAGGCCTTAAAAACTGAAATTTCCTCTCTAAAACTCTCCAACCCTCCACCACTTGTCTTTCCCATTAAGTTTCTCCTTAAAATCTATGTCTTAGACCTGGCTTTTGATATTAAAGGTGCTGGATAAATGCTATGTAAATATTGTTGTTACTGTGTGGTATGCGGACTTTAAAAGTTATTCCACCTACGTCCTGCCAAGTTCAATTTCATGCCCAAGGTGTTTTATACATAAACATTTCAAATCAAATATTACATTAAAATATGGACTAAAGGTATGACTTTAAAGAGGCAATGTCTATGTCATGGAATTTTGTCCCACTTCACCTAAGACTACACTTGGTCTTGTCTCCCCAGGTTAAGGAGGGGGGTGTTACGGGGGTAATTTTTACTTTGACTTCAATGGAAATAGAAATTGGAATAGATGCAAAAACAGCTGTCTTGTTGCTATAGCTCGCTCTGCATTCACACACAAAGTCAAAATAAACTCTCTCCTGTGTGCAGCAACAAAGGAGATTGACTGATAACACTTCTGTGTAATTATTTTGTATTGCAAAGGCTCATCAGAACATAAGAGCATAAGAACTAGGAGCAGGAGTGGGCAATTCAGCCCCTCGAGTCTGCCCCGCCATTCATTACGATCATGGCTGATCTCATTTCGGCCTCAACTCCAATTTCCTGCCCTCTCCATAACCTTTCAACCCATTACTAATTAAAAATCTGTCTATCTCCTACTTAAATTTATTCCGTGTCCCGGCATCCACTGAGGTAGTGAATTCCACAGATTCACAACCCTTTGAGAAAAGTAATTCCTCCTCATCTCTGATTTAAATCTACCACCCTTTAGCCTAAAACTATGGCCTCTCATTCTAGAATACCCCAGAAAGGGAAACACCTGCTCCACGTCTGCTTTGTCTATCCCCTTTCTCTATCTCTATTCCTTTAGCAATAAATGCCAAAATCCCATTTGCCTTCTTTATTACCTGCTGTACCTGCATACTAGCTTTCAGCGATTCATGCACGAGGACACCCAGATCCCTCTGCACTGAAGCATTCTGAAGTTTCTCTCCATTTAAATAATAAGTCACCTTTTTATTCTTCCGGCCAAAATGGATAACCTCACACTTATCCACATTAAACTCCATCTGCCAAATTTTGGCCCATTCACCTAACCTGTCCATATCCATTTGTAAATTTCTTATCTTTTCCCTGCAACTTACTTTCCCACCTGTTTTGCTGTCATCTGCAAATTTAGCCAATATACACTTGCCTACCTCAGTATGGCAGCTAGTTGCTTTTGTTTATTATTGTTCCTTTTACATTGTTTTAATTCACAATAAACTTCCTTTTACATTGGTTCTCCACAATGCATTTCCTTGTCTTGTTTCCTAAGGAGTCGCTTTCCTCTATGAAATCTCCTGAACCTGGTAAAGTGATTCAAGCTGCTAAGTTTAATATGATCATTGTCAGTAATCATTGAATGTTCAAGTGAAAGAAAAATAGTAGATACTGGAATCGAGCAAGGCAGAGGATTTCTTTAATTTTTTCCCCCCTGGTTTGAGCTAAGTCTATTTGTGTGTGGCACTCCCCCTGGTGGCCTGACTAAGAAAGATCAACTGAACCTCACCCACTGTGGCACATGAGTAAAGTCACAGACAGATCTGAGGCCTGAACTATAAGATCACAGACAAGGGAGCAGCATCATAAAGAAGTGCAGTGGAGTAGTACATCATGTTTATGGCAAGAGTTAATGTAATCTGGAGGAGAAAACAAGTTAATTTTTCCAATTGCAAAAGAATACCTTTGAAGAATACTCTGCTGCCTCTGTCTTAACATGCAGCAAGTCTCTTCTCATATATCCCTGTTCTTTCTAACCTACACTGGCTCCCAATCAATGTCTTGACTTTAAAATTCTCTTCCTTGGTTTCAAATCCCTCCAAGGCCTCACTCCTCCGTATCTTTATAACCTCCTCTATCCCCCACAACACTCTGAGATATCTGCGCTCCTCTGGAATTCCTGTCCAACATCTCTCCACTTCTCTATCTCACTTCCCTCTTTTAAGATACTGCTTAAAACCATAGCTCTTTGACCAAGCTTTTGGGCATCTGACCTCATATTTTCTTATGTGGCTCGGTGTGATTTTTGTTTTATAATGCTTCTGTGAACATTTCCTTATTTGAAAGGCACTATATAAATGTAAGTTTTTGTTTTTGAAGTGGCTAAATCCAAATCGCCTGCTCACTTGGAATTGATCAATACTCACACTTTCCTCAGCATTTATTGGTAGCCGGATCTTTTTAATTGATGGGAGTTTCTATTTTTTTAAGACTAGAAACAGCAACAGTAAATGTAAAAGTTAGCAATTTAGAAAAAAATGCAAGTATGCTGAGACTTTAGCACTGTACCTTACACAGCTATATGAGGAAGATGAAGTGTGTTAAGGACTAGATACATGGCCGTATCCGTTTCATTTTAATTCCACTGAATGCACTGGATTTTTAGCTGGTGTCTATAGCCAACCAGCCACATTCACAAGCTGACATTCAGCTCACCGAAATCACAAAGTGGGAAGTTGTGAATTATATAGGTTGGAGCTCCTTTATTAGGCTATTGTGGAGCGACAGTTTAAAGCACAGTGAAGCACATATGGATTGTCAGCCAACGAAGGAGTTATAGAGAAAGATGTGGAATCAATGGCTGCAGCGTATCTGAGCGTTCAGCTGAATTTTGACAATATAGAAACAAAATATATTCCTAAACATGTTAAATTCTCTTTGCTGTTTCTTATGATGATGAAAATCAGCAGAACAAAAGTCACATATAATTATCAATACATAGAAGGTATTGGTGCCCATGGCAGGAATTCAACTGAGAAATTCAGTATACGTTACAACCTTGTTTATAAATATCAACACAACCCAGGGTTGTGACTGAAAAAAGTGTTTGCTTTCTTTTACTACATAACTGCATAATTTCAAAGAAAAAGTTAATATTCATTTTGATTTTCATATCCTTGTGTGAGTATTAATGGATAGAAACCGTGGGCCAGAGCACTCAATTGTCTGACAGTTACTCTCATTGGATGCAGGTATGTTCTGGGGACAACAAAGCAGAACATTTTCCTCATAGGATAATTTTAGGCAGAAGTGGTGAACAGAAATAGTATTGTGGTTTTCAGTGAGAAACTCCTTAAAACTGGCATGCTAATTGTTTCCCAGTTCATTTAACAGGTTGACAGAACAGGAGATTGCCGTATAGACAAGCGTGCAGATTGATGATGACAACAGGCATCCACCTTATAAAGATACAGCTCTGTACCTTAGATTGATTCTTGCCATTTGAATGTATCAGAAACATATATGTAAAAACTACTGTCTTTTGTATAAGAAATTTAAAGTGAATCTATATCTAATACTGAAATTCGTAAAAATGGTGCTCAATATTTGCTCTCTCATACTTGTAACAATAGGAAAGAAAAATCACAAGGTTTCTCATGAGATATCATGCCTTGACAAATCACTGGTCTTTATAATATTCTGTATACACAATTTAAGAGTAATAAGTCTGATATATATTTACCACACCATGAGGCAAGAATATGAGCAATAAGGAACACGCTATGTGGCCAACCTCCTTCATGTAAGAAGTATAGTATCACAATCTTTATTGAAACAGCCTCAAATGTTTGAAGGCAAGCACCTTGTTAAATGAGAACACTCACCGAAAGAGAATGTTCATTTATTCTACGCTTAATGCCTGTGCCTTCCACAGCCATTACTGAATGTAAATAAATGGATGAAGGTAGTGTTCTAATCACTCTGAAGGTGTTCTCACTGAAAGATATCTACTATAACATGGATAGTTCTACTAGCTCTAACCAGGCAAGAGCTAAGTGAGTCTTAGTGCAAATTTGCTTAAAATAGGAACTGATTTATTCCAGGATGTAGTTGGACTTGGCTGTATATTTATGCATAATCTATAATATTGCTTTAAAAAGTCACTATTGCTTAGCCCTGATAAGTTATTTTTCTATATATGAAGCTTCACAGCAGCTGGCTTATAAAATCGGGAGAAACCATTTGTAAAGCAGACCCTCAATTAACTGTGAAAAAGATTACCGAAGACTCAAAAATACAATGTTCAATGTCTCAGCCAGCTGTAGAGCTGGAAGAGTTTTTAACCTGGCAGAGAATGATTTGGCACCAGCAATCTCTCACAGCTTCAAATTGGGTTTTAAATATGGGATCAATGGAGTTATTTACAGAACCGCTCTATTGCAAGAAATGGGTTGATAGCAGCTGAGCAAGCGGGAGAAGAGATTGCTGCTGTTACTTTCTTCTCAACCTTATTTTATATGGAAAAGGCACTAATGCACAGTATTTGAAATGTGGCTGAGGCCACAAAACTGGTTGCTTATATACTCGATTCATCTCTAAATACTTAGAAGTGCAGTATGAATATTTAAAAAACCTATTAAAATTACCTATTTTCAAATACATATTTCATAAAAAGATATGTAACTCCTACACGTGGTACTCCGTTTGTAAACATTGAACAAATCCTCAGGATGACAATACTGGTCGTGGGCTACAAATCTGCAGCATTGCCTCAAACCAAAAATATCCCTTCTCATCTTTTAACTTCCTTATTCTCTTCACTTGTCTTTTCATTTTTTTTTTGCCTCTTTGTCTCTTTATTTTTCTTTCTTTAATGGCTGCCCACCAGTGGCATTTGCAAATGTTTTCTCTTGCTTTATTTTGGAGAGTGAGAGAAAGTAGGAGGCAATGATGGAGTGATGGAAGCCTATTAACACAATGTATAAGAGATAGTTTTCACTATCACTTTGCTTCCATATCTTTCTTCTACTGGAGACTTAGAGAAAGTAAGATAGATCTTGATATATATATATTTATTTCAAGGTATATAAATGAACCAGGGTTTGATATTAAGCCCTTCCTGATATACACAAATGAGCTAGTCCTAGACATTGGGTAGGGCAGAATTTCAAAATTTGTGGATGATACAAAACTTGGAAGTACTGTGAACTGTGAGGAGAAGTGTGCAGAACTTCAGAAGGACATGGACGTGTTGGTGGAATGGGTGGACAAATGGCAGATGAAATTTAATGCAAAGAAGTGTGAAGTGATTTATTTTGGTCAGAAGCATGCGGAGGATACAATTCTAAAAGGGATGCAGGAGAACAATGACTGGGGTTATATGGGCATAAATCATTGAAGGTGGCATGACAGGTTCAGAGAGCAATTAATAAAGCTTACAGAATCCTAGGCTTTATTAACAGAGGCACACAAAAGAAAGGAAATAATGTTAAACTTGCATAAAACACAGTTCGGCCTCAACTGGTGTATTGCATCCAGTTCTGGGAACCACACCTCAGAATAGACATGAAGGCATTACAGAGAGTGCAGAAAAGATTTAGGAGAAAAGTTCCAGGGATGAGGAACTTAAGCTACATAGATAGATTGGTGAAGTTGGGACTGTTTTCCTGGGAGAAGTGAAGGCTGAGGAGACATTTGATAGAGATATTCAAGATCATGAAGGTTTTGGACAGAGTAAATAGGGGAAAACTATTCCCATTGATGGAAGGATCAAGATCTAAAGGGCACAGGACCCAGTGAAACAAGGGCAAAACATTGATTGGAATTGATAGCAATATAAACCCCTTCCCCCACCACTATAGTGACTCATAGCTTACATTTTGAATTTCAGTTTTTCTCTTTGTATAAAATCATATTAATTTATTAAGAAGAAACATTGTGAAACAAAAGCTTAGAAATTATGATTTAAGAAGCAATTGCAACATGAGGAAAAGCATTTTCATGCAGCAAGTGGTTAGGACCTGAAATGCAGTGACAGAGAGTGTGGTGGAGGCAGGTTCAAGTGAGGCATTCACAAGAGGGAATTGGATTATATTTGAAAAGGAGGAACGAGCAGGGCTACAGGGAGGAGGCATTAGGTGAGTTGCTCCTTCAGAGAGCTAGCACAGACACAATGGGCTGAGTGGCTCCCCATCTGCACTGTAACAATTCTATGATTCTGTGAAAATGATAGACCCTACAAAAGGGTTTTCATCATCAAAGGATTGATGTGGTATCCAAGCTTACTTAGTTGTCCCCTACTTTCCATCAACCTACGTAAGAGAATGTAGGGGAAATACTAGGAATTTATGAGAACGATCCATACACATATCAGATCACAAGACTCAGCTAGGAGCAATGGAGACAATTAGAGAAATATAAATTTCCCAAATGAGACTCCTACCAAATGTAAATGTCTTGGTATTCACAGAATATTGGAGACTCTCAAATCTTCATATACCAAAATAACATGATATCTACCATGGTAAAACATTCTCACTATTGTGGCTAAAAAGAAGGCTTGAATTTATATAGCACCTTTCGCGGTAGTGATTTCTTGCTAACCATTGCACCCATGCAGTTAACCAAATATCTAATTAAAGATTATTTTCCTTAGTTCTGATGAAGAGTCTTTCGGACTCGAAACGTTAACTGTGTTCCTCTCCGCAGATGCTGTCAGACCTGCTGAGTTTTTCCAGGTATTTTTGTTTTTGTTTGGATTTCTAGCATCTGCAGTTTTTTGCTTTTATCTAATTAAACACAGCAGGTTTCAAACAGTATGAGCTAGGGTTTCTGTCTATTGACTATGAATGGGAAATAAATGTAGCCCCATAACCACGAGGGAAATGATGCTGCTTGCCAAGCTTGTGGTATGTTGGGCTGAAGCTGGAGAGTGTGACTGAAGACTAGTTGTTAGCTCGGGTGGGTAAGAGTGTGTGTTTGGCTGCTGTGACTTCACACATAACCTTTTTTGTTATTTTTGAAAGTCTCGTGTGTTGGAATTCTGGATATGATGTTGCCAGGTTGCAAGCCGATACATCTATACATCTGGCTGTAGTGTCATAACATCATATTTCTATCCCTACAATTTGTCATACCAGTAATATAAATAGATTTACAGGACTCAGTGAAACAATGGCAAAACATTGATTGGAATTGATAGCAATATAACCCCCTTCCCCCACCACTATAGAGACTAATAGCTTACATTTTGAATTTCAGTTTTTCTCTTTGTATAAAATCATATTAATTTATTGAGAAGAAACCTTGTGAAGCAAAAGCTTAGAAATTATGATTTGCCACAATTTGGCACAAATGATTAACATCACCATAGCATTCCTCAATCTGCTGGTTCAACTGAAGTCTTGGTCATTTAAAATAAACGAGTTAATGAAACAGTGGACAGAGGCAAGTCATTTCAATGCATTAAATGCTTATACATTGATAGAGCAACGAGCAATAATTTCCAGACTGAATATCGTGAAGAAGCCAGATGAGCTAACGGCTATAATGAACACCATGTCACCTGATGATCAGGGTTCACAACATCAGAGGGAAACTTAAACATGCCCATTAAAAAAAAAATGTTGAATTACTGCTTCAGATTTCCCATTCCTCCCCACAATTCACTCCTGTTCTAACCCTGCTTCAAAATGCTTACTTGCACTCTGCAGTACTTTATATTGATTTTGACTCCCCCTCCCCCCACCTTTTCAGGCAGTTTCTTTGTGTGAAGCTTCTCAAGCAAAACTGCCACTCACTGTAGAGCAATGGCTACATTTCCATTTTCCTGAAAACCAAAACATTTCTGTTGCCGGTGTAATTCTTGAAACTGTTTCCCCCCTACTACCCACCCCCACCCCACACCGCCGCCCCCCCCCCCCACCACCCACTTATTGAATCTCCAAGGTGCTGTCCATTACCACACGCTTTAACAAAATAAATACCCCTTAGTAGCCTAAGAACCAGCATTGGCAGCAAGCCAACTACTCCAGAATCCTTTATGCTACCTATCGTTTTTAGAAATGATGCCCATTCAATATCATTAAAATTTTATCCCAAACTTCCTTACAGTTGTACACAGTGATGCATTAAAATCAGTCTGATTAATTATCTCCCCTGTTTCATTGTGGCATT
Organism: Carcharodon carcharias; assembly: GCF_017639515.1. Lineage (NCBI taxonomy): Eukaryota > Metazoa > Chordata > Chondrichthyes > Lamniformes > Lamnidae > Carcharodon > Carcharodon carcharias. Next base: position 146,302,695 of record NC_054480.1, read on the forward strand.
GAAAAACCAGGGTATACTGAGGCTCCTAACCAACATCATTTTCATATGATCCTATTAGAGCTGGAGAGATATAATCAAAATCCTATAGGGCGCACCATTTGTGTGATAGGATTCAATAAGATTAACTAAAAGGAACCTGATGGATTCAATTAGAATTAGGAGGCTGTATAATTTGTTATATTTTATCCGTTAGGCCTGTTTTTTTGTAATGGTTAGTTAATAATTTTTTAAGGTGTTACTGCTATACATCTGTAAAATTGTGCTTAACTCTTTGATAACTGAATGCTTTGGTATTTTCAAACTTTAACTTGATTTTCAACCATTCAAGGCTGGTATTCGAACCATTCACCTTATTGGCATTGTATTGTACATTGTCAAATATAACCTGATTATCTTCAAGAGATTTGTTAGATGAGCAAGAAAATTAATTTTCATTTAATGTTCTGGGTTGCATTGTGTTTTCTTTCCCCCCTTCAGGAGGATTCTGTCCGAAAAGGAATTCCAATGGGATTCAGCGGGAGAGGAATTTGAGTGACAGGGAGCTTTGGGACTTGGAGCTGGAATATCTGAATAGGAAACAGTCAGACCTGCGCTACTGGGATTCCCCAACGGTTCAGATATCCAGGAGCAACATTCCTTGGTATCTGTTCTTACAGTGCATGGGCTGATCATACTGTTTAAAGATGCCTTTGTGCAAAGCTGCATCCGATCCTGGTACATTATAAGGAACCATGGTTGACAGAACCTGCCAACGTCACAATAGGAGTGAACTTTAATTGGTTTGCTTACATTATCTTAGGAGTAGAGTTGTATTATTCAGTGCGGCTCATTATTTTAAATGTTGATTTGTTTCAATTTGCAGCAACTGCTCCAGGATTACCTCCCCCGGGATTTGGGAACACACGAGGCTGGTTTCCCCCGCTCCAGGATCGTAAAATGCATCCCGTGGCCTGTCTGCTGACTTCTCCCACACACACCACCACCAACCCCCACCCCCCCCCCACCCACCCACCCACCCACCTGTTCTCCCATTTTACATGGCGGGGGTGGTGGGAGGGGAGTGGGGGCGTGGGGGTGGTGCAAGCAGACAATCTGCCATTCCTACATGGCCTGACCAACACCTAATTCTTAAATCCCGGTTAGGAATGGGTACTAAATACTGCCTTGCCAGGATCGCCCACATTATGAAAATATTTTTTTAAAATTACCATAAAGATCCCAACAAAAAGAATGGAGAGCCAAAATGTTTATAACTGAGAGGTCACGTTCTCAGCACATTACAGGGAAGTATGTAACACAATAGAATGGAATGTTATCTCCATAATTCTTTTTATATATGTCATGCATTTATCACCTGAAATATTTGATGAAAAACTACCCCCTGATCTAAAGTGGATTCACAAATGATGAATTTCCAAGGGACTGCAGAGATACAGAATGATTTCCATTATCCACCTCATAAACAGTTATTTATTGAACAATTAATCACACTGTGCTTAATGTTTCATCTTGTTGCCATCCCTAACTAAAGTATGTTAGTATTAATATTTTTGCACTTGTACCTTACCATTACTTATTTTGCTGGGATTTTGTTTTAAATTATGAAACAAAACCCATATTATCATTATCAAAAAGCAGTGTAATCAAGGCCTGTAGAGAGAGCTTTGCCTTCTGTGATGTGTGAATGAGTTTGTTGTCTAGCCAAGAAAAAGTCACTTTGAGGAATACATTATTGTTTCCATCGTCTTTGTATTTTGTGGGAGGCATCTGGTTTCCCTCTTTTTCATTTTTTATCTTTATTGTGAGTTCTTAGATGGTTGATTTTGCATTTGTGTTTTTCTGTTCCAGGGCAGGATGGTAATCTAAGAGAAGTGGAACGTGTGATTGTATGTTACCATGTATGTATATAAACAAATACATGATATAAATAATGTAACTAATCTTTCCATTTACAAGATTATTTTAAACAGAGAGTTAGCCGATTCCCTACCAATATTTTTAAAATACTATTATGTTTTGTACAGCTGCATGTTTCACTCTCACTATTCACATATTAAAGATACTTCTTTATAATACAATATCAATACAGTCCACTCCACACAAATACAGGTTGATCACAGCCTAGGAAGTCCACTAACTTAATCAGTTTTCATTTCATACAGTTCCTGAATGAGCCTATCATTTTTGTGCGCCAAAACTATCTCCACTCTTTATAAATTCTTTTGGTAGTCTAATAGTATAGGGGATTAATTAAGTTCTCACTGTACGCAATTTCTTGTCCAAGCTTACAATTCCAATATATCTATCATTTTACCTCCATCTCTGCAACATTACTTGTTTCTGCCCCTTACTTCAGCCCCTCCACTGGTGAAACATTTATACCCACACCTCCCTCACAATTGTTAACACTCTCCATGAACTCTAACTTGTCCAAAACTCAAACTCGGTCATGTATATCCTTGCAGGTAGGCAGAATCTGCACAGAAACAGCAAACAAGCTCTGAGCAGAAACAAAAACAAAAATAGCTGGAAAAACTCAGCAGGTCTGACAGCATCTGCAGAGAGGAGCACAGTTAACGTTTCGAGCCCATATTAACTCTTCATCAGAACGGATGCAAGCTTTGAGCAGCATACTTTTAATGGACAGATCATCATGAGTTCAAATCACAGAAATTCTATGGCCCAAACAATCTTTTTTTATGTTTAAGTAACATTTTATTAAAAATAACAATATCAAGAGGTAACAAAAAAAAAAGAAATACCAGCCCCTTTTAGGTGTAGAATCATCGTCAAGTGGGAACTCTGCTAGAAATCCAGACAGTCGGTGGACAGATTCTCTTTTCACATGTCTCTTCCATCTTAGCGTCTCCCTCAGAAACTTCACCAGTATACCATCAACAGTAAATATACCTGCATAGACCAGGCATACTTACCATACAACAGCTGTAAGTGGTCCTAATGGTAACTGATCGTTAGGGATATTGAAACAATATTAAGAGAGTGGCACATCATTGGAGGAGCAGATATTTTTCTGTTGGAAAAGCCTTGACCAAATTGAGTCACACTCCTCTAAAGAGTGGCAAGATTTCACTCCATAATCCTAATGCCCATGTGGGTTGGGGCACCATAGTAGTGTTGTGAGAGGCCTACCTCCCCTAACCCCAACCCTCTGCGCTAGCTTACTATGCAAATAGCCCCTGAAAATATTGCTTCTAAAATTGCAGATAAAGTCACACTGAGGGCAGATAGATCAGTGGAAGTCATCAAGGGGAATGGAGTTCCCAGAATTTCTGGGTTAAGTGTATAGCTAAGATGTAAGATGCATTGCCCTGCTATCCAATTATCTGGTACTCTTGCTGTGGTCTATAATGCATGTTGCGTGTTATATTTTTAAAAACTCATGTCGTTATATTCTGATATACTATTTTCAAATTTCCAGATAAATATTACTAGTGGAAATAATCCTGAAGAGAGTTAACCTCTTTGGTAACAAAATTTATTCTCTTTTAAAGGAACACGACCTTCATGAAAAATAATCACAAAACTTTTGCAGCTTGTTTGCGCATGTATGATGCAGCGATACAAATGGGGTCACAAAGCACATGCTGCCATCATGAAATGGCACGTAGCTCTCCAGCTCCGATCTGACATCTTGTCATTTCAGATGGTGCCCTTTTACAGGCGTAATCCTGTCTGACACGATTGATTTCTAACTTCCTAATTTACTCGTCTCCCTTCAGGTCCCCATGACCAAAATGGGGTTCTGTTTATTTTTTTTGACAATTTTAGTACAGTTTCAGATTCCGCTAAATGACTAATTATGCGAGAGTTTTACTCGGTTTCGTCCCTGACGGCAACAGGATATGCCCCTCTTAACATGACACTTCAAACAGAAACACAAGCTCACAGTGGACGTTTTGTATTGATTGCTTGCCAGCCATTTAAACATTGCTGTGATGAGCCTGAAAACGATCCTTTCATTGTAAAGGTGTCTTGCCGACAAAGAGTTTTCACATCACTATGGAAATATGCCCTTAAGATTCAACTTGTTCTCTACCCTCGATGCATAACCTTTTAGTGTGATTTTGGTATTGATGTTTAGGAACTCACATTGGTCCAGGAGCTGTGAACTTTCTCAAAGTTCACTGGGCATGTATTTGTTTCCTCCTCAGTTCCTGTGCCCGTCCATGGCCCACTTGTAAGACTTGCGGAGCAATTTTCCATCTCTCTGGGCCTTGGGTGTGAGTGGGCAATATAGCAGGAAGGCTAAAAATCAGTTTCATGCCGTCGTGAAATCATCTTGTGATCATCCACTCTGCCCATCGATGACAGGTCACGTTTCCCACGGCCACTTATCGGGAATGTTATTTTAATACATCTGCATTTCATTATAAGTTCTGCTCATCGGAATCATCCCCCCTCGCTGGATCATCTGGGCACATTGGCGGTTTCACAACTGTACATAGCGACGTGCACCTGGCGAGCTGCACTTCACTCAGGACTTTGAGGTTTGTTTGCCTACCTTGCTTCGGGCAAGTCATTACTCACAGTCATTAGCACCAGGGCTTCACGGGCAGGTTTGTACCTTACCAGACCAGCCATAAGGCAGGGGTATCTTTTCAATGGCTGTAGGGCTAGGGCTTGCTTGGGGAAGGGTGAGAAGAGGCCTCAGGCAAGGAAAGAGGCTGCAGGGTGAGACTGTACTGGGGAAGGAGGGTATCCCAGGCTGTGTGTGGGGGCACAAGTTGATCTGTCCAAGTGGCCTCAAGATGGTGAGGGCTGAGGAGGCAGTCGCCAGAGGAGATGAGGCCAGATGGAGATGTGAGGGTGTGTGTGAGAGAGTGAGTGGTGATGTCCCTTGAGCTGGCAGTGAGTGAGATACCAGTGAATGTGTGATGGCCCCGTGAGTGTATAAGTTTAGAGTGAGGAGATGGTTGTCTTACCCTGGCAGTACTGATAAGATAACTCATCTGTTTTCTGCACTGGATGGCTGACCTCTTGTGTGCAGCATTGCCACTGGACACCTCTGTCACCGACTCCCAAGCCTGACTGGTGAGACTGATGGGCCTCCTGCGACTAGAGTGAGGGTAGAGGACATCCCGACGGGCCCCCACATTGTCCAGAAGGTGAACCAGGGATGTGTCACTGAATCGGGGGAGCTGCACTCTTCTTGGCTTTTGGGGCCATATCTTCACCTTCTGGGCTGTGAGCATTGAGCAGCTGCAGTTTAAATATGGCTCCCTACGTGAGGAAGCAGCGAGGTAATGGTGTGACGGGAAAATCGGAGGCAACCCACCAGCAAGACGGAGTGTCTCCTGTGGCTGCATAATTAATAAGGCGGGAATGGGACAATATGGCACGAACAGCCGCCAATGCAGTCAGCGGGTAAAATGTCCCTTTTCCCGCCTGCTACCACACTTAGTGCAAATCTGGAATGATTCTATCCATGGGCTTGGATTTTCACTACCATCAAGAGCTTCTCCATCATGGTGAAAAGGAGGAAAAGCCCGGAAAATTGCAAACCCTGCCCCCAGACATGGCAATTCCCATTTTCATGGGGCCCATTTAAATCATCAGCTGCCTCCACTCAAGTTGGATTTTAGTAGCCCAGGAATGTGAAAACTTAAGTGTGCAGAGTAGATCTGGTAAGAGCAGGCCTGAAGTGGTCTGAACTTTGTGCATTTATTTGGATAGTCAGGGTACCACCCCTTTCAAGAGGTAAGGTACCCCTTTGGATCTGGTTCAGGGACACCTTTGGGGGAGGTCAGGTGCCCTTTGGAATTGTTAAAGGTAGGCATGAATGTGCGCAAAAAGTGCACCAACTCATTAACTGCCAAGCTCGTTGAAACTGTCAACAGATCTGTCAAAATCAACTGTCAAAAGTGTCAAGAGGACCTGTCAATAGCAGCAATTAAAGAGAGCTGTAAATAGCACTTGTCAAAGGGAGCTGTCAAGTTGTTAAGGCATTTAAAAGCCCTGCCCTTTAACTCTTTGAAAAAAAAGTCTGGAGTATTTTAAGAGAAAGTAATTGCTTGCTATTTCACTCTGTCTGTGGACATGGGCCTGAGGGTTTCCATTACTGGAGTACTGCTGCATGGCTGATTTCACAACCATTCATTATCACAGAGTACCTTCCATTTCACAGTTTGATTAATAGCTACAAGTGGTTATAGACTCTATGAATTCCAGTGATTGTTGTTATAAGGGATTGTCCATTTGAATTAAGTGTTTGATGTTAAAAAGCTTTGTGTAGTTGAAGGAATGTAAATGTAGCAAATGCACTTTATGACTTTTTTCAATATAGTGGTCTGCAATAGACAACTGGAACTTTGTTTTATAAAACTTCATTTTACCTCATCTCTGCATGGGTCCTGAGGTCTGCCCATTGTGGATACTGGGTGAGTTGGCACAGTAGATGTAAGGCAGAAAGGTGGAGGGTAGAAGACATGCATTGGCATGAGATGGCACAGTTGGCATAGGGACTATGAAGGTCATGCGGTAGGTGGAGGGGCATAGGTTGGCATTGAGGGCATGAGGGACCAAGGGGGTGAGTACAAGGGCAGAGACTGGCATGGAGGTTCAGAGGGGTTATGGGAGTAGGTACAGGGCATGAAATGGCATGGGTTGGCATGAATGGGGCATGGATAGTGTGCATGTGGAGGGTGAGGGGGTGCAAGGGGTGAGGGCTGGAGAGATGTTTTAAGGTTTTTAAATTTTTGGATACAGTGTCAGGGCCCCAAGGCTGCCTCCACACCGTGCACCCTCCTCACTACTTCCGGGGCTACTTCTACTATAGTCTGCCCGACTGGACTGAAAATCTGATATCCGTGTAGCCATTTTTAAAAATTGGGTTCACAGAGCCGGGAATTTCTGCACATCCGAATCGTGGATGAAAGTCCAGGCAATGGGCTCAATGTTTCAATCGCCCTTTCCAAAATTTCTTTTTTTTTTTGTCCACTAGATCAAAGGACTTTTTTCATCTGTCTGAGGTCTCCTTTTCTTGGAGGTTCTTAACTGCAGCAGAATAGCTGCACGCAATGCATTCTATTGAGGATGCTGAGCATGTCCAACATTTACAGGGTTTAGATGCTACAGTAGGTGATTGGCAGGTTGCAAATTGCACATCATGTAAATGGCACTAATGAAAAGTACCATTAAGTGAGTTCTTATGAATATTGCCAAATTTAAACGCAGACCTAACAATGACAGGAAACCCGTCAAACATAATCATCTGTGAAAGTAGAATTGCTCAAACAGAAAAGTTTGAATACACCTGTAAGGTTAAACTGCAGAAAATTTCAATAAAAAGCTGTATTGCACTGCTGAGGGCTGGAGGCTACAGAGAGTGCGATGTGGTCTATAGTGGAAGGAAACCAGTGATGGTCAATGGTGTGGAGGGTGGTGAATAAACACAGAAAAGGTACTGCTGCAATGAAAGCAGACAACTTGGTAAGTCTGAATTGGATTAAAATACTGTCAAAGCTTTACTTTTCACAGTAATAGTGGCAATTTGTTTTGGTAAATCACACCAAACGGTAAAATAGTCCTTATGGCAGCAATGAGCGATGAGGAAGAAAAGTCCCTTTAATTAGGTTCAGCTGCAGCTCTTCCATGAGCTTTTGATTGAATTGGATTTGCAGCTGAATAGCTGAAGTAAAGTATCACCTTTCATACTCCTGCATTATTTTAAATGAATGAAGCTAAAGTTTTAAATATATATTTTCATTGCCAATGTTGAGTTGGTCAGATTGCCACTTTCAAGAATTGATTTTTTTGTTGATTGAAAATGGATAAAACAGCTTAAAGTTAATGTTTTATCTTACTTAACAAGGCCAAAATACTTGATCCCAATTGTATAGTTAACACATCTTGTCACCATGTGTCTTACTGTTCTTTTCTTTCACATTTTGTCAATAGGATAATTCATTTTTGTAACTTGAAGCAAATTTAACATTGTGTTGGATAGCAACCTGTCAGAACAATTATTGAAACAAATTCAGAAGTAACAGGGTCTAATGTTTTGGGTGCAATTATGCAACAATATAATCAGAGTGGAGTGCAGCACAAACATTGCTATAAGCAGTTTATCAATAATTCTATACACCATACTAAAAATGTTTTCATATCACTTACATGATGTTTCGAATAATGGTTAGCTCTCCTTTTCTCTTCCAGAGTGGTTTAAGAGCATCTCTGATCAATTTTCAAGATGTTATAATGTACCCATGGTACAGTTCGCATCCCTTTCATCCTTCTGTCTAATTGATACTTAAAGGCGTAATGATTTCAATGGTATTGCTACTCAGCAGAGTGAATCCAAGACTCTGTTACACTGAGATCCTATTGAAGCTTGTTATCCATTTCATGAAATGCATTTAATTAAAGATCAAGAGGGAAAGGGGCTGTCTACACTGGTGATTGAAGAGAACTGACATAGAGGTACGGGATTGTAATTTTCCTGTTGAATTTTTCCTTATGATATTGTATATATAATGCAATGAAAAAATGTGCAGCTCTGTCAATATTGGCTACACTAACCAGCTTTTCTAAAACAAATTGTTCAAGCTATTTATCTTCAGCTTTCTATTTTGAATGTTGTAGTGGGAATTGTTAAGAGGGGACACAAGAATGTGTGTTCAATTTCTGTATTAAAAAATTATCTTCACCAAGCATACTTTTATAGGATTCAGTCCTTTCATTGTTTTTTATTTGCTATTTAATTTCAATTTGCAACAGCAAAAGTGACCATTTAGCTGCCAAACTATTGTAAAATCCCATTAATGGTTCATTAATGTCCCTTTGAGATGTAAACCAGCGCTCCCTATTGCAGCCTGACTATATGTGCCCCAGACCAAACTGGTTGATTCTTGCCTGCCCTCTGAAGTGGCCTAGCAAGTTATTCAGTTCCATTATATCTCAGAGTAACTAGGGATGTGCAATAACTTCCAGCCTTACTAGTGTCACAACAGCAGATCACAGCGCCAAATTACTTACAGGCATATTGAACTTTTTAAGTAAGACGTGTTTTTTATAAAAAGGACATACAAGCAATGGCTGGCTGAGAATGTAAAGTAACCACTTTCTGGAAAATTTTTTTGTGGATCATACTTGACCGACTAGTCCAGAGAGACCATGGAATGTCATACCTAAAAAGGAGTCAAGGCCCACTTCAAACAAACGCTTGAAAAGAAGCGATGCAATGCAAAAAACTGAACTTTAATCTCCTGTGGTTGCTGAGATAATGGAGACTGATTACCACATCTCAGCAGAAATCATCTCTTGTTGAGTTATATCTCAGAATGCGGAAATGGTCTAAGTTGAAAGAAAGCAGATTCTGGGCAAAAAACATGTTTGTTTCTTTCCCTTCCTGGAAGCTGCAAGCCTGATGTGTGTGCTCTAGTTCGGTGTGCCATGGGTGCTGTGGGGGTCATCAACTAGGCATCCCTACAGCTTGCAGGTAAAACTCTCTCTTTCTCTCTAGCTGGAGGTAAGTCAGCAAAGCCACGGTCAAAAAGGAAATAGGACAGCTCCTTCAGCTAACCTGCAGAACCAAGTATCTCCAAACCAACTGCTCAACTGCCAAAGTCAGTTCTACCAGAATCACTCAACTTAACGGCCCCAATGTCTCGTCATCTACTCCTCACCCAGGAACATAACAAAACTTGGGTCCCATTCGGGAAGTTAACAATTTGCGGTATCTCATACAGGATCATTACAAATTGGAGGATCTTGCCTAGGGACTGGTGGTAGCACTAGCGATACCCTCAACCCAAGAGAAAAACAATACATTTTAAAAATTCAACCAGGCCTTGGGCTGCAAGTGAATAGTCATATTTTTTTAAAGAAATTGGTTGCCTCGTCTCTATTTTTCAACATGACCAGGACAGTAGGCAAATCAAAATCACCCTGTCAGCATCATAATACAGGCTTCATTGCTAAGCTCCTCCATTGCAACATTAGTCACTTCTCTTACCATTACAAGTTTCCTGAGATGTCTGGGCAAAACTGCCCTTCACAACACCCTGCAAGCACCAGAACAGCTATAGGATGTTGTTACCGAGGATGTTGTTACTGAGCTTAAAGAGGAGCACGGAGGGGTGAGTCACCCATGTGCAGCTGTGGAGGAGCAGGAACATGCTAGCCATGATTACTTCCATTACTTTGGGAAATTCATGAAATCGGGCAGCCATGTCATTCTCTTCCGCAGAAAAGGAAATTACATTGCTGGCCCTGTGGACTGTACATCAATCTCCTATTTGGAATAGGAAAAAACAGCGCTAACTTGGAATGAGGCATATGGAGAACAGTTGAAGTGGGGAAAGTTGTGACCAAGTCTACCACTGATGCGTGCTGTGCATAGGTTTTAGATTGGCTGCAACGATTGTTGCAGTCGATGGCAAAGACCCACAATTGGTGTCCTCCGGATTCAGTGCTTGTGGATGCAATTATCCCTGGTTATTGCTTACTGGAGTTTGCAGCTATAATTGGTGCCACAATAACATTTAATTTATCTTTTTCTGCATGCCTTCTTTTATCATGTCCTATTTTTGTCATGAAATATTGTATTTGGTGACGTCCAGCAAACCCAATTCTCACAATTACCCTCATTTGTTGCTCACAACTGGATTTTGCTACTTGCACGTTGACAATTTTTGACTCCCTGAGCTCTTATGAAAGTTGGCATTGAAAGGAAACCTTTCCACATTCTCTCTTTCCCCATTGGTCCCCTTCCTCCTGAAGCCCTGTAAATGTTTCAGCTACAGTGCAATTTTTTGATGGCTTTAGTGATCAATAATGGCCATCACTTTGGAGGACATTTAAAAGCAAACTTAACGGAATGAGTAAAATAATTCGACAAATTCATAACCATAACTCTTTCATAAATACTGAAAAAAACCCTAATATGTGCAACAAGTGCTATAAAGGAACTTTCAACATTGCAATAACACAAAGAAGTGTTTCCTTTTAAGTTCATTGAACACCAAAAATGCTAGAAAATCAGAGCCATACAGAGTCATAATGGCAAAGGACAAGGCCATTCGGCCCATTGAGCCCTCTATTTGCATTCTGAGAACTTATTACATCTATCACATTAAATCTGTGTCAGCACTCAAGCGCAAAACACTGTTGGAAGGAAAATCAGGGAGCACGAGGATTTGTGTGCAAAATTAATCCAAAACCCATTCCCTCCAGATTACAATTCACTTCATCCTTACTGCACCTGCACAACTGGTGCAGGACCTGAAAATCTACCCAAATGGGACAGAGTTTAACTGTCAGGCATTTCATGCTGAGTTCTGACCTGTAACCTGAAAAGCAATTAAGTTCTAATTGACAGGACCCTGCACTAACCAGTCAAACTCTGAATTTGAAGATAAAAACGAAAAACTGCGGATGCTGGAAATCCAAAACAAAAACAGAATTACCTGGAAAAACTCAGCTGGTCTGGCAGCATCGGCGGAGAAAAAAAGAGTTGAACTAGTTCTGTCGAAGGGTCATGAGGACTCGAAACGTCAACTCTTTTCTTCTCCGCCGATGCTGCCAGACCTGCTGAGTTTTTCCAGGTAACCCTGAATTTGAAGATCTGTGTATCTAGCATCAGTCTGAATCTTAGGAGCTCTGATGCATGATATAAAATAGCACTCCTATCCTTGTGAAATCTTTAAATATGTGAGTCACCTGATTTACCATGCACAATGCTATGATAGGTCTGTTAGAATTTTTAAACAACACAGCTGAAGAGAATTTATATTGTAATGTAATTCAACTAATTTAAAGCAGAAAGACGATAACCTATTTATAGATTAGCAGCTTTTCTTAGTCCACAGGCAAAATAGCCAGGTTACACATGTATGCCAATCAACATATTACTTAGTAGTCAATAATTATGTCTCTGTGTCCCAGTCTTCAATTATGGAAATGTTTAAAGTTTTTCCAGAAAACATCAACCCACAGAATGGACTATTTTTGAGCTGCAGATCTTTCACTTAAATGAAAGTTTATCCAAAATTCCATCTGGCCTGTTATGTATTCCCTGTTATAATTGCTTTCACTCTTGGTGGCTGTGCCTTCAGTTATCCAGGCCCGAAGCTCTGGAATTCCCTCCTTGTACCTCTCTGCTTCTCTACCTTGCTTTAAGACAATTCTTAAGCCATACCCCTTTGAGCAAGCTTTTGATCAACTGACCTCATGTCTCCTTTAGTGGCTTGGTGTTGTACTTTGTTTCATAATGCCCCTGTAAAGCGCCTTGGGACATTTCACGACGTTAAAGGCGCTATATAAATATAAGTTGTGGTGTTCAGAAATTGTTGGTTGTTCACATCGGGAAGGGCCTGACCAAAATGTTTTTTGACTGGGAGGCATTCTCCAGCAGAAAGTTACTGCACCACAGTTGTATAACACCTGGTCAGTGCAATCTGGACTGTAAACCAGGGGAAATGTCCAGTCGGGATTAGTAGCAATATGTCACTAAAAGTGTTCAATTAACAGGAATAGGTACAATGGGTAGTCTTTGGCAATAGATTTAATTCCATTCACACACATTTCAACCTTTGCTATGCTAAACAAACAAAGGATATACAATGGAAAAACTGACAAAGACAGTTCATTCCACAGGGATGAAGACCTTCACAACCCACAAGGAGTTTATTGAAGATCTATTCACCAGTGGAATAATCTTAGTTTCGCACTGTTCTCACCACATTGAACTTCAATACAGTTTCATTTTAAAAGCCGCATTGGGCTTTTACAATGTGTACTATTTGAATTACCTATTGTAAGCATCAAAGATACACTGAGGTACATTCAAATAAGGTTTAAATAAATATATTAAATCTTGAAAACAATCTCGGGAGATTAATAAGATAATGCAATAATGTGAAAGATAGTCAGTCATATAATTTAATGTATTAGTGTTTTGAGTTTGCCACCAGCTTTGTATTTAGTTCCATTCTGTGAACTTGTAGCCAAGAAATTAGAATTTTTAAAAATCACAACCTACCTAAATGAAGTGCCAATGAATATAAAGGATTAAAGCTGCTATTCACCACAGCATTAATGCCTTGTGGTCATCGTGGGCATTATATGTTGTTTATTTTCTAAGTTGGTGCCTTTATTGATAAAATCTCCCAAAGTCTAAAAAAGTTTAACACTTGCTTCATGTGGCTAGTGTTCTCCAGTACCTGTGGTCACATTAATCATTGATTTGCAAGCACTATACCGTTTTCTAGTCAAGAAGCTATTCATGAGCCCATTTTACTGAGAGGGGGAGTCAACAAGGCATTTTAGATCAAGATAAATAGGCTTAGACCCATGCGCCAAGACTGTTTCATAATACAGTATTTAATTTACTTTCTTGGATGAGCATAGCTTCCTTATAGATTTCTGGCATAATGTGCAGACATGAACAGAGAAAGCCAATGGCTCTGCAGATCAGAGATGAATCCAATCAATAGTAAAGCCCTAACCTGAGCTTCTCAGGCCCCTCTCAGCACCGGTCATCTCCAATCCAAAAATCTATATCGCACCACGGATTTGAGGAGAAGTGCACTTTCAGGACACACTTCACTTTGGCGATGATTATCACCCTCCGGCCTTATCTACCTCCTCCTGCTTTCTCAAACTCGATCCATTACCATTTACACAATCAAGCGTGGCTTGATAGAATAAGCATCTAATCAGCTTCAACACCAGCAGCCCTTGTCGTCTGCTGCAGTGAAAACGATCTGATAGTGTGAAAGGAGTTCAGCATGTCGCTTTTCCTGTCGTCATTGTTACTGAGTATAAACCACATTCAGCCCCCTGTTTGTGAACTGAGAAATAAATACTTTTAAAAATATTACTGCATGTAATGAATTTCTAAGTTAGGACTCATATAATGTATCAATTGGCTTGCATAGTTTCACCCCTTTTCTTGCTCCTCGCTAAATACACTAACTCATTGCGGCATGTGGGTCCCAAGGGTGTTGTCTTCTGGTACATAACCCAAGGGATTGTTCTTTTCTCAGAAGTGAGCTCAGGGATTAGTGTTTACAGGCTGTTCAACTGTGGGAGGCATCCAATCCAAGTGCAATCCTGTCTTCATCCAATGTACACATCCACGGGGCAGGATTTTATGGCCCCTGCTGTGGTGGGGGGCAGGGCTGGAAAATGCAGCGAGCCATTCAAAACTCCATGGACTCCGGTGGGGCTGGAAAATCCCGCTGGCAGGAAGGGTCATAAAGTTCCACCCACCGTCTCTGGTGTAGTGCTCTGGTTTAGATGAGGAAAATCAACATAATACCAGGAATTGAAACCAGTGCCTTCCTGGTCTGCAGGGCTTTATTCTGCACTGAGGGAGTTGACACAGATTTTTATATACCCTGGAGAAAGATATCGAGGCAGAAAAACATCCATGGCTCAAACACCCAGGCCTGGATTTTTCGGTTATCAGGTGTTCGACAGACCCGGGACCAGACAGGAAATGGGCCACCGGCCGCGATCGGCCCCTCCCCCTCCCCGCACCCCACCGCGATTTCATGCCGGCTGGCCAAATAACGGTCAGTCTGCGTGAAACAAGCGCTGAAATGCTCACACTCACACTCGCCCAACATCACCTCGCACTACTTCACATAAGTTCAGGCCAGGCACGCGCCTGCCCATCCGCGGGACACAAAATTCTGGTCCAGTAGGTGTCTGCGAATCTCAACTTCTGTACGCATATTACAGACAAGGAATTACAGGATAAGTGTTCTGTTTTTTTGGGGGGTTTCTGATGCAGAACAGCATAGACATATTAGGCTTCTGGTGTGTTTCTCATTCAGCCTTTCTGATCTCCCATCCATTAAAAATAATAAACAGAAAATCAGATGAGCTTTGTGTGATCCTCACATCCAATATGCTTCTAGGCACTCCTGAGCTGTGTTATTCTGTTGAGAGCACAAAAGCAGAACATTTCTTCTTGTATTACTGCCCTCAAGTCTCTCCTGCTATAATCACTCTTATTGTTCAATTATATAGTTTGGGTTACTTTGTTAGTACTAATGATGAACTTCCAAAGATTTGCCATTATTCAGAGATGCGTCAGAACCTTGTAAAATGACCTCAGTGACTGTTAAAACAATTGTAAAGTAAACAATTGTGTTAGATCAGTCCTGTAACTAATGCATTTAAACTGGATATACAAGAGTACCTCTCAAGGAGTAAACTAAAGTTATTTGCACTTCAAAAAGTTTATTCCAGCCATGAGCTTTCATTTATAACCTGTCCTACAGCCATTTTTGTATTTTAGTTTCCATACGTGAGTATTGTGTTAACATTAGTTACAAGGATATAAAATCTTTTGATGCTAACAAATTCAGGATTATATCATCATGTAATTGGTAGCAGAGGCTGACAAGAGTTTTTGTTTGTTTGATATTGACTTGTCATTGGCTTTAATGATCATAACACATTACACACTGAACACATTAAATTAAGATTACAAAAATGGACCAAGGGATATAAAGAATTATAAATCAAAAATAAATAAGAAGTAGGAATAAATTTATCATGTGGGTTATTGAAAGAAACCACTGGAAGGGGGATGAAACAACTGGCATTACAATCCATCTAATGGGGGAAAAGGTTATTATTGGAGTTTTTATTTGAGATCAGTTTGTAATGTTTCTCATGGGCCAAATGCTCACCTGGGTCCACAGGTGCCTTTTGGTGCCTGAATAGTC
Organism: Carcharodon carcharias; assembly: GCF_017639515.1. NCBI lineage: Eukaryota > Metazoa > Chordata > Chondrichthyes > Lamniformes > Lamnidae > Carcharodon > Carcharodon carcharias. The sequence continues at coordinate 146,318,396 of NC_054480.1, forward strand.
ATACTTGGGTTTTTTTGGAGGGAATCTGATTTCCCTGCACATTACCGACCCCATGCCATTTTCCTCTGGCCCTTTTGCGCGTCGGGGATGCCTAGTGTGCAAGATGCACACCCACCCCCACTGAGGTTGTCTTCCCTATTTTAAATAGGGTGCAAAAATCCGATTTCCTCTCGCTTTCCTGAGCCCAAAGGTAGGCTCATGTACATAATATATTTCTTTAAATATTTAAGTATTTATTTCTTTAATTGTTGCACCTTGTTTTTGACTTTTGTGGAATTCTGTTTAACTTATGCCACTCAGGTGGTGGTCTGTGCTGAGCCATATGGGGGGACGATCATTTGACAAAGGAACTGATTTCATTCAAAATGATATCAGCTAGTTCGTTGGCTGTGACACATTATCTGTCAGTTCTTGTGTAGAACACACTAACCTGACACTTGTGACTGGTGTATCGAGTACGTCCGGATGGGGACACTCAATTGTAACATGAAACAGGGCATCATCAAACTGGGTATCCATTTTACACAGCATCCAATTCTTTTCCATTGGCTTCAATGAAAAGAAAATTCAGACACGATATGAAGGAGGCTGTCAATACACTTTGAGCTCATTTTACTCCATAGCATAGAGCCACTCTGTGCATTCATATAATAATATTTCACACTGTGACATCTGGGATGTCATATTAGACACAAAAAGTAAATGTTACATTTTTTTAAGCTGATCCTAGCTGGGTAGCAGTCTGTGATGCCATAATTTGCTTCAGTGTCCTTGACTAGAAAGGAGAAAATCATACAGGGTTCCTGCAGTTGACCATCAGCAGTAGCCAAAAGTGCATGTGTGTGTGAACCTGGCAAAGGCAGGTATCACCTCACCTATGTTGCCCCAGTGGTCAATTAGTCTGGAAGCAATCACTGTCCAGGCTCATACAAGAAGTGGGAGCTATGTGAGACATTGAAAGGCAACCACTGCTCATGGAGCCATATCCCAAAAGGACCCATGACCCCTCCGTGAGAAGAGGAAGCAAGACAAGGGGAGAAAATGAGGAAAACTGACAATCCATGTCATAATATTTTCAGGAAGCTCTCTTCCAAATCAGCTGCAATCCTCATTGTGAGTTTCTTTCATTTTTCTGATGTTTCTAATTCGCTTATTGCTGGCCTCAATTTCATATACCCTCCGCCTCCCCCACTCCTCCTAGGCCGTTATTATAAGAAAAATTATAACTTTCTGGCATTGCAGACGATGATTACATAAAGAAATCAGGCCTCAGCATAATAGAAAAGTTTCAGAAACAAAAAAAGGACATGGTAAACTTGCTTTTATTCTATTCTCTCTGTAACACAGGAGCTCATACACAGTTCATGAGCATTAATGGGATAATTATCTGGGTTTTGAGGAAAATTAGAAAGGGGCATTGATGGTCCCACTACTGCAGAATTCTCCCAAGTGACCTGACTCTCAAACCTTTCACTAAAATGTACAGGCTGATATCAGATTCATCCACATGTGACTTATCTTAGGAACTGGAAGCTTTACATCTGGATGTTTAATAGGTTGTAATATATTTCTATCTTTCATTTCAGTTCTCCTATGGTTTCATGTGGCAAACCACATGTTGTTCAACCACATTTTATACCAATTTCTACTACATTGTCCGCTTCCTATTTGCAATTGATTCACTCCTCCTGATGTCAAGTGTTCCCATGGTTACTATTCATGGTTAGAAACTCTCCACCTTCAGTTTTTATTGACTAGGAATTTTTGAAGCTCTTTCATATATTCCGAACATCCCCAGAGCCTGAGAAATGTATTTTAAATGCCAAAAAACTACATTTATAACTATCATCATCCCACCAGACTGAATATCATGTAGTCATGTCAGAAATCAAGTTGATTCTTGCACAGCAAAGATACTTTTGTTATCAAAGGCACACGCGTTTGGAGATGGATTTTCAAGTTACAAACACAAATACCTTTTGATGTTCCTAAGAAGAAATATTAACTTTCTGATTAAATTTGGACATGAGTACATATATCATTATATGGTTCAGCTGAGATCTTTTGCCCTTGTAAAGGGTGAAATCTAATGATGTAGATGTTTACTTATTCCATATATTGGCAGACAGCAGAATATTTGTACCGGCCCCCATTTTCTCACATTGGTTGATGATACTGTAGTGCTCATCATGAAAGCAAAAAGACAGAATATGCGGTTGGTAGTGGTATGTGAAAAGTGTCAATATCCAGCCCACTCTGCAGACTATCAACAGCAAATGTTACCTTTGGTTGTGCAATTTGTCCTGGAAGATAATGGGAGGTAAGAAGTACCAACATTTTGGAGTTTTTCTCCTCTCGACATGAAGTATCAGGTGTGATATAGAGGGGTCACAGCCAGCCCAGAACTGCCAAGTGCACAATTGGTAATGAATGAATTATTTGCAGAAACTTACACATTTGTGTTAAATATATTACTTCCTCATAATTCCCTTGTGCTTCTTCAGGATCTCAGGGAAGCATGATGATAAATGGGAAAACCCATGGCTGCTTGATGATTGGGCTTAGGAACTTCTCTGAAATTCCACTGAATTTTTCTTTTTAACAACATCCTGCTCTTCACTAAAGCAGCAGAATAATACGTGAGAGTGAGGCATTTCACAGTAGATTTCCTTTTGACATTTTTTTAATGACAATCATATTGAAAAAATGGCCTATGATAAACTTAGGAATTGGTAAACCATTAATCTATTATTTCACCCAGTGCCGCCCCTGGCATGCTCCTCTGTCTCTTTTTGTTCTTCCTGTGATTAATGCACTGGATGCCTCCTTTTGAACAGGATGGAAAGGGACACATTTTCCTCGTCACTAATTTTAGAAAGAGCTGGGTCTGAGGTTATCCCCTTTTTATTAATCTCTGTTTCAATAAAGTTAGGCAAGGCTGAGAAGCTATCACAGAATCACAGAGCGCAGAAGAGGCCCTTCGGCCCATCGAGTCTGCACCGACACGTGAGAAACACCTGACCCACCTACCTAATCCCATTTACCAGCACTTGGCCCACAGCCTTGGTTCCAAGATTTTCTACGGGATGAGATTCTGGGACTTCCAGCTCTCCGGAAGAAGGGGTGGCAGTTCACCGAAAAAGATGGGGAATGACTTACCACCCCCTACCCACCATTGTTGTGGCCACCACAATCGTGTCCTGGGGTCTCCTTTTTGGGCAGCCCACCTGAGTCAGGTGATAAGCCCTTTTAATCATCAAATCAGGGTTCCATGTAATTTTAAGGAGGCACTGGGTGCAGCATGTGTAGCGCAGGCTCTGCCTCGTATCCACTGATGGTCCAGCCAAAGTGAAGCCCGCAGATAGTTGTTACTGTAAGTTTGAAAGTCTGGGAGCAGGTTAGCTGGAACAGTGTCTGACTTACCAGCATGATTTTTTTTTCTGGCGTGCACCACTTTAATAGGAGAGTTTTGGCTCGCCTGCCAAGCAGATGAGAGCCTCAATAATGTTGCACTCCAATTATGTCATTTGCATCATGATTTGATTTTATCTCAGGCTACATACAGCACTGACTACATCCAAGCAAACTGCCACAAAGTGTATCCAGGGGCACAAGAATCCCATGTAAATTTTAACTTTTCTTTTACAGGTTTCCTTGTGGACCAGGAGATCAGTAAATGTTCACCTCTAAGCCCCACAAGGAGACCTTAGGCTCCTCCTGTCCTGGACTTTCTTCCCCAAGAGAAACATCCAGTGCACCACCCCTTCCCAACCCTCTAAACATCCTTCTGCCGGACACCATTCAGGCGAGGCGCTGTCGGCAGTTTCCTGGTTGCCTCAGGTCACTGTTCTGACAAAAAAGTGATAAACCTGGAAAGTTAACTCTGTATCTCTCCCCGCAGATGCTGCCTGACCTGCTGAGCATTTCCAGCATTTTCCGTTTCCATACCATGTCAGTGAGGTCTAGGTTGAGTCAGAACTAACCTATTTAAATCAGGCCAGCCAATTAAAATGAACTGAGCCTCACATCAGTGAGCCAGGATGTCCAACCGGCCCCATACTCATGCCTTGGTCCTCCAATAAAGTAAGGCTTTTGGACCACAGTTGCCAATAATGTTTTACATTTTCAATCACATCAGATCTTTTTTCTTGTGATCTCACTATTTGAATATGTCTTTGTGTAAAGTTTCCAATTCTTTCTGAATAATAATTTACCATGAAATTGAATAGAAGACAGTTTACCTGTTGACAACAACTATAGAATTTGAAACCAGTTAAAAACGTCTCATAATTATATCATTTTTAAATCATTCACGACCCCATACTTGCTAACAATAGGCTGTGACTGGTGTGATAAAGACACCACTTAGTGTATTAATAGATATATCACTTATAATAACACAAGGTAGCATCCATTGTAGCAAAAGAGTTAAAATCTATTGGTAATTCAAAAGCATTTAAAAATCAAATTTACAGATTTTTCTTATGATTTGCGTGGATATTTTTGGTACTGTAAATGTTTTTGATAATGCTGTTCTTGCAAAGTGTAATCAGTATACTTTTAGTCATTAACCCAGTGATAAATAGATGCACTCTCTCAGGGTCCTAAATAACTAGCTGCAAATTTCATTCACCACCTTTGCTAATGAGCTTTAATTGAATCTAAAGAATGGTCTTAAGTTAGCTGCCATCTTCATTTTCAAGTGCACTTTCAAACCTTTTATAGGCAATGCATAGTTACATTATTCACGTAAGCTTACTATTCAATAAACATTTTTTAAATTGCATACAGAAATATTTGCAGTTACTTTTCAGGGGTCGCATGATGTTTTAAAACCATGTCATTGTTAATCATTGCAGAATACTAATTAATCCCGTCTTTTTAAACCTTTATAATCTTAGCATTTGGATGGGGTAAAAGTACAACAATATACAGCAGAGGACAGGAAGACTGAAGAACACATGCAAAGTCAATGCCAATGAGTAACAGCTCCTCATTCCCTTTAAATTGAGAATGTTAAACCAAATCCATTGAGCAGAGTTAACCCTGACTATTGCCCTTCATCTGATGCATCATCAATGAAAAGTTATTTTCATAAAGCAAAACCATTGTTATGGTTCCCTCCAGCTCTCAGTTTAATTAATCCTTAGCAACTCCCATGATTATCATTACCATAGGGGTTTATATATTAATTTATCTTAGATACAGTGTGTTATTATTCCAATAGTATAGTCATGAAAATAGAATGTAGATATTAAAAAGAAGCTAAATGGTTTATTTCAACATATGGTTTACCAGAATGCTAGGAAATTCAACACCTTTATTTTGATAAACTGGTTATTATTTTAATACAAATGTTAAAAATATCCATTAAGTACCCTCACTATCAGTGCTTGTTTCAAAATCAAGAAAAAATTAGACAAATGGTAGTAGTTTATAAGTTACAGCACAGAAGAGGGAACTGGGAGAAAATGGCGCTTCACCAGTTGTAACCATCAGCATAATGTGCAATGGCAGTAAATATGGTAAACTCAATTTTCAGATGTATAGCTAAAGAGTTGGGGTGTACGATCCAGAGCACAATAATGATTTTGTATACAACACTATTTTAGTCCTAATCTGGTCACTCTGCAGTAAGGCATTGTGGCTTTGAAGAAAGCACAAAGGAGGGTTGGAAAGCTGATACTGGAGGATGTGCATCTAAGCTTGGAAACTTTTTATTCCTTCACAGGATGTGGGCATTGCTGGTTAGGCCAGTATTTATTGCCCATCCCAGATGGAGAAGGGAGTAAGAAGCTGGGAATGCTTACACAAGAGAAGATAAAAGGGAAGATCATAACAAAGTTTTCAAGTTTCTATGGGGTATATATAAGTTTTTGACATAACCACAACTTCTGTGGCTAGAGAACACTAGTTTCAGTTCAGGAGAGGAAAAGTGAGCTGATATTTAAATTAATTATTTCACCAGGTGCATGAGTGAGGAGATCATCCAAGACAACAGTGGAGGCAGTTAGGTCTATTTTTCCTATCCAACATCAGCATCAAATAGTTTAAAATAAATATTTTAACATGAGCCTAAATAGCATCAGTTGGAAAATCTAGATCTATGAAACAAGTTCAAGTTGGAGCTGGGTAGTTTTTTTAAGAAATGCAATGAGAGATAAATTGGGCCCAATTTTAACTCTGTATAAGTGAATAGGTTTCGAAAGGGTTACAATCTGACCCAACTATGGAGCTGGAAGAATAAATTGTATAAACACCACAAAGGTATTTGGTCCACCTGCTAAATTTTAACTAGGCACTAAAAAAGAATCTAAGCAATGTATCTTGAGCAAGTTGTTAAAATTATTTTAAAAAGGTGATGCAGCATGAAGTTCTGCCTCTAGATGTCACTGGTATAGTTTGTAATTACTGATTAGAAAGTGTGCTTCAGCACATTGCGATCCCTGTGTCAATATTCAGCAGCTAACGAATTTACTTCCCACAATCTTCTATTCAAAGTATAAGAACTACTGGAGGTCTTGGTGGAGGAGAAGTTGGAAGGGAGGAGAAATATCTTATACCTGTAGTGGGGAAGGTGGGCCCTCCAGACATAGGGTCAAAAGGCAATGGAAGATAACCATGGAGGTCAAGCCCCAAGGACCCGGGTGCAGTGCTGCAAGATGTTCAATGATCTCACACAAGTGGTCAAGGTCAGCTAGTGCATTTTCAAATGTCATATCCCACCACCCCAACTTTAGCAGTAGCCTCAGCCACTGTTTAAATCACAACATGTACATCACTCACCGACCAACATTGTTGATCAATCAGGCTTCATTTGTAACATTCATGGCTTCAGCTCACCCTCACACACTGCTGATTAGATTAGAGAAAGATTCTGCAATTGCTGAGACAAAGGCCACTAGTGGGCTGCCACCAGGCCTGGGGGCAAGGATAGTGCTGGCGCCAGCTTGCCTGACTGTTGGGGAGTTCAGGTTGTGGTCACAGATATCACAATTGAATAGTTCTTCACAGATATCCCAGGCCGAAAGAGGTTAACCTCTCCCTTCTTATTCTCCTCTTCCTTCTCTGCTCCTCCTTCGGCGTCTGCTCCTCGGCTGCTGACCATGCAACCGGGGACAAGGGTTGAACTCATATCATGGTGAGATTATACAGCCAACGCCACCAATCTTGACACTCCCTCAGCTGAGTATTACAGGGCTGCTTCAGAGTGGACCAGCAGCAGAAGTGTTGGGTGGAATCGTCTGGCCAAGTTGGTGGCAGGCGGGGTGGGGTGTGGGGTGGGGTGGGGGGAGGTCAATATGGCAAGAAGGCCAAAAATCAGTTTCACGCCGGCGTGAAAGTACAGTGGGATTACCCGATGGTGTCCACATGGATCCTGCTGGAGGCCAGCATGGTCTCAATTTGCATCCCAGTGATGGAATGCAATGTAAGGTCTGATCAGAAGCTTCCCCCCGTGCCAGATTTACCGTTACACTGACGGGAAAACACACCAGCCCAGAACACGCCTGGGGAACAGCCAGTGCAGAAGCTGGGACTTAGCATTAGTCGGGAGGGGGAAGTAGAGGGAGGGGGGAGGACGCTGTAACAGGGGAGAATGCAACAAGTGTGGCGGAAGGTGTAAGGAGGAGGAAGGTGTAAGGGAGGGAGTTCGGAGGGGAGAAAGTGTACAGGGGTAGGAGGGAGTAAGGGTGGAGGAGGGAGAAAAGGGGTTGGGGGTGCCCAGGTGAATGTGCAAGGAAGGGGTCTGTGGTGTCAACGATGGCCTCCTGGGGAGTGAACTGAGGGTGAGTGTGGTAGGATGGGATGGTGAGTATGAGAGAGGGCAGAAGGAGCCGGTAAGGTGGGAGGGTGACGGTGCGTTCATAGAGGTAGAAAGGGCAGCGAGGGTGGTTGGTGGGGATGCAGAGGCAGACACCGGCCCTCTAGGTGGGAAGGTGGGGAGGTCGGTGTGGGTGGGGGTGGAATTTTCAGGAAGGTAGAAAATGTGCACGTTCAGCTGGACATCCAGGAAAGACAAGGGTTCAGGTGGTAGGTCTCGGTGGGGAGGTGGAAAGTGATGCCGGGGGTTTGACAGTGATGGGGGAAAAGACTGTGATGGGTGACTGGGGGAGAAGAAAAAACGGGAAGCTAACAGTATAATTCACTATTACCATGTTGTCGAAATCGGAAATGAGCGGAGCCTTGTGTTGGACGGGCACTGGTGCAGTATGGGAGTGTGATCAGTGGGTGGGTGGAGATGCAGGTTGGCTCAGATGGACAACTGAAAGAGACCCCTAGTAGGCAGCATTGAAAATGCTCGGGACAGTGAGTGTGATGATGAAGACTGTGTGTGTGGGAGAGTGCCTGCACCAGGCTCTACAAGGCCCTGCCACACACACACTCTCCCTCCAGAATCTCTTGTGAGCCAGCTACCTGTAGCTGAACTGCTACTAGGGGGAATGCAGTGGGAGGACTCACGAGGGCTGTGAATGAAACTGAAAGTCAGCATTACACATTATTCAGTGAAACTGAATATATTTTCAGATTATAAAGTGACAAAATTTGTTCACCCATGCAACCACTTTTCATCAGAATTGTTTAACTTTTGTAGGCCCACCACTTCTTCTAGGTGCTGCCCTGACATCCGCAGCAGGGGTGGAGACAGCCTGTGCAATGGTTGACCCTGTTGCCTCTGACAACTTCGGCATGTGTCTTCTGGACAGGCAAGGCTTTGAGGGCCCTGGCTTGCTTTGGCTGTCCTCCTCTGGGCCAACTGCTCCCTCTGCAGTGACTGGACGAGGTTAAGGGGGTCACAGGCACAGGGGACTCAGGGGGAGCGGACAGCCTCTGAGGTTGCTGAGCGGGTGTCCAGCTGCCACTCCTTCTCCCTTTGGGTGCCCAAGGGCCCTGGCCTGACTCCTTGAGAGAAAGGAGCACCTGGAGGGACCTGAGATGCCCGGTTTCCCACTCATGTTGCCACTGCAGGAACTCACCCAAGGCTGCCATGATGGAGCGCAGGTCTGCACACATCACCACGTTCTGCTGAACTAGGGCCTCCGTTGTGTTCAGCATCCTCCCCATGGAGACCTCCATGCATGCATATGTGGGCACCACTTCAACAGAGAACAGGCGGATGCACTCCTCTGACTCATGTACCACTCTGTTGAGGGCTACCAACAGCTCTGCGTGATGTTCCCCCACCTTCTCCTGACTCTCTACAATGAGTTGGAAGGTTGAGCCCAGAGGCTCATCACCTGACTCAGACTTCACAGATGCCTCTTCCCCAGCAGGCCTCCGGGTGCTGGGGAGTTCGACTGAACCTGCCTCCTCCAGCTGCGGACACGTGTCTGTGCAGTGACCACCAGATTGTGAACCTGAGCCTGCTGTAGATCGAGGCCCCACCGAGGTGTGTGTCTCTGCGCTGGTGCAGGGTGTGGGTAAGCGCTGTGTTGGGTCTTCCAGGCTGCTTATTTCCAGCTCTTCAAGGGAGGAGGTGTCCTCTTGGCTGGAGGTGAGGATGTGGTTGGAGCTGAGGGACTGGCTGACTGAGGGTGTCGGTCACTTGGCAGAGCTCCCTGTCAACCAAAGTAGAGATAATGAGTGCATGGCAGCAGGGTCAAAAGCAGGAGAGAGAGAGAGAGCACTCACAGTTGTGTTGAGGGAAGGATGATGTGGTGGAGGATCCTCACCAGGGTGTTCACCACTGACCTCACCATTGCTGCAGGCATGATCCTTGTCCTCACCAGTCAGTGCGATGACACACTCCTCAAAGCGTGAGGGGCCTAATGTGAGCCACTCCACCCCCCAGTCTGGGACCCCTCCCTGTTGCTGTGAGCCAGCTTCTCCTGCATGAAAACAGCTGGAGAGAGTGTGAGCAGGTTGCTTGGCACTGTGTGGAATGTTTGTGAGTGGAGCCATGGATGGGATCAGGGCACAAGCTCGAGAGGGTATGAGCCTGATGGAGATGTGAGGGTGTGTGTGAGAGTTAGTGGTGTTGTCCCTTGAGGTGTGAGATCCCTGTGGATGTGTGATGGGTTTGTGCGTGTGTGAGTTGAGAATGATGAGGTAGTTCACTTAGCTGGTGGAACAGATGAGACCATTCATCCTCTTCCTGCACTGGATGGCTGACCTCCTGTGCCCTGGGGTGGGGCGGGGGGCTGTTGACCACTGCTGCCACCACCTCCCAGGCCAGATTGGTGACTCTGGTGGACCTCCTGCAGCCAGTGTGGGGGTAGAGGACATCGTGGCGAACTTCCACTACATCCAGCAGGCACCCTAGAGAGGCGTCACTAAATTTGGGTGTTGTCGTCTTTGCTTTCAAGGCCATCTGTTGCCTGGAGCCATCTCGGTCTGTAGACATGAAGTGAGGTGCGCTTTAAATATGGTGCCCGGAGCAATTAAGTCCTGAGGTCATGGTGTGGCGGGCAAATATGAGTCTGCCGACAGCGATCCAGAGTGTTTCCTGTGAACGTATTATTAAAGAGGCGGACGCACTGGGAATGGGACAATATGGCGTGAAAGCCCACCATTGCAGCCGTCGGGTAAAACATCTTTTCTCATACCCGCTACTGCACTTAGTGCAAATCTGGGATGACTCTGCCCGTTGTTTCCGCATTCTGCACATATGTGCATGGATGGAACACAAGAATCATCAGCTCTGTGGTCAGCCTTTGTCGTCCAGTAGTCACCCTTTGCTTTGCCGTGGTGGTTCAAATGCTAATAGCATGCCAGCCTGCTGAAAAATGGCCTCCTGACTGCTGCCAGTATACTGGGCATTGACCTGCATGATTCCCACATGAACTGGACATGTGTCCACTCTGGCTGGAGTGGAAGCCCTTTCAGCTTTGGAGCAGAGTGGAGTGGGCCTGGAAAGTGGTTTGTGTGCAGTCAATGGCACCCTGCACCACGGGGAAGCCTGCAATCCCACCCAGCTACACGCTCACTCCACTTGCTTTTCACTGACAGGAGAAAAGGGATTGTGGTTAGCTCCCTTAGAATAGATAGCCTCAGTGACTTCCCTTATGCAACAATGGATGATAAACTGCTAGATGCTCCAAACATCTCCAGCTCCAGCCTGGAAGGAAAAGAACCCATAAAAGTTCATCATCCACGGTCACCTTCATAGTAACTGGCAATGTGGTCCTTGACCTGCTTTGAGGTTGCAGTTGTGGCTGCAGCAGCTGACAGATTTCAGGGACAAAGTCCTAACACATTGTTCCTTGTTGAGTTTCAGGCTGGGAGAATCGATCCCTGAGAACCCTGGGCAGATACCGCCATTTCCCCCTCCTCCCTCTTCCGCCGGCCTGTCCTGCCCGTGTGTGACCTCTGTTCATTCTCAAACTCGTGCTGTGTTTGAAGGAAAATCTCTACTCCAGCCCTCATGCCTGGGAGCAACAGGTTGGTGCAGAAATCTTGAAGTCAGCAAATTCTACACCGCTCACTGTAGATTTTTGCAACTTGAAGTGACTATAGGAAGCATCAAACACTTGTGAATTGTGGTGACAGCCAGAAGGAAGCAAACAGTAAATAACCTGTATCTAGCTGATGATACCTTTAAAACTGGCGAGGGGTCCTTCCTGCTGCTGAATGCACATCCAGCAGTGCAAGAGGGCATTAGTTGAGAATTGAGTGCCATTATGGCACTGCTGGCATCAAATCAGCATTGTATTGCTGATTGGCATCATTATCTGCCAGCTCTGCATTATTCTAGCAGATGTTCATTGGATGCACACTAACACCCTCACCAATATGGCATTCAATGGAATTCACCCAAGCATATGAGTGTCCTGTATGTGTTATTTTGAAGGCACTCATAGTGTCCAACAAAATGGGTACTAACGAATTCTGATTTTTGCCTTGTTTCTTTCCAGGAAAACAACAATCTCATCAATAATAAGAAGTGGTTGTAAGTTGGCATTGATGTGAGCTCCAGCCAGCGGCTCAAACAGGTTTCTGTTCAAGACTGTATTGAATATTTCTGGAGCCATATCACATCTTTACTAAACATCTAACATTAAAAATGCATTGCTCAAAACAAATCTATGATGCCCTTTGTTAATTTTAATTGAACACCAGAACTTACAACCATTGGAAAAGAAGCCATCCAAACCAATTGGACATACCCTTGCATTACTCTCAGATTATTTGGCCTGGTCCTGAGAAAAACAATAAGGCGGCAATTTTCAGTGAATACTTTAGGTGCAAAAAGGTAAAGAGCTGGTCAAGGTGGGACCTTAAGGTAGTTGCCATTTAAAATGACTGCTTAGCCCTTGTTAAAAAGGCTGCAAGATATTTTGGTGCTTAGCGTCTCAATGAGCACCCTCTCCCAGCAATGACCAGCTGCTTGGGAGTAAACAAGGCATTGATGTTGATTTCAAATGCTGTTTAAAAGGATAATCGCCACTTAAAGGGATACTCACCATTTCATAATCTTTTTTGCTCGAACTGCAGGAAGCATCCCTGAAATATATTGGGAGACATTCTTGGACACCTTATCAAGACTTCAACACTCGAGCAGTATTCCTTTCAGAAATTCTCTGAGGTCTTTACCTAAAAAGAGCGAGTGTTGTGCTACTCCATCTTATTAGACATCTTATAGGATCCACCAGGGGAAAGGGAGTGCTTGGTCTTGGGCATCTTGCTGGGGACCCCTTGGTCCCTGGACAAGGAACTGGGGTAGGACTTGAGGCCCAAGCACAGCAGCACTAGCTGCTGCAAGAGGAATATGAGAGCAAGGCTGCATCTGTCTCACATGTGTTTCAGGACATCCCTCATCTTTGGGCCTTCATATATGAGGACCTTCAGTGGAAAACCCACAATCCTGTGCACCCTCTCCCTCAACCCCTGAGCCACCCTGTAATGTGCTGCTGAGTACCAGCCAGACCACTCCACATCTTCAGTGGAAGTGGATGCAGGGTGCTCACATATACTGCTCCATAAGAATTGCATCTCATCAGCATTTGAATGCTACACTTGCAGGTTTCTGTCAGCCTGCAGACACTTCCAAATGATGATAATTGGCAATTAGCTCAAAACCTATGTGCTAAATCTGGACTTTCAAACAGATGTTTCTTAGTGGCACAGGACTCATGTATTACCTGCTTACAACCTTTGGTCAAAATTACCCCCTAATTCTTTGATATAGAATAATTGATTCTTATCATAACTTGTATATTTTCTAGCTACATTTATTTTTTAAGCTTTGCATTACTACTAGTCTCACATAAACAAAGGAAGTTTCATTTAGGAATAGCATCATATTGAGACAGGTGTTTCTGAAAATATAATCATGCCTAAATGCCACCTGTATTAACATGCAAATCGGCCAGGAGTTTTTGACGAGGAAGAGTTATCCTGTGATTAACGATTTGCCACAAGATGTTGACTGATTTGTGGCATTCCACCATTAGCTTTGTGAAAAAGGCATCTCGCCCTTAATCTTCCCATCATTTTCACAAAGTTACTGTATTTGCATATTAATTGCCCATTAAATTTGCCACAGGGAGTTAAGGTAAGTAATTATCAGCCAAGTATCCTTTTAATGGCATGACAATTGTTAAGGATTACTAATTATCCTCTCTTGACCAAAAGTTAAACAATTACAAGCATAGAGCCTCAATTCTTCAGATTGCAAACTGTTTTTGGAGATTGTAAAATTGTAAACTATAATATTTAAAAATGTACACCTTACTTTTCCTTTGACTCTTTCCCTTTCTCTTAATCAATCTGTCTTTACCCCATTTTATTTCTCTTTCCGTACCTGATTTGACATTGAGTTCATCCAATCTAATTCATCCTCTTTCTCTGTCCTTCCTCTATTTATTTCTCAATCCTTAAATCTCATCAGTTAAAGCTATAGAGGGTACATTTGAAAGTTAGTGGCGAGGCTCCGTCAGCAAGCTGGAAAACCAGTGAGAACACCACGTGCTCATTTTTGGTAGGCCCAACGTAATTTTGGAGCAATCAGGCATTTAACCTGGCCAGCGTGGGCCTCCCATTGAATGAAGCCTGATGGCGGGCAGAAATCCCAGCACCAAGAACTGACGGCCAATTTGAAGTCAGTCATCTGACATTGGAAAGAGCCGGAAACGATGGATGTCTTAACAATGCACTTAGAAAATCATAGTATGATCAGGCAAAGTCAACAAAGTTTTACAAAAGGAAAATTGTGTCTGACAAATTTATTAGAGTTTTTGAGGATGTAACTCGTAGGTTAGATGAAGGGGAACCAACAGGTGTAGTATACCTGAATTTCCAAAAAGGCATTTGATAAGGAGCCACACAAAAGATTAATAGGCAAGGTAAGGGTTCATGGAGTTGGGGGTAATGTATTAGCATTCATATAGGATTGGTTGATGGACAGGAAGCAGAGAATAGGCATAAATGAGGTATTTTCAAGTTGGCCATCTGTGGCTAATGGAGTGCCACAAGATTCAATGCTGGGCCCTCTGCTACTTACAATTTATATTAATGACTTAGACAAAGAGACAGAGAGCAATGTATCCAAGTTTTCTAACGATACAGAGCTAGATGGAAATGTAGGTTGTGAGGAGGACACATAGAGGCTGCAAAAGTATAAAGACTGATTAAGTGAATGGGCAACAAGATGGCGGATGGGTATATTGTGGTGAAATGTGAGGTTATTCACAGAATCACACAGAATCACAGTCACACGGTGCAGAAGAGGCCCTTCAGCCCATCGAGTCTGCACCGACACATGAGAAACACCTGACCTACCCACCTAACCCCATTTACCAGCACTTGGCCCATAGCCTTGAATGTTATGATGTGCCAAGTGCTCATCCAGGTACTTTTTAAAGGGTGTGAGGCAACCCGCCTCCACCACCCTCCCAGGCAGCGCATTCCAGACCGTCACCACCCTCTGGGTAAAAACGTTTTTCCTCACATCCCCCCTAAACCTCCTGCCCCTCACCTTGAACTTGTGTCCCCTTGTGACTGACCCTTCAACTAAGGGGAACAGCTGCTCCCTATCCACCCTGTCCATGCCCCTCATAATCTTGTACACCTCGAGCAGGTCACCCCTCAATCTTCTCTGCTCCAACAAAAACAACACAAGTCTATCCAACCTCTCTTCATAACTTAAATGTTTCCTCCCAGGCAACATCTTGGTGAATCTCCTCTGCACCCCCTCCAGTGCAATCACATCCTTCCTATAATGTGGTGACAAGAACTGCATACAATACTCTGACTGTGGCCTCACCAAGGTTCTATACAACTCCAACATGACCTCCTTACTTTTGTAATCTATGCCTCGATTGATAAAGTCAAGTGTCCCATATGCCTTTTTCACCATCCCACTAACATGCCCCTCTGCCTTCAGAGATCTATAGATACACATGCCAAGGTCCCTTTGTTTCTCAGAACTTCCTAGTGCCATTCATTGAATACTTCCTTGTCAAATTACTCCTTCCAAAGTGTATCACCTCATGCTTTTCAGGGTTAAATTCCATCTGTCACTTATCTGCCCAATTGACCATCCCGTCTATATCTTCCTGTAGCCCAAGATACTGAGCCTCACTTTGGTCATAAGAATAGAAAAGTTGAACATTTTTTAAAAGGCGTGAAACTTGTAAATGTTGATTTTCAGAGAGACTTGGGCTAAATCTTACCTATGTCGGGTGGGCTGGGTGGGAACAGACGGGGCAGACGCAGAACCGATCGTCACCCGCGATCGGCTGTGCAGCGCCATTTTACATGGGAGGACCGATTAAGGCTTGCCTAGCGTGATGCACGGCTCTATGCTGCCCATGTGGGCAGGGGGAGGAGGAAGAGCCGGGGCCTGCGCACAAAAGAGTGCAGCAATCTCCCTGAGGCACGGAGATGCCTCAAGGGAGATGATGTTGATAAAAAAAATGTTGTTATAAATAAAGTTAGAAATGATTTAAACATGTCCCCTCATGTGACAGTGGGACATGTTTGTGAGTGTAGCAAAATTTATTAAATTATTTTATAAAACCTTCAGGAAACCACATCCCACCCATGGATGAGATTTCCTGAAAAATGCAAAGGCCACTTGGACTCTTCACCTGCCCCACCCCCACCTTAAAGTTGGATGGGCAGTGTTGTTAATGAGGTTAATGACTTTTTTAATGGCCTTAATAGCCCTTTGACAGTTTGGTGGGCGAGCAGCCTTCTCCGGCACCTGCCTGCCGAACACAATATCGGAATGATGCACGATGATTTCAGGACTCACGCTTGACATCATCTTGTGCCGTTTTGCGCATCGGCATTGCACTGATGGCAATGGGCGTGCTTGTACAAGGAACACAGAATGCATGCAGGTACAGCAAGCAATTAGGAAGGCAAATAGCATGTTAGCCTTTATTGCGAGGGGATTGGAGTATAGGAACAAAGAAGTCTTGCTACAATTGTACGAAGCTTTCCTGAAACCACACCTGGGAATAATGTGTGCAATTTTGGTTCCTAGTTAAGGAACAATATACCAGCATTGGAGACAGTATAGCGGGTTGTTCTGTGATTGGAGGTTGAGTAAATTAGGTCTATAATTTGTGGAGTTTAGAAGAATGAGAGATAATCCCATTGAAACATACAAGATAGTGAAAGGGCTTGACGAGGTAGACATTGAGAGATTGTGTCTGCTGGCTGGGGAATCAGTTTCAGGATAAGGGGCTGGTCATTTAAGATTCAGATAAGGAGAAATTTCTTCACTCAAAAGATTGTGAATCTTTGGAATTCTCTGCTTCTGAGGGTTGTGGATGTTCCATTGTTGAGTATACTCATGGCTGAGGTAAGACAGATTTTTGATCTCTCAGGGACTCAAGGGATATGGGAAGTGGGCAGGGAAGTGAAGTTGATCCATGATCATATTGAATGTCGGAGCAGGCCCTGGGGGCTAATCCAGTTCCAATTTTAATTGTCAGTTCTTTTTAAACGGCTGCTGCCCTCCACCCTTCCTGCTTGGAGCTCGATCACAAGAAGTCAGGAAGCCAGCAGTGTTTCCAACCCACACGCTCCTGACCAATCAAACATACCCCCTCCCCGCCATCGAATTCGCCTCATTCCTGGTTCACCAAGGCTCCAGATGCCCTGTTGCCTTCACTGCACCATTCTCAGCTTTTGCTCTAGCAACTTTGTGGTCAAAGTATTTTCAAACTTAAAATTGCTCGGACAGGTCTAACTAATAAAGAGCACTGGAGGCTGCCTCACTGCAGTAAAACCTGGACATTATAACAAGTTGTGAGGCATGAAAGGCACAAGTCAAAGAGGCAGCAGAGTGGAAGGGACAGCAGAGCCCATGCATTCCTGCCTATAGGGGCTGCATATTGGACTTATTAATCAGCAAAAGTGATTGTTTCATGCAGCTCCTTGAGAATTTGCAGAACACCCCGTTTGTTATGGTGGAGACTGCAGAAATTCACAGGCGTGCAGGATAGAGGGGAGGTAATGGTTGCTCTGCAGTTTTCTGCAGGGACATCCCCTAAGGACAGAGGTCCAAACTGGGACTATTTGAGGGCCCAGATTCACTGTGGAAGCAACGTGTGCCTGAACTGTGAGGCCTGAAGCCCAGTCCAAAGTTGGACCTCAGCCCCCCCTTTTGTGTGAGCTGCTGGGGCTTGTCATGCCCCCAACAGCAGCTCGTACATTACAGGTCACTGCTGAGCCGTTTGTCTTATAATTGCATTTGCCTTATACCCGACAAATAGATGCAACACCTGCTAATTTCTATACCTCACAGATTTGCTTGACTGGGCTGTGACTTGTCACTCTTGAGTCCTGACTTCCAAGTCATAGACTGTTTTTGTTACTGGCTCAGAAGGCTGAACAATTGGCTTCAGAGAAGCTTGATGACAGACATCACTCTCCATTGTGATGACCATGGGCCCATCCTACAAAGATTCTTGGTCTTTAGGAAGAAGGGTCAACAGCTGGGATAGAGCAGGTAGAGACAAAGATGAAACAGTTAACCCACAAGGTGATGCTCATTATACCTAACCAGCCAAAGCTTTCAGAGAACTGAAGAATTAACAGGTAACAGGTAAAAGCCGCCAAACGGCAAAGAGGTCAAATTGTTGGCAGGAGTTTGGTGCATCTCACGACCTGATGGAAAATGATACAGCGTCACTATCATGCCATGAGGTACCCACTGTGCAGCACTGGGCCACTTCCAAACTTCCTGCTCCTGTTGCAAAGCATTTAGAAGGGGCAGACGATCAGGCAGTAGACAACACGCCTCCTGCGTTCTCAGCAAGGCTAAGTACCAGGGAGGTAAATATTGAAGTATAGACACAGAACCTGAGATTGTCCAAAGGGACATATTAATGTTACAAGTAGTGGGAGACTGACAGGGATGGTGGTAGAGGCAATGTCAGTTAAGCAGACTGAAGTCTGCAGGAATGTCTTTGGTAATTCAGTAATTTTAGTCAAGAACATTGAACGATCAGTGCCTGACGTGAATGGGATTAACTGAAGCATTGTAACAGGCACAGCGACTTTAGTTAGATTTTCATTTGGAATACAAAGCCTGGTATGACCAAATAAAGGTGATACCAGGAACATTACTGTACTGATATTAGTGCAATGAGTACTTTGTTGTATCAATACGATTCAGTTTTCCCCTTGCTGCATGTCCCCATGTACATCTTAATAGACCTCAGTTCACTTCAGCTGATGTTTTCTGATGTCTGATTTCTATGATACATTAAACCTCTTTCCCACTTCTGTTTGTACCTTGTCATTAAAAAGAAAACAGAAGGCAAAATAAGATGAAGTACAGTTACAGAAAACTCATTAAAATATATATCTTAGGTACAGTATTTTTCACTTTAACTTTGAATTATACAGTTTCCCATTAACATCATGAGCAAAGATAGCTCTGACAATTAGAATGTTGCTTGAGAATAAGACGAAGATGAAATGATGGTTTTTATCATATTTCTAGTTGAACAATGAAGTTTGAAATGTGGGTTATTCAACTGTGGTTTCTTTCTTAAATTTGAACCAATTCAAAGAGTTTAATTCCTTCACTGATTGGGCTGAATGATAAACGCCCATGTGACAGACCCAGAAGTGGCCGACATTCAGACTTCTGAGATTGCTGTCTAAAGAGGCCGAATAAAGCATCAATCGGGTCAATGAAGAGTGCCGGGCGGGTTCCGGGCTGCAGACTGAGACCATCCCACCCAATCAGAGCAGGGCAGGAGGTCCAGCATTGGAGCTTGTCGGCTCTGACCCAAACCGAGGCTACGACCCGTAGTTTAAAGGGCCACTCTGACCTCTTTAGTAGCATGATGCAGAAATGGACCTCTCTGCACGAGGTCTCAGGTTGTTAAATCATGAATTTAAGTCAGTTTACATCTACTTCTTCCACAAGGTACTTCCAGCGGCGAAAGAACACTAGACAACAGCCAAGATTTAACTCTGCTCTCAGACAACCCACCATTACAGCCTGCCTGGTGAAAAAACAGGAAATACAGCTGGCGTAAATCCCACTCTAAAAGCATTTTATTCCATTCTGCACGTAATATGGCAGTCGATTGCCTTTTTAATGAGCAAAACTAGCCTATTACCTTCAATTTGCACAGTGATGACACCGGGAATGCAACCTGACATCATCGTGTTCCATAATACATTGGCACATGTATGTTTCGCTCTAGTCTTTGGAGTGTATTAGTCAGACCATTGTTTCCATGTCACTCAGATAAGAATTATAAACCAGCCATCAGCCCTTGGAAGGTTATACTTACTTATGGACAGGAATCCTTTTGTAAGTTTTCACTAGAAAAATCACTAAGTATTATAAGCAAACAAAAATAAATTTGCTTTGCTTCTTTAAGAGATAGTTACACAGAGTAACTGTTTCAATGTTTCTCGTTAAGTTCACAGCACTGGGGAAATTAATGTTATATTGTAGACCTTGTTTTACTTCTTTGCATGATAAATCACCTTTGTGTGTGTGTGTGCGTGTGTAGAGTGTGTGTAGAGTGTGTGTGTGTGTGTGTATAGAGTGTGTGTGTGTGTGTGCGTGTGTGCGTGTGTAGAGTGTGTGCGTGTGTAGAGTGTGTGTAGAGTGTGTGTGTGTGTATAGAGTGTGTGTGTGTGTGTATAGAGTGTGTGTGTGTGTGTGTGTGTGTCTCTCTCTCTATGGACTGGCGGAAATTGAAATAATTTCTGGAAAAAAAATTACTAGCCATATTATATGTAAAATTTTCTCATAAAATATCCCTTAAAGGGACACATTAGATGGAAACACTGAAATCATCATTAAGATTCAACAGACGAAGCAGAAATTTGAACTGTGTCAATGCTAACGACTGGTGTTACTGCAGACCTGAAGGGGTGAATAGCGTCGGCTCACCAACATCTTATAGAAAAAGAAAATCAATACATCAAATCTGAATCTGAACAGCAGCTCTCTGAGTTATCACTGAAATGCTGCAGTGACAACAAGGCAAAAACTAGCTTGAAATTATCCCTTTGGAAAGTGAGCATTTTGCACTTTCTGCCTCTTCCATTGCTAGCCACTTCCTGCAGTTTGTCTTTCCCTGACCCCAGCTAACACCTCCACCTTCAGGTTACTTAAATCTTGCAATTGACACTCAGCTGACAGTTTACTGCATAGAAGATATAGGAAATAAACAACCTTTAAAGAATTCTGACGCCATGAATCATGTTACAGAAATGCAGTACCACAGGAAATCAATGTAGAGTGGACCCCCATTAAACTGTAATGCTACAATTAGAAGTGTGCAGACCAACAACCTTTTATCCTAAGTAGATAATGCTTACTCTACTCTTTAGCCAGCTTGGAAATGCACTCCTAGCATATTCTAATTATTTTTAACCTTTCAGATTTCACAGATTACTGGAATCAGGCAGGTCACTAGGTGTATGTGATAGACAGGACATGAAAAGAGCATCAAGAGAAACACATTCCGGCAACTAGGGATGTGCAGTATTGACAGATTTTGGTCAATATGGTTTGAGTATGATATTTCATTAGCAATGATCGACCAGTCTGGTTGAGTACCAATACCAGTTTCCACTGTATCCACTGGCACAGGTCTGGTAACCATCCACCATGGAAGCAATGTGGGATATAATTCCCTCCCATTTATCCTGTTCCATGGCTTCACTTGCATTTTTCTGTGAAGCTGCGATTTCAAGTTCTCGTCCTTCTGAGTGTTTTTTGGGTCCATCCTGGAGTTTGAATCAGAGTCAAAAGCCTTTTCTCCAAGCCCCCACTTTAACGCTATCTCAATTATTGGACACAATACCGGTGAGAAGACTAAGTCAAGCAGGACAGGGCAGTTCAATTGTGTAGGTATCACATGCCACATTATCATTGTATTGTGACATTCAAAACTTGCCATATCCATACCGGCTGTTTATTTTAATGGAGTTATGGAAATCCACATTCATAATTATCAAAATACAGCGATTGAGAGTTTACATTTTTAGTGGTCAGGTGCACTGCTTAATGGCAATATTACATGATATCCTTTATGGGCACTTTTTATGGTATTATTCAGCATCAGTGGTGGAATGATCCCTGGTTATTTTTGTTCTCAAATGCCATTCCTTCTGGCACCACATTCCAAAATGATGTGAAATGGAGCTGTTCTAAAGCAAATTTAAATTGGGACCTTTCATTATGATAAGGGCACTGTATAAATATAAATAGTTGTTGTGTATATATTCATAAATATACGCTCAAGTGTTAGCAGTCACTAGGATAAGGCTTGTACCAACAAAACTCAGCTCAGAGAGTTACGTTTCCAGAAAAGATGATAGTCAATGGGATTTGTTGAGGATATAATGTAAAGCTTCCATTATTCAGAAACAGGAGTTTCTAGATCTGTAATGTACAATGACGCAGCAGAGTAAAACAAATGGAAGTCTTTCTCTAAAATGGCAGACTTCAAACCAGTGGGCAGGATTTTCCAGTGGTTGGGCGGAAGCGATGGGCGGGCTCAGGAGCAGCCACAAAACTGACTGCTGCCCGCGACAGGACCCTGACTGCCATTTCACTCTGGCCGGCCAATTGAGGCTCACGCAGCATGAAACGCGGCTCCGCACTGGCCGGGAAGGGTCAGTCGAGGAGGGGGGGTCAGGGGCCCGACGGCCGCTGGGTCCAATGGCGGCCCGGCCGTGATTTAAAAGCGGCCCAGCCAGCCCCTGGAAGGCTGCCACGGAGGATGAATCGACACTATTGATCCGAGTGCCGCAGGACACGGCAGGCGAGAATGTAGGTCCAGTGGGCACTCAGCCCCCCGCTTTTCTGATGAGTGCCTCGCCCTGGAGGAGGCGGCTGCCAGGAGGGACACCCTTGTCCCCAGGGATGGGAGGAGGCGGTCACCGCAGCTCACCAAGAGGGCATGGGAGGAGGGGGCAGCCCTGGTCAGCAGTTGTGACATGGTGCGGCGCTCTCAGGTGCAGTGCTGGACGTGCTTCAGTGACCTGCTGCATTCAGGAAGGGTGAGTGCTGTGTTGGAATGGGTCAGTGTGCAGATGTGTTAAGGTGTGGCTGTCCTCCTGTGGACTTCAGGGGTGCTAGAGTCTGAGAGCCAACTGTCAATCACACCGGAGCTGGCCAAGGGGGTGAGCCCTGGCTGCTTGGACTGAGTGTCTTGTGGCTCGAGGGCCATGACTCGGATGTGCCCTTCCAAGTGCCACTCAGCTGGGGTTGGCCAGGCTGAAATGGTGCTGCAGGTAGAGAGTGGGCCAATCAATGCTCCTCTGTGTTTCAGGAGAAGATGGCCCACAACAATATAGAAAGGTCACAGACCAGCAGAGGTCCCACTAGCCTCCTAATCCTCTCAAGATATCAGCACAACACTCTAGAGCTCGAGAGCTGCCATGCCCTATGTGCAACCAGGCATGGAGAGGCTGGGGAGCCAGACGAAGGTAAGAGTGCAGTGCACAGAGGTGAGAACTTTGGCTTGTAGAACCTTTCTAGTGGAGTCTCTTCATTGATGTGAGCCTCAAACCTGGAGTCCCCATTGATCATTGGAAGACAAGGGCACCATGATACAGATCTCTGTTGTCTCGCCAGGGTGCCTGGTGTGCACAGTGACAGTGTGAGAACTTTAACTAAAGACATGTCCTCCTTCTCCCTTTTAGGTTCATCAGCAGGCGTTTGCTCTTCGGACCCCAAAGGATCACCCCTGGCATTGGAGGACCACCTGGCGTCATTTGCATCTGCTTCACATCCGCTCTCTGAAGCAGGTACCAGTGCAGATACCAGCACCTCAATGGGCATTAGAGCGGCAGCTAGAATGTTGGTGCACATTGGTGAGGGTTCTTCACACTCGCTTGAGGTGCAGGCAGAGGCAGAGAATGCCCAGGGCGCCAGCGATCGGAAGACTGCTGGGGACCAGGATAATGCTCAGGTGAAGGCTGATGATGAGCCTCAGGAGTTGTCCATTAGGCAGCAGATGCTGGATGTCCAGCGATATGTGCGGGAAGATCTGGCAGAGATCCAGTGAGGGTCTGCGCGCCATGGTCTCCGTGATGGAGGAATCCATGTGGAGCATAAGCACTGTGTTGATCGTCATGCCTGAGTGCACTGCTTCCTCCATTGAGAGAGTGACGACTCTCGTGGAGAGGCAGCTCCAGGGACAGAATGAGGGGTTCCTGGGGTTACGCTCGGACCTGCAGCCCTCACACAGGCACTGGCCTCAGGTGGTCAGTGTTAGTGTGGGAGATGGATGAGGCACCCAGTATCCCAGCCAGGTGCCCGTCCATCAATGGTGAGCAGGGAGGTCCAGAGCGACCACATGTTGGCACACAAGCTGCTTGTTGTCTCTGTGGGATCCTCTCAGGGTGCTCTGGATGTCGGCAGCAGCTCCTTTATCCCTCCGCCAGTGACCGTGGTATCTGACGAGGCTGCGATGTCTGGGGAGATGCCAGCTGTGGCACTGGCCACTCCCTCCCAGGCGGGGCCAGCACAGACTCCATAGGCCAGAGGACGATCGTCAAGGTCATCGAGGCCAACATGACAGCAGAGTCAGCAGGATGTCTCCAATGGCGGTGCCAGCGAGGGGGGAGAACCTAGACATAGCACTCACAAATGTAAGTTAAAGGCACCATGAGCACAAGGGGGAAAAGTCATGGGTGATTTTATGTTCATTTATGTTTACTTTATACCCACCTGAACAGAGTTTCTGTCACCAGCCTGACACAACTGTGAACAGCTGATTGGGAAACTCCACACAGATCCCCCACTGAGCCCTGGAAAGAGCTGGAGTCATAGAGGTTGAGGGCCACTGTGACCTTCAGAGCCACTGGCCTGGGGTGTCCACCCACACAGTCGGGGCTGATCTCAGACCCAATCATCTGACAGACGGAGGTCACTGTCTCCCTTGAGAAGCGCAAGAAGCAGCTTTACACCTCAGACATATTGAGGTAGCTGCATCGCCACCTATAAACCCTGGCAGCAGGATAGTGGCAGCTTCTGCGGCCCCAACCACTTTGGCCCAGCACCCATTGTGCCTGCGCCTCTCCTCCCACAGGACCCTCCCCCGGAGGCTGCAATGGGACACTCGGCCTCCTCTCCCTTCTGCCCCTCTCTTCCTCCTCAGAGGAGGTGCCTCCTGTGGAGACCACAATCCCCATTCCCAGGGTAAGGGAAGGCTGTCTGATACCTGGAAGGGTCCACACGGTCTGAATCCTCCGGGGCCTGGCAGACAGCAATGAGCCCTGAAATGAGGCCTGGAAATGCTGAGAATGAAGCCCCAAACAGAGATGAAGCTGCCAAGTACCAACAAGCAACCAGCTGCAAAGCAAACTATCTCCCAAATCCTCACTACTCACACTGGCAAATGCTGCTGACCCTTTTTATCGCGCCCCTGGATGAGGTTTGTGAAAATTTTGGCTGGCTGCCTGCCCGTTTTACCCGTGCGACAAGCCAAAAATCACACGGGCACATCAAACAGTCAATTGGACTGTTAAGGACCTTAAGTGGCCACTTAATTAATGGTGGGTGCTGCTCCGGCACTCACACACACCCATCCAGCGACATGTTGTGCAAGTGCACAATGACGTCAGGACGCTCGCCCAATTACATCGCCTGCAATTTTACGCCCAATCGCGGGACATAAAATTCTTCCCCGTGAGTGCGTGAGGCTACTAACTGTATTCTGCAGCTCGATGTGATTGCACGGTTGCAAATTCTTCAGGTGACTGACATGTGTTCAGACTGGTCCTTTCATCAATCAGTGAAGTATGGATCTCTGTTTGATCAAAATTGTTGCAAATGCCAGTGAGCGTAATTATTGGTCAACTAATCACTGATAACATCACATTCTCACTGTACACAGAAAGATCAGCAAGCATCTTCTTTTCAAAGCAAACTACACGGCCTCCCATAACTTTTATCTCCTTATTCACTGCTCCAATCCTGCCAACTTCAATGAGAGCTCAGTATCTGCAAGATTCCTAGAGCCTTTATTCAATTTCCGCTGCACCCAGGAAAGCAGAATAAACATGTGACTGTTTTAGTAATGGGCAGTAGTGTTTTAGCCTCCCATCAATAAAGCCCACACAACTCAACCTTCTCAAGTCTCTCCTCAATAACTCCACAGTGAGCCAGGTATAGGTCTCAGGACCTGTAACGTACCTTACTGAGGTGTGCTGTCCGGCAGCAGTAGGATACTTGGGTCAGTCTCAACGATGCAGGGAAAGTAATTTGTCATCTAAAAAAACAATATCCTGTATCAACCTCATCCCATATTAGAACTAGCGTTAATTTTTTGATTTAATGGTCTGAAAAAAGCTCAGCTCCAGGGTTATATAATTTTTTAATGTTATTATTTATTACTTTCATGGGACAAATAATGCTTTTGGCAGAAAAATATTTTTTAACAGCACAGCTGTTTTCATGCTTGCAGTTTACTCACTTCACTAATTCTGCTGCACAATTGCATCAAAAACATGGTTTTAAGTCTTCAGTGTTGTGCAACACAATCAGGATTAAAGATTAGTGGTTTAAAAATCAATGCCACTAACTCAGGATTGTGATGTGGCATTCAGCATTAGTGATCTTCTCAAAGGACTGTCACCAAACAATAGCAAAGTTAGAATGCGACTTGATGTTTAACCCCTAATCCTCACTGTAGCCCATTAGATTCCCTTACCTTTCAGAACAAAATATAAAAGGAGTGAAATAAAGATGTGAAACCGTTTATAGTGGGTTCTGAGAGGATGCCTACGGCATCTTTTGAGAGCTGCCTTTTTTTCCCATTGGAAGGTTTTACAAAATGTCTTGTAAACTAAGCGCCAAACTAAATGTGTGTGGGTCTTTGAGGGTTAAATTATCAGCCGCGTGGAGGTGTATTGAGGTGGATGGTTTGACTGTGTATCTCAGAGCTTCCCAATGTCTTTCCCGCTGCTACTGCTGAAGCACAAAAGGCCACAGTACTGTTTCCAGTTCTAGCTTGTCAGGAAAAAAGTGAAGATTTTGAAATATATTTGTAATAAGTTTGTATATGCAATTTATGATCAGAGTTATTAGCAATACGTAACTGTGAAAAAAAATGTTCATCATTTAACATAAGATTTTTCATCAAATTAATGAACGTGGATTTAAAAAAAATTATTTTAATGCAATCTTTAATGATTGTTGTTTGAATCCTTCAGATTTAAAAACTCAGGAATAATTTTCATCAAAATGAACCTTATTTTTATTTTGCTGTGCCAAAGCTTAAGTAAGGGTTAGCTGCAGATTTTGGTCGCTAAAATTGGTTTGTAGGTATTTGTTTGATTTTGCTTTTAACCTATTTGAGTTTATGAGACTCATGCTTTCAATTTCAAACCAAAAA
Organism: Carcharodon carcharias; assembly: GCF_017639515.1. Taxonomy (NCBI): domain Eukaryota; kingdom Metazoa; phylum Chordata; class Chondrichthyes; order Lamniformes; family Lamnidae; genus Carcharodon; species Carcharodon carcharias. The sequence continues at coordinate 146,345,176 of NC_054480.1, forward strand.
TTAGGTTTGAATAAACAATGTTCCTGGATAGCATTATTGTGTAGCTGAGTTTAAACTATTTATTTCGAGGTACGTATACATTCCAGACCCCACGAGCGTTTCTTGATTATGGCATTTCTACTTATACAAAACAACGGGTAACTGTTATCATAGTAACATCACAGAAGTATTTTCTTCCCTCAAAGAAAACCCTAACGAAAAATAATAAAAGATAGCTTTACATTTAAAAATAAGCATAAATCAATATAAACAGAAAAAAAAATTAAGCTCAGTTAAATGTAGTATTTATTAAAGGATTCAGTATCACAATGTACTTGGGAGTCATCACTAATGTTATTCAACAAAATTATCAGATAAATTTTGAATCCATTAAGAGTCAGCTATGTATTCTGCACTAAAACTTGCCTTTCTGTTGAATTTCAGTCAGCTCTATTTATAATTTCAGATTTGTGCTGTAGTTTGGAAATACTGTAGATTTTGAAATAAAGGCATTAAGAACAAAAACTGTCAAGTAATAGAGTAAAGATGACATGGCAACAGTTATTGATGAGAGCTTTAATATTGCTGTGGAAACAGTCAGGGCAATATCATTCCAGAAAGCTCACTGCTTCCCAGGTTTCCAAACACCTCTGAATAAAATTTACTTACTCATAATTGAGATATCTATCTGTGGCTGGAAGCCATGCAAATTTGTTTAAAAAGTATTTGTTTAATCAAATCTCAAGTAAAATCAATTAGACTGTGCTTTTAATTGACTCAGTCAGAGAAATACTGTGAGTTAGGATCTCAGTGCATGGTCCTTCAGTCCATAAAAACAGTCTGCATCAAGCTTTCTCCAGCATCCATAAAGATTTTTCTCTATTGAACTGACGATGAGTAAATAGTGTCTATAAATTTAAGAACCGTGTTCTTGTCATTGCTTATTAAGCCTAAACTTTATAGAACAAAGGAAGGCATTTAAACAGTTCACAAGTAGAATCAGTTTCCAGGTTTCCTATTTCAAATGTAATCAAAATGTACGTACCAGACCCCAGTATATAAATAATCTATTCCCCAATCATTTAGTGTGGTAGTCTTGACAATCTTCAGGTAGATAAAGCAAGGAAATACACTTAAACTGGCTTTATTTTGAGAGCGCAGGTGGATGCAATTACAACCTTAGGCTTTGAGATGATAATTTGCTTTTAGGAAAAGGTATTTTTTGTGGTTACAGAATTGAGATGACTGTGACTGCGATGCCATGCCTTGTTGACTTCTTTTCTTAGAATACCAACCCCAGAAAGTATTGGGATAGAATTACGAGTTTCCCCCCCATGTGCTGTTGTTTAAACCTCCACACATTCAAATAAAAGGGCAAAATACAGGCCATACATCCAGTGGTGGGGGGGGGGGCGGTGGTGTCACAGACTATCTATAGTAATGATTATTATTAATGAAGCAGGCAGCTGTCAGGGGCATCAAGTTACCCGACCACCTATTAACGGCTTTGCTCGCAAGTTATTTTTTAACATTTTGATAAAATCTCTAGTATTCTTTCCCTGCTTGTTCCTAACATGGATGTTTCACATTGGTTGTTTATGTTCTCGATTGTTTAACATAGATGCTTCACATCGGTTGTTTATGTTCTCAGACAGATGCATGAAACGCAAAACTCAAAAATTTACATTGCAATGTAAAGGAACAATACATTGCAATGTTCTAAAAGTCCAAAGTGATCTTTTTTTAAGCATCCATCTTCAATGACTAATAGTTTTACAATAAAAGTGATGCTGGGCTTCACATGAAGTGCAAAGAGAAGCAGGAGAATTGATTATAATTTATCCAAATACTAAAACCAGAACCACGAGATATGAATAAACTGTTCTCGTCTCATAAGGCTACAGCAGCCAAAAAATCCCTTCTATCTTAATGTTCAAAATCTGGAGACACTGGTAGATTAGCAAACTACCCAGTAAGTCCAAGTATATTCCAATTGCATTTTCCATGTCTAAAAACATGATGAACGCAATTTATACCAGCAATCTGTGGATGATGAATAAATTGTATGAAGCTTACAGATATACTTGATTTATTTATGCATTGTTTCTCCATTGCATTTTCTGGAAGCTTTAAGATTTTATCTACTTCATGCTATTTCAAACAATGCATAATGAGAAATTATTCTAATTGTACACTATATCGAAAGATAAAACAATCTGATACCTAACCTACAAAAATTCAGTTTATCACAATTAGTCATACAAAATTAGATTACTGAGGTCCAAATATGAACATTGTACAATGATCCAAAATACCCATAGGTTTTATTGAAATATCCTTTTCATTAAGGACATATATAAAAGAGCAAAAAAAACCTCTTTAAAATGTGTAAATAAAGATTGAAAAGTATCATTTAAAATGAGTACACAAAGTGGAAGATTTCCTTGTTCTGTTTACAAGACCCTGGCTACACAGCATCCTGTGAGAGAAGAAATCATGTTTCCTGAACAAGGTTCAGTAAACAAATCCTCTGTTTTAACAGATATAGATTATTGGCAAACTAGTGCAGTCCTGATACATGTCATCGCAGACATTGGTTCAACATTCGAAGGCTCTTGTGAAACTGGGATGAAGTGTGCAATTAGTAACTGATAGTGTAAAATGAAAGAACAACAGCCTGGCCTGGAAAAGAAAACGGGAGAAAACTCCAGAACTCTTAAAGATCATCAGAAAAGATACAATTAAGCTGAAACAAACACATTATTTTGTCTGGTTTTAGGGGGAACAGCTTTGGAAATGCATTTTAATTTAAAGCATTATATTACATCTCTGTATATTTAAAGGCTCAGAAACTCATCATAATTGTGTTCAACAGCTCAATTTATAATACAATATAGATAAGCATTTTTGATACATAATCTTCCCAGAAATGTGCACGGGAAAAAAAAAATCCATTTTCAATTTCAACACAAGGTGATAGATTTTGTCTTAAAATCCAGCTCAATTTGCAATTAATTCTTGTTTGAATTTTACAATTCTGCAATTAGCATTTAATTGTCCAATTCTTTTAATTAATTGAATTGTTTGAGTTCTGTAGCTGCACTTGGAAAGAATTATCAACAAAAGTGTAGATGTTTGTAATATTTTCAATGGGGTTAGGTAACAGGTTTAGCCATAATAAATAAACTGAATTTCAGGATAGAGGTTTCTGAAGAATAAAGAAAGGAGCAGCAGAAATGCATTCTGCCTTCTAAGGAGCCAAGTTGAAATTGTAATAGTCAATTAATAATCAATATATTCATGATACTTAATGTCACGCATCAAGCACATAAACCTCCCAAGGAATTTGAACTGAAAGAATAAAGTTTGCATCATCAATTACATTAAAACCTCAATCACCAACATGATTTAAAGAACACTACATTTTTTGAAATTCATTTCCATAGACTGCATCAAAATAACCGAGGCATCAATCTAACATAAGCACCTTTATCAATGCAGTTAAAGTAACACAGGGAGGAAACTAAGCTCCTCTATGAGTCCGATTTAAAATCTTCGTGATTTCAACACAGGAAAAAATCCACAAGGATTATTGGATTCAATCAAAATTATAAAAATTAAATTTTGCCTGTGAAACTGCAAAGGCTTCAAACTAATTGATTGATAATATTTTTTTAATTCCTCAGACAATGAATTGAAAGCAACATAAATATACAGTAAACATCAACATTGAGCTACTTTCACATCACAAGAGAATAAGTTTAACATTTAATTTAAATGATAGTTAAAATTTAACAATTATTTTGATTTGAGCTTATATTTTATTCAGAACACTAAACTTTTCGGAACCAACAAATTCTAATCAATTATATATTATTTTTAGCGCACTACTTACTCCACATTTCCAGGCATGGAGTAATTTAAAATTATTTGGGTGAGTTGATTTTGACTGGATATTGATGACAATCTCAGGGCCACTTTTAAAAAAATATTTGCAGCATTTTCATAATCCACCAAGTTCCTGCTGATGACCATGAACAATTGTCGAGAAAAGCAAACTGGATCCATTGATAAATGATAAACTTGGACTGGATTTGTAAAGTTGTCTTAAAGAGCAG